>NW_022990027.1:0-605000 GCF_902827175.1 Gymnodraco acuticeps | reverse complement strand
GCTGCTTCCACAGGGATAGTGTGTTACATGTTCAAGGTGAGTGAAATGCCAGGGCAGCTCCTCTTAGCCCTCAGCTTAACATACTCAGGGTTGCCCATCACCCCAACCCATCTACCGCTGACCACATGCTCCAACACTGTCCCCTAGCCAGGTCACACTTATGAAATCTGCTACTCTGACTGTACACACAACAGAACTTGGATGATTATGAGGGCAATATGTAGCTCTTCTGGAAGCAATTTCTTGTGTTTTCATGTGTACAGTACATTATAAATCAGCCGAACATTTGGAACACAAATATAGCTTTGGCATGGCTGAACTTAATAGGCTGGCATTCTGCGAAACCATGCCACATTCTCTGCAATCACCACTCTTTAACATCTAGCACTGCGTGGACACAGTGTTCCTAGTCGCAATGCACAGAGGGGGCCCTGCCAACTCCTCAGACAGTGAGAGATGACGGTGATTATTCCTAAAGCCATCTCACTATCGACTGATGTATGCAAGGGGGCAGAGAAGGGGGTACGCCTGGGGGGTGCAGGAACATTGGCAACTTTTTTCCAACCCAGAAACAAAAAAAGACCTGCAAACGTGAGCGAGTCGTTGACCTAGAAATAAGACACGGTGTCCCCGTTTGGTAATTATCCTCCTCCACAGATGAGGTCAGGCCGAAAACACTGCGGAAAACAAAGTGGGGTGATGATGATGGCAGCGGTGACGATGGGAGAATGAAAAGGAGAGGGGAAGAGCACATGACGAGGTGAAAATGAGAGAGTGGTGGAACTCACTGCTCAGTGTGAGTGAGCATGGGAAATGCGTGGGACCGTCACTGGCTCTGAGGGCATCTGTTTGGTGCCTGACGCACACACACCCACATGGATGTACACATATGCATGGGTACACACATACACAAATAAGTGTAGAGCTGTTCATTCACTTGCTGAGCAACCCTCAATTGAATGCACGGATGCAGCAGACGGTCATCCTGGCCACTTACCTACATTTCCTTGCTAAATGTTTTGACAAAATCTCCAAATTTAAGCTACAAAAGGTCAACAAAAGTTTTCATGTGGAGCATATTTATAAATTGAATCAGTGAAAAAACATCTTTCATCTGCTGTGTGCAGCTGTGAGGGATGCTTTCACTTGTGGAGGAGTGAAGGGAAACAACAGTGCTGTCTTAGTTGGACCACCAGAGGGCAAAATCTGGTCAGAAACTATAATGCAGATTCTCTCAAGCGTCACGTGAATGAACACACATACACACACACTCATACACATAGGCATTTTCATGTATCTACAGGCACAGATGCACACTCCCTGCTATTTGACACACATACAATCCTTATGTCAGCGTTTACATTCTTCCACTTGCGGTAACATATAGTATATACAAGTCACGGCGTTAACAGTTTATATTACACATTTCTGTTGAGTGTATGGATCTGGATGTACAGTCTTGCTGAGCAAGGAGTAACTAAATATACATATGTAATGGTTGACCCTTAAAGGCACAGTTTGCCATATAATTGCTAAAATACATATTTTTCTTCTTAATTGTAGTGCTTTGAATGAATGTGGATGGTATTGGTGCAGAGTGTGTGTATTGGTGTGAATGTTTCATCTGTGAAATAAGAAACAACAATGGCATCTTACTTCTCTAATTGTAGCTAAAACTAGCTGTATAAAAAAATATAGTTCCTAAGTGAATCTGGTCACAACAAGATCTGTGGATTATTTTGATTTCATGATTTATGGAAACAGATAATGCTGTGGAGTTCTTTAAACATATTTGTTTTACTTTTAACACGACAAGCCAAGTGCCTACTAGATCCATTATATTTGAGGGGAGGCAAACATCTTTACAGCCTATATCTCGATTGATAAATAGCACTTCAGGGAAGAGAAAAATATGTTTTTGATCATACTAAGAAGATGTCAGGTTTTGGGAGGTACATGTGTTGTATTGGGCCTATGATTCATTTAAATGCCCACTAAGATCAAACAGACAGCACAGGTAGCTGTCAGCTTGGAGCCGGGAGGTCTTGAAACTGACTACCCTGTGAGCTCACCTCACTGTAGATTATGGGTCTAGATTTAAGCCAAACGCTGGCAGGATCCAGCATGATGCGGTCTTTTCTCATGCCTAGGTTATTTTTATAGCTGAGGTGGTGGTGGAGCCATTGGGAGGTCTGATTACTCTCTGGAATAGGCCAATACAATCAAATCTCCCTGCCGTGTATCTGTGAATCCAGCCTTGACGAAGCAAGACTGCAAAGGGTGATTCTGAGCAGCAGCAGGAAGTTATTACGCTGCATTTAGTGTATGCTGCACATTCAGCTCCATCCAAGCCCGCCGTGCAGCCCACGTCTGTGCAGCTTTTTTATTTCACATTTGTATGTTTCATATACGTCTGTGCAGAGAAGCCATAGATGGTTTAGGTCAGCTGTTGTGAAGCCCATGCTGAGGGCGGAGGGAAACAGCCGCTAAGGGCCATGACGTGTGCTGTTACTGCATTCGTGTGCACTTTTATACGGCTTTAATTACAGACTGCAAACACAGACAGACTTGTTTATTCTGCTGCATAGTATACACTGAGGCCTGGTTGGCACCACAAACACACACACACACACACACACACACACACACACACACACACACACACACACACACACACACACACGCACACACACACACACACACACACACACACACACACACACACACACACACACACACACACACACACACACACACACACACACACACACACACACACACACACACACACATTTCTTTGTAGTAGTAAAATTATCTGTCCTGGACAGTGGAGCAGGTTGTACCTGCCAGTTGACTGACTCACTTTTTTATGTTCATGAACATAGTCATTTATGGATATATAAGTGCAGAACATCATCACAAACAAGCAAGGACCTCTTACATTTAGAAGTTTTCTTTTCATCTTTTATTTTGTATGCATTAAACAATTCAACGTTCTCCAGATTTAAGCTTTCGCCATCCAATGGTGGCAGTCTCCCTCAGCTTAAACAAATAGGCTATTTAAAGGGCATCAGCCTAACATAGGCTGCTTTATTTTGAGTAGACGAAGTAGGTATAAATAGACTTTCAGGAGTGCAACAAGCGAACGCTTCATATGAAATGGCTGGCGTTACATCATTGCCTGTGAGAGTGAAGTGCTGGAGAAGCGCTGGGCTCTCTGGGCCAGCCATTATGGTTTGTACTAATGTTCTGGTTTCACAGTCCAAACATTCTAAGAGCTGTTATTTGCTCTCTTTTTCCCTTTTACTCAGTAATTCTGCTTGTTTTTTTCAGCCGAGCAAAGCTGTCAACAGAGAGGAGAAGCAGCTTAAAGTGGGAGACAGAAAAGGGATGGAGGAGGAAGAAGAGAGAGACAGGACGAAGAGAAAAAGTAAAGCAACAAAAACATAATCGACTTACAAGTTTGTAAACTTGTGTCTCCTGTGGGGTAAAGTTATAACATGCCACGTGTCCTTATACGTTTTTACTTACTTGCGTCTCGGAGCAATGGGTGTACGTTTGTCGATGCGTGTGCGGTAAGAAAAGAAGGTTGGTTTGATTAAAGGATTAAAATCGCCGATGCTTTTTTCCCCTGGCTTTTTGGCACTCTTCTGTATTCTCAACCACTCAAACAGCAAGGTGTATCTCAGTGCAGACAGTCTGGGGTCTGAGGAGGCAGCGTCCACCGTGTGGTTAGCATACTGCAACTCATCATTACCGTTGGCTTTGGCTGACGCTACTGAGCGGACTTGTATAAGTGAATCAGTGCCGCTGTGAGAAGTTCCAACTGGTAGCTAAATCACTGGACAAACCAACGTTCCCCCATCATGCATCTCTCCCGCATTTATCCTCTGTCTGTAATGGCGCCTGCTCTTTTTCATACACAGTGTGATGAAGAATCGCTGAATTGGCACATTCTGACACCAGACTTCAAGTTGTCTCTTAGTTGGCTCTTACATCTGTCATTCTGTACCAAAGAGAGAGAAAACGTTTAAGAGATAATGATGGAGACATTTATGATGGCGGGGCTGGGATTTGTCGAAGTTGTAAGCGACTGTATTGGCCATTCGTTTTTTTTCTGTATGACTACTTAAAAGATCACGAGATAAATGCAGCTATGAAATGTATGAATGTGGTCTTAGACAGTACCATTGGACCCATTGTCCCATAATGCAATGCTCAATTGAAATGGTTCTAGTCTGTCCAAATGTTCCCAAATCGGCCTGCCTAAGCCGCAAAGCTCACTTTACACCTCTATCTCATTTGTTTTATACATACAAAAGGTCCTGTGTTGCTGCACCAGGTCAAGCAATAGTCCTGCACAAAAGGATACTTTTAAAACCCCAGCCTGCTGCTTTTACATTTTTACACCATTTCTTTGTATGTTTTTTCATATGAACTCAACATCTGATGAATCATGTCTGCATATCATATTTTTGTTGACATTTTCGTCCAAATAACAGATCTTCTTCACCCTTTTCAAGAATTTCTTTCTTCCAAATTACACCTGACGCAAAAGAAGCGCCGTCTAGATACTTTCAGGGTTGTGGATGGATGTGTAAAAGGGTCCTTGGACAGAGCAAGCTGGTTGCCCCTGTTTTCAGTAAATACTGGTATTCCCATACAGAGCTCAAAAGCAAGTTATAGACTGTTATAGTATGTCAGTAAAAGACTTACTGACCAAATGTGCTTTCAGTAGTTAATTGCTTGCAGCTTGCAGTCCTTTAGACATAAATCATGTACTATTGGTCAAGCTGACTGGCGGTCCCACACTCAGTGATTGTACCTAAAGGCCTTACCGAGGAATGAGAAATGTGATGTTTTGACTAATAGTGTGCGAGCTGAAGGAAAGTCAAATTGCCTCTTGTCCATTGACAAAATTATTGGAACACAATTTGTTTAACGTCCTCATCTCAAAGGGAAAAATGAAGGCAGTGTACCCGCTCTGTTCTTTTCAAGCTGGCATGCTGTTATACCTAACAATGGGTCTTTCACCAGGTGTTGGGTAGGTGTATTTGTCAATGGGCTGCCATTATTTCATTGACACAAGTCATGTTTTCTTAATCTATAATAACTCTGCAATTGCAAACCAGCTGTAAAATCACAAGGATGGCTGTTCTCATTTAATTTCAAACCTTTATTTACCCAGGTGTATCCCATTGAGATCATTGATCTCTTTTTCAAGGGAGACCTGCTCAAGTAGGTGAAACATGAAACATAAAAACATAAACAGAACAACAAGAAGGACATCATACAGCATCATTACAGGGATTACAATTTACATAACTATCCACATGTACAGGTACCAACAGCTTCCGATTGAGTAGCATCCAACCGAGCTTTAAAAACATTTAGTGGCACCAGATTGCTCAGTTTCCATTTCAAGACAGAGGAGCTGCGCATCTAAAAGCTGTCTTCCCTAAGACAGTCCTAGCAGTTGGCACATTTAATAAAACTACAGCATGCGATCTCAGGCAGTAGCCACTTACAATTCGCCGTGAGATCAGGGAGCAGATATAGGATGGAAGTTTCCCTAACATGGCTTTGTAAATAAAAATGTACCAGTGACTGAGCCTCCATACAGTTAGTGAAGGCAAACCAGCCCTTGCATACAGGGTACAGTGATGGATTAATGCTTTACAGTTTGTCACAAATCTCAGTGCGCTGTGATACGCAGCATCTAACTTGACCAGGCAATTGGCAGGTGCATTCATATACATCAAATGTTCCTGTAGAAGAAACCTAGCCTAACCCTCAGTGCTTTAAGCAGGTTATTGACATGAAGTTTATCAATCAATCAATCAATCAATGTTTATTTATATAGCCCAATATCACAAATGTTACATTTGTCTCAGTGGTCTTCACAGTTTGTACAGAACATTAGTATGACAATACGACACCCTCTGTCCTTAGACCCTCACATCGTACAAGGAAAAACTTCCGAAGAAAACCCACAGTTTAAAGGGGAAAATGGGAGAAACCTCAGGGAGAGCAACAGAGGAGGGATCCCTCTCCCAGGACGGACAGACGTGCAATAGATGCCGTGTGTAAATTGAAAAGATAATACATTTGCAACATAGGTAGTCCAAATGTTTGGAAATGCATGTGTGTATAATAGGAAGATGAATCCACGAGGATATCCAGCCAGGACCTATGATCCAGGACTACAGCCACGACTCAAGATCCAGGGCTCGCGATGCAGGACACAGGAGCGCAGGATCATCCATGACTCCGGATCCCGGCGTATATAGACACCAAAAAGAAAGACATGTGGGGAAGCTGGGTTAATCGGAACATGAGAGTACACAGGTATAGACAGAGAGAAGGAAGAAGTAAGATGTCCCCCGACAAACTAAGCCTATATCAGCAAAACTAGGGGCTGAATCTAATCAGCCCTAACTATAAGCTTTATCAAAAAGGAAGGTCTTAAGCGCACTCTTAAAAACGGATAGGGTGTCTGCCGCCCGAACACAAACTGGAAGCTGATTCCACAAATGTGGAGCTTGATAAGAAAAGGCTCTGGCTCCCATTGTACTTTTAGAGACTCTAGGAACAACCAACAACCCTGCATTATTGGAACGCAATTTAAAAGTGAGACAATCATCAAGCCAGATACCAAGGTATTTGTAACAGGTAACCACTTCAAGTATTATTCCTTGCATTGTTACAATATCTAAAACAGGCTCTGGTGTCTTTTTAGCTTTTGAAAAGAGCATTACCTTGGTTTTATCAACATTTAAAAGAAGCTTTAGTTCAGAGAGCTGAGTCTGAATAATGTTAAAAACAGCCTGTCATTCAACAACAGCCTCCTTAATGGAGGGACCTGCACAGTACATCACAGTATCGTCCGCATAAAAAAAACATGCTATTGGTCTGAGCTGCTAAACTGTCCCAGCGGTTTCCTTTTTTTTTTACATCCATAAATAAAGTCAAACTGCTGGATTATTATGAACCACCCTGTAACAAGCATTCTGTGGGCAGATCCACAGGATACTCCTGCAATAATGAATAAAGGGCCCTGCATCCAACATTATATAACATTCCTCCTGGAATCTACACCTAAACAGATATCCTGCTCAAACACAAAGAATAAACTGTCTCAAAAGAAAATAGTAAAACTTTGGCCAAGAATGGATGGCGAACTCTTCTAGACTCTTGATTGCAGTTCCAGTGAAAACTGATCCTAGGTAATTGTCCTGCCATCTCACTAACGCCGCACTGATTCCTTTACGAAAAAGAGTTGCAAGGAGGACAGCAAAGAGCTAAGTCTGGACAAAAGCAGGTTAATAAAACTGTTTATGCACATACATGGATTTAAAAGTTGATGGTTTTGTGTTTCTGTTATCATTATTCAAGCGAGTCACTATAGCCTAGCACATCCAGAAGAGGGTGCATGCTGCAAGAGGCATTCATTTCTGTGTGAAGCTGAAGCTGTCGCCACATGGACAGCTGGTTGTGAGCTGCAGAGCTCTGAGAGAGCACAAACTGCCACATCCTTTTACACCATCAATAAGTCGGTGCATAATACGCACAGATCTGCATCGTTTTACCCTCTCTATATCACTAGCAAATAAATGTGTCTAGAGACCATGAAAGTGACCTTAGACAAGTGCCTGGAAACAAAATGACACCCTCCGGCGATCCACAGCAGTGCAACAGGACCCTGTCCCGAGTTAGATGAGCCTGCTTTCAATCAGCACACATCAGGCTGTATATCAGCTCTAATTAGTGCATGTGGGCCTGCAGCACAGAGCTTGGTGTGAGACATGAGCTTTCCGTGCGCTGCGAGCTCTCCCCCGCACGGCACAGCCAGACCTCGGGCCTATACGACTTGCATTGCGTGGGATGTGACGCACAACTTTTATAGGCTCGCTATTCCTCATCTTAGCAGCACATGTGTCACAGTCTGAACAAGATTCCACAACAATTGGATCAAAAATATGAAACACAGACATCCATTTCCGTGCCGCTCTCGCACACAATCTCTGTAGCGATTATTGATGATCGAATGATTGATGATCATTGATCACCTCTTACAAGTGTTACAAGAGCGGATTTAGAGTTAGGCCTTAAAGCTATGATTGGTTATGTACTTCAGAAGTGTTTTTGTTATTTTTTATTTAATCATCTTTATATCCTGACAGCAATCAATAAATAAAATGAAAATAATAAGATACAGTATGTGTGGCTGTTCCAGGACTGTTAAAAGTTCATCCATCATTTCATTAAAGGTCAATCAATAGCTGTCGTGTCTACCTGCACACATTATTTTGTGCTCTCATTGAGCGCACTGGATTCTTCCATAAGCTGCTAGCTTGACAACTGCGGGTGCCAACAATAGCCATGTAAGTTGTTTTTACCTTTTATATTGATCATATTTGAACAATCTAGCCTTCTCTTGCTGGCTTCTCTTTTGTTACTTACCGAAGGGTGCATTGTGGAAAAGAAAGGACGATTCTCGCAGTGAAAGGCCCGCAGAGGAATATCACCTGATTCGGCAGGTTATTGTGTTTAAAGTGTGTAGTTTTTATTGGACCCCAACTTAACTGTTTTGATTAGCTCTCAACGCTCTCATCAACCCATGTTTTCTCAGCAAGTAGATGTTTTCACTGAAAATACCTTGAGAAAACACTGTAAAGTTGACAAAGGGATTAACAGATGAAGAAATATAGTGGAGCATTTTGTGGCTAAAAAGTAAAACATACTTTGTGTATCCCTACCGTGTTTGATTGTGTTCCAAAATCTATAAATGTTTTTGCTCCAAATTGAAATGAGATGAAGCTGTTTTTCCGTTATCCTGCCAACAGACAAACAAACCCAAAAAAAGTAATACAAATGTCCGTGTCATTGTGCTGCCCCTTACCTTCAGAAAACATTCATTAATGTTCGGACTTAAGGCCTCTACATATTGAATCCATTTCCTTCCTCATATAATATTTCCAAAACCAATTTTTTAATGTCTAGAGACTTTTAGAGTTGATATCAGATCATGATGTTCTTCTTCTATTTTTTTGCCATGATGGGGGCGGGCTGTTTGTTTGAGCAAGCTGCCCTTCAGAACGTTGTGTACGTCCCTGGCTAGATGCTGGCCGGGGGGAGGACATTGGCTGAGCTGTGTGACTTTATTGGGAAAATAAGGGTAAGTGGTGCGGTGGGGAGCATGGGGGCCGAGGGGCGAAGGGGCTTTTGGAGCAGGAGGGGGGGGTTTACTGACAGGGGAATTTACTTACTAGTCCACCGGAGACATTCCTCACTTACGCTGTGGCTGTTGAAAAACTAATCCTCGCAGTAAATCTTGACATTATACATCCACACAGCTAAAATTATCCGGTGAAGGTCATGCAGAAATTGTGACCAGGGTTTGGCTGCATTCTGACAAAGTGCTAGAAATCCAGACGTAGACAAACATCCAGATAAACATAGTTCTATCACTCTGGCAGCTTTGCACAGCTCCCTGACAATGTCCAAACATTGCAATTTCAATTTGCACGCCCTGAATCATTACACAAAATGCAGGTATTTTAGGTAGGCCGAAATTGTTTTATTATTTTTAACACAGTAATTGCAAGGCAAATGGTCTTAATTGTAACCCCAGCCTCTGAAATAAACAAGGCTGAAAAACGAAAGTGGTGATTATGGTTTCCCTGGGCCTGATGTGGGATTTGTGAAGCTGCTGCCAACTGCGTTTTCATGTCACTGTTTCAAAGTCCTGCCCAATATAGAAGCATTTAATCACTCATCAGATGCTTTAATGGAGGACAGTTCGAAGACTCTGTCCAGCACAGGAGTGATACCGAGTCTACTCCCCCCCTCATCATTCACCCCTCAGTGGAATGTTCCATAGGCTGTATCCTCCACAATTACCCCTGCAGCCGTGATGAATGGTGGAAAACTGGATCTGACAAATAATATCTATCAGTGTCTCATTTTCCCAGAAAAGACATTTAAATTGTGGTGCAGCCATAATAAATGTACAAATGTCATTGTAACATACAGGAAGGATTTATATGCTTCAATTTGAATAATGCTAAATGTCTGCAATATGATTTGATATCTGTGCCAGTGCTCACCGAGAGGCCAAAACCAGCAGCCAGGGTCTCTGCTTCTCCTAATTTAGTTGTCTTTAGCAGGTACTTCTATCACCGCATGTTTTTTTTTTGACAGATTAGATGACAGTGGATGATACATGCCTGACTCTGGCCTCATTTTATATTAGTGGTAACTTGATAAATGCAGCAATGTGCTAATGGCTACTAGACACATGTGTAAGTCTGTAAGCCTGTGTTTTTGCATTTTGTCTTGTAGGGCAGAGGTGAGGGTGTGACCTTTTTTTTCTTTGCATCGATTCTTGCTGCCTCAGCTTGGCGTTCTCTTCTCAGATGCTGCTGCCAGGCGCTCGCTATGGCCATTTCACTTCTATGCCAGTGTTGTGCTTGGCCAGATGTAAGAATAACTAAAGTATTGGCAGCATGCAACCCTTCAAACACACACACACACACACACACACACACACACACACACACACACACACACACACACACACACACACACACACACACACACACACACACACACACACACACACACACACACACACACACACACACACACACACACACACACACACACAGAAACCTTTCCAATTAAGCATACTTTATAAAGAGTTGATATGTTTAGAGTAAAAATACATTTAAAAAAACGTTTTTCAGAACTATGCTTATTCACTTTCTCTTGAGATTCGGATCAGCAGAAAGATCTCACATCTGAGCTGGAGCCCGGAGACAGTTGAGCTTAACATAAGATCCAGTACTGATGGGCAAAGCAGTTTCTTAATATACTGTATCACTCTAATCTATTAATTTAAAAGTGTCTTTAAAAGATTTGCTAACCATATTGTTCAGTGCTTAACCGAGGCTCCGACTGCACGTAAGCTCAACTGTCTCCGGGCTCCAGCTACATATTTAGCGCTCAGATGTGAGATCTTTCTGCTGATCTGAATCTCAAGAGAAAGTGAATAAGCATAGTTCTGAAAAACGTTTTTTTAAATGTATTTTTATTCTAAACATATCAACTCTTTATAAACCTCCTTCAGACTATCGCTCCTGATATTCTACCGTTTCTTACCCATTTCATCAACACTTCTCTAACTTCTGGTCACTTTCCAAACAGTCTCAAGGAGGCAAGAGTAAACCCTCTCCTAAAGAAACCCACTCTCAACCCGTCCGATGTTATAATCTACAGGCCTGTCTCTCTCCTCCCGTTCCTGTCTAAATCACTTGAACGCGCTGTCTTTAAACAACTCTCCTGTTATCTCCATCAGAACAACCTTCTGGATCCGCACCAGTCTGGTTTCAAGGCAGGTCACTCCACAGAAACTGCTCTCCTTGCTGTCACTGAGGAACTGCACACGGCTAAAGCAGCATCCCTCTCCTCTATCCTGTTGGACCTGTCTGCTGCATTCGACACGGTGAATCATCAGATCCTCCGTTGCACTCTCCAAAAACTTGGAGTTTCAGGCTCTGCACTTTCCCTCCTCACCTCATACCTCAAAGACCGTACCTACAGGGTAACTTGGAGAGGGTCCGAGTCCGACCCTTGTCAATTAACTACAGGGGTCCCTCAGGGCTCTGTTCTTGGTCCCCTCCTCTTCTCCCTGTACACAAACTCGCTCGATCAGTCATTAGCCCGCATGGTTTTTCATACCACTGCTACGCTGATGACACCCAACTAATTCTGTCCTTTCCCCGCTCAGAGACCCAGGTCGTCGCACGCATCTCTGCTTGTCTAGCTGACATCTCTCAGTGGATGTCTGCTCATCACCTCAAGCTCAACCTTGACAAGACTGAACTGCTTTTCCTTCCGGGAAAAGATTGTCCCACTCTTGACCTAACAATCAACATCGGCACCTCTGTTGTTTCCCCGACTCAGACTGCAAGGAATCTGGGTGTGATCCTAGATAACAAACTGTCCTTCACTGAAAACATCGCTGCTACAACCCGCTGCTGCAGATACACTCTTTACAACATCAGGAGGATACGTCCCCAGCTGACCCAGAAAGCAACGCAGGTTCTGGTCCAGGCTCTCGTCATCTCACGCCTAGACTACTGCAACTCCCTCCTGGCTGGTCTACCTGCATGTGCCATCCGACCTCTGCAGCTCATCCAGAATGCAGCGGCTCGTCTGGTCTTTAACCTTCCAACATTTTCCCACACCACTCCGCTCCTCCACTCCCTTCACTGGCTTCCAGTAATTTCTAGAATCCACTTCAAGACACTGGTACTTGCTTACCATGCTGCGAATGGATCTGGCCCTTCCTACATCCAGAACATGGTTAAACCATAAACCCCAGCGCGTGCACTTCGCTCTGCATCAGTCAAACGGCTCGCTGCACCCTCGCTGCGAGGGGGACCCAAGTTCCCATCAGCAAAAACACGTCGGTTTGCTATCCTGGCTCCAAAATGGTGGAATGAGCTTCCCATTGAAATCAGGACAGCAGATAGCTTGCACATCTTCCGGCGCAGACTGAAAACTCATCTCTTTCGACTCCACTTTGAGCGATAGAATTACTAACAAATAACTGCTAACAGAGTATTTATACTAATAAAGGACTGGCTTATCTATAGCCAGTTGAGTAGCACTTGAAATGTTTGGCTCTATGAAACCTGCTTTGGATAAAAGCGTCAGCTAAATGCAATGTAATGTATAGTCACACTCACTGAAACTGCTGGATAGAGATATTGTTTGCAAACTGAAAAAGTCCCACCCCTTTCTCTACAGCACATACATTTTTTGTGACACATATTATATATAACATAAATATTTGCTCCTGCTTCCTACATAAAGACTTCAGAGAGCTGGAGAGGCACAGGCTTGATCGATTGTGTCAGAGAATGAATCATTTAACTAAAGTTTAGCCCGGTGACCAGTGAGCAGGGAACGGTTGCTTGTAAAGGATAAGCCAGTCAGATAATAACGTTCTTGGATAAAGATTCTCGTATTTTCCTCATAGACAACAAGTCTCTTGCCATTGCTTGAGCCTATGTGACGTTTGCAGCGTCGGCCCTCAGTGACGAAAGGACTGAATTGAACTCTCACACACTGCTCCTCTAATGTAATGTCTAGATAACCTAAGGGTTGCAGTGCATGTGTGAAAGGGGAGAATATCAGCCGCACCAACCTTCCAAATTCAACATTCCTCCAATGTATTTAATAATGAAAATATCAACTTGGCAAAACTCTGAATAGCCAGTGGCATCTTATATGCAATAACAAGAGCTACCTTGAGTAACCCTCGTCTCAGCTTTTCTCTCTCTCTGTCGTTGCTTTCCCATTCAGTGTGTGTGTTTCCAACCCAGTCTCACGGCATTTCGTGTTATAGTCACGACATTTAATCTATTGATTCGTGTTCACCAACACGATTTTCCCCTTTTTTTCATGTCACACAGAACGATTTTAAAAGCAATGTATTGTAGTATCTATTGGTAGTATGTTTCGTGCCTGCAGCACCTCTTTTTGTCCGTTCGGGTCTTGGAAGACCGGAAGCTGTGTGGTTCATAAAAACATGTTCTTACTCAATATCAAGCCACGATTATTGTTTTTATTTTAAATCGTATAATGTCGGACTTTTTTTGTCGTCTGTGAGGAAAATAAATGGGGCTCAGAGCCTCAGAATACTGAAATCTGTATTTTTTTAATCTTTTTTTCCTTCTAATTTGTTATTCTTTTCTAAATAACACACTGTTATTTACTCACCAATAACACACAATTATCCTTCTTTTTATTTATTTGTTTAATTCCATAATGTCTGGCTTTTTTGGCATCCGTCAGGAACTGAATTTCAAAATAAAAATAACCAGAAACAGACGTAGGCCTATAAGGGACATTTCGAGCATCATAGAGTGGCGAAGTCCCTCCCCTTCCGGGGGACCTCCATGGGACCTTATTTCGTAAAAATCATGTATTGAAGTCAATGGAGAAAGAAAGATTATCTTTTGATCCCGTTTGAATTGTGCAACGAATTACACATATGATGTTTGTCAATTTAAAAGATAATTTTGCAAGTCAAAACAATTAAAATGTGTCATAAAACTGTGAAGTAACACATTTGTTTGTGTTAAGCGCTCAATGAACTACATCTCCCGTCTCGCAGGACACACCAAGACGGCCGTCGAGTTGGCACATTTCACCTCTTTCTTTCAGAATGAAGTGAAAAGTATTAAAAGAGGTGAAAATCACTACAAGTCTGGCCATGTTGAGAGCTGTACATAGACAAAAGGGGAGTTAGTCGGTTCCGTAAGAGCCAGCATGCGGGACCGGGATTCTGGGATTTGTAGTCTTTCTAGTTGCGTATTTTTCATAGTCTTATATTTCAACAGTTTTACGACAAACTGTGACTTTTTTGACACGGAATTTTTTTTTTAAGATCATATGTGTAATTCATGACACAATTCAAACGGGATCGAAAGATACGTTTTCTCTCTCCATTGACTTCAATACATAATTTTTCAGAAATAAGGTCCCATGGGGCGGAAGTAGATGGGCGTGACTTCGCCACTCTAGAGTGGCGAAGTCACGCCCATCAAATACAAGACTAAATACACAACTAGAAAGACTACAAATCCCAGAGTCGCGTAAGTGATGTCACAATTGTTTTCCTCCACCAAGAGATAGCTAAGATCAGCATGGCGCTGGCTAAGATAAGATAACTTTAACAAGATGCCTGTGTGCTTAGTACCAGGTTGTTATCATACCAGCAATGGGTCTTGCTCGTTCTTTTGCTTCCCGTCTGATGAAAGGACCAGGAGTGGCTGGATCAAGTTAGCTACCTAGCTAGTAGCTAGCACGTTAGTTAGCATTACAGCCTTGTCATTTTTATTAGCCTTAATATGAAGTAACATTAAGTAACCAAAAATGTTAAACAGTAAGAGTAGTAGTCATATTTCGTGAACCCTTTGAAGAGTACTGTCACCGGTGTGATCATTCTATAATACACAATTTAAGCCCGGGGGAGAAATGCTAACGCTAGCATCAGCGATCGCCGATCTTTTCTACTTCATGTTATCTGCACAAATGGTTGACATTAAACATTAATAAGACCAGGCAGTTCAGAGAGAATCAAATTAAGGCAGGCAAGCAGCTTTGCATGACATTCTTCTGGACGTGTTTCATTGTGGTGATAGTGAGGGTAGACAATCCTTTTGTTGACAAGACAGTAGTGACGGCCATCTTGGTGACGTGTGTTGTTGTGAGTCTGCGAGTCCAGAGATGTAGTTCATTAATTGTTTCACACAAACAAATGTGTTACTTCACAGTTTTACGATACTTTTTTTTTTTTGACTTGCAAAATTATCTTTTAAATTGACAAACATCATATGTGTAATTCGTGGCACAATTCAAATGGGATCGAAAGATAATCTTTCTCTCTCCATTGACTTCAATACATAATTTTTTCAAAATAAGGTCCCATGGAGGTCCACCGGAAGGGGAGGGACTTCTCCACTCTATTGCGATACACAGCCACTGAACTGATTACCCAAGATCCTCAGCTATGGACACGAAAAAAAGGGGAAAATCGTGTTGGTCAACACGAATCAATAGATTAAATGTCGTGACTATAACACGAAATGCCGTGAGACAGGGTTGGTGTTTCTCTCTCTCTCACTCTTATACATACATTCTCATAAATGTACAGCTGCAAAAACACAAATTGTTTAGCTAATAGGAAGCTGGCATTGAGCCTTTAAAGTGATTGTAGTAGCTCCTCAAGCTGAGTCGAAGTTCAACCCCATGGATATGTTAAATGAGGGAACACAGATCTTTATAAGATTGGGCATTAGACGTTACCTCAGTTCATCCCTCATGCTTCGTCTTATTTCTCCACCCATGTTTCTTCCTTTTTCTCCATCAATGTTTTTCAAAGCTTCTTGGCTGATGTTTGAGGGTTGGTGAGTTGTTCTGCTCCTCTTTGCTATTACTTCCCCTTACTCTTCCTCTCTATTCTTAACCTGAATTCTACCCTTTATCCTTTCAGAGCTGCAGCAATGCTGGGGAAAGAGAAACACAGACCAGGCTTCTCTTCATTCCAAGTGCAATCTCTGAGACATCTCTCTTGGTGAGTTTAAATTGGGAAAAATGTAAACTGTATCATATGCTTCTGTTTGAATTGGAAAGTGTGTGAATTCTCACTGTGAGGAGCGTACTTCTGGAGTGTGCCATGCAGAGACTGTAGCTAACATAAAGACAGCTGTCAGCTGTTACAGGAATAACTCGCAATTGGCTCCTTAATAGTAGTCACTAAGTGTGTAAAAAGTCATGACAACAAAGAACATTCAGGCTGGCAGTGGATCTACCTTCAGTCAGAATCAATGGCTAGCTAAAACAAAATATGCTAGCCAAATGTTGATGTTGAAGACAAGTTTGTGGACTCCAAAATAAGTCGATTAAACAGGCGCACAGATAATCTATCACTTTACAAAGTTGACCCTGCTGGCTGCTTTGCATTAGCACTTCATATAAGTTAATTGGTATGCCCCCCGCCCACTGCCATCCAGCCAGGAAAGAAGGAAAGTGATGATGTGACCCTAATACTCGACCGAGCATAATGATGTGTAAATACCTCCTCACAGTCGGCGGCCTGCTTGTTAAAATTTTGCAGGCGTGTTAGGGTGATAGCCCTGATGTTGTTGTAAGCAACCCAGTCTCACGGCATTTCGTGTTATAATCACGACATTTATTTAATCTATTGATTCGTGTTCACCAACACCATTTTCGCATTTGTTTCGTGTCACACAGAACGATTTTGAAAGCAATGTATTTCTATTGGTAGTATGTTTCGTGCCTGCACCACGTCTTTTTGTCTGGTCGGGTCTTGGAAGACCAGAAGCTGTGTGGTTCATAAAAACATTTTCTTTCTCAATATCTTATCCTAAGCCTAACCCTATCCCTTTTATTTTAAATTGTATAATGTCGGAGTTTTTTTGCCGTCCGCGAGGAAAATAAATGGGGCTCAGAGCCTCAGAATACTGAAATCTGTATTTTTTGTAATCTTTTTTTCCTTCTAATTTGTTATTATTTGGTGCAGGCACGAAACATATACCAATAGAAATACATTGCTTCTAAAATCGTTCTGTGTCAGAATACTGAAATCTGTATTTGACAAACCACCTGTTTTGACTGTAGCTTGAAAAGAAAAATCCCGTCTGTGTGAAGCAGAAAAGTTTGGCTTAGTTAAAGCCAATGCAGAACCACATTTTCCACTCTACATGGATGAATGCATTGTAGCTTTTAAGAGTCAGTTTAATCAAATGTAATTCACCAAACTATTCCTTTAACATCTTAAGAAATTATTTATCTACATTTGTTTCAAGAACCAGAGCTAACTGTCTGTCTGCTGTTGGTTTCCATTGACCAACAGTAATAGGAGAGCTGAACAAAGGAAAGGCAACAGAAAGAGACAAAGGAAGCTCTCAGTACTAGTATCTGATGTGACCTGAAAGCTCACATTCAGGTATGAAGCGGTGAATGGAGTGAGGTAATCTTGGACCTCTGTGAGTAACAGATAGAAAAGGAGCAAGTCCATTCAAGGACTGTCCCCCGACTGAACTTTAGCTGATCAATTAACTCCATTATGTTAATCTGGGATGCACTCCATGTTCCCTGTGGCTCTCAATCAACCCAGGAACCCAGGGATGAGCCAAGACAGAGAGGACGGGTACACCAGTTCATTTCCCGCCGACCAATGAGGTCATCCAATGAGGAGGCCGGGTGGCATCCGTCCTCCTACGAGGTCACCTCAGGGTCTGTCACGGCCTTCAGCACATGTCTTATAAGTGACCACTTTGATGTCTTCAAGGAAAACAAGATCAGATGAAGATTTATCAGAGACAATCCAGTCTCTTTTTATTTGTGTTTTTATGTGCCAAAGTTTTAATGGGGCCCAGATTCTTTTGTGCAAGATACCATTTAAACCCGATGAACTGAGGGGCAAACATGCATGCAGTCTTACATCTAAAGTGCGTTGGGTTACACCCAAACCCAAGAGCTAAGAATAAAACACAGATGCATTTTCCACCACATCCAGGTGCAGCTTTAACAATGAACAAAGCAAAACAACGCATTTTTTTGTCTCTAACAGAGACGCTTTGGTTCTGCTAAAGCATGCATCCCGAAGGCGATTCATGACAGTTGAGCATCCAGGGTCCATTACCTTGAGCTGACGCACCAAATCAAGACCACTTCAATGACCCAGAGAGGCAGCCGTGACTAAAAATAAAGAGGCAGAAAGGCCAAGAATAGCCTCGGCATGAGGGGAAGGAGTGAATTACTGCCGCGATAAGCCATGATTCCTACACATGCAGTGGGATCATGATGTGGCGGGGGCATGCAAATTGGTACCAGCTGTGTGGCCTTGGAGTATGCTGTTGCGGACAGGAGACACGGTCCAACTATGCAGATTAATCATTTACTCATATAACACGGCCACGTTGGAAACCTCAGGCACTCACTGCATTTATCTCCATTCATGTGTGGTGGCTCTCAAGCTTGGCCTTGTGTCATGGGACTCAGGAAACAATGGTGGCCTCAGAGAAGCACCACATAGTTCATTAAGGTTGACGAGGGAGCTTACAGGATCAATCATCTCATCACCCCGGATCATGAGCAACATGACTGTTATAAGACACCCTCCTGCTCCTCCTTCCCCTGGGCATCTCACCATCCCATACCCCACTATAATTCTTTCTATTGATAGTCCCAAAGTGTTGCTGTCAATCTATTTCAAAGATTGGCTTTCGTGGAAACTATTTGGCCCACATTTGGGTTATAGATGCATTCTTGCGATTTAGCACCCAGTTTTCTAGGAACTACATATTCTCCGAACTGGAATTTATGATTTAAGAAAGTGTGATTTTGAAAGTGGAGCCAGCTGGAGTGGCAGTCAACAAATAACATTTATTTAACATGAGAAACTTAGACCTTCAAGGAAAGATGTCAGTGCTGAGATGTCAGTAAAGTCATCACTGACACAACGCTAAGGAGTCTATATATCCTTTATTTAACCAGGTAAAAGACTAAAAGATTAAAATCTCTTTTCCAAGAGCGACCTGGCCAAGAAGGGCAGCATGTACAAAGTTACAACAGATAAAACACAGACATGACAGGCAGACAAATACAGCTGTAAAACACAAATAAAATGGCACATTAGCCAGTTACACACTTAGCTAGCTAGTCTACATCCACACCGGGCGCTATGGACGTTCAACAACTACTGACAGTTCTTATAAACCTCTGAGTTCACATACATGGAATTGCACACCTAATTTTACAGATGGGGGTTAAACACTCAGAATCATGATGACAGAATTCTAACGGCTGCATATGCATACACAAAAATCATTGCCTCTTTGGGTTGTTGGTTTACTGGACAAGACCCCCATGTGTTACTCAGTCAAGCCTCTGTTTATGGTGCTGTTTTTACAGGTCTATAAAATATTAGTCTGAACCACTCTACTCTTGTGTGTATGGAAAAGCCACATCTGAAGCCTGCTGGTTTGTCAGGAGTGGCTGTGGGGAATAAGAGCTAATGCCGTGGCTTGGGAGCCTTCCTATAACAACACAGACTCCTTCAAGGGTCCCACCATGACAGCCAAGACCACTGCTCGGGGCCTCGACTGCTGAATGTACTTCAAACATTGAACACGCTGCAGGGGACCCGTGCTGTGTTTACTGACCGACCTGTCTGGCTTATTGCCAAGAGCAGCTCTCAGACAGAAGTTGTGACATCACTGCACATCTCAGCCTGTGTTGTATAATAACGACTAAGACCTGTTCTAGGGAGCGTGCCGTGTTCGCGGTGTCTTCTCTGAGGGTCTACTCTCAGAGAGGCACAACCTCCAGATAGAGAAGCTTGGCCTCATGTCTTTCATCACTTTCAGCTTGTCCTTATCTTGTGTCCCTAATGTCTCTCTCATGCATTATTTTCTTTTGCATCATGACAGTTTTACAGGCTTTTTTTCATCTCTTGGTATCATATTATCTTATATTAGTTAAATGGATTTAATAATCCTCCAAATCACTAGATACCACTCTTTCTTTATCAGAGAGAAAGAGACAAAAAGCGACAAACAGAAAGTAAAGAACACAAACTTTTAATCATTTTCTACCAGCTATGGCAGTCTCACGTCATTTTGTGTTATAGTCACGACATTTAATCTATTGATTCGTGTTCACCAACACGATTTTCCCCTTTTTTTTCGTGTCACACAGAACGATTTTAAAAGCAATGTATTTGTATTGTTTAAAAGTGTGTGTTATGGTTCTGGTGTGAAATAAAGTACAATTACATTTAAGACAAGAAAAGAAGAATCGGAATCGCAACTCTTGACTTGGTATCGAAACCAAAATGTTGGTATCGTGACAACACTACTCCTGACAGTTAAACCTGATATTTAGTAGGTCTGTTAAGTATTGAATGCTGATCATTCTGACGTAAACGGAGCCCCGCGCCAACGGAGCCCCGCGCCCCCCCCCCCCCTGAAATTCAAGGTGATATATATAATTAAAAAAATATATATATATATATAGCACCAAATTGCAAATAATCTATAACTACTGTCACTTTTCACATTGAACATGTGCTCTTTTATTAAATAAACTAAACGCTTTCATCTTAAGTTGTGGGTTTAGTGTTTTTGACCCTAAGAAACACTGATGCATTAATCAATAACAATAATCCACAGCTCCTCTCTCTGCTCCAGAGGATTTAAAAAATATATCCCAATGCCAAAAAAATGCATCAGTGACGTGGTTGAAATCTTGTCTCCAGAAAACCAAAAACTGAAACAAGCGGTATCAGTGACTGTGTGTTTGATGTGGCTCTTTGTAGTAACATAGAAAAAATGTGGCTCTTAACCTCTAACTGGTTGGCCACCCCTGGCCTAGTGGTTAAAGCACGTTATTGAATTATTGTTTTTATGTGTTATATATTTGATGAAAAAAATAGGGGGAAAGTAGAAGGTCAATGATAGAAATATAGAATATAAAAAATCAAGAAGATACTATAAGTGATCTCTACAATACAACAGTTTAGTGCAGGATGTACAAAGATATTAATAGGAGGAGATGCAAAACAGAAAAACGAATTAACCTTTATTTAAACATTAAATAATACTTTAGATTAAGGTCTTCTTTTAAATAAATATTAAGCCTGACAAAGTACTTTATATTATACGTATGAATTATACTCTTATGTATGTAGATAGTATAAGAAATGTGCAGAATATGACAGTTTAATGGTGGAGGTACACACATATTGATAGATGTCTTGTAATGCACTGTTGAGGAACCTGCGACCCAAGTTTTTCATTCATTGCATAACTCCACCATAGTTGTGTATATGATATGTCAATAAACCTTAGAAAATCTTGAAATCTTGAAAGGGATGTGCAAAATAGCCATTATATACAGTCTTTAATTAACTATTAGTAGAGAATAACGAGTAATGAATATACTTGATAGGGATCTGCAGATAAATGCTTAGTCTTCTCAAGCACCAACTATCAAATATCCTGATTGTTGGCACTTGACCATCACCTTCCCTGAATTTTACTCCGGTGTAACTAAAGTCTGATTTAAGGGTTGTTTATATTTCACATCATTAATCAGAATCTGCAAAGTAACTCCAATAAATGTAGTGGAGTAAAAATACCAGGTAAACCTCTGAATTGTAGTGGAGTAGAATTACAAAGTAACAATGAGCTGTCATGTGGGTATATTAATGCTGCGCATTATGGACACAAGCGATTTTCACCCATTTATTAATTATATGTTTTACATTTGATAACACCAATGTTTTTAATACTGGCAACTTCTAATTGTGGGAAAAACAAAAACGTTCAGTAAAGACGTCCCATAGAACATTTTGCGAAACCCAATAGCCAGCATGTGTAGTTCTGGGGGGGGCGTTCGATTCCAGTTTTGGATAGTCTGGCGTGGTTTCGTTCCATTTCAAACAGCTGTTTGACGCTCAGCGTAACCTTGGAGCACAGCCAAGCCCGCCTTAACCTGCCATCAGGCCCTGGGGCTGATGGCAGGTTTTGTAGGCCCCCTATTTAAACAACAAATCAAAGTCCTTTATAGCCTCGGCAGGCTCTGTGATCGCACTTCTCCACTCTGTTCTACGCGTGCCTGGTCCTCTCCTCCAGATGAGTGACGTATCGGGCCTCCCTCATGTATCTGTCCGGTTGCCGTTGGCTCCCCTCCACGTAGCAAGTCCTCGTCGTCCTCTCCATCTCCTCCATCGGATAATGTTCCTCCTGTCTGTTTTTCCTCTCCCGCTACTCCATCGCTATCAGAACCAGGCGGCCTACTTGGCTCCGAGGCCCCGCGGCCGGCACCGCTGCCGCTCGGTACAGAACTCATCTGTCCTTCCTCCTCATCCTGGCCTACAGGTTTAAAACAATCTGTAAGCTTCGGCATTTTTTGTAATAGCTGCTTGTCTCGAAACTCCTTTTCCCTCAACAATTTCCTTTTCCGAGCGCCACTCTCAAACTTTTTCTTCTCCGACATTTTCTCCTAAACAACCTTCATCTGTCACTCAATCACTCGCAATTTCAATACGTCACATGTGAAACATAATCTCATTCTGATTGGCTGATAAGTGGTGCCCACTGGCTGTTTCGGAGTCATCATTTTTGAGAAAAATCTCTGGAATCCATCGATCTGATTGATTAGCGGAGCAAATGATCAAAATACTACAGAGGGAAGATATTTTCGTTTGGATTACTGGTCTGGGGGAAGCTCGTGTGTGTGTGTGTGTGTGTGTGTGTGTGTGTGTGTGTGTGTGTGTGTGTGTGTGTGTGTGTGTGTGTGTGTGTGTGTGTGTGTGTGTGTGTGTGTGTGTGTGTGTGTGTGTGTGTGTGTGTGTGTGTGTGTGTGTGTGTGTGTGTGTGTGTGTGTGTGTGTGTATTTTTGCGTTTGTGTGTATTGTGTTTGTTTCCCGGGGAAAACACTCACGAGAAACACCGGCTGTTGTCATGCCTGCTGTGACGTCAAGTTACTCCGTTCTCTGCTTGTAATTATGTCGTTACAAGCTTCAAAGTTGTATTTATCATCTGAATTTGCCGAAACAAGTTTAATATTCTGAAAGCCAAGACTTTGTTTATTTGAAACCAGATGAAAACAAACTGTCACGGACCCTGCCGTGTTATTTATGATTACTATACGCCTTACATTCATAATTTCAGCGGAGGGAGGGGGGGCGGCGCTGTGGAACAGCAGAGTGGCGAGGGAGAGCTGTCTTCTTCCCTTTACAAGCTTCAAAAATGTATTTATCGTGTGATTTTGGAAATAAAAGTTTCATATTCTGAAAGCCAAGACTTTGTTTATTTAAACAAAAATTAAAAACATCTGCAATAAAAACCTTTTTATTTTTATTTATTTATTTATTTTTAATTGGCTCATGATAGGCCCCTGATCTCCGTAGGCCCCTGGGCTTCAGCCCAGGTCAGCCCGTGCATTAAGGCGGCCCTGCGCACAGCCACTCCAACATCCAATCCCAGAGCTTGAAGATTAATCACGGGGACAGTAGTCCTAAACGATAGCTGGGGATTATGGGTAGTGTCGTGTCTTCGGCCATCCTAAACTCAGAAATGTTTTTCGGATTTGATATGGCATTAACACCATATCCCTACATGCATTGCAACTAAAACATCCAATCAGCGAGCTTAAACCATAGCTGAGGATCTTGGGTAATCAGTTCAGTGTATCGCAATGATGCTCGAAATGTCCCTTATAGGCCTACGTCTGTTTCCGGTTATTTTATTTTGAAATTCAGTTCCTGACGGTCGCCAAAAAAGCCTGAGATTTAAAATAAATCGTTCTGTGTGACACGAAAAAAAAGGGGAAAATCGTGTTGGTGAACACGAATCAATAGATTAAATGTCGTAACTATAACACGAAATGCCGTGAGACTGGGTTGGCTATGGAGACCAAACAAAACACTTTCTCGACATATTTCCATTAACAAAGCCAAGAGCTCGGCTAAAATGTTGGAGAGGAACACAGCTCACACTGTGACAGGTTACGTTTAAAGACCAACGGTGAAGATGACAGACAACACATATTTTGTCATTTTATTAGAAATGCATTCACCCCCTCCTAACATGCTCCTAATTCTTTGCACATCATTACAAGGAAAATGTTTGGAATCTAAAATACACACAACACATAAACAGACCGAGTAACATTTGTATATTCAAGAAATAACTTTGTCTCTGAAAAATGTAAATAATTCAAAAAGACAAACTCAATCTGTAGAGGAGATATAAACTTTGAGAAATCAGAAAGAGAGAGACGGAGAGAGCTAGAATAATATGGACTATAAGGTATTATGACGGAAGATGGCCTGAGGCATAGAGTCTGGTGTACACATCATATGCACCCCTTTGTGTACTGCATGCATTTACCAGATACACACCCACAAACACACTCACACGAAGTGAATCCCATCCACCAACCCAGCAAGAGGAATGCGGGTCCAGTAAATATCTAAAAGGGGAGAGTTGACAGATGGCAGTCCTGAACACAATAATTACCACATACTTCCCGCCACTGTGCATGTCTGCTACATCCTCAGCTCCTCAGGCTAACTCCCTCAAACCCAAACCAACGGCGCAAAGAGCCCACACAGCAGCTTTATCCAGCTTAGGGCTCACAAAGAAGCCTGGCTGTGGGTTAGCAGCTACATGTTAACCACAACACATACTGTATAGGTTGGCTAGCTGTTAACCAAACGCATTAGCCTACAGACATATAGGTTTAAACTAACTAGAATCATGTGATACTGCAGCGTAGATCAGCTCAGACCACAGAAGCGTATAACCACGGAAGAGCCATTATCTGCCTCCCTCACCAAACCTACCGTGACAGACTCCACTGAGACCGTGTTTAGACCCCGGGGCTGCTTCTCACACCATAAACACTCAACTTCAATTCACTAGCTGTCTGCAGCTCCCATCCAACCCACAGGTATGGCTACGCAAGCTGGGATGGCCAAGACAGCGTAATCAGCAGATTGGGGGTTGGGATCCGCAACCATGAAGATGAGTGGCGTCCACCATCAGAATGTCCTGAAAACTAAGCTGCACCTCGCTGAAACATTTCTCACTCTGCCATGTGGCCTCCCTTGATAGAGAGTTCAGAGACAAACACACTGGAGGAAGACATCAACATTGCAACAAGTACTTACGGGTTCCAGTTTATTTCAACTTGTTTCACAAGCGCAGTAGAGTTTCAAATGTTTACACCAGAGTTCTGAACCTTGCGGACGAGATGCTATTTGTGTTGTTTAATATACAAACAGGGTCACAGGAGATTTGTCAGTCTTTGAATGTCTGACATATTTGTATTTTGATGAGGAGCTTTAAATATATCAGTATGGGATCTATTTGGTGCTCAAAATATGTACATGACTTGTCAATCTGTGTCAAAAATGTTAATAAATCGTGGTTCAGACATAATAAATAACTTACATTTTTGCCTTGAAATCCAACCAACCACACAGAGAACAGATTTATTAAACAACTCAATAAAATGTGCCTAAAGGCAATGGATACGTAAGGGGTTTAGGGGATAGATCATGGATCGTGAGCTGGAAAAAAGTGTGTTTTATGTGTGCACAAACAACCCTGCTCCCTCTCTCTCACCATGACCTTTCCGCACAAGGTATGATGAAGGATGAACTGGCCTTCCAGGGTTCACTGAGTTGGTCCACAAGTACTCCACTGACCCCCCTCTGTGCACTCAGCTCTGATGCTTGGCCATGCAAGGAATGTTCACACATACGGATACAAACACAAACACTCAGGCATGGCCTGAAAACTGGTAGCAGGCTATCTAACATTCCTGACCTGGAAGACATTGTCTAAATTTGGAGACTGGTCCTCCTTCCAAAAAAGCTACAGCACCGGTTGTTTGCTCAAATGCCTCAAATGACCTATGTTTGTGATTTTCTGAGAAGGACCTCGTGTGGCCATGCGAATTATGACTGTTGTCTGTCAGAAGCAAAGGTGGAAGCAGCGTGATGTTGTTAAAGTACCGCAAAAGCTCTTAGGGAAGGTTGGAACGGATGGTTGGGTGACACCAGCATCTGTTTGCGTCTCCATTTACCGTTGTTTTTACCATGACTATCATCCTCTCCTAAACTTAACCACATAGATGTTGATTTTAAACCTACACCACAATGTGTTTCCAACCTTAACCAAGGTTTTAGCCTTGCTAGTGGCTCTACAGATGGATAAGTCATTTAGTTGGTACACCACTTTGGTCCAAAATTAAACATCTCAACAAACAGGATGGATTGTCAATAAATATTGTACAGACACTCATCGCCCGCACAGGATTAAACCCTTTGACTGGTGATCATTTCCCTCTTACTTAAGGCACTGCTGCGCTCACTCTCCCAGAGTTGATAGCATAGCTTTAGACGCTTAGCCCCCTTTTAACCCTGATACACGATATTCCACGATCTGCAGTTTTTTTCTGGAAGGTATGACAAAGATGCCAATGGGGAGAAGGATCAGAAAACACCCACTGTTTTTGGAATTGTATAACACATTAATAAAGTCAGCCAACACCTCTGATGCAGATTAATATAGCATTGGCTAACAATGATTAGTAACCCCCTTAGAGATTTTATGTGAGTTTCATGGTGTTTATCCAACTGCTTCTGTGTGTTTTTGATCCAGCATCACTAGATTAGTATTTTCCCCTTTCTCTTTCCTCTGATTCTTACCCTGTCTTTTTCTTTCTCTTAGTTGAAGGGCGGTGGAGAGGGGAGGGAAAGTGAGCAAGCCGTCTGACCCCATAAGACTGGACTCCGTCAACCATGCATCGACCACAAGCATTGGTCTCAACTGCTCATGTCAGATGTTATAAAGTGCCCATGTAGGCCTCATGAAGGACCCCTGTGTGCCATCACTAATAAAGGGCCTCTATTTCCCCACGACGACTCACACAGTGGTCTGGCCCTGGGCTCAATCCTAAAAATATAGAAACATACATATGCAATTTAGTAATTGGTATATTTGTTTCATAGATAATTCATGCACATTCACTGAAGCTCAGTCAAGAGATTTTTCAGAGGAGGAATAAAAAAAGGGGGGGGAAAGACTGCACTTGACAGGTTTTAATCAAAACGATTCATTACAGCTTTACAGTCTGACAGCAGCACTAAAATAGGCAGTCTTCTAACCCATTTTTTTTCAGACGGCATTGGGATGAGGTTGGGAACATGTTGGTCAGCAATGTTGTTTACGGAACTGCCAAGCACATCAATTAATCTTCACTCCCTGTGAGTTGACATATTGTCAAAATAGTAGCACTTAATCAGTGAGATTTCCCAAAGGGACAAAATGTACAGAGCAAACAGCAACACTCGAGCTCGGTTCATACCTCCCACGACTTACAACAGAGGATTTGTGTCCAAAAGCACTTCTGGCACATGAAATGAAGGAGCTGTATGGAAAGCCAGGCTAACCAGCCCTATACTGCTTTGTGTGGGGGGGAAAGGTGGGAGCAATAGGCTTTATAACTAGACGTTTTTTAAGGAATCAAACAACTATTATGAATCCAGCACTTTTATTTTAAAGGGGACATACATGCTCTTGTTCAAATGTGTCTCTACAGTGACATGTTTACATGCTTTAATGTTCTAAAAGTGCTTTATTTTTCCCATACTGCCTGTGCTGCAGCACCTCTTTTCACCCTCTGTCTGAAACCAGAGCCCAGTCTGCAATGATTGGTTGGCTGGCCTGCTCTGTTGTGATTGGTCAACCGCTTAAGAATGTCAGAAATGTCCTGTGCCTTAGCCTATCGCGTACAATGTTCTGGAGTGCTAGCCAATTGATGCGTTTGTGTAGTGATGTCACTATGTTACGTATTTAAACAAAGGAGTGTTGTTAATGCTTTCTGTTTTTTTTACTTTCACTTATATATTTTAACATATTCTATCTTTTTATTTTATTTTTGCCTTAAATGCCTGGCTTTTACGTATTCCTTGTAAAGCACTTTAAGGTAAAAAAAATGTCCATAAAAAGATTAATATTACTTAATTATAATTGTTTGACCTATTATTATTACTGTTATGTGTAATAGGGTTTGCTCATAGTGATAACCCTAAAGAGAAATATCACCTAGCCTCTTTCAGTTCATTGTTTTGGTTCATGACCCAAACTCATATCTCTCCACTCAAGCCTAAAAAGTAAATGAGCAAAGAAGCTCTAAAAACAGACTGACACTGATAGACAGCCTGCCGGACGGTAGCTGGTTAACATAGTGCAGTGTTTCTCAAAGTGGGGGGCGCGTCCCTCCTGGGGGGCGCAGAGGCATGATAGGGGGCGCAAGAGACGCCACTGAGCCTGCAACCCCGTTTTGAAGAAATGTGCAGTGCCAAACAGGCTCATTGCAGCCACTTTTTTGCCAAATATCAGCATTTTCTTTCTTTTCATTTTTTTGCAGAGATTGCAAAGTGGCAAAGTATTATAACTTATTGTTCTAGCAAAGGGATTGCACAATTGTATTATGTATTTTTTTTTTTGAGCACACAGACTTATGGAGCATTGTTTTATTATCACTGTTCTAGCAGTGATTTTTTTTTTTAAATGTTGAAAGGAATGCTCACGTTCATATTGATGTATTTTAATAAATGTTAACTTGGCCCATTACGTGACTATTTGTGTTGGGGGGTCCGACTTTTTTTTTCTCCAAAAGGGGGGCCTGACGTTTGAGAACCACTGACATAGTGGAACATTTAGCAGCTAATGAGCCAGATTATCCCCTTAAGCGTTTAAGCTAAAAGGAGACTGGATACTTGCCCTTAAGGTGACCAGAAACACAACTCCAAATTATTGAGTATATTTCTTTATTGCCGCTAGATGTGCACATAGTCAACTCTTTGCTAACAAGTCCTCCCTATCAAGTAAAACATTGATAATTATTCAGTGTTGTGTTTAGAGCTTGTTTCTGCTGCCCCCAAATGGCCAAACATTTCAGTTATTGCCAAATTCAACTGATATGCAGTTTGTTACAAATCCTTCCAAAACAAGCCGCCAAGGAAAGCTATCTGTATTTCGCAGTATGCCAGAGTTGTGGTGTCTGGTGTCTCGGTTGACTTTTGGTGCATCTTTCCCCTGTCCAAGGTATAAAACCGTCAAACAATAATGAGTCACTTTAGTTTTAAAAAGACTAAGCTGAATGGGGCTTGCCATACTACTGAAGTACCTTCAAAGACAGAAAAGGAAATGGCAATGACTTAACAGTCACTCAAAGCCAGCACTTCCTCCTTGTTTTCCATATCTTATCTTCCTCTTTATGCTCTGAGGCTCCTCAACCATTTCCCCGTCACTTTCCATCTCTTATCTGATGATGCTCAAAGAAGGGAATTGGAATGTGTGTGTAAGTGCGTGTGTTTGCATGCGTGTGCGTGTGTTCAGCAGTTGTGTGTGTGATTGGTGAAAGGGGGGTTATTGTTGGGCCTCTGCTACACGGATGTCATAATTAGGAAATGGAATTCTGGGAATTCCTGGTAAGGTTAGACGGTCCTAGAACTCTTTATCTGCTGGAGCCGAGCCCCCCTCTCCTTACGGAAAATTACAACATGTTCCAGCACACACCATCAGAGCAATCAATTACCCCCTCCTCATAGAACACACATCGTAAACAACAAATATCCCAAAACATCCTACAATTGTAACCTCATGGCACTGAGGTTCACAAGCATCAGTGACATGTTGGTTTGATGTGGACCCAACCACATGGGCTGGCTAATTAACCTCAACTATTCTAAATATATCAAGTGCTTTATTTATACCACTATCAGAAAATAGTTATTTCCAGGAAAGGGAAATAAACTGCTGAATGCACTCCTCACTAGTACAATAAAATGCTTTATTCTTTAAAACAGGTAATTTTTTTATATAAGGCTGTAACATTATCACCATACCAGTCCAATGTTGTTTTTCGTGTAGACACAGGCGCCAGTATAGAAACAATGCTCTCCAATCAAGACATGTCAAATAACACTTTTCTAATGAGCTAGCTAAAAGGTTTATTATTGCTTACTAATGCATAGTTTTGCAGGGTCCAACATGTCTCTGAGGAGCACTGGAAAATAACAGACACAAATAAGACTTTGGATCGTCCTACTTCTTATGCTACGTTCACACCGGACGCGATGCGAATATTCGCTTCGCTCTAAACGCTCCTATCGCTCCTATCGCATCGCTCTAGTCGCTCGAGTTTCACCGCGGCTGCCAGCTGTGTTTACTCGCATCATTCAAACAAGACGCGCTAGCTCGGGAGCTACAACTACAACAAAATGAACATATTTTACCGTGATTAAATTGTAATACACGTTTCTAAATGATGCCGACGTAACAACATACTGATACCGGTTAGTAAAAACCATGAATTAATGCTTGACAAGTCTGGAGACAAGTCTGCAGGCGAAAAACCTTTTAAAATGCTTGTTTTCTGAATGGAGATTGAGTCGACCAGGCTAAGCTAACGTTGTATATGCTCACGCCACACTCATAACAACGGCCTACAGACATAAATAAACCAGCGACTGTATTCGCCATGACACAGACAGTCTGTGGTTTGTTCTTGTTTAACTTTTGTACAGTTTCTGAACAGATATGAGGAGCTGTGATCTCTGTGTGCTAACTGCTAACAGCTAATGGCTGATGTTTTCTGGTTGAACGTCAGTGACGGCAGGCTGAGATCCTCACCGCTGATTGGCCTCCGTGAGAACGCGTCACGTGAATTTGACGCCCGAGTTGAAAAAATTGAACTCTCGCGTTTGACGCGGCCCCCTTCAATCGCCTCAATCGCGTGATTCGCGCCGCGTCCACCGCTTCATGCGCGCCGTCGGAGCAAATTCGCGTCTGATTGTGTCTCTGCATTGACTTTACATGTAATCGCGCCGCCCCCAAACGTCGCATCGCGTCCGGTGTGAACGTAGCATTAGAAACTCTTAACAACAACCACATGAAGCCAAGAGGATGAATTGATGAATTGTAAATGAAGTACTCGTACTTCTAGGTCTCAGCATTAAGCACAGCAGTTTGTTAGCCTTGTTGTGCCATTTCTAGCAGCCGGTTCACAATTTAAAAGTGCATGATGCAACCAAAAACAGGAGTTTCAATAGGCTGAAATCACCAAAACTTTTCCTCCATCACCATGTCACTACAGGTCCACTACAAGTGGTCAACAACGTCTTGTTACTGGTAGCATTTTACGGTACCACATTCAGTTATTTTAGGTTGTGTTTTGGGGTTCATTAAGTTGTATACTTCTTGTTTTGTGAGTCATCCGCTCCCAAATTGACTCACAAAGTCTTGTGCGGACGCCTTTAAACAAACAAACCTGGATTTACATCACATAGCCGAGACCTCACAGTGCCTTTTGCGACTGAGCACTGCCAAATTCTATTTAGTTTGGCAGCCTCAGTGATGTTGCCACCTTTGAGTTTTTCACAGCTTGGTCTAGCATTAGCTTTTATTGGTTGTGTTTGGGCCAGTGTTGCTTTGTGGAGATAATCACGTAATAAACACATCAAATAGCATAAGCCGATTTGCGAAAACATAATATAAAAATATTTTCCATATTACCAACGCAACGAGTGAATAAATAGATAAACGATCCTGCCATATGCCCTCTCAATCGCAAACGCAAACGGACCGAATTCGTTATCAGAAAAGTATTCCGTTCACTCGCATTCGGCTCATTTAACGTATCCGTTCACACGAGACCACTGGAAACGCTGTAGTACATATGCCGGGCCTGTAAGTGGCGCTGTACTTCTGCCACAAAATACACCAAAAGCGGCGAAGAAAACACTTGAGCATGGTTGCCATGGTTGCCCTTCTGTTTATGCCCTGCGGTAGATTTAGCAACATGTAGTTCATGTAATTCTCCATGTCCACTTGTTGCTGATGGTTGTGGTAGAGGAGCTGTAGATTTTGCACTAACATCTGTAGTATGGTCAGTAGCAGTAGCTACTGTCAGTAGCTACTGCCCATGCTACAGCAGTGAGCAGCAGAAAATGATCGTAGGGTGTACACACTGAGCCGTTTGGCCCCCCAGAGCGTTCCGTTTGCAGATCTATCCACCTTGGGACCCGTTATCGTTTGCGGGGTCCGTTTCCGCAGTTCCGTTACTGCCTCGTGTGAACGAACGGGCTATACGCGAGAGAAAAGTAGTTTCGTTCTCGTGTAAACACCGCCTTACACACCAGAGCCCACGGTTTGGGCTTACAGTGGAGCGGGGTATTGTTGCACTGCAGGAATACTGTGAGCCAGCTTGTCTTCTAACACAGTCTAATGAGGCAGGAACATGACTATCCACTCTAACACTCTTTCTCTACGTGCACTTCCCTGAATATTGTCAATTATCCCCCATGTCTTGGCTGACCTGACTCTGAATGTGGGTCACGGACTACACAATCACCTGGTAATTACCACAGAGTAAACATGCCAAGCCAGGGGAGAAGTTTTAATGATTGTCAGGCTGCCACAAAGGACCCTTCATCTCTAATGAGGGGTAAGTGTGTCATATTATGTTTGCACAATTGTTGGACCTGAACACCATTATAAATATATCATCCCTGGATCCAATATTATGGGATGAGGGAAATGTTGGGGGGATCAGTGTGATCAAATGGAAGTGTAACCCAGAAAGGTCTCGCTTTGCCTCGATGAAGCTGTCTAAAGTGATGTTACATAAAAAGCCCTTTGCCCAGTTCTTGAATCAGATGATTAATTGCTCACCGGTCTTTTCAGCAGCTATGACACTATGTGCCACCCACGGAGTCCGCTCTGGCCTCATGTCTCACTCTCATTAAATGGGGCCTTTGTGTCCCAGCTGCTCTCTTTTGTCCCAGCGTGCCTACCTATCAGAGGGGTCGACCCCTGTGTCTCTAGCCACGATGACATCAGCTCTGTCCTCATCATGGCTAGAGCAGCCAAGGTGTGGGCTCTCATAGGCAGCTACGGGCCATCTCTTTCCCCTTATCACTCAATCACTCCTTTGTACTGGCCGGGCCTGCAGGCTTATATGGACAGTAATGAGACGAAGCACTTTGTAATCCGCCAGCGCTCTAGCAATATAACCCATACAGAGCAAACTCTATAATAGCACATTGTTTGAGGCAAGTTAAGTTTGGGTCTGAGATGTGGCGCTTTCTGGATGGTTGGAATCAGAGCCCAGAGTTTGCCTGCTGAGCTGGGCCAGTAAGACCTCTCTTTTCACAAGTCAGGTGAGTTAACTCACCAAAGAGTGCATTAATGGGATAGGGAGAGAGAGAGGGAGAAAGATTTTGCAGACCTATGTTGCGAACCTGCGTGTTTTTATGTTGCGGTACGCAGTGCAAAACATCAAGTTTACATGCTCTTTAATGAGATGAGACAGTTTTTCAACTCTCTGGACTCATAAAACCTTATAAAGTATGTACTTCCATCGTGTTAAAACAAGCATATTTTTCTTAAATGCAGCTCCCATAAGTCAACATTTAGACGATACGTATTCACTGGACAATACGTACACACACACACCAACAAATACACACCAACAAATACACACGCACACACACATACCAACAAATACACACCAACAAATACACAGTCATAAACTGAGCCACATTTAGAAACTAAGATATCATCTTCAGTTTCCTCGAAGACTTAAGTGTTGGATATTTCACAGCTTCTCCTTACAGAGGAACACTGATCCCTACTCGTGCTTTTTCTCCTCTGAGGGGTTTTATAAGTTTTGTTTACACTACAAGACTCTATGCTCAGCTTTGATTAACTGATCTGAGTCTTTTCATACTATGTTTTTGTAGCCATGTCCTGAATGGATCTGAACTGACCCTATGATGACGAATAACAATATTAACATAAAAATAAGATATTGGGAAATATGTGAATTTTTTTTTTTGCTGAGAGACAATGGTCCAGTGTTTGGGATTTTTTGGCAGAAATGGAATGTATCGTTTTCATAAATATGTTTTCATTAGTGTACAATCACCTCAAAGTTAGTTGCTGATTTTTTCCCTCAGATTGGAATTCCCTCTTCGTATTTTGCAGGTCTTCTTCCACAGAGCAAGCCACGTTGCATCGCCACAACACAAGCAAGCCAAAACTCCAGAAAGGTCATTTCATGTTTTAACTTACCAAAAGGCCACAGTAGTTCTCCTACACGCTTAGAAAGGGAAGGGTGAGCAGATTTATAATATTAAATTGGTTGCAATCTGCAACCTCACCAGTAGATGACACTAAATCCTACACACTGGTCCTTTAAATTAGAAGATTATTACCTCATTTATCTCATGTCGATGCGATAAATCTGAAGCTACAGCTAACATGCAGTTAGACTGGTAAATCCACAACCTCTCTGTTTGACACCTAACTTTAGAGGTGTTAGTAGGTGGGTTATGTAATTTCTAGACAGAGAGCCAGGCTTGCGGTATCTTCCTGTTTTCAGACTTTGTGCTAAGCTAAGCTAATCAGCTTGGATAAACATGAGAGTAGAATCAATCTTCTAATCTAATTAAACAAGAATGGAAATAAGAATATGCCACCTCTTAGTTGTTTAATCACTTAATTGGTCGTTTTTGTCTGTCTACTAACATTTATTTGGTAGATTGGTCAATTTGTAATGCTTATGCATGCTGAATTACTTTTTTTGAAGTAGCTCATGAGCACATTGCTGGAAACATTTAAAGTGGAAAAGTAGCATTATTCCTTTTGGAGAAACATAGTTGTTATCAGGCGTGTTTATCAACTAGTCCATTAGTCCACAAAATGGTATGTTATAAGTGTTATTCGACTAAGATCTTCTATGGTCAAGCACAGTCTTGTGTATTTCCCAGAACATCAAATCAATTTATATATAATGTACGGTGTATTGTTTTTTCATCGCCTTTTACACCAGTGCGTTGGAGCTGTTTTTGAGTGCTTGTTTATGTTTGTTTGTTTTTCTTTTTGGCAGTGAGACAAAATTCCAAATTCTATTAAAAAAACAATTATTCAGTGACATCATTGATGCTATCATTGTTTTTCAAATGCTAGTACAGAATCAAGAGAGATATTGCACTGGATGCACGCCCAAGTCACAATTTAATATAGAATAAATATATCTGATCAAGGACAGCAATCAGAGAATGTAATGAAATGTAAAATATGTATTTTTTTCTGTTCACACTGAATTAATTTGAGGGGGAACAAATTCAGATTGGAGACACTTTTACCTGAAGTGTAAACGCGGCGATACTGTCCCTCATTTACAACAACACACACGGTTTGAGAGTTAAAGGAGAAGATGTTATACGTTTTTTTATTGAAGTCTCTTTAGGCGCGTTCACACCGCAGTTCCGATATAGTTCCGAAATGTTGCGTTCACACCAAAAAGAGCCGGAACTAAAATTAGTTAATGAGAACCTTTTCACCCCCTTTTCCGTCCCTGCTAGAGAGCAGGGACTTTCATGGGAGAAAAGGGTTCCTATGTCTGATTGGCTGGATGGAATGCAAACCACGCCCCGTAAAACTCCCAAAAAAGTTTTGTGAAGCCGCCATTTTATTATCCTCGCATTAGCATTATTAGCATTAGCATTAGCCCAGCGCAGAAACGCAGAGAGACTAACTTATGGCAACACAAAATAAAACATGGGAGCGGTGGAGATGAGGAGGTGTCGGCGTTCTGGCGATTTACTCGGAAGGCTTCAGTAGAAGCTGCTGGGACTCCCAGCAGCTTCTACTGAAGCCAGTCCCCAACTCCGGGGACTTCCGGCCGGGGACTTTGGGCGGCAGTATACGCCGTGAAGTGGTTTGCGGCCTGCCAGTAAACCCAAAGCAGAAGAAGAAGAAGTGATGTCAATGGCTTAATTTGCCTAATCCTCCCCCAAGGACTTATTCCGGTGTGAACACGATCTGTACTTAGTTCATGAGAACTAAAGAGTTCTCATGAACTAAGTTCTGATGAACCTTTGTGGGAAAAGTACTGCAGTGTGAATGCGCCTTTTGGGGTCACTCAGTCAGGAGTAATGGTCCAGCTGCTTTCCACGGCTGAGCCTGAACTTTTAGCCGTATTGCACCCACATGCTTCCCATAAAGTACTATAAGCAGTCTGTAAACTCGTAATATTAATTGCTGTTACAGAAGCCTCCCTCCAAGTGAAGTGAGCCCCCATTCACACAAACAAATACACACGCTCACACACACACCCCAGCCGGGCCTCTCTGTTGTGGTTTCATTGGTTGATCACTTGCCAGGGCCGCAGGGGTCCCAACTCAGAACACATGTCTGCTTTCTGTATGTTTACAGTACAGCAGTCAAAGTGAATGAGCATTACTCCTGTCAAAGCATACTCCTCATTTTCTGGACAGTCACAAAAAGGAGACAATGCCTTCACGCAACATAAATATGAAACAGATTCTTAATACCTCTGAAACAAGACAGATTAAATAGGCTATGAAAAAAAACATATCACTATAGCTTTCACGCCACCATCTGTGGATCAGACTGAGACAGTCCTCACATTTATTCAAGTGAGCGTGACAGATGCAGTCAAGTTGTGAACAAGGTCTTCATACAAAGTGCAACAAACCCTGACACACGTACAAAACACGCAATCATATCATATAAACTCAATTTTGTAATCAACATGGATGACATGTCGCTTCATCTGCTAATGACAACCACGCAAAATTATTGAAAGCTCCAGGGTAGCCACTAAATTGAGCTTTAGGTGCAATTGTTTAGTCAAACTTAAACATACTTTTTATTCAAATTTGAAAAAACTTGATTATACGTTTCAAAGTATACAGTTGGTCGCTGCTTGCTCACTCTTTGCGAGATTATTTTAACCTTGTGAATAAAGTTTTAAATCATGATGTTCATTTGGTTAGTCAAACCACTGAATGTTCTTGTTTCTTTGTTTGGCATTTTGTGTTGCTTTCATATGAAGTAAACACGAGTGGTGCCAGTAGCTCCAACCCTTAAAGGTGTCCTGTGGTGTTGCCATGACAAAAACAAAAGATTTGTTCAGTTCAGTGTTATTGACTAAAACAAATTGTGTGTAAGACATTTGCAAAGCACATTTTTTTTAAAAGCTCGAATCCTTCATGGTTTACTTCCATGTTTGTATTGGCATGTCTTTGTTAGCACATTGCTGCATTTCCATATCACTACTAGTGGTCCAAAACGTCATCATTACATTACATTACATTACATTGCATTTAGCTGACGCTTTTATCCAAAGCGACTTACAATAAGTACATTCGACCAGGAAGACACAACCTTGAAGAAAACAGAATCATATAAGTACATCAGGTTTCATAGAGCCAAACATTTCAAGTGCTACTCAACTGGCTTTAGGTAAGCCAGTCCTTTATTAGTATAAAAGTGCTTCGTTAATAGTTCTAACGCTCGAAGTGGAGTCGAAAGAGATGAGTTTTCAGTTTGCGCCGGAAGATGTGCAAGCTATCTGCCGTCCTGATGTCAATGGGGAGCTCATTCCACCATCTTGGAGCCAGGACAGCAAACCCACGTGTTTTCGCCGATGGGAACTTGGGTCCCCCTCGCAGCGAGGGCGCAACGAGTCGTTTGGCTGATGCAGAGCGTAGTGCACGCGCTGGGGTATACGGTTTAACCATGTCCTGGATGTAGGAAGGGCCAGATCCATTCGCAGCATGGTAAGCAAGTACCAGTGTCTTGAAGTGGATTCTAGCAGTTACCGGAAGCCCGTGCAGGGAGCGGAGGAGCGGAGTGGTGTGGGAGAATTTAGGAAGGTTGAAGACCAGACGAGCCGCTGCATTCTGGATGAGCTGCAGAGGTCGGATGGCACATGCAGGTAGACCAGCCAGGAGGGAGTTGCAGTAGTCTAGGCGTGAGATGACGAGAGCCTGGACCAGAACCTGAGTCGCTTTCTGAGTCATCACACCAAAACGAGTCCATATTTAGCAGTGGTGATGCCCAGCCATGCAATTGTGATGTAGTTCGTTTTAGCCTAGCGTTAGCTTTTTACCTGTGGCGCTTCGAAAGTCACAAATTGGCGTTAATATGTGGAGATTATCCTGCCGAACATTATATCTTAGTATCATGAATGGGTGTTTGCCATGGAGCTTTTTTTTCTGCAATACAGAAAAAACAATCTTTTGTGAAACATGCTAACTGTTTAGCATGACTGTACATTATCAATACTTGAAACTGTATCTTTACAAACAAAAACAACCAGGGTTCACTTACCAGCTGTTACTCAGCAGATTGCTCTGTTGTCTTGGAGATATATGTTGAGTTGTGTCCATCCACAGAGGAAGACTGTGAAATACAAATGTGGTTCTAGTGTAAATTGTCCTTGAGATTTTGTTTTGTTTTGTAATATACCAGCTGACGTTTAAGACGAAATAAGGATGGGAGGTCTGTTGGTGAGTCCAGCGGTTGACAAAGTCTTCAGATATGTTCTTAAGTAAAAGTAGAAAAACCACAGTCCTACTTTGTTTGTTCGAAAAACATCAGAGTATACCTGAAATACCAAAAGTGTAAAAACGTTTTCTGGCGCTTTCTACAGAATTCACAATGATATAATATAATTGTGTTATATTTATCGATGCACTAATGTGTTTATCACGCTAAGGTTGTGGTTGGTTTACCATATGCTGATTAGCTTATGGATTTCTATAGGATCTATAAAGATTTTCCTAACTTGAAAAATAAATAATTTGTTGATTTTGCGCAATAAAAAACGTAACCACAGTTATATTATAGTCTCTAAATAACTATAATACTTGAATGCCTCCAGGTCGTTAGTCTTGGTTGAGCAGTTTTTCCCATATGACTTGCATGCAGCACCAGCAGGCATCGGTGACGCACTCCATTACAAGCCTGTGGTCCACTGCAGCGCCCTGATTGGGCCAAACCGAGGGTGTGTTCACAGCGTGGGCAGCTTTTAGCAGACGTGAATTGAGCAGGAGATTCCAGTTTGTGGTATAGGCACAACTGGAAACGCTCCAAGCCCATCTCCAGACGCGCGCCTCGGCCGCTGCACCCTCCTGTGTGTGAGCCGGCTGCAAATCCAGTGGACTTTGAAAAATAATGCTGCATTGCAATTTCCGTTCTGTGCTCTTCAAGCTTAAGCCAATTTGTGGCAAACAGACTGGAACAACTTTTTATTGAGGAACGCAAAGTTTATAACGATGCTATATTGAATTTAGATTATACCATACTAATACCAAAACAAATCTTTGAATTAGAGTAATAGTATGAGGATAGGAGACAACACTGAGACAAGATCATTGTAAATCAACAGCAGACAGCAGAGTCTACCACATCCAGCATAAGAATATAATGGGAATATTGAAATGTTGAGGTTTTCCACGCTCCACCATCTCCTGGCCAGAATACCTCCCATTTCTCAGCTGTGGTGACTTCTCTGAAATTCATTCCACTGACTAAAAACCTAAATTAAACCGATAGATACTGCAGTCTGTAGATAATAATTATCTATATTTAGAGCTATAAGTGATCATCATTTTGGTTAGGCTAGAGCGGGAGTTCAAAAATGCTCTAGGCTAATTTCATTGATGGTGTAAATATAGCCATGGGTTTAAAGTTTTTCCACCAGACAGAGCCAGAGCTTCCCATGAAAAGGATTTTATGAAAATAAATGAAATTGTTACGATAAACACATTTCAAAGTCACAGATCTATGAAATTAGGCAGGCCACAATCAGATGCCTGTTTGTCTGTCTTTTCCTCTGTCTGTCTTTCACACACACTCGCACCACGGCCAATTGTTTCCCCATGTTCCTGTATAGGAGGTCTGAGCAGTGGCGTAGCACATTTGTCCCAGGGTTTGAGTTTCAGTATGGTCCCCACATCCACCCGATCACACGCAGATACTAAGGCCACGTTTACACAGAGACGAAACGGAGACGAAAACGAACTTTAGTCGACTCGATATCAAAAAAGTCTATGCCGGGTCTGTAAGTGGCGCTGTACTTCTGCCACAAAATACACCAAAAGCAGCGAAGAAGACCCCCCCGAGCATGGTTGCCTGGTTGCCCTTCTGTTTATTCTCCGCGGTAGATTTAGCAACATGTAGTTCCAACCCAATCTCACAAAAAAACGTGTAATAATTACATTGGTCCACAACTTGGGACGTAGTATTTCTACAAAAACGCCTCTGAAATTGTAAGATCCCTACGTTTTTTTTCACCATTCATTCCAATGGCTGGATGTCACGTGATCTTCAAATTTCTCCCTGCAGAAAAAAAAAAACATGGCCGACATTCGTTTTATTCTCGGTGGCAAATGCCTATTTTAAGGTTAGTTTGGCCATTAAAATGCGTTTTGATGTCATTTGATGCGAGAAATATGAGTTGTTATTTCAGATTATGTGTGCAGTGGATGCACATGATCTTTAGTTTGCTAGTTATTACGAAGATTACTTCAGGAAATTGTGTCCATTCAACATTTTCATTGTTACCAAGGTGGTTGCTATCGATATTATTTCTGTTATGTTGTGTAACTGTTTAATGGTGTTATTTTTAATGCTACCCCCTTCCCCGTCAATTTATAGTGTTGGTCCACAGCGCAAACGTATTAGTTTAACAAAATCCGCATCTAAAATTGTGGCATAGATACGTTATTTCCCCCTGTGCAATTCTCTAACCCAGTCTCACATCTCACATCACATCGTCATAAACAAATACCGGAAACAGACCAAAAACATTTTTTTTAAATAATACTTTATTCGGAGTGTGCTTGCTTTTCTCTTTGAAAGTCATCACATAACGGCATTGTAATAAACTGTTCGGCTGCATTAAATATTACATATCTGCCGTAGTTCTCTATGTATAGAGCCCTGATGAGAAGACTTCTAGACAAACTGGAAGACCTGCGGCCAAAACTGAAAACGTGACGTGGATCATAAATATATCAGCAATAAAACAACATCTTCCATTTCTTTTCACACAATACGTCTCCTTGCAGTATCAACACTAATTCGGCTGACTTTTATATTTGATCCAATTGGTAGATAGGCTGTATTTACACCATAAACGTGCACAGCTAATATAAAGGGACACCTAGTGGTTAAAGCATGTTATTGAATTTCATTATTTGTATTATTAGATATTAATAGGATCCCTATAAAGCAGGGGTATTCAACTAAAATTCAACGAGGTCCAGTTAGAGAAAATCTCCCCATGCAAAGGTCCGGAACATCAAAATGTCTAAGTTGCTTTATGAATTAGTGTGATATATATTGAAGTAGCCTGCAGCTTTATCAACGTCTGCATGTAATCAACAACTGACTGCCAATCAAATAAAGAAAGTACAATTCAAAAACAACAATATGTATTGTCTATTAACATTGAACTATACAGATACACAGTAAATACTGTGGATATGTGTAATGTTCCTTTTGGGCTGCATTTAAAAAATAAAATAGAGAAAATAAATAAAATAGCTTTTGAAAATATGTGCATCTTAAAAGTGCTTAATTTTAGATAAATAAAATAAAGTGTAGCAGCAGCTTGAGTGTCCCTTTTTCTTTGTTAACCGTTTCACATCATGACCTAACTTTTTCAGCCTATAGAACAATATCAGTCTTTACACATCACAACAATTGAACAGTTTTAAAGTTTCTCTTTCTTTCCCTCTTATATTGCAGTCCCTCACTCGCTTTTTTTAATTCAGTGCGAGAATTGAGCTCCAGCTTGTCCTGCCAGGAGTTTAAATCTGGGCTGAAATGGTGTCAGGGCCATTCTCATACACACATGCAGGTGCTCATTGGTTAGCCTCGGTTAGCCTGCGCTGGAACGATATTTAGTTTTAATTTTGATCCTGGTGGACTGATCATATTGGGCTCTGAGACTGCTTATTTTTTGTGACCTCAGTTCTGAATTGAGAGGGAATGTTTGGTCAAACACTTTGTGTTTTGTCTCATAGTGGCATTTTGGCACTTTTAATGAGCGCCACGGTCTCTGAACAAATGAGACACACCGGTTCTTTGCTCCCAGTGGGCAGGATGAACATGAACGAGTCCGTCCACTCAGGGTTAAAAGCTCTGTTCTCACTGTCCACTTTTCTCTTCTTGGAGAGCGCCATGTGTAATTATTTGTCTCTCCCTGTCTGCCGCTAACACGCCTGTTCACTCTCCTCTCCGTCTTCTCTCCCTGTATCGCTAATTATTCTCTTCACTCACTTTCCTCTGCGCTTCTCTCTGCCGCGCTTTCATCTCTTCTTCTGTGTTTCTCTCCCTGTATCGCTCCCTCGTCTCTTTCGCCCCCTGTCGGTGGCGGTTAAAATAGAATCGCCCCGTCAAAATTGAAATCCCCTATTAATGTATTGATTATAGGTCCGGGTCCGTACAGGTCGGCGTCTGGGTCCGGATCCGGACCGCGGTCCGCCTGTTGCCGACCCCTGCTATAAAGTTAATTAGCTATAAATAGTTCATTAAAGACTGTATACAATGACTATTTTGCACATCCCTTTCAAGATTTCAAGATTTTCTAAGGTTTATTGACATATCATATACACAACTTGTGTTTTTCAAGTTTTTCATTCATTGCATAACTATGCAATCTATATCTATATGGCGCTGATTTTAGCTATCTCTTAGTGGAGGAAAACAGTTATGACATCACTTACGTGACTCTGGGATTTGTAGTCTTTCTAGTTGCGTATTTTTCATAGTCTTATATTTCAACAGTTTTATGACAAACTGACCTTTCCGAAATAAGGTCCCATGGACCGGAAGTAGATGGGCGTGACTTCGCCACTCTATAGGACGTACACACAGTGGCGGCGCCAGAGATTTCCTCTAGGGGGTGCTGTGGGGTAGCTTGACGTTTCATAGAGGGTGCTCAAACATTTAGGGTTTCCCATTAATGCACCAGCGCTACAGTTGAATTGTCTACTGCAGGGGTGCCCAACCTTTTTTGAACCGAGAGCTACTTTTAAAGTTGCCAGTCTGCCGAGATCTACCAGTCCAAATAGAGAGGCGTAGCCATTACTGACAGCCTACTACCAGGTAAATACACACTACTTGTATAAAACTGACCTTTCTACAATGAATACTTCATAAAATACTGCAGATCCTTTATCTTACCTCTTTCTAATCTACACACATACAAGTATTTAACTGAAGTTACACAAGTGTTGTTGATACAGAGTTGGAGTTTATTCACACGTCACATACTACAGTGGGTCATGTTTTCAAGAAACATTGAAGTGCTGCCACATATGACACAGGAAAAAAAGAAAAGACTCTGAACCCTTTATTTGCCATTATATAAAAATAGTGTTGCTACAAAAGTATAAATGAGGCTTACTAATAAGACAACTCAGATCTGAAGCTACACAGGAATCTGCTGCCAAAGTGCAATAAAAAAGACAAAATTAATAGAATCAAACCCTTTTTTTGTTGCATTTTAGTAGATTATAAAAAGAAATGCCTTTAAAATAGGATGCAAGCAACACTAGTTTCTTAACCTGAATTGATAATAGACTAATCAATTTAAACAGAACATATCTTAATGTTTGCATTCTTATACCATGTTGTACAATAATTATAATGAATAAGTTCAAACAAACTAAAACTTAAAGCTGATTAATAGCGGTATCTAACTTGAGTTTTTATTATATCAAAAACCTGTTGAAATGCTACCGTTTTTTACTGTCCCCCAAAAGCGCGTCGGCAGCCTCCAGGACTGCTTCTTTCACAACTTCGCCATCTTTGAAAGACTGCATGTGTTTGGCAAGAACGTGACTGACACGATAAGATGCTCTGGTAGCAGCAGCCTTGCTCTTGTTGTTGGGCCCTGGTGAAAATGGACTGCTGTGCATTTAGCTGTCCTTTCAGGCCCCTCCCCTTTTGGAGCGTAGGGCAGAATTAGGAGGGAATTCCGTCTCGTAGCGTTTGTGCACTGTTTTGAAATGCCGCTCCTAAATTACCCTTCTTCGATAAAGCCACGCTCGCATTGCAGATGAGACAGATGGACTTTGAATTGGAATAGATACAAAAATAATCATCCTCCCACTCGGAGTGAGAATTATATATGTTTTGCTTCTGCCATAATTGCGGTCTTGTGTGTGTGCGGCCTGTCACTCCTGTGTTGACACGGACAACGTTAGCGAACTAGTGCAGTGCACACTGCCCACTGCTCACCAGCCACGCCCCGACACATGGGGTCACGCCGGCCAATCACAAAGCTTTGATGCGTTCAAGTGCATTATTCTGGCACAGGAAGATTATGTTACAGGACATTAACGATAAAACAGAATATTGTTGTTCTATTTTTAGACACATCTCGCGATCGACTGGGAATCTCCCCGCGATCGACCGGTCGATCGCGATCGACTGGTTGGGCACCCCTGGTCTACTGCAACACTCCCCACACACACACACACACACACACACACACACACACACACACACACACACACACACACACACACACACACACACACACACACACACACACACACACACACACACACACACACACACACACACACACACACACACACACACACACACACACACACACACACACACACACACACACACACACACACACACACACACACACACACAGTGCACCCGCGACTGTTACAATGAAGGCTCGATAATCAGCTCACGGCATATAGGCAGGGGTAAAGTGCTATTTTTACAAGTGGAGAGCGGACCTCACCTCCTCTAGGAGGGTCCTCACCTCCTCTAGGGGGGTCCGGGGGCATGCTCCCCCGGGAAGATTTGTTTTTAAATATTGAAGTTAAAAGCATCAATCTGGTGCACTTTGAGAGCAACATTAAGAGATCTATGGATACATCTCTCAATACCCATACGAAACAGAACTGTCAACAGATTTACTTTTTCTTTATAGATATTTTACAAATCACTCCCCTTTTAAAACAAACCGTTTGAGACCCACTGAGATAACTAGACTAAAGTGAACCATCTAAACACTGAGAGAGTCCTTTACTTCACCTGAGCTGAGGTTACCTGAGACTCTCCGTCTGACAGGAGAGAGTTCTCTCTCCACCTTGTTGTTGAAAAAGCTCCTTATATCCGTTAGCTTGGCTAGCTAGCACCAGATGCTAACCACTGTCACTACCCGATCTGCAGCTCTGCCCGATCTGCAGTGCGCATGTGCGAGATGGTCCACCATATTGGACAACTCCGGACGGCAACCCAAGATGGACACTTGACCAGTGGCGAGCCGTGACTTTTCTACCTAGGCCCTCTGACCCCACCCCCCTCTTCCCTCGAAAAAAAAAAAAGAAAACGTTTTTACGTCACAGCCTATAATATACTTCAGCGGAATATCAAAACAGCGGCCCGGGGTGCAAAACGCATCAATGACAGCGACCCTCTACCACACAAAACAACACCATTTATATACACACCTATCATGACAGGATACCCACAGCCAAGTAACAATTACAAATGAATTAAGTCGGCACGGCGGCCCACATTGAAAATCACTTTGACTTACCTTTGATGATCAAATCACCTAAACACAAAGTCCATCCTCCTGTCTTTTTGGATGAAGAACTTGATGGCGTCGTCATGCAGCTGATCCTTTGCTTTTAAAGCAATCAGCAATTCCTTCTCGATCGAAATTAAGGCCAAGTCTGACAGTCGGACTTGCCCAGTCGTGGACCTCGAGTAGCTTTTTATGCGCTTCAGCGCAGAGAAGGACCTCTCCACAGAGGCAGTGGACACAGGTATTGTCAGGATGATGCATGAGAGGGTGTACACCTGTTTCATGCTTTCACTCAGTCCTTTTTTGAGGAGAAACTGATGAATGTCGGCTGGGCTTTTCCCCAAAATGTCAGACATGCCGTACATCACGGCGAGTTCCGTGTGCAGTCGAGGCTGGTCGAAATATCCGCCATAGCTCTCCATCAAACTGTTCAAGGCAGCAGTTGGGAAATAGTTACAGTAATGCCCGAACTGTTGCGGGTCCAGAAGGGCCAGGAATTCCAGCTTTTTGTGGTCACTGAAGCGGTTGGAAATCTGGGTTAGCAGGCTGTCAATTACGCTGCAGTGGAGCTCCCTGTACCGTGCACGAACGTCTCCTTGAGCTCCACGGCCGCGCGGAGGACCAACCAAAGCCTGGGTTTCATCGTAGACGCTGTCAAAGTTCCCCTTCTCCTGTTCAATTTGTCGCTGTAGCTGATCCACTCTGGCCAGGCAGAACTGCATATCAAAACCTTTGTTCTGAAGTATTTCAAAAACAACATCCGAGTAGGAGAAGATAGCGTGGAAGGTTTTCAACCAAAAGCTGAAATCGAAGCTGGTAAGGAGGGTGATGTATCCATCAGAGCAATGAACAGTTTCGTCATCAAACTCTGTGTGATGGTCTACGATGTGCTCGAACACCTACGAGAGTAATGCTTAGTTTAGAAAAAACAACTTATAGACCTCCAGTAAACACTAAGATTAGCTTTTCATTTAATGTAATACTAGCATAGTTCTTTACCTTCATGTTTTTATGAGTGGGTAGTTTCCAACACTAAATCATTTCTTTATTATTGTTAATATTTCCATTACGTTCATTGTTATTATTATCTTACCTCTCTCAATTCCCTGGTCTTCTCTGCCACTGTGCACACCAAGCGAGAATGAAAGCACCAGCGAGTAGGAGCTGCCCGTGGAAGCCTATGCTGGCAAATATCATCCAGTAGCTTGGTGCGCTTTGCTGAGCGGCTGAAAAAGGTGGCCAAGCCAGAGAGGTGGGAGAAGAAGACCTTACACTCTCTTATCTTGGAAGCTCCCTTTGACAAGACGAGATTTAAGATGTGAGCATAGCAGTGAATGAAAAGGGCCTGTGGAATTGTTTCCTTAACTTTCGCTTGCACCCCATTCAATCCAGAGGCCATAACAGCTGCTCCATCGTAGCACTGCGCGACCACTTTGTCAATACAGCCACTCTCCCTCAGGAACTCCAGCAGCCGTGTAGCTATGGCCTCTGCTCGTTTGTCCTCTGTCACATCTTCGTACTTGAAGAAACGCTCTTTTATCCCATCGTCAGTGACATATCGAAGCACATATGACATCTGCGCCACGTTGCTAATGTCTGTCGTTTCATCCAACATGACCGCAACAAAAGGTGCCTTCCTCAGCTCCTCTTTCATGCTATCCGTCATTACACTAGCGACAGCGCTGATCAGGTCATTCTGAATCCTTGAAGATGTGCCGGTAAATACTGTTGATGTGGCGAGGTGTGTGTGCAGGTCGCTGTCATATTCTGCCACTAAATCCAGCAACTCTATGTAATTCCCCTTGTTTGATGAAGTTACACTCTCATCGTGACCTCGGAACGGCAACTCCTGCTTGCCCAAGTACACCACACAATTTATCAGGCGTTTCAAAATTCCTCGGTTCCTCTTCACCTTTTCATTATGAAGGATGACACCCCGGCGTTGTTGCTCATCCAGCTGGAGCTCTATCCTGGTGTCCCCAAATGTTTTAAGCCGAATAGTAGCTCTGAGGTGACCTGAAGCATTCTGATGGCGATGTGCTGATTTGGATAAACTTCCTAAATCAGAATATCCATCTCTGGCCCATGACCCACTGTCCGCTCCAAAAAGCAAGCAATCCCAGCAGTACAGCTTGTGTTCCCTGGTTGATCCGGTCATCCAGTTGTATCTGGCGTAATTGCCGATATTAAAATGCCTCTCGAACCGTTTGGGTTTTTGAACCAAATTAAGCTGTGGTGTTGGTCGCCCTTTGGTAATTAACTCCAATTTATCCGTGTAACTCATTCTTGAAAAAGACTCGGTTAGTAGTTTCGCAACGATGTCATCACTATCACTAACGTCAGCCATCGTGAATGAACGTATGCTAATTCCGCCTAGCTTGACCCGTTGATATATCACATGCATAAACTTGGCAGCGCAGTGGGCGGAACTTGTCATAAAGTCCGCGATAATAAAGCCCTCCCATTTAGAGGGAAGATATGATTGGTCAATTGTACTGTCACTTGACATTACTCTCTCGTTGTTTTACTATAGCGGGCCCTCTGTGAATCGCATAGAGGGCCAGACGAGCTTTTTTCATGTAACCCTTCACATTCAAACAGAAACTGAACAGGCAGATTCGAAGGATTTATTTCTTTGGAAATTTTATTTTAAATACAATTAAATCAAGTTTTTTCGGTAAAAATATAACACAAATAATATTTAAAAAATATATATTTAAAAAAAATAATATTTTTTAAAAATGTTTTTTAATATTATTTTTTAGAATATCTTAGGCCCTCACAGAGGGCCTAGAGGGCCCTGACGGCTCGCCACTGCACTTGACACAGTGGCTTTTAGCAAAGCTCAAAAATAAAACGAGAGATGAGTTATTGTTATTACAATGTGACTTCACTATTATTTAACAACTCTTTTTATGGGGTTCTTTTATTTGGGGTTAAGTACATTGTCAGAATAAGTGATAAATGAATTTAACTTCTGTTAGACAGCTATATGCCATACGTTTTTGCACACATTCACAGTAAATATGTATTCAGTATGATAGCTGTCTAACAGAAGTTAAATCCATTTCTCACTTATTATGACAATGTACTTAACCCCAAATAAACGAACCCAATAAAAAGAGTTGTTAAATAATAGTGAAGTCACGTTGTAATAACAATAACTCATCCCTCTCGAGTTTTCCTTTTTAGCTTTGCCAAAAGCCACTGTGTCAATGTTGTCCTATTTGGGTTGCCGTCCGGAGTTGTCCAATATGGCGGACCATCTCGCACATGCGCACTGCAGATCGGGCAGAGCTGCAGATCGGGTAGTGACAACCACAACGATCTCCGGTAGATACCCACTGGTGCGCGAGGCGAGCTCTCTCGCTCGCTCGCGCACGCACGCACACAAAATGGCTCGTGCCACACACACACACACACACACACACACACACACACACACACACACACAGAGCAGGGCTTGAATGAAACACAGAGACCCAGAAGTAAGCTACTTGTACTCACGAGGCCTATTATGTGCAGAATCCCTCTCGCTTTCAGTTGGTTTTGATTGAGTGTCCACACGTGTACGTTTAAGGATTAAAAACGATCAATTTTTCACTTTGCTGTTAGCAAATCATTTGGCGCTCTAGCTAACAGGAAGTCACCCACGTGTCACAATGTAATTTAGTCTATGGGTAGGTCAAAAATCGAATGGGTGCTGGCCATTGGCCTAATCATATCACCTGTGTTGGCTTTATGTTTTTGGTCAAAATGTGTTTGTTTCACATATGCATTGATGTAATCAATAATATTTCTAATTTAATTTAATAAAAATAATAATAATAATTTTTGAAGAAAAAAAAAAACACATATTTCTTGGGGGTGCTTAGGGGGTGCTTTGGCAATCCTGGGGGGTGCTTCAGCACCCCCTAGCTCCCTCCTGGGGCCGCCCCTGCGTACACACGGAGCCGTTTGGCCCCCCAGAGCGTTTCGCAGATCTATCCACCTTGGGAGCCGTTATCGTTTGAGGGCTCCGTTTCCGCGGTTCCGTTACGGCCTCGTTTGGACGAACCGTCCATACGATAGAGAACTGTAGCAGATACAACCCGTTTCGTCCTAAAACACATCATCATTGCTCATTATTACTGTCAGGATGGAAGTTTAAGTTTGTGTCAAACCAGAAAGTATGTTTTGTTTTAGTGTGGGTCATTACTTTGTCTCCCTGAGTTTACTCCCAACATTTTAAAATATGCAGATGAGTTGAACAAACAAATCTTGCTTGAAAACAAATTGTATTTGTGTTTATGCGTATTGTTTGCATGTATGGAAGCTTATTATAATGAGGTTGCTCTGGTGCAAAGTTAAAATTGCAAAAATGAATAAACAATTAGTATCACTGGGCCCCCTATGGCTTTGGAAATAAGTGCAGTTGCCCCCCCCCCCTGCACCCTGATAGTAACTTCCTGCCATCAATACTATTTCATGTCCCCTTGTGGTTCTATGGCATGACAAGTGACACACGCAGGGACATCCTATTCTGCATCGCACCACTGTCTCCTATGGAGGCCTTTACCTGAAAGAGTTCCACCATTAGGTAACTGGAAACATTTCAAAGAAAATAGACTTTCTGTTCTCACTGCAGGCTCAGTCTGCTCGCAGTTATTCCACATGACATCCTCGAGTGTTGCTCTCGAAAAAGATTCCTCTAAGGTCTCCAAATGTGCGACCCTGCCAACCTTGGTCATCTATTCTTAGACCACTCCCTGTAGTAGTGGTTAGCAAATCTCATTGTCATGGACTAAACCAGGCATTAGACCTCTTCATATATCCATCCCCATAAACACAGAGTTATTAAGGCTTCTATTTTTAGGATCCTTTGAATGGAAGAATCCATTAAGTATAGCATTATCACCAAATCAATATGACATCCTGTTGTTTGAGTAAAGGTATTGATTTTACAGCATCGATTGCAAGATTACAAATTCAATTTATTTTCATGGGGTGCTGACTTTTCACCTTTATTTTTAAAGCAGTGACAACATAATGAAGCTGCAGTCAATTGAATTACTCCCTTGCATTAATGACCCACAGGCTAAGCCTATATTTTATGTAGACTACTTTCACCTCACAGCTACAATTTTCTCCAGTCTGTTGGCAAGCTTGGTCCTCTCGCTTCTCTCATAGCCTAAATAAGTGTTCCGGATTTATGGCAAAAACAGACTTTCTATTGACTTTACAACGAAAAACAGGAACTGTGAGTTATCTTGCAATATGCACATGAAATAAGCTGTTGAAAGTATCACAGTTCCTATTGGAGATCAGCGTTTTATATTGGAGCGTTTTATGATTGACAGATTTGGTTTGTGAGAAACTACTTGATCATCCGAAAGCTGTCACAGTCAACTTACTCATGAATATTTCTTTATAGCACCAGTTTTATTGCAAAAAGGGACTTTCAAAAGACTTTCACTGGACACTCCCCTAAAACCTTGGACGTGGATGTCTGCGTCTCTGATTGGTTGTGAAGCCCCAACCGACAACACCTGCTTAACTCCTTCATCCAAATTGACACCCGGGGCTCTGAGAAATATAGGCAGCATCCCTTCCAGCTCATGCATTCAGTCCTACAGCTGCCCCATAAGACACCGAGCCGCAGCTGAGCTGATCACTGATCCAAGGTGAACCCCTCACACACGCACACGCACGCACGCACACACACACCGCAGGACCTTTGCTGGGAATCGTAGCACAGGGACGCAATGTTGGTCAAACTGGCCGTGGCGCTGCTGGTTTTGTCAGTGCTGGAGCAAGTGGTGGGATCGGATAATATAGATATCCACGACAGCCTCCCGGAGAAGCCTGCGAGCCAGAAAGGACGCCTCTCCCTGCAGAATACAGGTAAGAACTACAAGTGTCAGTGGAGATAAGGAATGGGAAGATTCGGTGATGCAACTGCGCGCACATCTCCGTGGGGTTTGTCCGTACACGTGTTTCGGTGGCTGAAAATTAAACCTTGCTGGGGACCCCTCCGGGCGATTTGATCAATCCGCAGCTTTTAAATTAAATCCAGGCGCCGTGCTGCACACTAGTGACCCTTTTTCGATTATTCAGAAAGACGATATCTTGTAAATACTCTCAGACAGAAACTCAATATGTTAGTAAACTATGAATAGATCGGCACAAGGTAATAGGTAATGTATACGGCAGCGCATCTAGGTGTGCTTGCGTGCTGGTGTACGTGTGCGCGCGTCATGGATGACAGTATCAGTGTCTTCTGGAAACAATCTGCATGTGTTGTGTCTCCAATCAATGCTGTGTGATGTGTTCAAGCAGGCTAGTAGAGCAGTCATGATTGTAGTAGTGTGGCTAAAGAAGAGCAGGAGTTTATTTCTTGACCCAATCTTCTGGGGGAAATATAGCGTAGAAACCATCCAAAGACACTCGTCTAACACACAGCACTAACCACATTGGACTACTGCCTTTTCGTTCAAACTGCTGGTTTATATTGGCTGATTTGTCGTCGTCCACCCCCCCCTTAGTGAGAGCATAACTTGCGCCACACCACGTGAACCTGTGTCAAAAATATTACAGCATTGGAATAAAAACTATAAGGACAAACTCCAATGCAGGTCTCACAGCAGAGACCCTGGTAACACCACTGTGTAATTCAATGCACGTTGCGGCCAGGCTCGTACGATCCAAGCGCATTCCCGTGATGCCAAAACAAGCACTGCTGACGGCGGCTCACTTTTCCTGCGCACTAAAGTTCAACTCAGTGCCTACAAACTCTGCCCCTTCCCCCTACCACCCCCAACAGAGGCTCTTTGTTGACAAGCGTGATTCTTAATAAATCCCATTTAATCCTGTATTTGCTTCACCTTTACGCGCCTGATGCGCACTTCCGACTGAAGGAAAACATTTTCTTACGCCCTTCAGTTATCAGCTTCGAGGCAGATAACGCGTGTAATTATGTTTTCACTCGAGTCAACACTCAGGGTTTTCGGAGCCAAACTGTGTAAGGCTGGTTTTGCTGCCAACCTAACGTGCAATTTGCCAGATTAATTTAAGAGTAATGTCACATGGGGAAAGCAGTAGTTTCTGTGACAGGTTCCCTGCTGGTAGATGGCTCATAACGCATGCTATTACACAGCAATTTTGGGCTAAAAGAGACCTTAACTTTCACATGGTAATTTCTGTCCTCAGACATCTGTTTTATTCCTGTCTTTTGTGGCCACTATAAAGAGGAAATGTCATTTTGGAGCCAGCCAGTGGTGTGCAGAAGCTCATATTATGTGTTCACATGACATATACTTAGATATTTTGCAAGTTGTTTTGCCTGCATGGCGTCTGTTTTACCCCTTCATAGCTAATGATGCACATTTTTTATACTGCCGATTTACTGTGCAGTTCATCGTTGAATGCAAAAATTGAGAGACTTGTTGATGCACATTTATAGAAACGACTGCATTTGTGTTTTCATCCACTCAGTAGCAGTCAAGGCTATATCTGCAATGCACCATCCCATCTCAATGCTAGGCAATGCAGATGGACTGCGGTGCAGAATGACACAGTAATATCTGTCACCAGTCACAGTGTTCCTCTGCAGGAACCCCTCAGCCTGGGAAATTAGACTTCTCTCCCTTCCCTCCACCCGCCCTGCATCCCTTTTCTCTCTCTGACTCTATGTCATGAACACACAAGCAAGCGCCTGTGTCTGTGGTAATAGTCGTACGCCACATCAGCTTTGTGATTTCGTGCAGCAATATGAAGTGGAGTTGTGTCTTCCAGCAGTAAAACTGTAACAATGTGCTGCCGTCTTTGCTGTGAACAGACAATAAGGTCCCTCTCCTAACCTGTTCTCTCTTTCCAGCTGAGATCCAGCACTGCCTGGTGAGTGCAGGGGATGTCGGCTGTGGTGTGTTTGAGTGCTTTGAGAATAACTCCTGCGAGATACGAGGGCTGCAGGAAATCTGCATGACGTTCCTGCACAACGCTGGCAAATTTGACTCTCAGGTACTAAACTAGTCTGTTTGCAAAAATGGTATAACCAGAGGCAACATTCCTCTTCACCGCTCCACACTTGTCATTTATGCACAGATGTGTTTACTTGTTCTTTTTGTATTATATATATACATACCCACATTTCCTAGAAGTACGATCATGAATGTACGGTTCCCCTATTCTCTTTTCCTCTCTTGGGAGGTTCCCTTCCCTCTCATTGGACTGGTGCATGTACAGTTGGGATCAGGGGTCATGAGCCAATTGGCCGTACGCCTAGCGGACGCCGAAGACCTGCCAAGCCAGGCCTGACTGGGGTCTTAACATGTCTCTAGGATCACATTCTGGGAATCTTTGGCAGTCAAATCATGCACAATTTACTGCTATTCACACAGCATTTCTCCACCCCAATACAGTTACACACTCAAAACAAGTTTGCTTTAACACAACTGCACATATTCACAAAATCTGCCTAAACGGGTGAAGTTCTCGAAAGTAGCAACATTATATTTTAATATGTTAAAGAAATACCTGAAGGCTTTTCTTTGGCTGACATGATCCAACAACTTCAGCTTGTCTTGAGAGTTTGCTCACAGTTTCATCTCTGCTGTGTTTTATAGGGGAAATCCTTCATCAAGGATGCTCTGAAATGTATGGCACATGGGCTACGGCACAAGTTCAGCTGCATCAGCAGGAAGTGTGTGTCCATTAAAGAGATGGTGTTCCAGCTCCAGAGAGAGTGCTACATCAAACATAACCTGTGCTCTGCGGCTAAGGACAATGTGGCCGTCATGGTGGAGATGATCCATTTTCAAGATCTCTTTCCTAAAGGGTGAGTGGCTACTCCGGACTGCATGTTTGGATAGATTTATTTGGCCTGTCCCTTCTTCTTATCAAATCTCTGCTTGTGTACCTTCCCTACCTCCCTGTTCTGTTATTTCATGTATAGTAATAGTGCCATCCCATTTATTCCTGTTGTTTCCTAGACATTGGTCTTTATTGTGCTTCCAAATCACAAGCTTCATGTGAGTTATCTGCCTCTCTCTGCCCAGCCCATACGTGGAGCTGGTGAATATTCTCCTGAGTTGCGGAGAGGAGGTGAAGGAGGCGTTGACACGGAGCGTGCGGCTACAGTGCGAGCAGAACTGGGGGGCTTTGTGTGACAGCCTGAGCCTCTGCTCCTCCCTCGCCCCTTCTCCAGCCGGCTCTGCCGTCGAACACCACCGCCAGCCCTTGACCTCCCACCCTGAGTTGGAGCTCCCTCGCCCTCCGCGGCAAGGCGAAAAGGACAAACTGGCTAAAGCGGCTTTCAATGCTCACCCACGCAATCGCAGTCAGGGACCCCGCCGCCAGAGCCCAGAGGCTGGACTCGTGGCTGAGCAGGAAGACCCTGAGGCCACCGACATCCGGAGGTGAAAGCGCAGGAGACTGTCCCGACCTTTGACCCCATACAACGTTTAAAAACCACACTTGCAGACTTATGCACACAAACACAAATGAACACACCCTCACACACAAAAACACACTCTCGCACACTTCTTCAAACACACACACACAAATTCCCAGACAGACTGAGCAGAAGGAAACAAGCCCCAACCTTTTCCTGTCCTTATTCCGCCCTCTCCAGTCATTCCAGCAGTCCCACATGGTAAACTTTCAGGGTAATTGTGGTGTAGCTTGTATTGTTATGCCAGACTGTAGGCCACTATTTTTTTAGAAATTGAATAATAATTGTAATTATCATGATTATTTCATCTGTTAGGACTATTTAGGCTCTAATATAGCATTTCTCAAATCATACTTACTGTAAGATTTGATTATATTTGTATTATTTATTTTATTCTGTATGCAATGTTGAAGTATCAAAATGTACATAGAAATATACCTATCTATATTTATATAAACATGCATAAATATAGTTGCAATACTGATATACTATAGATCACATAGTATATGGCGTGCTGTCTGTCGTTCTCTTCACAGTATTGCACCCATCACACATTGGTCTGTAGATATGTAACATACACCATTTGTGGTTTCAAAAGTGGGAATGTGTATTATAATTATAGATACTTGATGATTAAATACAAAATTGTACAGGTTTCAAGTCCAGTTCTGGCACATATGAATTGTAGTGCATGATGGCCACGAAGCCAACAAACTTGTGCAAGTGAAAATCCACTCTAAAGAGGATGCACATGTAATACTATGAATATGGACATTTCACACTTGTATGTATTGATAAGTCTCTCACAAAGCTAATAATAAGAGAGCCGAGATTAATCTCTGATGTCATCCAGCACTGCTGTCTGGACAGCAATGAATGGGAGACATGGACTCTTTGTTATTTTTATCAAAAAGTGTCACGGCGCTCCCATTCATTGTTAATGGAGCTTCAGAAACTCTGCCCTGGTGACATCACAGATTAATTTCATGTTTATTCTTTCAGGAGACATTATTGTTCTTTTCCACAAGCAAGAATTTAACTGTCAAATCTTATACATTGGTTTTCCATCTAGCTATTGGTGAACTGCAGCAAAGAGAGGATGTTCAATCAAGTCCTTTTCAAATGTAAAATCACACACATCAAGGTGCCTAAACTTGTTATTGTCCACAGTGACCGCCTCTCTGTGATTTAAGTGAATGGATGATACTGTGTCATGGGGAGATTTAATGTTGAAGCTATTTAACGATGATGTTGAGCCACAGAAGTCTTAGATGTTGCACTTTGGATGATTGTTAGTCCGTGTTGGACTGCTGCAGGTTAAGAAATAAGACCAGGTTTCTAGAGCAGTCGCCCTCTAATCAGAGCTAACTGTACAAGACATTTAATTTGATCAAACCTGGTTTCTTTATCAACTAAAGCACCAAGCCTCTATCCCAGCATGCCCCTTAGGACCAGATTGAGCCCCTTCTTCAGAAGATTGAGGTGTCCCAATGGGCAGGAAAGAGGCTTTAAAGAAACCCTCCAGATCTCTAAATCATCCCTTATCCCTCTCTGGTCCCTTACCTAGTTCAGGAGAGACATGAAGGCCTGTTATTCTACCCGTTAGAGCCGCAGGCAACGCAGCAAGGAACCAGGAACTGGGTTAAGTCCACACACGGGGGCTCTGGCGCTGTTATTCTAAATGTTGTATTTACCGAGGCCACCAGAGAATTCCTCTGGGCCACAGCCAAGAGCGAGCAACTCGGAGAGGCAAAGAGGAGTGCAGAGAAAAAGGAGACTTTTTTTTAATGTGATGATTCACTCCATCTTGACTTCTCCTAGTACTCTTCTTCTCTCCCTGCTTTAATTCACAGACACTTATTTTGACCATTTCAGGCCAGTCTTACTCTTTAAGCTGCGGAAGTGCAGCTTGTGAGCACATTACACCACATGCCGGGGAGCGATTGGTGCAAAAAAAAGAAGCTAAAACCTGCGCAGACTTTGTGGCTCAGTTTTTTTCCTACTTTATTTTCCTGATGTACTTACATTCAGGTTATTTCCTCCCAATCCTTTAGAGAGTATTATAAGCTCTGTGGATTTGAATCATCAGTGAGGCTTTCAGGCTTTTCTTTTTTTATTGGAAGTTGGGATTCCTGTGACATCCCAGCATGAGACATAAGCTAATCCTATTGAGAATGTACTGTATGTGTGTGTAAAGTAACAATCTGTTCAGCTCTGTCATTAGGTTTGATATGGCTTTTTGTAATAATGTAGTGGCTTGAATGGCTTTTTCTTTATGTGTTCAGAGGAAATAAAACTAACCACGTTTCCGGTATTGTTAGTGCTCCATCACGACGTGTTTTCCTCCGTTAAGCACAAGGACTCTTCTTCCACCGCTGAAAATACAGAACATGGTCTAGAAGTTTGTAACTCACCTAAGACATTGGGCATATGATCCTACAAATATCTTTGGACTCATGAAGTCAAATGTATCTTGTTATCATTAAAGTATTTTTGTCTGTATTTTGTACATGTGTCTATCACTATAGTATTTATTTAACCCTCCGGTTTTTCCCTTGCTTTGGTGTTCGTGGTCAAATTTGACCTGTCTGTTTTATGCTCTTACAACCATTAATCATCACCACATTTTATCTAACAGCCTTTTAAGCTGTAAACAATGTATCAGACTGGTTTACATAAATAACTGCATTACATATACAAAGAATAGACACTGGTAATGTATTACAAAATGAATATTTAGTCGATTTTGGTGTGTGCTTTCTGATGAAAGAACCTTATCTAGGGTTTCCTATTCATTTCCTATGGCGGTCATCTTTGACCAGGTACATACGTGTTAAAAAGTTGATGAGACCACTCAAAATTAAATTAAACAAATCAGCAAAGATGTGTTCAAAGATATCATAAGGCCTTCAAATGTAAAACAGAACATTTATGATTGATGAAAGTAGTAAATCTTACCCGAACCGAACAGAAGGATTTCATTGAAGTATGGCATAAACACCATGACAAACACATTCTTGTGGCACAGTATCAGATAAGAAGGTTGTCTCAGGTATACACACAAGTTAAAAGACACCCCATCTGCCTCCGTCTAACTTGACGCCTCTGACAGTGAAATACAGACTGTGTTTAAAGTTTCAAGGACTGGAAATATCCTCCCTTTTGAAAGGCCTAAACACTGATGTCAGCTGCTCTGGATTGTAGTCTATGCTTGGGCTTGGTTCAGGGTGTCAGTTTTTATGAGTTGTCCCCACAGTGTACATTGTCTCACTAAACATTTACACAGTGCTCTGATTTGAATGGTGGACTTCCAACTGTCCTTCTGCAGCTTTAAGTCATTCTAGGGTCAAGTTAAGTGTGCTGTGGCCATTTGCCCATACATGGGAATGTGAGACACAAAACCCTTGGTTCGGTTTTTTGTATGTGTCTACGGTGTGGCAGGAAAGATAAAAAGCAACATGCCACATAACGTATCTTACAACCTAAGTAAGTGGTATCAGCACCTCTGCAGTTCATTGTGAATATGCCACAATGCCACAGTTAGCCAGCATTCTCTGAGTGTGTAGTGAAAGTAAATGACCACTGGGTGGTGACATTTCTCTTTTTATTGACTAAAATGCATATAGTGGGAGCATGAGAACATATTTAATTCAATATGGGTTGTTTTACTTCATGGAAGCTGCAAATGTTTTTAAAGCTGAAAATGTATAGTTATGAACCCTCTCTAAGGTGTAATCCCTTTTTTCATACTTTGGTTCACCTGGTCTTTTTGTGTAGAAATCCTTGTATAACCTCAACCCTGAAAGGCATAATCAAGTAGTATACATATTTATTTTCAGGACAAACTAAGCTATCACCATATGTTGGATACAAGGATGTCACATTAAGGAAGCATTGGTTGTCTCTTATAATTAGTTCTAAAAAGTGAATCTGAAGTGTCTAAGCTTCCTGTTATGCTCTGTTATCTTTGATTACAGGAAGTACATTACAATAGTATGTCTCTAAACTACCTACACTGAACAAAAATATAAATGCAACACTTTTGTTTTTGCTCCCATTTTTCATGAGATGAACTCAAAGATCTAAAACATTTTCTATATACACAAAATAACCATTTCTCTCAAATATTGTTCACAAATCTGAAAAAAATCTGTGATAGTGAGCACTTCTCCTTTGCCGAGATAATCCATCCCACCTCACAGGTGTGGCATATCAAGATGCTGATTAGACAGCATGATTATTGCACAGGTGTGCCTTAGGCGGGCCACAATAAAAGGCCACTCTGAAACGTGCAGTTTTGCTTTATTGGGGGGGTCTGGGGGGGTCTGGGGGGGTCCGAAAACCAGTCAGTAACTGGTGTGACCACCATTTGCCTCACGCAGTGCAACACATCTCCTTCGCATAGAGTTGATCATGTTGTTGATTGTGGCCTGTGGAATGTTGGTCCACTCCTCTTCAATGGCTGTGCGAAGTTGCTGGATATTGGCAGGAACTGGAACACGCTGTCGTATACGCCGATCCAGAGCATCCCAAACATGCTCAATGGGTGACATGTCCGGTGAGTATGCTGGCCATGCAAGAACTGGGATGTTTTCAGCCTCCAGGAATTGTGTACAGATCCTTGCAACATGGGGCCGTGCATTATCATGCTGCAACATGAGGTGATGGTCGTGGATGAATGGCACAACAATGGGCCTCAGGATCTCGTCACGGTATCTCTGTGCATTCACAATGCCATCAATAAAATGCACCTGTGTTCGTCGTCCATAACATACGCCTGCCCATACCATAACCACACCACCACCATGGGCCACTCGATTCACAACATTGACATCAGAAAACCGCTCACCCACACGACGCCACACACGCTGTCTGCCATCTGCCCTGAACAGTGAAAACCGGGATTCATCCGTGAAGAGAACACCTCTCCAACGTGCCAGACGCCATCGAATGTGAGCATTTGCCCACTCAAGTCGGTTACGACGACGAACTGGAGTCAGGTCGAGACCCCGATGAGGACGACGAGCATGCAGATGAGCTTCCCTGAGACGGTTTCTGACAGTTTGTGCAGAAATTCTTTGGTTATGCAAACCGATTGTTGCAGCAGTTGTCGGAGTGGCTGGTCTCAGACGATCTTGGAGGTGAACATGCTGGATGTGGAGGTCCTGGGTTGGTGTGGTTACACGTGGTCTGCGGTTGTGAGGCCGGTTGGATGTACTGCCAAATCCTCTGAAACGCCTTTGGAGACGGCTTATGGTAGAGAAATGAACATTCAATTCACGGGCAACAGCTCTGGTGGACATTCCTGCTGTCAGCATGCCAATTGCACGCTCCCTCAAAACTTGCGACATCTGTGGCATTGTGCTGTGTGATACAACTGAACATTTCAGAGTGGCCTTTTATTGTGGCCAGCCTAAGGCTCACCTGTGCAATAATCATGCTGTCTAATCAGCATCTTGATATGCCACACCTGTGAGGTGGGATGGATTATCTCGGCAAAGGAGAAGTGCTCACTATCACAGATTATTTCAGATTTGTGAACAATATTTGAGAGAAATGGTTATTTTGTGTATATAGAAAATGTTTTAGATCTTTGAGTTCATCTCATGAAAAATGGGAGCAAAAACAAAAGTGTTGCATTTATATTTTTGTTCAGTGTATTTAGGAACAACCAATGCATTTGAATTATGTTTTACATTAATGGAGGACTCGATGAAGTTGAGTCATCACGAGGGCTCAGCCTGTTGAAACACTATAATGTCTTCTGTGGCTCTAGAGGAGCTTTCTAATGTTCCAAACTTCCCTGATGACATTATAAGGATTATCAGAGTTTAGGTGACAATACTATTAATTTGTGTAATGAGAAGTCTAGCATTGTTGGACTTTGACCCAGATAAGAGTCTAAGAATCAGGATATCACATCCTCTACTGCTTCAGTTTCACCCTGGTATCACCAAATTACATGCGAGTAACAGGTCAATTTCTTAAGTATTCTTAAGCATGTTATCACTGCGCGTCCTTTTGCTTAACTTTCACTTTCATAATTTTACTCCATGACAAAAATCAGGTAAGGTAGTATAAAGAAATTAAAACTGTATCAACTTATTTATGATGAAAGATCAGGACTGTTTGTGTGTCATTGACTTATTGACATTGACTAATTAACTTACATAGGAAACTTAAAGCTTCAGAAGGTAACATTGTAGAAGCCAACACAAGTAAACAAGCTTTTTTTAATATATCCATCTGAAAAACCCAACCCGATGTTGCCAACATTTTTACAATGAAAGTAGCTAGCAGCACTAGCTCCAAAGATTGCTACATCTAGCAAGAAAGACGCAATTTTGGCAACACTGAAAGCCTGTCCCTTCAAGCCTCCGTCCAAGGTCACTCTCCAGTAATTATCATTATGAATGTAATAATATCTTAATGAACATAAAAGACTAACAGGGCTTAGTTTGAACAGCTGTCAGGCTAACAGCTTGTCGTAGACTCCAGTGACATGCAATGAGTGCATGGGCAGGCAAGTAGACTTATAAAAGTCCTGCAACATCGACATTTACCAGATTCTTTTTTTTGACAAAGCATTAGATGTATTCATTGTCGTCAGGATGCGAAGAGTGTTTCAACAAATACGCACCCATCCTGGCTTTAATTCAACATACTTATTTTAACCCGAACTGTGATGTTTTTCTGTTTTTTCAAGTAGTTTTTTTGCAGCATACTCCTCAAACACCCATTAGATCCTGTTGACAGTTTCTTCTTTTCAATTCTGTACCCTGTGAGTCCCCAATCTTTACGTAACCCCTTGATGAAATAACACACTTGATACGTGGGATAAAATCTCCAATTTTAGTTTTAAACTACAACTTTTCTTGTTTAGAAAAACATTGCAGGAATGACTGCACCATACTACTTTTGTGTTTATCCTAATATTACTAACTCATTTCCAAATACATTGGCACCGTCCTAACGGAAATGTGAGCTACAGTATATGCCAACACTCAAATTAATGCTGACATATTTGCCTGTACATCGAAAACTGTGAGTGTTAGTTACGCTACAGTCAGGGAGCTGATATAAAGGCCACAGAGTGGAGTGGGATACATTGTGTAAGAGAAATTATGCTTTGTCACAATGTTGTAACAATGCATTGCGTCTGATACCGATGACCTCCTGGCCAAACAATTGGCTGCCGGCTGGACTAGACATCTCCCAGTTTGCATGGTTGGTATGACAACCAAGCTCTATCAATATGGAGGCAGTAGATCACATCTGAGAGGAGGCTGAGCAGCAGAGAAACCTGAGACAGTCGGCCTTGTCTGCTTTGTGAACATCTACCCTGTGTTCCAGTGAGAACTAATGAATTAATGACTGGGTGCCTAAGTTCCATGGATGAATCATTAAAGAACCTTTGGGGGTGAATGGGTGCACCCCACTTCTGTCTATACTGTTGGGCCTCAGAGAGAAGAATGTCCTATGGTACAACACACATTTTATAAACTGCGTGTTGAATAATCATGTGTAATTTGTCTGCATTAAATGAGTGGAACCTCAGCAGCAGGGCTCAGTTTCACTGGGGAATACAGAGCGTGTTGCTCTTAGGGAAGAAAACGCTGACACAACTCACTGTGCTCAAATTACTGTCGCCCTCAAAAGACCAGGCAGCAGCATATATAAGATGGTGGATCCCAGCACACGTTCTGAGACGCTTATCCTTGCACACACTATACTGGCCTGGGAAATATTAAACAAGTAAGACCTGGAACAGCAGTCTGTTATTTTAAAAAGAAACCAGAAGCTCAAGACACGCCGCTGTGTGTGTTGTTAAACCACCCCAACAGGCCCTGCTGCACACTGGAGTGGGGTGGGGTGATGTGTGCTGTTACTACAGGATACAAATGAAGGGTGGGTCCGCCTTGGGGAACACTGTGTTAACAAGAATAAGCTCTTTCAGGGAGATTTTTCATGGCACAGTTATGAAGACAGTCTTTTTGAGCTTGCTTTGAAACTCGCTTCCTTAAAAAGGCACATTTGCTAATGCTTTCAGAGACAAAATGGCCAACAGTTATTGGCGTAGTACTGAACTGCACAGCATTTTTTGATCAAGTATTCATGTTAATATGAGATAGGACCCCAAACATGCCCTATAGTGTCTACAATTAAATATGACGTTTACTAGGACTTTATAAATGAGTATTTTTGCTTGAGCTTTAACATAAGTAATGTTACGCCTCACTTGACGAATGTATACTGTAGGTCTTGCAAGAGTAATTATATTGAACAGGATACTCTTTCCTCTCCTGGTGAGGGATCATTAAGGGTTTAATGAATTGGCTTCAGCAAGGAGAGACACTAACTAAGTGAGGTACTGGCTATGTGTGAATAGATATGTTATGTATTAACTTGCTGATATTGTGGTATGATCAATGTACAGCACGCATCTGACTAAAGTTAAATTAATCAAGCTTTCAAACTTGATTGTGTGCTGAATATAATATACTTTGCCATAGACTGCCTCCAGTGTAAATCGTCAAACAAAAATATCTATATATCTATCTTATCCATTGCTTTTTTCAGGGCCTTACTGATACACAACACACCAATCCTAGACAACTGCTGTAGGCGTATGTAATGGAGAAACATATTTGCTTAGCCAAATTAACACAACTGCATTTAAAATAAATGCAAATACCAATCCTAAACCTTGCATTTTAACCCTTTCCACTGGCCTTAAGTAATCACATTTGTGTCTTGGTTGATATAAATTAGCTTGGATCTTTAATGTATTTGCTTTGCATTACAACGAAACTCCTCCCATTGATTGCAAGGCATCCTTATTTGGGAGGAGAACGTCTTGAGGGCATGTGCCATTCATTGAGAATGACTGATGTGGGCGTGGCCAAATGGCAAACATCCTATCAAATGTCAGATTTCAGTAGAATGGACGGGGCTTGTGAGGGAAATCCTGACCCTCACAGTGGCTGGTGGCTGATGGTATGGGCGGGGCTTATAGACGGAAGTGTCTCCCGACTGGTCCAGCTGTCATCGAGAAGAGAGAAGAGACCATTTACACCGGCTGCCTAGGAAATGCAGAAAAAGGGAAAACGCTAAAATATGTTAACATCTAAACAATAAGGTCATGACGCCGAACTGAAGGTAACTATGCCCGACATATCACAAAATGCACATGTTTGTCGATACGTTGGAACAACCGTCGACGTTGCGTTGCGTTATTTCGAGATGTAAAAATGATGACAAGGTTTGGTAGGCTGTGTGTGACATTGAACATACAGGACACGAAACAGACGAGGTCGTTTAAAGAGATTTATACAATTTCTAACCACTCATGTCATGTAATACTCTGCCGTGCTGTCGTTGGTAACGCTGTCGTGTAGGTTACTGACATTTAAAGGGACGTTGTAGCCGTGTAATTCGTTTATGGCTTCCCAGCTGCTTTGCAAATATGCTACAGCGTCTCTGCGGTATCGGCTATTATCCTAGCCTAGCGGCTCGGTGAAGGGAACTACCCTAGATTCAGAACAGACAGGAGACGTCATCAACATTTTCCTGTATTTAAATGGTCGCGTATGAGGAGGTCATTGCTGAAAAGGGAAGATTATTCGGTAAGTGTCCATGCTGTAAGCCTCCACAGCGCTTATGCGTTCACGGATGCACAGTAATGCATAATCGTACTTTAAATTTGACTGCTGGGATCTGCATGATTTAAAAGGGCACATGGAAGGTGGCGGAGCAGCTGTTAGCTTGCTGCTAGCTGCGTAACGACCTTTAGAGACGTATAAGCTTCACAAGGCTGTTAGCTGCCTGCGCTGGTTAGGCTGGGTGTTTTCCGTGGTTAACTGCCTGCTACCCCGGTGTTATATTTCATCCAGGCCTCCAATGGCCTAAAGAGTCAATGATTTAATCTCATTGATTGCATCACAAGACCAGACAGGGTGCAGCCCAAGCACATTCAATGGTTAAAGCGAGGCTTGTTTTTGTAAATGTTGTTTTAGATGCCAGATCAACTTGAGGTCTAACAGCCTTATGCTTATTGTCACCCATTCCTCCCCCCTTCCGTGCCCATCCTCAACCCACACATTAGAATAAAGAAGACGGTGAAAGCCAGAAGTGAATTGAAGATTTACTGGCTGTCCTAAATGGGGGACTACGGGTTCGGAGTTCTGGTGAAGAACAGCAGTGGTAACAAATCTGCTTTCCCTGTAAGGATCCCTCCTCACCTCCAACCCCAGCACCCTCACCACCCTTCCAACCCCCCCAGCCCCCCTTCCTTCATAAACAACACCTGCTCCACCAATGGGGGCAGTGCTTGGCTCTTCCCTGCTGTAGCCCAACACAGTAACATGCAAGATGAGATTCTGGAGTCAGACAAGTCCAAGGCCTTGGACCTCCAGGACATGCAGGAGAAGTCTCAGGTCCAGTCCCAGCCTCAGGCCCTGTCCCCGGGCCAGCAGGAGGCTGGGGGAGGCCTAGGAGAGCTCGAGGGAGGTCTTCCCGAAGACGGCCCATTAGAGAAGGGTTCTTTGGAGAGCAGTGGTGGAAAGGAGAAGCTGAGGATGGAATCCCCTGTGCTGAGTGGGTTTGATTACCAGGACAGCCTGGGTATGGGTACAAGCTGTGCACAATCCACCTCCTCATCCTCCCTGACCAGCTTTAACAACTGGTCCCCCGCTGTCCCATCCACCCAGTCTCCAGTGGTCGGAGAAGACGTGGGAGGGTTCTTTGGTCCCACTGGCTCCAACGCCAACGGACCTCCCCTGCTGTTCCAGAACTTCTCTCACCACGCTGGGCCTGGCTTTGGAGCAGGAGGTAGTTTCTCCCCGCAGATTGGACCGGTCTCCCAGCACCACCCACCCACACCTCACCCCCAGCACTACCACCCACACGGTCAGGGGGTCCCGCAGCAGCACCGGCGCTCCCCAGCTAGCCCTCATCCACCCCAGCCCTCCTTCCCTCCGCATCCCCACCGCTCCGGACCGTTCACCCAGCTGCCCCACCTCACTCCTGCCCAGAGCAAACCCCCTTCACCTTGGGGAAGCTACCAGAGCCCCTCCACTCCCACCTCCACCTCCTGGAGCCCCGGTGGCTATGGCGGCTGGGGAGGCACGCAGGGGGTCCGAGAGTACAGGCGTGGGGTAGGTGGAGGCATGACGGGTCTTAACTCCATTTCTCCGCTGAAGAAGTCCTTCCCCAACAATCAGGTAGATTTCATGACTCATCTCAAACACAATATATTCGCATATTTGTTATAATAGCACACGATGCATTTGTTTCGTAAACATGTTTGAAACTCATCCAACTGTCTTTACAGGTTCCCTCTCAGAAGTTCCCCAGGAATAGCTCTGGTTTCAATCACAAAGGCTGGGTAGAAGACGGCATGAGCCGCAGTGACAGTGTCTACCCTTTCCAGGTGAGCATATCACATGTCATATTGCAGTAAGCACAAAATTGTTAAAGGAAAAATATTTATCAAAATGAATTAAGAATTACGGAGCTCCAGAGATGTCCCTGCCTGCAAACCAGAGGAGAGAAATATTTGCTTGGTTAAAATGGCTCAAAAATTAGAATTATATCATTTCCATATCATGGATCATATCGCAATAAGATCTTCTTTTTTTTTCACATCATGCACCAATAATCCCAGGTAATACTCTGGCTGGTGTTAAGGGAATTTCTTTGTGTGATGCCTAAAGGAACAACGTTTAGTTTTAGTGTGGCCTCCATGGGCAAATGATGTTAATCCTATTAAACACGCTCATCTGTATCAAATACAACAAATAGGCCATTGACCAAAGCGGGATGCGTGACAGTTAAGCCAACTAAACGGATGAATTTAAACATATTGTGTGAGCTCTTATCTAGATCATTGCATTGAAGGAGAGCAGTGTTATCATCTGCCCTCATCACATGGTCTTCCTCTTGTCCTGATTTGAGAAGTCTTGTGCTCGGCTGCAGCTTTGCATGCTCCCAACCCATTTAGATAAACTGAAGCACCCTCACTTGTGTTTTGTATTACATATCAAAGCTTTTTAGCGTTGTTTGAATTGATTCAAATGCTAATATATCATTTAACCTTCAGCTATTCAATTAGAATTTGTATTGATCTGAAATTAGCCAAGTGGAAGGATGATATTTTTTAGCCCCTTAACTAGCATATATTCTTATATCTTATGCTATTGGATACAGGAAGAAGATCTTATCATATTGCAGAGATATGCAGGTGATTTTGTGTTGCATACTGGGCTCCATTTTCTGTTTACAGTGCTATCCGATGAAGTCTCTACGGGGATAATCTATGCAGCTTTTTATTAGCTTTTAGCATCATGGCAAACTATGTCAGCGCTCTTGCAGCTTCAGATGGTGATGTGGGAAATGAGGAGGCTAATTGTTGTCTTCCTCTCTTTCAGCAGGAGCGAACACGGTCCTTTGATGGTTTCAGTATGCACTCTCTGGAGAACTCTCTGATTGACATTATGAGGGCTGAGCAGGATTCCTTGAAAGGTTGGTTCCCACACTACCAAAAGGGAGGAAAGGATACTTCTCCTCAGCAATAGCTCTCCATAAATACAGCAATTTGTTGTATGTATTTGACAGCAAGTGGAAATTATTTTCACCTTGCTAATTGTGTTGAAGGCAGTTTGAACGTGCATTGTGCTTTTTAGGTCCCAAATACAACAGTTCTACACGTATCATAATTAAGATTCTCAGTAACTCGTGAAAATAATTACCTTCAGCATTTTTGCAGACCCTTCATCACTTACTCCATTAATTAAACAATTCGGATCATTTTTGTTCCAGTCAATCTTATAAAGCTCAATTTCCATCACAGCCATGATACTAATCCGTGCCAGCGGATTCTTGTACTTTCTTTTTTACAGCAACACATCTATTTTCGAATACATATTGTATTTCCTAGAATGTGTTGATTTGCAAACATGCACTTTTGTACATGTAAGAATAAGCTGAACTACATTTGAGGCACTATTGGATTTTTCTACTGATATCTTCATTATCATCCCAATTGTGTGCTATTATGGTCTTTTTCTTTAGACACAGAAAAGAATGCATTAAGATGAAAAGAACATTATGTGAAAGGTGAAGGAGTTAAATGTCATGAAATGGTGTTCTGAGGCCTCTCCTGTTTCTGTCATGTAGGACGCTACAACTTCTCTCACCAGGGAGGAGACGGGCCTCTACCTATGAATGGTATGTAAATGACATGCACACAAATATGCAGTGCTGAAGCAGAAGTCAGGGCTTGGAACTAATGTCTGCCAAATGCAGGGAAAAAAATGTGGAGGAAGCAAGATCATAGACTAGGTCTTACTACAATTTAAACGTTGATAAGTTTGATAAGCTGACATAAAATAGAAAACAAAAGAGAAACCTATGGATATCACATGACCACATCTGAGATAAAACGAGTGGTAAAATCATAAAATGGCTCGAGTCATGTTACTAGTTTTATACCTCTCTGAACTGCTGTGGTAGTTACAGTGACACACGACCAAAATGGCTGACTAAAAGGAAACCAGACCAGACCGGCTTCTTGGAGTAGGAAAATAATACTGCTGTCAGGGAGGTTCAGAGACGGGAGGGAGCTAATTCATTTCATCTCAAGTATGCTGTCAGAGACAGATGCTGTATGTTGTATTTATTTTGGTAGTGATATTGGAAATCCAGGTATCACTTTTCGGATGCAAAATGATAAGAATTATATTTATAAAATCAATGATTCAGTGTTTCTCAAGTAATGTGGTATTACTGAAAGTTTAGCACTAGAAACCATTGTAATAATGCAGGTATGCTTTATTTTGGTTTAATTGCATTAGTGATTTAATTAGGCATTTAATTGCTGTGGTGTACATGCCGTGCTGTCTTTCAGAAATATGTATTTATTCCAATTTCAGTGGGAATGTATCTCTCCTAAAGTTTTGAATGGATAGGTACATCAGATGAAAAGCATATTTGGCTTAGTGTATATTCAGTCTCTGTAAATATCAAATACACTCTCACACACTGAACTGGTCATTCTACAAATTAATTTCAAGCCCTGGCAATGTTTTACTTGCTGTCTCTTATTTTGTGCCTTTTTAAAAAAAAAAGTATTTTCAAGAGTGTTTTGTGTTGTTTTACATGCAGCGAGAAGTTATGGCAGAAGACGAGGTAAAGCTTGTGAATATGTCTTGATTCCTTCATTCATTTTGAATTTAGTAATCAGTCATGACTCCTGATGATGACCTTGTGGTTCTATCTTTTTGTTTGTCTGCTTGGCTGTTCAGTGTCAGTGATTTGACTTTAAATAGTGTCAGGTTAAATCATATTTTTCTGTAGGGCGTAAAAGCCTTCCAATGTTGCCTGCTAAGACCTAGTAGTATTGTCTGTGTCATCAAAACTAGCATTCACAGCTGCTTCTGTATGCATTTCTTGACATAATTTATTTGCATCAAATTCCCCTCTAATTGTAATATTAATATTATTTCAAATAAGTAAGATTTGTTGTATAACCATGCTGGGGGTGAAACAATATGTGTAATCCAGATTGTTATCTCCTCTAGGTCACTCGTCTCTGTTCCCCATGGAGGATGAGCGCTCTTTTGGAGAGGATGAGTCTGGGGACCAGGGTCTGGCTGGCCTGGGTTCAGCCCACTGCTTCCCCCACCTCAATGGTGAACGCGTGGAGCGATATTCTCGCAAAGTGTTTGTTGGAGGGCTCCCCCCAGACATAGATGAAGGTATGTAACTGGCTGCAGAGGGTGGTTCTATTCTAAACTGTTGTTAATCAAAAGCTGTACCAAACTTAAATATTGGACTTCTTTTGATGGTACCTGTAATTCTTGTAAGAGATTTTAATATCATTACCAATCATTTATTGTAATGTAAATGTAGTCATATCACAAATGTTAATTCAACTTTAGTTTCTCTCTTCAGCTTTCCTTTTCATGACACTAAAAGCATAATTTAGTTTTGACGAGGGTTTGGCGATTTGATTTACACAAGGGCCACAATTGCTGATGTCAATACTTTTTAATATTAAAGTGGCTTATGTGCTTTTATGTAAGGGTGGGCAGTTTAAATAAGTCAGGGTATGCATTTATTGTTTATTTACTACATGTTGTGCACTCTTTGGTGAATTACAAATGTAGAAGAGAAAAATATACTATTATAGAATCTATATTCCAAAAAAAATATTGGTATTGATCTGCCCACCCATAATCTTGAAGGCAGCTCTAATTACCATTACTGATTGTCTTGAGTTTCCTTTTCCAGATGAAATTACTGCCAGTTTCCGCCGATTTGGTCACTTGTTTGTTGACTGGCCTCACAAGGCAGAGAGCAAGTCCTATTTTCCACCAAAAGGTGAGTCAAACCAGTTGAACATTATATTTCTGCCAGCATGTTGACTCAACAGCAGTGTGATGATGAATATTTGCTCGTTATGCACACTCATTATTCTGTTTATCCAACCTTTCCAGGATATGCATTCCTGCTGTTTCAAGACGAGAGCTCTGTGCAGGCCCTGATTGATGCCTGTATTCAGGAGGATGGCAAGCTTTACCTGTGTGTCTCCAGTCCCACCATCAAAGACAAGCCTGTGAGTCGGTTATACTGTTTAATATTTTATGCTAGTTATCTGCCCTGCTCAGCAAAAGCAGACTCGCACAAATGGTGTAGTATAGTGTGGCTGGTCATTGTATCTCAGAAAGGATCTCTTAATTTTGTTTGCCCAAATGAGGACTTCACAGTGGTAATCCATCTGATACATAGTTTAAGTGCACTGCTCATTTTTAGTGCAACATATGATTTAAAAATAGATTGGTACACATGTGAAGGATCAAGTAATTGTGAGCATTGGAAGTACTTTTAACTGTAACATTCATTTAGATTTTTTCAGTGTACTTTTATGTAGATGTTTCAGTATTCTGCTAACGGCACAAAAGGAGAGAAAAGCGAAACGTAGTGACCTCACAAGTTGGTGCATTTACTGGATCATCATTCTAGAAGCTTCCTTTAAGTATCCTCCGCAACAACAACATCCTGCAAAAGCAGTGAAATAGAACCAAAGGAATGTTTCAATACATATTACATGAGCTGCAATCCACTTTCCTTTTTTACAATCCAAAATGGATGACTAGAGCCCAACTGAGGAAGATTGTTTTCCTGGTCTTGATTTTTGCAGGTCCAGATCCGGCCCTGGAACCTGAACGACAGTGACTTTGTAATGGACGGCTCTCAGCCATTGGACCCGAGGAAAACTATCTTTGTAGGAGGTGTCCCCCGTCCCCTACGTGCAGGTACGGGTGTGCTGTGACCCCTAAATGTTGTGCAGTTTCGCAGTTGTTCTGATCCCAATAACACACGTTTTGTATTGCTCTTCCAGTGGAGCTCGCCATGATCATGGACCGTCTGTATGGGGGAGTGTGTTACGCTGGGATAGACACAGACCCTGAACTTAAGTATCCAAAAGGGGCGGGCCGAGTAGCCTTCTCCAATCAGCAAAGCTACATTGCAGCTATTAGTGCCCGATTTGTTCAACTGCAGCACGGGGAGATTGATAAACGGGTGAGTCCATCTCCTATTCAGGTCTGTAAACATTTGGAAGTTCATTAAATATTTATCTGACATGCTGCTGTGCATGCATTCAGACTTTTCTCAACCTCCATTTTAACACAGCTTTTCTGTCCTCCATTTCATCTCTGTTTCTCAGGTGGAAGTGAAGCCATATGTCCTGGACGACCAGCTGTGTGATGAGTGCCAGGGCACCCGCTGCGGGGGGAAGTTTGCTCCTTTCTTCTGCGCCAACGTGACCTGTCTGCAGTACTACTGTGAGTACTGCTGGGCAGCCATCCATTCCCGGGCCGGCCGCGAGTTCCACAAGCCGCTGGTGAAGGAGGGAGGCGACCGGCCGAGACACATCTCCTTCCGCTGGAACTGAGGCGAGAGGGCAAGGGAGGGAGAAGATGCAGGACCGGAGAGGGATTGAGAGAAAGGGGTAGTAAGGGAAGGGGTACGGGCTATGATATGAAAAATGAATGCACTTTTCTTTTAAGTTAAAAAAAAAAAAAACATAATTTATTTTTTATTATTTTAATTGGGCCTTCTAAAAGAAGTAACTGCTAAGAAGAGAGTGAAATCCCATTTATGTTTTGACTTTAAGTGTGCATGAGCATATTGATGCATTAGATTTGGATTTAGATGTTTTCTGACTTGACTGTACTTTCTTTTCGTGTTAGCTGGCAAAGCTGCTTACATTTGTTGTCAAGAGTAACATCAAATTTTAGTGAGGTTCATCATACCTAAATCAGTATACTAACTATGGAAGTTGAGTTTAAGAAGGGTGCATTTTCTTACTTTTCGCTTGCAGGATTAGAAAACAACTGTACCATTTACCAAAGGTTGAGTGCAAATGGTTGGGTTGAAGAGAGGAGGAAAGCCGTTTCACACGGTCGTACGATTGAGTTTTCCAAGAAGCTCAGTGTATAGCATCTCGCCACGTCACAAAACAAAATCTCCCCTCAGTCTGGCGCACGTGTTTCGATTGCTGGCATGAGTTTTTAGGTTTATGTTTAAAAGTCGACACTTTGTAACCAGAAAGGGCAAACCAAAGATTGGCCTAAAACGCATCATCAAAAGCAGATGTTGATCTGAGGGTTTTTCAGGATAATGTTGTGTCCTCTTGTCACTCGGCGGAGGAAAGGCTGGCGTTGTCTGGAGTTTCGGTTTGTGAGTGTCGGCTAATAAAGACACAGCCCTCAGGGCTCAGGTATTGGCAGTAGTATTTGCTCACTTTATATTGTCAGGGATATTAGCACTGGAAGCTAACATGCTAATGTAGTACAAACTAATGGGAATGCACAGTCCAGTCTCCCTGAGCTGTCCTCATGGTGTACCACTGCACGCTCTACCATGACTGGAGCTTCTATCACAAGTGTTGTGGTTGGATATGGTAGTAGCTAGAATTTGCTGTCACAGAGATAAAGATATTATTTTATACATGGCCTGCTGATTTTTGTACAGTGTTTTATAGCTGATTATTTTGTCATGAACATATATACATTTATTATGCACTACTTTTCTAAATATTTTTTTCAATAGTCATTTTAGGCACATTTTTCACAGATGGGAGAACTCCTTTTGCAATACCTCATTTTTTTCACTTGGTGAAAAATAATTTTGTACCTTTGTTACTAAGAGATCTGCATTTATGGTAAACTTAATTTAAAAAAGAAAATGAATGATATTAATATAATTTTCAATTAGCTTTTATATATTTAAGTGCTGGTAAATCTGAAAATTGTCTGGTGCATCGGTGTGATTCTGTAGATAAAAAAAAAAGGCTATCTGTAGCCAGTCATATATGGATTCTCCTCTGTCCTTATAAACATAATTACAGGATCCTAAGGCATGACAAGACCTTTCTAAACTGATTTTTGATAGTCTTGAAAATATATTCTGATATTTCTCTCCTAGGTGTATTCAATAAGATTATAAATAGGGTAAATGTTTTGGCTTTGGTCAATGTGAAATCTTCCCTTCTATCACCGGAGTGGATATCATCTGTTTGAATATTTAGATCCTCTTTCTGGGACTGCCTGTAAGTTCTACTTATTCTTGGCATGCATAATGTAATACAGAAATAACATGGCTAGTGTTAATGCAGGACCTAATGTAATGCACTAGATCTCCTTTTTAACTTTTTTTTTTGTCCTTATCTCTTTGAGATCACCTCTCTTGTAGCCTCTCTTTACATGATGGAGTCTGCCTTCCTTACACAGACATGATGTTTATGCAATCTACACAGTGACAACACTTTGGATGCGTTTTGTAATGTAGAGGACACTCAGTAGGACATAGGTATGGAGACTTGATCACTTGACCCCCTTTGTGATGTGGCATGCTTTGGGACATAACCTGAATGTGATTTAATGTTGCAAGTTAACTTTGAGCCATTATGTGCAATACTTATTCTTTCCAGAAACAAGTCTCCGCAGTGTAAGTCATTTAATCCATATAAATCATGCAGTCATTTACACATTATTTGTTTCCTATTGTTCATGCTGATGTCTGCAAGAAAAAAAAAACTAATTTATACCTGAATTTATTTTTAAACATTAGTTTTGTGCTTATTTACTTATTTTGCTACTACCATGCTACTGTGATTGAAAACATTGTATATACTAGGTCGATAATGTATTTAGCATTTGCTATATTTTCAATTGAAATGTATAACTATCATTTTGATCAGATTTTTGTTATATTTTTGGGGTGATGTGTTAAACTCGTTGATGTGTCTAGTTTTTCTAATTGCTGTATTGTGCTCCACATTTTCAGATGAAAAGAATATTGATTATGTCTGTTAGTATTACTTGATTGCAAAATTTCAATAGTTTTTAATTGTATGCTGGGAAGGTTATATTTATTAACTTTTTTTTACCTGATATCATTTTGATTTTTATTAAGTCATTTCACATTTATACGTAAGTTCCAATTTTTATATTTTCTTCCTGATTAATTTACGCTACAATACAGACGTCAGTTTTTATAGTTGGTTTGTAGTATTGAAGTAAAACAAAAATCTAATGTCATATATTCATTTGCTGCCAACTGTTTGTAACTGTATGCATACATTTGAAGTATTTGTAATGTGAGTTGTTGAATGAATAAAACAGCTGTGAGGAAGAATTACACGCCTAGAGTTGATTCACAAAAAAAAAGGTACTCTTTTCATTTCAGTATATTCAGAAAGGCTCTTTAAATAGATTTTTGCTGGGGATGTTTTATAGTAAATGGGAATCTAACACCTGATGCCATTGTTGTGTGACAGCCATTTTGGGGCACATCTGGTGGGTGGTGTTTAATTAGGTTAGTGGTATTTATAGGCGGAGGGTTCTTTTAGGCCATGGTGAGCGCCTAGTTACCCTAAGCCCTCTGTCTTCTGTACCAACAAACATTTTCCAGTCTAATAAAAGGAAGTATTTTCAATACAATAAAACTATACCCATACGTGACAAAAGGTCATGAGATTTTATAACCCTTATACACATAAATATAATTCAACTTAATATCGAAAATGGATACAATGTTTTTTATTAAAGGCATTTTGAATCAAGATTTTTTTTTAGATGTTGTATGGGGACTGGGAAACACAGTGCATTCTGGGGCATTGCAGCCATTTTAGGGGGATAGAGTCTCTATAGCAAGTCGTTAATACCTAACAGCAGTCACCTGTCATTTGTCGGCTGCATTCCATCCAAAATTAATAAAGTATGCCCAACATCTGCTTATCATGCATACATAAATTACCATGTATGCAAACTGCGGCATTTGATGTTTAATATCGAATCCCTGGTGAGGTGGTATGTGTTACTGTATTTTAGCTTTTCTCAACACTTTTAGTAAACTGGCTGTTACAGCTAGCAACATAACGGTGCCTACTGACTGAGACTGATGTTTAAAAGGTTTAAAGTGAAAAGTAATGCTACTTTGCTCTGCATACAGGTTAAGTGAATAGGTTGCGTTCGCTGGTATCCTCCCAAGATGGATGACTCGCCGTTGATGATGTCACATTCCCATGACCTATTAAGATGCATAAATTAATTAACTATGACATGTAATGCACTACAGTTGCATATAACAATGTAAGATTAGCAGCACCCTTTCCAACGTTAATGCATCAGAACTATAATAGTATCATTTTTCGGGAGGCTAGTTTTGCTGTAATACTTGACATACATAATAGTAATTAAAGACTAAGATATTTTTCCTAAAGGTAAGCCTATGTGAGTTCTTCCTTAACTACTGCTTCTTCGGAAAGCTGATTATATTTCTCAGGTTGTAAACGTACCTTAGGCCTTTCATATCAGTTTATGGGTACTATAGGTGGAAGAAGTATTCCGATTATATACTTAAGTAAAAGTAGCATTACCACAGTACAAATACCTAGTAAAAGTTCTGCATTCAAAAGTGTACTTAATTAAGTAAAATAAAAAAAGTATTGTCAAAATATACTTCAAGTACCAAAAGTAACAATTCTCATTATGGACAATGGCCATTTTAAATACCAAATACATCAAATAAGTGTATTTAACTAATATTTAAAGATACTTAAATGTAGTTGTTCATCGCTTGCATTTGGTAAGAGTTTGGTTAATATGAGATACTCTATTTACTGTACTAATTAATACAGTATTAGTTGATTTATATTTTTGCATTAATAACCACAATCATCAATGTAACTACTCTCACATAAATTTAATGAAGTAAAAGGTACATTATTTGCCTGCAAAATGTAATGGAGTAAAAGTGTAAGTAGCATAATGTGAACATACTCAAGTAAAGTTCCGTACCTCTAATTTTTACTTAAATACAGCACTTGAGTAAATGTACTTAGTTACAACTTAGTTACATTCCACCAAGGGGCGCAGGTGAGATTTTTGAAATGGGGGGGACGAAACTGAGAGAAATTATTTTCACAATATGTACTTACTATTTGTTTTACTATATGTTTTACAATCATAAGTAACATTAACCGTAAGCTCAAATATGAACTGTTTCAAGATAAAATACAATACAATGTAAGTATGTATATGGATTAACAAATGAATTGGTATTTACTATTTACCTTTAAGTGCAAGACAGACAATGTATTAAGGTGGAAATAACAATTTAGAGGAATAACAATTAATAAGTAAAAGTTGTCTATATATTACATATGCATATTACAACGATCATGTGAACAAATAACAAAAACATCTAAATATATATTTTTTTAATATAGGCCTAAATATATATATATATTATATATATATATATAATATATATATCTTTTTTTTTTTTTTTAATGTGGGGGACGGATCAGTGTCCCTATGAAATTGGTTGGGACGTATCCCCCCACGCCCACTATCTGCGCCCCTGTTACCACTGATGGGTTCAATTTACATGCGTAGCAATTTGACTCACGTAAAGGTCTTTAGTACCCGGATACTGTCACCTGCTGGCTGACAGCGCGACAGGCAAATAAATAAATCCTGACAGTTGGTCAAGCTGATACCTTCCATCAAACTTTAAAGTAGAGTTTATAGGGGAAAACATGTTACCTGTTAGGTCAATATATGTGCCCCACTTTGGCTCACAGCTGGGCTCCAGCCAAAAAGATGAAACACAACCGGACCAGACCCCGGCCCAGCTCTCCTCTCGGATCAAGCGCGGGAACAAGAGGGGCAACGTCAGCGATGAAAAAACTCGACTATTTTTAAAAGTTAAATTGCAAAGAGTCAATAACAGCACTTTGTCCAACACGAGGCCAGAGAAGAACAAAAAGAAACAATGGATGAAAGAGGACGCCACAAATAAAACCCAGAGCACCGTGATCGGAGGAGGTAATGTTGCTCCCATGGTTAGTTCAAGTTAGCAAGGTTAGCCGTAACGCTAGCTAGCTAGTTAGCAGCATCTGTGTTTGTGAACCAGGAAGCATAATACAGTGTCAAGTTCTAAGAATCTGAGAGGTTATCAGTGGTGAAATGCAACTAAATACATTTACTCAAGTCATATTCAGAGGTATGTGCACTTTTGTATTTCATTTTTTTACTTTGTACTTCTACTCCACTAAAATTAGAGGAAAACATTTTACTTTTACTTCACTACATGTATGTAGGTCATTTTTGTTACTTTGCAGATATGGATTAATGATAAAACACATGATCAAGACTTAAATAAGACTTTAGTTACACCTGGATTATTTTCATATTTTACCTAAAATGAGTTCCACCTTCACCAGCTTTGATAACACTCTGTCTAGTATGCATCAATAATTATAATATAGTATGCATCAATAGTTATAATAAAAAACATGTAATACGTATTATTCTGAAATCTGCATTGTGAGTACTTTTACTTAGGGTACTTTAGGTATATTTAGATGCCAATACTGTTGTACATTACTTGAGTACAATTAAATTCAGGACTTTTAATTATTACGGGGTATTCCTACATTTTGGTATTTCTACTTTGACAAGATCGGAGTACTTGACTTGATGGGCATTGTACCTGCACATTTTATTTTGTGTACTGCTGGCCACATTTGTTGGCCACTGAATCAGCCAGGTAAGACAAACTGAGAGGAGAGGCAACACTTTGGTTAGACTATTATATCTAATGTTTACACAAAGGCTGTCACCTGTAGTGTTGGGGGTCAGAATTGTAAAATGTCACACACTGAAAAAGGCTGAGGACCATTGCAGTTCAGTACAGTTTCCTAAATCTGCAACAAACTACTTATAATAATATATTATAACATTTAGTTTAAATGTTGTACTGCTGGTGCTGCACAGGCCCTGCTTCAATTGTTTTCATCAGTTATTTGTGTGAAGCCTGAGAGTTAATTCTGTTTGAAAGCAGGGCTGTTATTTTTATTATCACTAAAATCTTTTCAGATGGCCTTCTAAAGGTCAAAGTCTTAAAACTGGATGACTGTGGTTTAAATGATCTCAAGCAAAAGCGTGTATAGCTAGAAAAAAATAATCAAACACTAGTGCTGGGGGGGAAACGATTATTTTGAAAACGATTAATCGGGCGATTATTTGATCGATTAGTCGACTAATCTAACGATTATTTTTCTGTTGTTCAATTCATAAAAAACGTAATGTAAAAAAAAAAAATTCACGATACTGTGTCTCAGGGGATCTTAATATTTAAGAACCTATTAATGTGTTATACCAGATTAACGGAAATAATCTCAGCTAATTGACGATACAAACCATGTTTACCAAAACAAAACACAAGTCTCATAAGAAGCATCTAAATGACCCCTGAGCGAAAAATGCTAACGGACATTGGCACAGAACTCAAGATAAAAGTACCCTTATTACTTATCGTAGCTGCACACACAATATATTCGATTAAAGCTGAGACTCCACAGATTATGTAGGTATATAGTATCATCACTGAGTGATCCGGACTCGCGACAGTGGAAGCAAATACAGTCATCACAACACGTACCTTCACAGAGCTTCTAGGGAGATCGTCTCACCACCGTAGCTGTCAATCTGATCAAAAGACGTGTTCAATGGCATTAAAATGATTAAAAACGCGGCTGAATCGGTTAATCCATAGGTTTTTAACGCCTATGTATAAAAAAAAGATTGAATTTATAATCCATAATTCTATTTTTATGTAAAAATCGGAGAGCAAATGCTAGCTGCTAATGGTATCCACCACAGCTAGCTGCTGCTTCTGCTAGGCTATGCAGCAGTCTCAGTGAGATATAAATATATAAATATCTTTGCGTTTTGGACTAACTTTAAAATATTCCCATGCTTTGAAGACCTAGGGCGAGATGTTGTCGTTTGGGGGCTTCGTGCGCAATCCTGTGAGGAGGAGGTGGTAGCCGTTTCAGTCTCCATTGTGTTTGAAGTGCGATTGCGAACTGCTTGTTGCTTTGGGTGACCCACGTGTGTGTAGCGACGCGTCGACGCGGAAATATGTCGTCGACGATATTTTGAAGTCGACGTTGTCGACGCGTCGCTACAGCACTATCAAACACAGACCTGCTTCGTTTAAATTGTCAAAGCTAAGCCTAAATAAGCTAAGAGATGATTTATTGTGGGTAGTAAGCAGAAGCCTCATTTTAAAATGTAATTTGTTTTTCAGGTGCTGGAACTAATTCTGACTCGATTGTTAGAGATGTTTTCTTCTTCTCCCAAAGACCCACCAGCAGAGAATTAAACGAGAAGGAAAAGGTAGGCTCTTTAAAAACTATACATAATGTACATAGGAGATGACATTCAAGAAGAAAAAGGAAATACACTAAAAACCTTTTTTAAAGTTAAATTGTGTTGAACTCATATAGAATTTTGGTTCAACTGAACTAAGATTGTAGATAATAAGTGTATTGGTGATGGACATCAAAAGGTTAGGAGGTGTGTCCTACTCATAAAGATAAACATGAGCATTATTACGGGCCCTTACCGATTATTTTTAGCTTTGCTGTATATTGAATATACTTGGAGTCAGCACATCTTGTGTGCCGCAATCAATTAATTTTTAATCACCAGACGTAAATTATCTAGAGGCTAATCATTATCTTCGATAACCAGCACACACACGTGTGATATTTGTTTGTGCAAAGATATTTGTAAAGATAACACAAGATGTTGATTCAGTTTTGAATTTCAATACTGGTACTTTAATACTAGCCAATACAAGTCAAAGTGAGTTTGATTACATCCATAGTCCTTTTTCATAGAAGACATTTCAGAGTAGGAAGTCCACAGGTATGAATAGGAAAAACAATAATGGCTGCCTGCCATGACTTAGTGAGACTATTGAGAAGAACAGAGTGATTGTTAAATGTAAGCAGTAAACTCCTGTGCTTTTCTTCTTCTTCTTTTCTATTATGATATAAGTCAAATAGTTTGCGTTGAAAAGTCTTGGTAACAAGTCAGCTGAAACAGAAACTCCTCATCCACCATACAGTAGAGACACACATTTACATTGTATCCTCAGTATCTGTAAGAGCCATTTAGGGACATTATGTTATTACATTACATTTAGCTGACGCTTTTATCCAAAGCGACTTACAATAAGTACATTCGACCAGGAAGACACAACCTTGAAGAAAACAGAATCATATAAGTACATCAGGTTTCATAGAGCCAAACATTTCAAGTGCTACTCAACTGGCTATAGATAAGCCAATCCTTTATTAGTATATAAGTGCTTTGTTAATAATTCTATCGCTCGAAGTGGAGTCGAAAGAGATGAGTTTTCAGTCTGCGCCGGAAGATGTGCAAGCTATCTGCTGTCCTGATGTCAATGGGGAGCTCATTCCACCATCTTGGAGCCAGGATAGCAAACCCACGTGTTTTTGCTGATGGGAACTTGGGTCCCCCTCGCAGCGAGGGTGCAGCGAGTCGTTTGGCTGATGCAGAGCGTAGTGCACGCGCTGGGGTGTACAGTTTAACCATGTCCTGGATGTACGAAGGGCCAGATCCATTCGCAGCATGGTAAGCTAGTAGAGGTCGGATGGCACATGCAGGTAGACCAGCCAGGAGGGAGTTGCAGTAGTCTAGGCGTGAGATGACGAGAGCCTGGACCAGAACCTGCGTCGCTTTCTGTGTCAGCTGGGGACGTATCTTCCTGATGTTGTAAAGCGTATATCTGCAGCAACGGGTTGTAGCAGCGATGTTTGCAGTGAAGGACAGTTTGTTATCTAGGATCACACCCAGATTCCTTGCAGTCTGAGTCGGGGAAACAACACAGTTGCCGATGTTGATAGTCAGGTCAAGAGTGGGACAATCTTTTCCCGGAAGGAAAAGCAGCTCAGTCTTGTCAAGGTTGAGCTTGAGGTGATGAGCAGACATCCACTGAGAGATGTCAGCTAGACAAGCAGAGATGCGTGCGACGACCTGGGTCTCTGAGCGGGGAAATTAATTGGGTGTCGTCAGCGTAGCAGTGGTATGAAAAACCATGCGGGCTAATGACTGATCCGAGGGAGTTTGTGTACAGGGAGAAGAGGAGGGGACCAAGAACAGAGCCCTGAGGGACCCCTGTAGTTAATTGACAAGGGTCGGACTCAGACCCTCTCCAAGTTACCCTGTAGGTACGGTCTTTGAGGTATGAGGTGAGGAAGGAAAGTGCAGAGCCTGAAACTCCAAGTTTTTGGAGAGTGCGAAGGAGGATCTGATGGTTCACCGTGTCGAATGCAGCAGACAGGTCCAACAGGATGATGACAGAGGAGAGGGATGCTGCTTTGGCAGTGTGCAGTTCCTCAGTGACAGCAATGAGAGCAGTTTCTGTGGAGTGACCTGCCTTGAAACCAGACTGGTGCGGATCCAGAAGGTTGTTCTGATGGAGATAACAGGAGAGTTGTTTAAAGACAGCGCGTTCAAGTGTTTTAGACAGGAACGGGAGGAGAGAGACAGGCCTGTAGTTTATAACATCAGACGGGTTGAGAGTGGGTTTCTTTAGGAGAGGGTTTACTCTTGCCTCCTTGAGACTGTTTGGAAAGTGACCAGAAGTTAGAGAAGTATTGATGAAATGGGAGAGAAACGGTAGAATATCAGGAGCGATAGTCTGAAGGAGGTTTGAAGGGATAGGGTCCAGAGGACAGGTGGTAGGGCGGGCAGAGGTAATGAGGGTAAGAACCTCACTTGGAGAGAGAGGGGAAAAGGAGGTTAGTGTGTGGGTGGAAGGAGGGTCTGGTGACCCAGCGGTGAGTAAAGGTGAGTCAGAAAAAGAAGAGCGAATATCATCAACCTTTTTTTCAAAGTGGATAACAAAGTCGCTTGACAGAAGTGAGGTGGGGGAAGGGGCTTTGGGAGGGTCCAAGAGGGTGGAGAAGATGGGAAATAGTTTTTTGGGATTGGAATAGGAAGATTGGATCTTATCTTGAAAGAAAGTGCTTTTTGCCTGAGAGATCGAAGCAGAGAAAGAGGAGAGGAGAGCCTGATAGGTTAGGAGGTCGTCACGGTGTTTGGATTTCCACCGTTTCCGCTCTGCTGCCCTAAGGACGGTTCTATTAGCATGCAGTGCATCATTTAGCCAGGGAGCATGAGGGGACTGACGAGCCTGCCGAGATGTGAGAGGACAGAGAGAGTCCAGAGAGGATGAGAGAGTAGAGAGGAGAGTTTCTGCAGCAGAGTTTGGAGGCAGGAGTTGGAACGAGTCAGGTGAAGGGAGGGCTGAGAGCACCGATGAGGCAAAGGTAGAGGGGGAGAGGGGGAGAGGGGGGAGAGGGGGAGAGGGAACGAAGGTTACGGCGGACAGGTGCAGGATGAGAAGAGATTAGTTTGTTATGTTTGGAAAAGGGTAGAGAGAATGAAATTAAGAAGTGATCGGATGTGTGGAGCGGGTTTACAGAGAGGTTAGAAGTAGCGCAGTTCCTTGAGAATATGAGATCAAGGACATTGCCAGCTTTAGGAGTTGGTGGGGAAGGAGACAGTGAGAAAGCAAAGGCGGTTAACAGAGATGTTAGTTCGTCTATATTCCCTGTCTGGAGGTTGAAGTCTCCGAGAAGTACAGCGGGAGGGCCAGTTTCAGGGATGTGTGAGAGGAGATGATCTAATTCCTCCAAGAAGTCCCCCAAGGCGCCTGGTGGACGGTAGAGAACAACAATGGTTAATTGTATAGGATGGGTTACTGTGACGGCATGGAATTCAAAGGTGGAAGGAGTGAAGTTAGGTAGCTTGAAGAGGGAAAGCTCCATTTGGGAGAGAGCAGGAGACCAGTGCCACCTCCTCTGCCAGTGGGTCTGGGTGTATGGGAGAAGGAATATGCTGTGGAGAGAGCTGCTGGGGTGGATGTGTTGAATGGAGTAATCCAGGTCTCAGTGAGAGCAAGGAAATCCAGGGACTGTAGGGAGGCGTAGCCAGAGATGAAGTCAGCCTTAGGAACAGCTGACTGGCAGTTCCACAGGCCACCTGAAACTAGATGTAGGATCTCAGTGGAGCATGTGGGATAGATGAGAGCAGGCCGGTTATAGCGATTAGGAGATACACGGGACCAGTGATAATTGCGAGAAGACACATGAACAGGAATGGAGAAAATACACATGATTATAGCCTGAGGGGCTAGAAAACGAAAGAAAATAAAAATAAGACACCAGCGGTAATTAGCTGAATCAGAGTAGGATTTGCCTCCTCTTTGCCTCCCTCGTGACTCCAGCAGGACTCCAATGTCTTTGTCAGTCTTACTCCCGCAGGACTCCAATGTCTTTGTCAGTCTTACTCCCGCAGGACTCCAATGTCTTTGTCAGTCTTACTCCCGCAGGACTCCAATGTCTTTGTCAGTCTTCGGCTGTCTGACGCTAAAGCTGACGCTCCAGGAAAGAGCTACCTTTAATGGACGCCTGATTGCTGAGTTCTCACAGCTGTGGGGCCACGCCCCTCTAATTGGTTAACTCTCTACAGCTGATGGGCGACAGCAGACTGGCCCTGCCTATATTGTAATGCAGGCTTGAGTGCCCACTGCGACCTGTGTAACAGGTTCCCTTGAGCAGATCTGAGATTTAAAATCTCTCAAAAGCACCGTTTTAGCTACAATAACTACAGAACAATTATACAGAGTAGAATAAATGAAACAGAGAAGTCTAATTAAACAAGAATATAACTTACAGTGGTTGCTGCGTCGATAGGTATTGTCGTCACCCGGTCGAGATGCACATATGGTAATTAATGATGGTTTGGTGAGCCCATTGAATATTCTTTTAATTGAACTCAAATTAGCTAAATAACTATGAATTATACTGTTTTTGTAATGTTGTATTTTGCTTATTTAGCTCTTGTTTTATGTTTTGTTATTATTCATAGAAAGCAGAATGTAGTAGCGTGCTCAGGTATAAATGACGCTGCCAGCAGGAAGTCTAGAGAGGAAGTTGGAAGACATTTTTGACCGCACACATCCGTACGACTGTTGGATTTGTTTGTTTATTTGTTTAAATACCGTGCAAAAGTTGCAAGTCGGCAGTGGGCCGCCAGCTGATCCATTGAACCTCCTAATAAAGCACTTGAATGGAACGAGCAAGGTATTTGAATTTCTTCAACATACGCGAGTCAATACTCCTAGACCAGTGTTTCTCAAACTTTTTCATACCAAGGACCACTTAACCAATAAAAAAACACTCGCGGACCACCTAACTCCACAAATATCCAAAAACACATCGTTTTTTACAAATCGCCTGAAAATTGTACAAACAAGTGGCAACATGTGTGATGAAGGTGCTTATCTGGGCTATATCATGCAATCGAAAGTGAAACTTAAGCTCGTTCCATTGCGGAGATATTCCCGCGAGAGTGCGAAAAACTTAAATAAATGTATTTATTTCAAATGTGAAATTTTACCAATATACTCACGGACCACTAGGGGGCGCTCACGGACCACCAGTGGTCCGCGGACCACACTTTGAGAAGCACTGTCCTAGACTAATGGCGCGTTTCCACTGCAGCGGATAGCTCGCTTTAAGCGTGCCGAGCCGTGCGGGGCCCGTTTTTGGTTGCGTTTCCACTTGGCCTAGTTTTGGCCCGGGGCTACTTTTTCACCTTTTTTCTGGCCCGACTAAATCGTAGTTCTAGGGCCAGGAACAACCAGGCTGAGTCGGGCTGAGTATGCTAAACTAGAGAGAGAATCGCTGGCAAGGGGGCTACAACTACAACAAGATGAACATATTTGACCGTGATTTAATTGTAATACACGTTTCAAAATGATGCCGAAGTAACAACATACTGATACCGGTTAGTAAAAACCATGAATTAATGCTTTGACAAGTCTGCAGACAGACGGCAGGCGAAAAACCCTTTTTAAAATGCGTGTTTTCTAAATGTAGCTTGGCTAAGCTAACGTTATATATGCTCCGACCGTCCACACTCACAACAACGGCCTATACAGACATAAATAAAGCAGCGACTGTATTCACCATGACACAGACAGTCTGTGGTTTGTACTTGTTTAACTTTTGTCTAGTTTCTGAACAGATATGAAGAGCTGTGAGCTCTGAGTGCTAAGAGCTAACGGCTGTGTTGTTTTTCTGGGGCTCTCATTGAAGATGACGTCACGGCTCCGCCTACACTGCGTTACTATAGTAACTGCCCCAGTTCCTAAACTGTAATGGAAGCGCAGCATTAAAGTGAGCCGGGCCTAATAAGGCCTAACCAAACCGAGCGAGGCCGAGCGAGGCCGAGCGAGGCCTGCAGTGGAAACGCGCCATAAGTGGCTTTTGAACATTACTTTTTGCATAATTGGCCACAACAGTATCCATGAACCAAAGTACCAACATCTTTTTTACCCACACCTTCTTTTCCCTGGAATGCATCACCCTGTCCTGGATAGGCCAAGTTTGCCGTTCTCAGGACCATCTCCAAGATGCTGGAGGAGAACCAGTTGATCAGACAGAGGCTGGCCGCTGTCTGACAGGCCAACTGAGGCTGCACGTCCCACAACCAGAGCAGGTCACTTTCCCTATTTGATCTAAAACACATTAACTTTCGTATTCCTCCACATCAAAGTTCTTACCAATGGAAACGTTTAGTTCCTTAAGCATGGAATGTTGAAAACCAATGTTATAACAATATATATTTGTGTTTTCCAGAACATAAAGTAATCTGCATAGGAATGTATTGCCAAAGAGAACACTCTTCTTACAAACTGTTCATACAACATTGTTGTTTTGTTTTATTACGAGACCATATTTACATCTGTGTGCATACATTTGTATTCAAATGAGTCTGGTATTTTACAGTTCCACAATGTAGGTGTGTCCGGACTGTATAGTATCTCATATTTTTGGTTATACCAAGTTCTAAATCAACATTTAAATGCAGCAAGTCTTTATTTTTCTTGCATGTCTATTCTGTTCTGTTTAAACCTGGTATTGCTGCACTGTGGTAAATACAAATTATCTACTACAATTATCATTATATATCTGTAGAATAAGATTCCTTTTTGGGCTGCGTAATAACTCCAGAGGGTTGCTATATCCCAAAGTCTACATTTATTGAAAAAGATGGGTGTTTTAATTTCCAAAAAACACAACATGTTTGTACATGAAATAATCATTTTGTGAGGTTTTGCCTTTCAAAATTAACATTAACCACAGTCAAACATTCTTTAGCCTAAATTACATTTATAAACAATCAAATAAATAATCTTTATATACATTTTTTTGTTTTACAATGATTTTGTCAAACAATGGCAGGTGTAGAATTTTTTTTTACCAGCCATTGAATCTTTTTATCTGCTAGCGGTACTAGACACTATTAATATAGAATATATATCATATGGCCCTAATTTTCATTTAGGAATTGCTTTTTTCAAAGTAATATTTATTTATTTAACTCCATCTACCATGGTGGCAGGTGACTTAAATGTACATCAACACATATACTAACACTACAAATGTTCTCCAATATGTTTTAAAGTTGTGATGCATGATTATTTATGGTATTGAGTCCACCAACCCATAGCACAGCTTTGTGCAGGAATGATATTATCTCTTTTGTTTAGATAAAAGTCTCTTAATTATCCACCAGAGGGCACCACCTCCTATAATATCAAAGTCTGCTGTGGTAGTTCAGGTGTTCCTTTTCCTTCGTGGACTTGCTCCTTTTTTAAGATCCACTCAGACTTGTCACTAGTCAATTTCATAGTTACATTAGGAAACTAACACATGTCTGTACTTGTGGGTGGTGGCAAAAAAACAAACAACCTTTCTTACATATTTTATTTAAAGAAGTGGCATGTGTTTTTGTTATACAAGTAAAGAAATATGTTCCTAAGATTATTTGTAAAAGCTGACCTCATTTGGCTGAATGTCTAGTTATAAAAGCTGCTTCATTAACTGATTAACTGTTATACAGGCAACTCTTTGATTTTGGATTTCAATAAAGTCAACTGGCTTTCTGAGATGAGTGTGTTTTCTTTACTCCTTTTATCAGAATTTAGATAACAACATCAGATTGCAGCATATGGCTGTGGTTATTTTAACAGTAAAATAATTGCCGTTAAACCATGGACTATTTGTTTTAAAATGTTCTGCAGTTTCTCAATGTTTAGATTGATAAGCCTCATTGCCTCTGTGCTTAGAGGCCAGTTGTTTGACCCTTTTCTGCCCTGAACACAACATGGCAGCCTTATCAGAACTCTAACACACCATTGAAGTCTTTTGGGAAGGGCCCATGTTTATAACAGCTGTGAATATTTTCAATGTTGCTTTTCAATGTTTATGGGTTTATTATATAATTCCTTGAATCCCTTAATTCTTGATTATATAGATAAAAGCACAATTACTGCATTAAAGACATTGCTTTGTAGCTTGACTCCTTTGGTCCCTGATGTGAATATTCCAGATGACCTATTACTAGGCACCTCAGCATATGATCCCTACAACAAAAGAACTTTGATTCAACCTGAGATGTATCACTTAAAACTTGACATTGCACTCTTATTATTAAAGTTCCAGCAGCAAAACCTGCACAGCTGGTTTAAAGACCACTGTATTATCAACCCCCTTAATAAACACAACTAAGTGACTTTGAAATACTGAGTGCTCATAACAGGCTCGATTCATGAGATTGAAGATGTTTTAACTCAAACCCTGTAGACCACAGGCTGTTGTGCTCTTCAGGAAATGGAGTTGGCTGTGGTTTTGAATCAGTAGGCGGTTTATGGGACTGTTTCTACAGCATTGAGGATAAATTGCTGTAGGAGTAGTGATTAGCGGTTAAACAGGCCTTTTAATCAGAGCTGTGACTGGCAGACTGTGGCAGCTGGACCGCCAGATCACATGTGTAGCATGTTGACCGGCAGTGTGTTGCATTGTCCACATGGACAGAGGCCCCAGGAGGTTCTGCAGTTTGAACAAAAGGTTGAATTGTACAAGACCTGCTTAGAAACTAATGTGGTAGACAGAAGACCTGTAAAAGACACCGGGAATGACCATTGCAATAAGAAAGCAATGAGCATGTTGTGTGTTAAGTATTGTGAATTAATGTATGTATAAAGTCACCTTCTGTTTTTGCAACTCTAGACTGCAAAGCCTGATTCCGAGCCGCTTTTGAGGTTGTAGTGCGTTGTTGGGTTTATTCAAATGCTGGCATCCTAGATAGTAGTGTGGTGGAGCTTCTGGTTCTGAGAATTTTGGGTGATTGATTCTGTTTTAACACCTATGTTTTAACACCTACTGCACCACATCCTGACTGTGAAAGCTCCACGTGAGAAACAGGAGCTCGTGATGTCAGCAGATTTGAAAGCTGTGTTGTTACACTGCTGACACTGGCATGTGCATCAACCTCAACGTATAGGTAGGTAGTTTTGCTGTCTTCAACCTCAAATTTGATAACAGATAAAACAGACAGACATAAATGGACTAGACCTATGCCTGTATTTACCTTTTTTGACACAGTTTAATAATTGTCAATAAAAAGTAAAGATTGAACTTGCTTATCACAAGCTATTTATACATTCACCATTTTGTGACCTATACAACAACTACACATATCTGATTGGTGCTAAAATGACAAAGAAATGTGTGAGGCAGTGAAATATGAATAGCTCCAGAGCCGTGCAGGCAGCTCTATGTGGTTGTGCTTGCTAACATATTCACGGTGCCCATGCTAAGCCATGCAAAATGTCAACCATGTAGAATAGCTAACTGTAGTGTGCTAACATTTGCTAATTGGCACTAAACTCAAATGACATATGATACCGATGAGAACGTCATTGCGTTTTCAGATATTTGCTCGTTAACAAATAAACTAGAAAATGTTGATGCGATGGCAGTGCTAAAGAAAAGGGACAAGGATATTACAATTCATCCCGAGCAGACAGCAATGTTTGTATCAAATGTTATGGTGATCCACTCTCATTTGAAATGTTTTAATCTGGATCAAAGTAGTAAAGTGGCTTACTGCAAATGGCATCCATAAAAGCCTGGTAAGAAACATATTGATTAGAGTTGCTTCAAATGGAAAGTTGTTTTGCTATCCAATCCTATCCCCTGAGCTGTGAGGCTCCAACAAGTTAGGGGAAGCAAGCAGAACCTTTGAATGGGCGCAATGTGGCACTTCCCTTCCTCTCATCCCTAAAGCAATTAAAGGACAAATTATCACCACCACACTGTGTTAAATCACAATGTGATTATGGTGCCCTGTCTGTTTTATGTAGATACCAACTCCTGAAGAGCATTTCATTATTTTCATTTCCAGAAAAAGCTCAAGTTGTTAAATTTAGCAGGAAAGCTGTCACAGAGTTTCATCGGCCTTAATTGAGTCAACAGGCAGTCCCCTTTCAAGCCAAGAGCAAGCTGCTGTGAAGTGTTTGACTAAATAATGAGAGTCTTTTAGTTCTGCTCGTATCTGCAGAGTAACAGAAGACGCATGGACCGATCAGGCTGTCCTCAACACTAGTGAATGTTACATGTGTATTTTTGCCAATCATTTACATGTATCTTTGCTATAAATGTAAAGAAACATATTTGTAATAACTGTTGAGATGAAACACACAAAAGTGTTTGAAGGAGAGGGGGGGGGGGGGTTAGAGAAAGAGTATGAAGTGGCTGTGGCAAATGTAATGCAAGAGGAAGTAGTATGGTTGTATGTCATTTGATTCCTTTTGTTTTAACTCCCATTAAAGGACTGTATCTACAGCACAGCTTGAGGTGTGTGTGTTGTGTGTGTGTGTGTGTGTGTGTGTGTGTGTGTGTGTGTGTGTGTGTGTGTGTGTGTGTGCACATGTGCGTGAAAACTGTATTTGAATACTGTATTTTTAGGCCGTTTTATGTAGGCTATTTTTAAAGTGTGCTGTTTATTTTTCAAGGAATTGATTGACATATAATCTTTTGTTTGGCTTTATGAATATTTAGAGCGGATCATTTGGTTGTATCTGTTCTTGATTGTTAATTCAATAAGATGCGCTGTTTTGGTGGTTGTGTTTATTTGGTGATCACCTTGGTCTCTCTGCAGCAGGTTCCTGGGCTCTTTGAGTTTGAGAGAGAGACCATCCTTTTCCTTGTTGAGATCCAGGACTCAGAGTCCCTCTTAAGGATCTGCTGCTCCATGGCTGGTCCACCTTGATCTGGTATTCTCTCCTCTGGGTCTGGGCTTCTTACATATTGTCTTGGTCTGAGACTGTAATTATCTGCAAATGACTAGTTGGGTATAAGAGACTGTGAAGTTTTTTCTGGGCTAAAGCGCACTTGACTGAACACTTGTGTGAAGTTGGTTTAACTAAAAGTTGTCCACTTATAGGCCGGCTTATTTCTAAAACCCGCAAAAAAAAAAGTTTTCATTTTGTATAATCATTTTGCGTAAAGATGGCACTCAAGGGCACACTAGTGGTGGTGTTCCTGGCCGGATTTGAACTCACAGCCTTCCGATCTTCAGCCCACCTCACTATCCATTAGATCAATCACTACCCTCTCAAATGGAAATATGTGTTTACATAAATGGTGACCACACCGTTTGAGACCCACTGAGAACTTAAACTAAGTTAACTATCTAAACACTCAGAGAGTCCTTTACCTCACCTGAGCTGAGGTTATCCCGAGCTTGAATGACACACAGAGACCAATCAAGGGCTTTGATTTATGATCTCTATGACAGTGGCCATGTTGGCAGGCCACATCATGTAGACAGCCAGTCACCCTGTGTGAGGCAGGCCACTTAACGAGGCGAGATCAGAGCAAGGGAGCGAGGGATCATTGTCCACAAGTTAATCGATCGCAGATGGCGTCGTGGTCACGGACGAATAAAAAATAAAAAAAATAAAAAAAAATAATAAAAAAAAAAAAAAAAATGGGTCGCGAAATATACTTGGGCGGCCGTTAATATACCTGGGCGGCCCGCCCAAGTATAGTCTATGTGTGGGAAACCCTGCATTCTGAAAAAATAATGTTTTCGATAAATATCAAATACGATTAATAAGAATGAATGATTGTTTTCATCTAGCACTCAAGTTACAGGGTTCTTACGGTCATTAAAAACCTGGAAAAGTCATGGAAATTCAAATTGCTAATTCCAGGCCCTGGAAAAGTTATGGAAAACAATATTTTCCCCAAAGTTTTGGAAAGGACATGGAAATTTAACTAAAGTTGCATAAAATATAATTTATATTTTATCTAATCGCCGAAATAGTAATACTATAATGATAATACATACTGTATGGTATAGTAATGAAACATAAAATGGCATTTAACTGACGAGGTATTTTGCTGGTGAGAGATTTGAGTTGCTTTAGCGTGTAGAAGCTAGTAAGCCTACTATTTGATTTGTTTTAGATAGGCACGACATGTTTCATAACAGACCTTATTTTCCTGTTCCATGTTCAAATAAACCATTTTCAGTGGCACCGCTGAGAAAGAGTAATTTTTTTGGTCATGGAAAATTAGGTAAAGGTCATGGAGAAGTCATTGAAAATCATTGGTGAAAAAGTGTTTGAACCCTGAAGTTAGCATTGTACTGATTCTCTAGACAAACTTTCTGTCTCCATGTTTTGCACACTTATTCCTTGTATGGCTAATAATGTTCATTAATGTACAGTTGGTTTGCATTCCAGCAATACAGCACAGAAACCATCAGAACTTATTGCTAAATATATTTGCATATGGAAGAGAAAGAGTTCAATGACATGCTTTTACTTCATCATTACTTATGCAATATGCAGCGCCGAGACTTAATAACCGCATAGCAGCACACCTACTCATTGTGGTTGTTTTCGTATACTTCTGTCATTTCCAAAATGGTTTCTGTGAAGATGCGTAGGTGTGATTTACTGAAGCCGCAGCTCATTTTCAGGAAGAAGTTCTGAATTATACATTTGTGAGATCATATCAGTGAATATTAATTTGTGGTTTACTTTTTACAGTTAATGTATGTCATAGTTTTCACATGCTCTCAGACTCGTGAAAATATCACATTTGCATATCTGTCATTTGTTGCAGTGAGATGGGGGTTCACCATAGCTAAAGTGCTTTCTACAGTCAAAAGATTAGTTTAATTAGATTTGGGTCTTCTATGATTATAATCTGACTTGCTCCAGACAACAACAGCAATGTGGAAACACAATGAAGAGCTGTGAGATCCATCAACAAACCATGAAGTAATGATTGCACTGACTGGGGCCTGAAGAGGCAATAATGAGAAAACACAGCCGACCACCTTCAGGAGGTAACTACCCTTAGATTGAAGCTGTTGGTCCAAGTTGCATTACAATACATGTACGACCTATGTATTCTGCATTGATTATGAGTTCAGCAGCCATGTGATACTTAAAACTGGAAATTACATATTATTTAATATATCACTTGTGTATACTTTGGGCAGCTCTGTTTATTTGCCATTTCCCTTTATATTGCAATGTTTATATATTGCAATGTTTAGTTCCCATCGTAGATCCTTGTCTATCTTTTGTGATTTATACATCAATTCAAATCAGCGTGAGGCGCCACAACTGTTCTCTGTGCTTTTCACTGTTGAAATGCTTTGCAAAGCGGCGAGGAACTGTTCTGTATGTAGAACAACAGTGCAGTTTTAAGAAAGTACACTGTAACCACCGTGCTTCAGTAAGTAAACAGTTCTGGGAGTGGTGGGAGTCCGCTTTATAACACAGGCCTCATCTGGCCAAAGTGCACCCCGAATGACCTCTCTAGATTTAAGAAGACATCTTAAAAGCTCATTTTACTTATAGCTGTAATCCTTACTCACCTATACTTAAAACGACATTTTTCTATGGGTTGTTTATTTTCACTGTCTCCAGATGAAGTATGGTGTCAGTCTTGATTGGCCCATGATGGCTGCAATAAGAAAGTGTGTGGGCTGCATGCTGTGTGTGTGGCGCTCTCTGGACATGAAGCATGTCCTCGAAACAACGCTGTGGCAAAAATAGACCCAATCCTCACTAAAATTGTGTGGACTATTATTTCAATATATGACGCTAATTGTTTGTATTCAGGAATCACCATTTATAATTATCTAAATGAACTTTTCTCCTGATTTAGAATCTTATGTGTCTGTAGTTCCTCGTAAAATGCACTTGTGTTGATACAAAATAAAGTTTCCGGTTGCAAACTGTACACTTTTGAGCCATGTGCTTCTGTGTAATGCAGGTGCAGCGAGGCAGAAGAGAGAGCAGTAGTAATTGGTGTTAGGGACGATCAATGTGAGCAGAGGACGTTCGCTCTCTGGTCTGATGCTGCTCGGCCACATACAGAGACTCTCTTACCTTTGATTGGATGATCAGATTGCCCACGAAAAAAGACTGCAAAGTCAGATTACACTGGTGAAAGATTAAAGGGGGCATTTTATGCTCTGCTCAATCACCCTCAAATTATAGAAAAGTCTACTTCTGTTTAGCTGCAAAAATGTGTTGGACTAGCAATTTCAGTAATGTCCTATCTCTTAATTTACTCTATGAAACTGGGGTCGAATATATCCTACAATATATTTGTCAAATGCATGGTGCAGTATTTCAGAATAAGGAGTCAAAGCTGTGTTGTTAAACACTGATTTATAAGACGATTATCAAATGGAAAGGTTTTCTTATAGGAAGCACACTTAAAGGACAGGTAAGCCCCTAATTGATTTGCATGTGTTTACAGTGGAGGGAGCTCATGCTATGTGTGCACTTTGCTTCATATGGAGACTAATGTTGAGGCTCTGGGGAGCCGAGCCCCTGATGCCGCTGTAATCCTGCTGATTACAGATTACAGACAGCACACAGATCACAGAGCTCTGGACAGCACACTGCAGTCACTGCACAGGTGGCCTTTACATGTGTGGGCTTCTAGGATAGACCTGCATGGTAGACAAGGAGACAGACATGGAAGTAAAAATAGAAACTCGGAGCAGAGGACATGCAAAAAGCACATTCATTTTGCATCAGCAGCTGTGCAAGTCTTTCCCTGGCTGAATGAACACTGAATCTCAGAATCTCAGTGGTTAGAGGAGAGGCTGCACTTCTCATGATGTTTCCTAATACTCCGGAGCCCTACAGGTACGAGCTTCAAACGGGCATGAGACGCCTCTGTTTCCTCCAACAGAGCAGAGACTGGGACTAATCGCAGCGGGCGCCACACACCTCAGGAAGGTAGCAATTTTCCATCATTACCGTTAAATCCTGCTTAAAAGAACCGGATTCCACAGACCTAATTACAAGGTGTTAATAACAACAATGTAATGACAGTCATTTTAAAGCCTGCCCAAAACCATAATCCATCTCCAAACTGGCTCTCACATTTAAGTGTGTGTTTTCTCTTCAGTGAGATTTGACTTTTTAAAGCTCCATGATTCTTATTGATTACCATCGCAATTGTTTTGTCAGGTCCTACGAGTTCGGGCTTGACTGAGCTCTGTCAGCTTTTGTTAAGTGGAAATGTAGCTCTTCAGATGTCACACTGACGCAACGAGAGACAGAAGGCCATCACCAGCTGGATAGAGAGGACATTGGATTGATTTACTTATATTAGTACGTTTTCTATAACAAAATTCAAGGCCTCCATCTCATCCAAATGTCCCTTGCATATGAAATTCAGGACATCCATCAGGACTCATTTCCTGTGTACTTTCGAAGTGAGCTAAGCATATTCAGTGTGCAGAGTGAATTGAATACAGTCTCTTACTGTCGGTAATTATGATTAAGACAATCATCTCTCTGCATAATTACTGATGTGCAGCTAACCTGCTGTGTAGTTGGGGGTGTGGCCCCGCAGTGATCCCGTCCAATCAAAAGCCTTCCCCAAATCCTGAACATGACTGAAATTCCAGAGAACCTCCCAAAGTTTTTTTTCCCGGCACAACTTTGTCAATTTACTCCTTAACTGTTTTTTTGTCTTCGTGTGGAGCCCGCATGTTTGCACTACGTGACAGAAAGTTATGTGTTGGCTGGATTGGAATTATTTATCGACCCCGGCCCTGAAAAGAAAAGCATGCCTTCCCCTGGAGACCGGAGGGACCGGTACGCTACAGACGAGGAGAAGAATAAGCGCACGGAGCAGGTGTTGCGCCTGCCCTTCAGCGTGGACGCGCTCATGTCCGACACGACACTGCATGCGACCGACAGGAAAGCTCAAAATCACTCGCACAGGCCGGAGGAGTTTCCTCAACATTTAGTGGGCCTATCTATGAAATCAGAACCATCGGGAAGAGGGGACTGTGTGTCCTGGATACCCAGCCCCATTAAGATGTCAACACCACAGCGTAAGTGATGCAGGGTGAGGTCTGGGAAGATGTATTAATAGGCGTTTACTGGTTATAATGCCTTCTATAATCGTTAATATATATTTAGTGCCTTAAATCATCCAAGGTAGGATTCAATCTTCTGTTATGTTTTAGATAATCAAAGTTCATAAGTGATAGATTTAAGGTGAGATAGGCATAGTTGTAATAAATATAAGAAAACAATTAAAAGGTTCAGAGGTTTTTTCACAAGGAAAATCACATATGAAAGGCAGAACCGTAAACAATAATAGGTTAACTCATAAATGTTTAAATATGTTTCCTCTCATTTGTGGTTTGTATGTTAAAAGCTGCTCATGGGGATTACAAAATTAATTAATGATTTTTAGACTATTTTAAAGTGACATTAAATAAAAAAGGCCATGTTTTGCAATTCTCTTGATAATTCAGATGCATCAACATGGTTGTCGAATCATTTCCTGTTAAATACATGTATACAAATAATAATGTCAGCCCTTATTTAGTACTTTGGATATTTAACTATTGGAAAGGTGCTCTGCAAAATGTCAGCCTCACATCTTCCCCATGTCCTGTAGGGCAGCTCAGTCCAGCAGTTTGCTCCTTGAGGAAGCACAAAACCAACCGCAAGCCTCGCACTCCCTTCACCACTGCGCAGCTCCTGGCCCTGGAGAGAAGGTTTCGTCAGAAGCAGTACCTCTCCATCGCAGAACGGGCCGAGTTCTCCTCCTCGCTCTCACTGTCCGAGACCCAGGTCAAGATCTGGTTCCAAAACCGACGAGCTAAAGCTAAAAGGCTTCAGGAGGCCGACGTGGAGAAACTCAAAATAGCGGCTGGCATTGGGCCCAAAGCCTTATTCCCCCCAGGCTTCTCGTCCTTAGGTTTTCCCCTCAGTGTTCACCTGCAGGCTGGACCAGCAGCTCTCTACGGACTGGCCTGCTCATACGGCCGTGGCCCCATTCTCCCTGCTGCACATCTGTACGCCTCGCAGCTTGGCCACAGCCTGTACCACCGCTCCTGAGAGGAAGCAGCATTATACACACTAGGTGATGTACATGTGTGGGGATAACAATAGGAAAAGAGTGTCTGCTGAACTCATGCACCTTTATAAAAGCCCTGATTAAGGACCTGAAGTGGAGCTGAAGCTTTATGACTATCTGGTCTTGTAAATGCCCTCTTACAAAGATAAGAGTGTCTCATTATTGACGAAATACCAGATTGAATTTATAGTAGCTATCTCAATTTGTTTTCCCTATTCTTCTTGCATTTCCAGCTTAAAGGAAAATACATATTTTCTTTATTGGCCTTGAATATTCAGGGATATTGTATTTTATACTTCTATTAGAATAAAAAGAGGCTTTACTTGGCGAATTTTGGCTTTGTGAAGTGCACTCTTACACATGCTAAAGCATTTTTCAATGACAGATATTTATTTATGATAGCCCTTAGAGTCGTTTATATCATGATGCATATCTAAATGCTAAAACAATATATATTTGATGTGTTTGACATTACATTAAACAATTGACCCTGTTGTGTTCTCTTGTTGATCTCCTCTTTTGCTCAAGCCTTGGATGCACTTGTCTAATGACAAAAATATTTGTGTGTGTTTTGAGCTCTACAGTTGACTGGCTGTTTGAGTAAAGTGCTTTGCTTTCCTTTTTACACTTGTTCAAGCTATGTTGAGTTTCTGTTTACATCATTCAAGGTACCATTGAAGTATACGTGACAAGCCAAAACCTGATGATGAAAGCACGGTATACTGAAAAAGTGAAAAGGATCCACTGTATGTTTTGTGTAGACGGATCTTCATCTGGGTGGCCCTAATGGGGAGGTGTTGCACTCTAATGAATATGTATCCAGCCAAAAGTCCTCTAAAGATGTGAAATTACGTCTGCAAAAAATTATGTTTTCTGCAAAATAGCACGTCTCACATGGTCTTAATTGCAAACATGTGTTTTCAGTTTGCGCTTGGACACCCTGGAGCCTACGTGTTTTTGTTATATGTGAGCTGTATTTTTAAACCATACTTTAAATGAACAGTGGACTTTGTAACACAGTATTACGCCAAGCTGTCCCTTTGCAGTCCCTGGTTTAATTGTCCTTGTCCATGTTTATGGCTCTTTGAAAGGATATGTGTCGACTCAGTGATAACAGCACAGGGCTTTATCCGTCTCTTTTTCTCTCACTTTGTAAGCGAACGCTTATTACCATTAGCACATATTTCACAGTCCATTTGCTCCCCCCATTCTGAATTGAAAGTCAGCATTAAGCTGTTAGTGAGATCTTTAATGGATTTGATTGCCCCATAACCCCAGCCTGCTGTTTCAGATGTTTGCAATGTGAAACCCTGGGACTTATATGATAGAAAGTAGAGGAAATCCAATTGATGAAGAATGGAAATAAGTTTATGGCAATATCCTTAGGAGTTATTCATTATACTGACTGACCTCCGTTGAGAATAGATAATGCAACATTATTAGAGGAAGAGACTTCATATAATACTCACACGCTTATATGAGAATTAAAACCGTTTTTGGTCATTGCAATACTTCGTCTTCTGCATACTGACCCTGACGAGACTCCTGCCTAACTTGATTCCAGCGTAGGATATAGAGGACAAAATCATGCTCCTCGTTCCGTGCTAAAATGCTTTCTGAAGTTCGGCTTATAGCAATATGTGAAACTTAATCAAATCAAGTGTGTATCTACCCAATGTAAAGTCCTTTTAGTCTGAATTTCTCATGTTGTTCTCATGCACAGTGTTTTCTGCTTTAATAAATGTAAGATTATGTTTTGTACAAAAATGACTGACTTTGGCTGAACTGTAGAATATATATTTTTTAAACCATAGAACAAGTAAGTTTGACCTCCATTTCTTCCTTAATAATTGCTTTATAATCTCCAGGTCATGGACATTTCTTTCCTTTAAATCTGCTTTTTGCATAGCTTTTCACAACCACTTGAGTGTCACTGATCCGTTCTGATTGAGACATTTGACAGTTTCTTCATTAACTTGGATATAATAAGCATGTCCGTGCATAAGCCTTGTTTCTAAAGGTTCTCGCCCTTCTGCCTTAAATCCACTAGGTGTAGCAGCTTCTCATCTGTTGCTGCGCACTTATTTCATACAGGCTACTCTCATATTTATACACTTATTCTTCAAAATATAACTCAGGAGGAAACTTTAGGTAACAACACATTATCTCATTGTGAGGTGAACGTGATATTTAACTTGCAGCTTAAAGCGTCTCAGAACATGTCAGATGAATTCTTCGTAAGTGCCTTGCTGAATAAAAGATGAAACTCCTATGCATTGTTCCGTTGTTCCGGTGTTGTGTCACATTATGCCTCCCCGTCATGAAATGCCCCCCTTGTCACGGGAACGCGCATTTCTAAATGACACGTTTCACCTCTAAATGACACGTTAACACCATAGGTTTACACCTTAAAACGATGTTTAAAACGAAAAGTAAACGTTCAGGGTTTTTATTAATGGTAATTTTCAGACTGTGAGTTGTTTAGTGGTAGCTCATAGTCTTGATTCTTCTGGTTTAACTTTTCGCTCCGTATTTGAGGTGTCGAAATTCGTTCGTCACTTCCTTTTCAGTTTGTTTTTTTAAATGTTTTTTTTTATCATTATTGTTACGTCCTGTCTGTATAAACGTGCTTTAAAATGTATTGTTTAATTTTACATAGTTGTCATCTAATAATCTAAATATGTTTACAAATGTTACATAGTCTTTGTCAGCATATATGCTATGCGTACAAAATAAAAGTGTGACATTCATGAAACTTGCTCCATTTATTGGTACCAGTCCTAGAACCATACCCTGAAAAATGCTTGAGGGTGGGATTCATAGAAACCTCTTTTGGTGGGGGGGGCATTATATGACAGGCCTGGCCATCACAATATGCCCCCCCCTTGCTATCTTACAAAATAAAAGTGTCACATTCATGAAACTTGCTCCATTTATTGGTACCAGTCCTAGAACCATACCCTGAAAATTCAACCAGCGCAATGACGGTCAAGCAGCTGTTATTGACAGCTACGCTATGACCGCCATCTGGAAACACAAATTTGGAAGAATCCGGGTATGTACATGATTGGAATGACTTTGCTTTTGTAAATGTTGCAAATGTGCATTTTTCAACAGGAATGTAATACTTTTGCAACTACTCTCAGGTTGATCCAATGGCACACACAGTCATCGTGGGAATTGTGAACGAGAACCATCACTGGATGTTGGTGGTGAGAATAGGAGCATATTTTAAGCTCCAATCTGTATCTATAGTGCTGTATACACCATATATAATTAGTAATTTGCAAGATAACCGGGCCACACATACATGCTGTCACTTATTATTGATAACATCTAAACAATACCCTACATCGTACCTGCGTAATGTATGGTTCCTGCCTAATGCATGTTGTGTTTCCATGTGAATAATAAAAGGTAATGTACCCCCATGAGAAGAAAACCCTCTTCTTGGATCCACTTGGAGAAGGGAAAGGCAAAACGAAGGTGTGCCTGCAGTCTACAAGGTACATTTGATACAGTGTACTAGTTCCGGTGTTTTATGAGTATTTTGACAATGATGTGCTGCATCTTGACACATGTACTATCTACATACTGTAGAGCCTTTATGAGGATGAAAGGCTGCAAGGTGTCAAGATGGACATGCAGCACCCTCCCCCATAATCGCCAACAAGACAGCACATCCTGTGGTGTCCTGGCCTTAAAAGTGAGTGTGAAATGCATTTAGCCAAACATTACTCTCAAACTCAAATTCAGTAGCAATTAGACTGAATATCTTGACTTGCTTTTATACATCTTGATCAAAGATGTATTGAATTGTGTCAAACTACACATATACAACATGTCATTCTTTAAATCTGTTGGGTCATTTGTCTGTATTCCATTTGAGGGTAAAATCATAGACCATGCAGTCCATATACTAATCAAGGTTCTCTTCAGTTTGCAGAGAACATTTTACTGGGGGAGGCAATTGAGTTTGAAACCTCACAGAAGGCAGTGCACGAGCTGAGGCTGGACATTGCTACTTCTCTCCTCAGAGAATCTGGTTTGTTACCTTTTCTCAACATTGTCAATGACTTCATGTAGTTACTTTTATTAATTGTATCTCATAAGTATGCATCAATAACCTAGTATATTAATAATGTGCCATGCAAATTGTTGTATTGTATCACTGCTTGGACCATTGGTACTGTTGGGTTAATATTGACCAGGGACATTATCAGGGTTTTAAAAGCAACACAGTAGCTTAAGTATAGATTAGGGTAAATAGTCACTACATACAGTATATTGTGTATCTCAACTCCAAACAGATAACATATGAAGCATCGCAGGCAGGCATCTTCAACTGCAATTTCATATAGGCTACACACATCACACTCTAACACACCCTTTCAATTCTGCGGTTTATTTAAGATGTGAGATTTCCCCATCTTCCTCCTTTCAATGTGCTCATTGGTGTGTATTACTTTTAACTGATATCCTCAGTTAATTTTTACCTTGAACTTATTATAATCAAAGCTGTAAAGCTAATACATGTGATGAACAACAAAAGAACCATGAGAACCAAACTTAAATTGATGCGTACAGTGCGAAAGAAGTTTTTGGATGTTTTGTAATGACATTGTGCAGGTTCCCATTCTACAGAGGGTAAGGAGAGAGTGAAAGAAGGAGCAGATGGCTCCTCTGTGCTCAGATTTAATCATTTAGAAAATCTATGTGTTTGTGTGTGTTTTGCCTTTTCTTCACACAAAATAATAAAAGACCACAACAAATGTGTCCTTATATAATTGACCTTTTAGTCAAAAATTGGAATGGGTCACCTTGACCCCAAATCTGCAATGTGGTTTATCTGAAGATATTGATTACGTTTTGTCTCAACAGATGATCTAAGCAGGCTTTGCTTTTACTGCGGGGTGGAGGAGCAGGATGAAGAACATTGGGTAATTTCCTATTGCACATTACAAATAAAGAAAATTAGCAGAAATATGTTTCCAGACTTTATCAACATAACATTTGCGTTGGTAATTGCTACTATATTTGGCATCTTCAGCATTAACTGATAAAGGATTAATGTTTTGCTTGTTTTTCCATACATTTTTGTTGAAAATGTATTTCTTTCTCATAACACAACATTTATGTTTTTGAAAGATTTCGATAATTGAAGGAATGGTTAGAATGTTAGTGGGAAATACATTAGAGATATTCTATTATCATAACAAAATCCCATAATGCATACCTTACATAACAAGTATTTATTGTTTTCTCAGATTTGCTGTGACATTTGTCAGCAGTGGTACCACCACCAATGTGTACAAAGGCCGCCAGTTGATCAACCGTACTTGTGCCCTGGATGCACATAATGCCCCGAAGGAACCATCATTAACTGTCCACTGTCATTTCAACCAATGCAACTATTGTTTGGCCTGTCATAAAATGCCCCCCACCCCAAAAGAGGTTTCTATGAATCCCACCCTCAAGCATTTTTCAGGGTATGGTTCTAGGACTGGTACCAATAAATGGAGCAAGTTTCATGAATGTGACACTTTTATTTTGTAAGATAGCAAGGGGGGGCATATTGTGATGGCCAGGCCTGTCATATAATGCCCCCCCCCACCAAAAGAGGTTTATATGAATCCCACCCTCAAGCATTTTTCAGGGTATGGTTCTAGGACTGGTACCAATGGTACCAATGTCACACTTTTATTTTGTACGCATAGCATATATGCTGACAGAGACTATGTAACATTTGTAAACATATTTAGATTATTAGATGACAACTATGTAAAATTAAACAATACATTTTAAAGCACGTTTATACAGACAGGACGTAACAATAATGATAAAAAAAAACATTTAAAAAAACAAACTGAAAAGGAAGTGACGAACGAATTTCGACACCTCAAATACGGAGCGAAAAGTTAAACCAGAAGAATCAAGACTATGAGCTACCACTAAACAACTCACAGTCTGAAAATTACCATTAATAAAAACCCTGAACGTTTACTTTTCGTTTTAAACATCGTTGTAAGGTGTAAACCTATGGTGTAAACGTGTCATTTAGAGGTGAAACGTGTCATTTAGAAATGCGCGTTCCCGTGACAAGGGGGGCATTTCATGACGGGGAGGCATAATGTGACACAACACTGGCACGATTATGTGGATTGGGGCTTTGTAGCTTTCAGTGTTGCTGGGTCAGGAGCCTTTAGGTCTTATACATGCATCATTGCAAAGCAGTGTTGCATCAAATTAAAAAAGATTGAATCTGATATAGAGGACATAAGTGCAATGTAGCTCCCCTCCCCTCTCTCCTGCTCTCTTCAATGTGATAAATGCAGATATCCATGATGATATGCAGCTGCCTAATCTAATGACTTCTATAACACTTGCATTTCATTAAACACAACTGCTCATAATTTAAAAAATCTGTTTATTCTCTGTAAATGCAAAAACAAAGCATTGATGTGTTGAAGAAAGGAAAAGCCAGTGTGGGGTTTCTCGCTGCCTCTGCCCTCCTGTCCCAGCCTGTCAGGAAAAACTGAGATTTGGAGGAACATTTCAACATCTACGCAGGAGCAAAACTCAGGTGCAGTTTGTGCTTCATCGCACTGCAGAAATACACACATTTGAGGATCGCTTCCCACAACTGGGCAGTAATGTGAGATATGACATATAAAGTAGGGGTGGGGGGCAGTGAGAGTATTTGTTCTTTCACTATACACACCTTAGGATGCAGGGGTGAAGCATGTGTGTTGTTCAAAGTGCTGTCATTAGAGGACATGCTTTGATCTCTTTTTCAAAGCTGTGGAGCAGGTGTGTTTCCCCCAAACAATCCGTGCTTCATCCCCCCCCCCTCTCTGCAGTGGATTTACAGCTGCTACATTTCTGAACACATTTCTCCTTCTGAGTTTCCTGATGACGCCTTGTATACATCATGTTGCATAGAAAGAAGGAGGGGCTATATGAGTGATGCAGGGGTAATGTATTTTGAAAGGCCCGTCCAGAAGTTAGCCTCACCCTGGTTCCCTCTGCAAAAAAACATCGGGATTTTTCTATTGAATTATTGTAGGAAAAATCACTACTTACACTTTCATCGGCAAGATGAACTTGACCAATGGACACCACTTTTTGGGAGTTGCCAGTGGTTATACAAGCTAATGTTTTTTTTCATCGTTTTTAAGTAAATGAATGGAAGTATTTAATGTGGTAACACAACGAAATGTAAACATTTCTTAAGCTTGTGTTGGTCAAAGAGCTTATTTCAGGCATCTAAACAATCGTGGTGTGGCTGGCACCTACAGCAGGGTGTGTTTAGTTTAAAGCATGCACTTATGAAATATGTTGCAATATCAAATGTGTTTATGTTGTTATTGAATTGTATTTGTGTTGACCTGCCCAGAAACAGCAGATGGAAATTAGCAAACTGCTATAATCTGGTACAAAGCAATTTATCTCTTTATGATTTATGTTCTTTTTGTACATGGTCCCTGACAACTAAACCAATCAACTAAATCGTATTACAATAACCAATCGACTTTTAGACGAGGGAATCACAATTGCAAAACTGCTGACTCATTTCCGGGTTTTGGGAACCTGCGTCACTCGATCAACAATCATGACATAATTAGGCACCCAGTCAACCTTCACAACATCGCTGCTAAGTTAATTACTGTGATGATTTTAATGGCGTAGCCGTAGAGCACCCTGCACAGACTTGTGACAGGCTTAGATAGAAAAGTTGACAGATTCCTCACTGGGAGAACTTGATCTGAACATGCATGCTCAAAAACACACAAACAAACACAAACACACACACACACCTTCTTAGAGTAATTCCACCTCTAGCAGTTTTTGTCTTTTGTTTAGTCTTTCAACTGGTTTTCTAGGGAGGTTTCCCTCGGTCAGGTCGGCCAAACAACATGACCTATTTATGTGTGTGAATACACACCTAATACACAGCTTTGGATTTTCAGTTATTAGATAGAGAGCTTTCTCTGGGGTTATGGCTGGTAGATCTGGGGCATGGATGGCAACAAAGGGAAGAATTCATCACAGAATGAGAACAATGCACTCCAGGATATTATTCTTTGTGTTATCAGCTCTAATGTTGAAATACTCTCCTACTTCACCCTCAACCCCCTGATGTCTTTCTCTTACTCTCAACCTTTTATTTTATTTCCCTTGTGTGTGCTGAGGGTTTTGTTGGATGTAAGTAAGCTCCTGTGAAGCTCTTTTGAAGCCTGAGATGAACAGGTCTGGCTCCGCATTGCTGTTGACCGCTGAGACTAAAGAACAGCATGAAGTAAAATGTTAGTCACTGTTTTTAGCACTGTACATTCCTTACATGATGTCCTCTTTTTGTTTCACCCCAAGCTTACCTGGTACCTATTCCAGACTGGATACACCAATGTCATTAGCGTCTTGCAGTGACATCCATACATTGCCCTGTGGGAGGTTTATCCAGCCTTTTCAGAGCCGTGCAATCTGTAGCCTTCACCATTGTCCGTGTCTCCTCGATAATCTGTGCATCCGCTCCCTCTCCTGAGATCCTATGAGTCATCAATCTCCCCATGGCCTTAAGTGTACTGAAGTAGCCCTACAACAGTGTGTGGTAACCCAACACACTCGCCGACATGGGATATTCACCCAGATACACCCAGAGTCTGATTCACACAGACGCATGCGTTGGGGTTCAAATTCCACAGAAGTTCTATACACTGAAATCTGAGTTATGGTAAACATGGAAGAGCATTACTGTATATTTACTCTCTGCTGAGGCTCGGTTTAGCTGTCACCATGTTTCCATTTTTGTTTATAAAATGGGGTCCCTGTCTCTGATTTGCATCTGAAATCGGAAGTTGTATATTTTACCATCCATGTCATTTAAATAGCTCATCAACGAGGTGTTTATCTTTCCTGTGGTGGATCAAAGAAGTTAAGATAAGTCTGCTGGCTTTATCTATGATGTAGAGTTTTTTTTAAGACTTTAAATCCAGCATGAAGTTATTTTCCCTTCATTTGTTTCATATTTGACCCATAAAAGGCCTCTGAAATGTTTGTGCTTAGTCTATCAGTTCACACACACACATTTACTAGATGTTATCTCTGGTATTATTCTCTACTAGCTGGTAAAACATGTAGCAAAGCAGGCTTGACCTCCCCTCTGGTGACATATTGAAATATCGATAAACAGACGGGGGTCTAAGCAGGGGAGCAGACTTCTAGACGGGACAATTAAAGCAGATTAACGTAGTCCACTTCCTGTCCAGTACTTGAATAAAATAATCCTTTCTTTGAATAGAGGTCTACAGCTGAACGTGTTTGTTTTACCCCTTCTTATAGCCATGCAAGCAGTTCTCTCTCTGCTGATTAGCCACCCCCCATGTTGGTCCAAGGATGGAAAATGAATGAGACCCCATCATCCTTAGATACACTTTTCTTTATTGGGTAATAGGCTAACATTGGCATGCTACAGTAAGATGTTACACATTCCACCTGCTTTACGTCAACATGTGTGTTTAGCATTACTATGCCTCAGTGCGGCCTCACAGAGCAGACACCGTGGCTGTAGCAGTTTTTCACTTCTATCTAAAGACGAGGAGTATTAGCTTATTCAATTATAGCTAATCCACACAGTTAACATTCACTATGTCCTGGGACACAATAAAGGGTGTAAACCAGGCCCCCAAGTTCTGTAGTGGCCGTCATGTGATGCAAAAAAATATTTTCCCCCATTGGGAAAGAAACGCCTGTAAGATCATCAGATATTTTTGCTTAATGCACCACTGAGCATCTTTCATGGGAATGAATGGGGCCCCTCCTCCAACACTCTATCCAGTTATTTTGATGTTGTTATTGTACAGAGACCAGGGTTCAAGCCCCATAGCATCCACCTCTCTGTGTTGTCCTTGACACAAACATACACAAACAAGCCCCACCAGCTCAGGGAGGCGGTTCTGTAACCGACTCTGACCTTTGACCTCTGCATAAAGGAGCAGCAGGGAAAAGAGGTTTTTCCATATTACTCTGTTACATGCGCAGTAAGCCCTAAAGTGGCTTACGGCAGGTTCATTTTGGTCAGCTGGAGAATTGTGAGGACAGATGTCTGTTTATGAATATAAAGGGTGCACGTTTCTCCTGGTCTGTTGTTAGAAATTCAACAGCTTTGAATTCAAATCAAATAAGGTAACAGCCTGTCATCTAAAGGCCAGATTTTTTTAAGATGATTGGATTGAGACGCTCAATTAAACCTTCCTCTAGTAACGTAGCCGAACCAGAGGCAGTAAAAGGTTTTTTTGTTTGCTGGCAACAGCCAAATAAAAGATCCAAAATATTTGTTTCCACAGTCTCCCAGCTGTGTCCCTGGTGTGTGTGAGTTTGCCTGAGCATGTTTGTGTCCGCTCGTGCTCGTGCGGTCCCATCTGAACTTTCCAGAGGGTAAAAAAGGCTCCCGCTGTGCTTCTGTTTGTCAAGTCCCTTGCTAAAATAGACTAGATTGTGTGTGCTGTCTGCTTCCCTCCTATGGAATAAAAAAAAACTGCCACAGTAGCACCCGGCTGCAATAATAAATGTTTGAGTTGTTCTTCTCTTCTGAGTGAAGCTGTGTAGACTCTTTGGCCTCGTCTTTTTCTTAGGTCTTTATTACTACTGGTGTCTTGATTCATTCATGTCAAACATCCATTCTGCCTGCATCAATCTGATAAAACAATCCAATAGAATGAATCACTGACTGGCATCAGCAATTGTATTGAGTGTTTTTGAAAAAGCTTTGAATCAAATTACATGATTTTAAAATATGAAATCCCCTCACGCTGCCGTACATATTTTCTTGTGAAATGGAGTACATCATCTCCAAGCACTTTGAGTTTGTATTCCTCTGAAGGGGTGACGCTACTTTGTTCTTAAACATATATATAAATGCTGTGTTTAAAGAGTTCCTGCATTGCAGACAAAAGGAGCAACCTTGAGATCTTGTGTTGATGCTTCACTGAACCTATGGCAGCATTATGGCTTTTAACTCTGTAAAACTGCTGTGTAAAGTACGTTAAACTGCCAGGGGTACTTTGTAAATGCATCAAACCTGTTTTTAAGCTGCACATGCATTTTTTCGACTTCCACTCTACCTTTAGATAATTAAAATTACAATCAAGTATAGGTTTAATATGTGTATTTTTGCACAACATTTTCAAATTCCGCCTAATGGTAAATCATTTCTCAGTAATTAAATCTGAATGACTTCATGTTCTGAGGCCATACATACTGAAAAAGGTGGCTTTAAAAAAGTGTTGACTTTGGGGGGTGAATACTTATGCACATCAAATACAATCTCTCCAAAAGATAACATGTAATAACTTGTAAAAACATTACAGGTTTGAATGCAATACAACGTTTGCAAGGCACTCACTGTATGCCCCCTAATTATTGTTCATATTTTAATTCTGATTTTCTAGCTTGACCGACCTTCCTCTTAAAGCTAAAGAAAAAGTAGAATTGCTACATAATCTTTCCTATCTATCTTTCTCAGATACTTCTCAGACGTCTAGGAATCCACCATGTCATAAGAGATCATGAGAAATATAGCAGGGTTGTAGCCTTCCTACGCAGACCTCTGAACAATGTTTATAACCAGCCAAATAATGCTAATAGATCCTATTAGCACAACTTATAGTGTCCCTCTGAGATCCAGTTCCTTCAAGATAAGTGGACCAGAATCACTGCTGTTTTCTTATCACACACCTTGTCACAGTTTTCTTCCCTAACTCTCAAGCAGTCTTTCCATCCCGTCGTCCTCATCTCCCCCCCCTCTCCTCCTTCCTCCTCTTACTCTCTCTCTGTTGGGGATGTTTGTGCAGCTTGTCACTGTGCCATCTCTTGAGTGGGATGTCTGTCGCTGAGTGGTCTTCTGTATAACCCTCCTGCTCTGTTAATCCCCTTTTTCAGATTCACAGAGCAGAGCCTAAAAGATCTGCCTGGCTTTTATGTTCTGTGTATTATTCTGCATTTACCGCACTCTGTCCTGTATGTTCTTCTACTTTTGACAGACGCATTCTATTCAGTGATTTACTGTTATCATTACAAAGTATTTTACCCGTCACACAACACATGAGCCTTTATAAAGCCTAACTTTGCCCTAATATATAATATATATAATATTCAAGGAAACAACATCCTTGAAGAGTTTCAATCAGGTTTTAGAAGATACCACAGCACTGAGACTGCTCTTATTAAAAAAATAGTCAGTGACCTCAGACTGAACTGTAATGAAAATAGGGTCTCATTTCTTATCCTCTTGGATCTCAGTGCAGCATTCAACACAATTGATCACGACATCCTCATCAATCATCTCGAAAAGTGGGTTGGCCTTTCTGACTGTGTCTTAAACTGGTTCAGAACATATATCAAAGGGAGAATGTTTCGTGTCAGCCTTGGAAATCATGTGTCCAAAGAACACAACAGCTATTATGGGTTCCACAAGGGAGCTGCCTTGGTCCGTTATTGTTTTCTTTATACATGCTACCACTTGGTGACCTGATCAGAAAACACAATGTATGCTTTCACAGCTATGGGGATGATACACAACTGTATGTATCGGCAGAACCAAATGACACTGCGGCTATTACCTCCATCACCAACTGCCTATTGGATATAGATAAATGGATGAGCAGTAACTTCCTAAAGCTGAATGAGGACAAAACTGAAAGCCTGCTAGTCGGCCCGAAAGCAAAAAGAGATATGCTGGTCAATTTCATTTCATTTTTATTTCAAACCTTTATTTATACAGATAAATAGTACTTCGTGACCACAGAGTGTGAACGTTGTGATCAGCTGTTTTAGCGCAGTTCTCCAGTGAAGGGGGGGGGGGAGTCTCCCTCCGCAGCCGGTTGGAGTAGTTTTGGCACAATTCCGTTGTACGACGTTAACAGCAGCCCTGTCTGTGCACACGGAGACCGACTCTGTCGTCCGGTGATCTAACCGCCTTCTGGAAAAGCTTCACAAGTACGTCGGTACGCAAATGCGCTTTGTGACACAAGTGACGGTACGCATTTCAGATTACGCACATAACCTGCGTACCAGTTATGTGCACCCCGTACTACAGCAAAAGTATTCTCCGTCGGGACTTCCTGCAACAACACCACGCCGTTATCAAATATGTTCTATTGAGAGAAGACGATCACTACGTGACAAAAGTTTTCAAAACCGTGGCTACTGAAATCAATCTTACTAACTGCTGTCTGTGCAATTTACTCCGCGCGAGTTGGCAGACTTTATTTAGCTTACTTTAACATCATTTTTCATGGTGGGGCTAAACCATTTCTTGGTAAGGGTGTAGCCTACCCCAGCCATAGATGAGAGTAACACCTACGTCACTTCCGGGCAAAAATTACGGCCCCGCCCACTTTTTGGGGAAAACAACGCTGTCATTTGAATGGCGGTCAATACAAATTCTGAAGTTTTTGCCAATCCGATCAAATTTTTGGGAAAACCGTGGATTTTTGGATCTTCAAAGAGCCCGATTACGATGGCCAGTCAGGCAAACAATTACATTCGATCATTGGTAATCGACAATCGGTCTTGATATATGGTTAAATTAAAATCAGTAGGCGAGGCTGTAATTTCTCCAGCTTTTACTCTCATGAGCGAGGCGGAACATAATAGTTGTATCATGCCAAAAAGCTGCTGTGTCGTTTATTGCACCTCAAACATTAAAAATAATCAAGAGTTCAGTGTTTCTGTACTTCCTCTAAGAAGAAAGGACAGTAAAGGAAGAGCTCTGTGGCTTCAGGCTCGATCGCCATTCAAATGACAGCGTTGTTTCCCCCAAAAGTGGGCGGGGCCGTAAAGTGACGTAGATGTTACTCTCATCTATGAAAATCGATAGCCTACTGCTATATTTAACCATATATCGAGCCCGATCGTCGATTTATAATGGCTTAATGCAATTGTTTGCCCGTCTGGCCATTGGAATCGGGCTCTTTGAAGATCCAAAAGTCTCCGGTTTTCTTAAATTTCTGATCGGATTGGCAAAAACTTCAGAATTTGTATTGACCGCCATTCAACTGACAGCGTTGTTTTCCCCAAAAAGTGGGCGGAGCTGTTATTTTTGCCCGGAAGTGACGCATTTGTTACTCTCATCTATACCCTGGCGCTGCCACTGGTGGCACGTATGGGGCGGGCCATTCTGCACATGCGTTACATGCGTTAAATATTTTAACGCAATTAATTCGAAAAATTAATTACCGCCGTTAACGCGATAATTTTGACAGCACTAATAAAAACATAAATAGAACAACAAAAGGACATCATACAGCATCATTTACATAATTATACACATAAACAGGTACCAATAGCTTCCGATTGAGTAGCATCCAACCGAGCTTTAAAAACATTTAGTGGCACCAGATTGTTCAGTTTCCATTTATTTTGCAGACTATTCCAAGACAGAGGAGCTGCGCATCTAAAAGCTGTCTTCCCTAAGACAGACCTAGCAGTTGGCACATTTAATAAAACCACAGCATTCGATCTCAGGCAGTAGCCACTTACAATTTTCCGTGAGATCAGGGAGCAGATATAAGATGGAAGTTTCCCTAACATGGCTTTGTATATAAAAATGTACCAGTGACTGAGCCTCCGTACAGTTAGTGAAAGCAAACCAGCCCTTGCATACAGGGTACAGTGATGGGTTAATGCTTTACAGTTTGTCACAAATCTCAGTGCGCTGTGATACGCAGCATCTAACTTGACCAGGCAATTGGCAGGTGCATTCATATACATCAAATCACCAGTCAGCACAGGTAAAAAGGTCACAGTGACTAGCCTTTTCCTGGCCTCAAGCGAGAAACAGGACTTATTCCTGTAGAAGAAACCTAGCCTAACCCTCAGCTTTTTAAGCAGGTTATTGACATGAAGTTTAAAAGTGAGACAATCATCAAGCCAGATACCAAGGTATTTGTAACAGGTAACCACTTCAAGTTTTATTCCTTGCGTAGTTACAATATCTAAAACAGGCTCTGGTGTCTTTTTAGCTTTAGAAAAGAGCATTACCTTGGTTTTATCAACATTTAAAAGAAGCTTTAGTTCAGAGAGCTGAGTCTGAATAATCCCAATAATCTTGGGATATTTACTTACCGGTTCAAACCGGAGGTCACAAGTCTTGGTGTTATATTAGATTCAGATCTAACCTTCAGCTCTCACATTAGAAAAGTGACAAAAACACAGTTCTTTCACCTTAGAAACATTGCTAAAGTGAGACCATTCATAAATCAAAAAGATGCAGAGAAGCTAATACATGCCTTCTTCTCAAGCCGGATAGACTACAGCAATGCACTTTTCACTGACCTCCCGAAAAAAACTACTGCCAGACTTCAGCTCATCCAAAACTCTGAAGCTCGGTTGTTAACTAGAACTAAGAGGAGATAACACATTATTCCAGTTCTAGCCGCTCTGCACTGGCTTCCTGTTTCTTTTAGGATTGATTTTAAGGTCCTCCTGACATATAAGGCCTTTAATGGGCAAGGTCAAAGTCACATTATTAACTCCCTTGTAAGCTACAAGCCATCAAGAACACAGCGATCCTCTGCTACTGGTTTTTTACAAGTTCCGAAAAACAGCGGTAAAAAGATGTTTGGTAAAAAAAGGTTTTAACCTGTCACCTGATTGTGTGTTGAATTTGTACTATTCTCTTTTTATTGCACAATTTCATTGTTTTAACTTTAATCTATTGTATTTTTGATATATGTCTACTCTATGCAATTTTTTGTTTGTTTTTATGTCTTTTACTGGTATCTGAATTCTGTGTGATACAGTATACATTTTCTGTGAAATGTCTATGTGAAGCAATACAAATAAAGATTATTGTTCATATTCATATTCATTATTGAAAGCAGAGACAGGCTGGACCTGAATAATCTCCTCCATTTTCTTTGTGCAATGCATTGTGGGAGGCTCACGTCTACCAGCAGCACACTTAAAACACATTTGTATTCAATTACATGAATCACCAACGCATGTGGGCTTTCCGTTCTAAAATTGAAATTGTTCAAGTGTGACACATTACCATTACTATCAACGGTGCAAGTTATCCCTTTAAGGATGCATGGAGTTTCCTGAGCAGCATTTGTTTAAAAACCATCACCCGAGCTGCAACAAGAAATCGTCAATCCATTAGTCGATCTAAATATTGATTGATTACTTTGCAGAAATCTGTTTTCTATTTCTCTTGAATATGGAGATTTCCTGCTCTTTTCTGCCTCTTATATTTGTATTATGTGAATCTTTTTGGGATTAAAGACCTACACAACATTAAATAAATGAAACCCACATCTAATGAATTTGATTTCGTAAAATGAAATAAGAATGATTATATTGATAAATATATTACTGCACTCAATTGACTAACAATTGTGAGTTTCAATAGCATTGGCACACATGGTCTGGCTGGCACCAGCGTCAATCAGCTCATGGTCAGCACTGGTTACTCAGGCCAGACACTCGGCAGCCATCTCCTATCTTAAGTCCAGGTGGAAGAGACGGCTATCTCTTATTTCCCTGCATAGTTATCAGTAATCACTCTGTTGTTCTAACTGTCACTTCATGGCGCTAATGTTGTGTTCTTACAGAGATAAGACTCATCTGCTTTTCCCTACAAGCTAGCTGATTAGCCTTTTCGTGGTCACGATTAACCCACAGGGCATCCTACCAGCAGGAGCATTGGCATCATTAACAACTTGATCTCCACTCAGAGCAGCACCTCTCTCCTGCTAAGCCGCATACTGTGGCTGGAGTGGGCATCACCCCATTGGTGGACAAAACACCATTCATAAGCCAGCCTCGTTTGCACCCGGCTTATTATTCATTGTATAATTGGATCAGCTCTCAATGACTTTGCTTATTTAACATGCTACAGTGATGTTTTCTACTCTACCACTATACCAATGTGTGATAGGTCAGAGATGAGACCGATATGAGCAATTATTATCCAGCATATTCCTCAAATCTGTCTTGATTTCTCCAGAGGATTTGATCAGGCCGAATTCAGCCTGGGAATTTAAGACCTAGGTCAAGTCATCTCCATATTCGGTCCATCTCCAGCAGAGGTCACTCCATGACCCTGTATTGAAACTCAGTTTATGAGGGATTATATTCTCCTCTATTTATTTCAGAGGATTTGGGCATCAATACTGTTACTCTGAAATGTGTCAGCGGAACAGACACCTATAAATATAAAAAAGAGGTGAACAAGGTAGTTAGATAAGTGGATTAATGAGGATGATGCAATGGTCTTCATATCCTCTTGCATCATCGTTTCTTGCTCTCATTCTCTCTCACTTGTCACTTACAGATGGGTGACAAATGAAAGGAACATCTGATTAAACAGGAGAAGCAACATAATAGATGCAGATGCATCAACACAGACTGTGAAGCGTCACACCATGATTTGATGGAGATTAAAATAATGTGATGATCTGGCCACAATCACTCAAATGTAAGTCAATTATTTTTGCTCTCATACTCGGAGGAGGAAATCTTTATCTTCAGTAGCACTTACATACAACAAACTTTCCAAATGAATTCTCTATATTCTAATTGTTATTACAAATTGGTTTGTTCATGTATCGTTCATAGCCTTTAACATATTATTTCTAAAAACAGCTAAATAGTTTGCTGTTGACAGTACTTTGTTATAAATGGAGTGATACAATGTGGTTACACAATTAGACTCTAATACATCAACGCTATGAAACAAGTATGGATGTATCAAATGTACAGGTTTATATTCTTGAAATGTATTCAAAATAGAACACATTTATTATTATTATCTGCATATTTAAACATGACATTTCAGACTACTTGATATACAAAAAAGAATTGTCTTATCTATTTGTTTAACTGTTTCACCTGCAACATAAGTTCATCTCTATAGGAGATTTTACAGCTAGATTCAAAGGTGCTCTCCACTGACCTTACGAAAACACCAAACATATTAGAGGATGGGTTTCTTTATATATACAGTCTATGGTTTCTACCCTTGCAGGTTGTTGTTTTCCCTTTAATCTGGTATGGATATTGTTGTGCCCTCACTCCGTGTCCTCAGTGATAACTCTCTGCCCTCTCTGTTATTCCCTACATCCCCTCGTTCCTTTGCTCCTTTCTCAGTGGTGGGGTCAGGGGTCCTGTCCTCTCCGCTGGAGCCAGTTGGAGTGACGAATGGCAACACGGCACTTCCAGCTGCCCGCAGCACACACAGTAAACAGAGCGAGGGTGGAGGAAGAGAGCAGAGGGGTTTGATAAGAAAGAGAAATGAAGAGCAGGAGTAAACTAGGGAGAGCAATGAAGGGGTTTGCCACAAAGGACCCACACTAAAAGTCAAAACATGTGCGATCCCGTGTCTATTTCTGAAGCGCAGGGTAACATTTGTTTAATACTTTTTAAATGAATGCTGTGGTGTACAAAGATGAACACATTTCCTCGAGAGGAGTGAGTGCAGACGTGGCCTGATGTGTGCTTGTTGATCAGTTAAATGAATATAGAGCATCTGTTTACCCCAAAAAAGGAGACCAGATAGGGACAAACAGAGCAACAACATTTTTTCAAATGCAAAGTGCGTTCACTTCTGTCAGCATGTTACTGTGTTGACACTCTTTGGATGGAGTCACCAACACGCTCACTCTCAATTATGCTTATCTTGGTTTCGTGATAGCAAACGGCATGTGACCACAGAGGAAACTTCATTATGGATGTGACAGCAGTCTGACTTTGGTGGGACTTATGTGATATTTACAGAGCATCCTTTTTAAGTAACCATTGCTTGATAGTTACATAAGACTCCCTGTCTCTCTCTTTGCCCCTTTCTTCCTCCCTCCCTGTCTCAGTAAGTCATTTCCCCAGAGCCAGTCATTAGCATCATCTGATGTTGCCATGTCTTACATCTCTTCTCTGATGTGCCAATCTAAAAAGACAGAATTGATGTGAAAATCTCAAGAGCTCCATTGCAACCAAAGGACAGCAAAATAAAACAAATTGTGTGTAATTGCAAAGTGCGGGTGACATTTTTAGGGGAGTGCGTGTTGGGCGCTGGAGCAGGTGATAATAGCGCTGCTGCTGCACTACACATAAACATACACACTGTCTTGTCGCCACCTCAGCCATCACTCTGAATGATGTCAGTCAAATTAATTGCTGCTTCTTCCCGTGGCACGCTTGAGGAGGTTTCACAGAGGCAAGGACAGTCCGGGGCCCAGAGAAACTGGGCTTAAGAGGAGAACTCTGTGTGCGTTTTTGTGCAGTGGTGTAATGTAACTAAGTACATTTACTCAAGTACTGTACTTAAGTACAATGATTTCCATTGTATGCTACTTTGTAATTCTAATCCACTACATTTCAGAGGTAAATATTGTACTTTTACTCCACTACATTTACGTAGTACCTTTAGTTACTTTGCAGATATTGATTAACTACAATAAATATATATAATCAACACTTAAATAAGACTTTAGTGAAACCTGGATTAAATTCACATGATGCCCAGCAGTAAATAAAGTAATTAAAATGTGTCTTTACAAGCTGATTACTACATCAATAATTATAATCAAAACATACATGATTCTGAAATGGACCAATCTGCATAGTGAGTACTTTTACTTTTGGTTCTATAAATATATTTCGATGCCAATACTTTTGTACTTTTACTTGATTAACATTTTGAATACAGGAGTTTTACTTGAGTGTACACTTTGGTACTTCTACTTTAAATTATGTACAATATCTGATTACTTCTTCCACCTCTGTTTGTGTGAAGGAGTGACCATCATAGTATAATACTTATTCAGATTTCTAATGAGCATTAACTTAATTTCATAAAATTAATCCTTCTAATAAATCTGTTGACGGTTACTATTTATTGACAGTAGTTCATGACTCTTCAATCACTTTTAAGTTAAGCTTCATTGATTAGCAAAGTAATCAATTAGTCAAAAATCAGTGAATTGTTACATGCTAAAATGGCAGAAAATGTTTTGAACCCCTTAAATATGAACATTGTTATCAGTTTTACATCATATTGTACTTTGGGTCGGCCATTTATTTACTATTTTTCTTTGACCAATCGATTAATCTGGAAAATAATCTGCAGATGAATTGTGATGTTTAGTTGAACTGAAGTATATGACACGACAACTGAAATTCAGATTAATTAGATCATTGAAGAGCAGACATATCAAAATACATTCTCATTAGCTTCAGTAAAGAGAATCATAACTCTAAATCAGTTTAGGTTTTGATTCATTTATATTTTCAAAATAGCTGGCAAATCTCTGAGGGAATGTTTTACCAAGAAATCTCGTCCTTGAGGCTGTTCTCCCTCCACACTTCAACTACGGGCATCACTCTCTTACTCAACTGCAGTGTCCATTTATGTGACAGGTGCATCCTTGATATACAAAGCTCCTGAACATTTAAATGTAAAATCACCTCCTAATTTCAGCTGTGAATCAGAATGTGTGTTTAGTTTTTTGGTATTGTTGCAACAGTTCAGTCAATCATTTGAGCCTGAAACAACAGCAGTTCAGCAAATGAATGAAACAAAGCCAAAATAAATTGATAAAGAGGGTATTATTCCATGTTATTCAGACTCCAGATCGGACCTTTAACTTTGCTAATGGTGTCGATTCATCGCCAAACCGAACAAACATGAACACCAGAGTAACGCAAGAGTGAGATTTTGGACGTTCAAACAGCAGGTCCCTTTAAGTTTGTACTTCAGGAAGTTTTATCTGTAGATCTGTACAGACAATCACATACACCACGCAGTCGATTTCACCAAAATTGACACATACACTTTTATTAAGATGGGCATTGAGATGCTAAAGCAGACACTTCACAACTGTTATGAATGTAACATAATACAGTATTTATTTGTCAGACCTCTATAACAACTTCTAAAAAGATTTTAGCCAAGTACAACCACCTACAGCTTTGTTTGTGTCATCAATGCTCACCATAGGTAAGTGATGACGCCATTTAGCACATACAAAAATAAATACTTTACATCAAATAAGAGGTAACTGTTGATGATGATGGCAATACATCCTGTTCTTCACAGTCCAACATACAATGCTTACTCAATACTTCAGAGTCTCTTTCTTTGGTCTTGAAAAGATTCATCCATAATATCTTTATGTCATGATAATATTGTAGGTAATGAGGTAAGGGAAAAGTTCAAAATGTCAGGGATTAAGACCGATTATACCACCAGAATCTCTTAAAGTCTCTAATTTACTCATGATACTCGTTTGAATTATCCAAAGTCTGACCAAGTTTTAGTTAAACACACCAGGTTCCTCTGTGTCAAGTTCATGGATGTTGATCCCAGATTACCATTTCTTTAACTGCTGAGATTTGGAAACACCTGGACATTGCTAAAAAAAAAAATAGAAATGACGAGATAAAAGACACTTCCACTCAGATATTCAGACCAAAACATTTCAAACAAGCCCTCAGCTCACAAATAAGGAAACAATGAATACAGACATTGTGTGATCAAGGATTATCAGTGACATTATACATCTCATCATCATTTACATTTTATCTCCAAATATAGTTGTTTAAATAATCTGACCTGACCGTGTGCTGGTGTAAGCCTGGTCTGATAGACTGGCTGCTGCTGTATAATGATCATATCAATGTTCAAATATGTCAGAAAATACTTTAGGGACTACACTGTCATCATAACTGATAGGAATGATGGCCGAACCTATAAATACAACACCCATGTTTTTGTATTACTTTGAAGAGCTAATTGAAAGTGATTTATCCAAACATAATTCAGTTACTAGCAATTATTTATCAGCTGCCAAGTAAGCATAGAAGTCAAGGACACCACAAGTCGAGCAAAACCTTTAGGAGGTCATTGACCGTTGTTAATGAAAAATACAGGGCACACAAAGTAATATGGGACATCCATAAAACACTCTCAAGCAGTAAAACAAATAATGTATGAGGTGTCTGTTGAGTAAATTTGATTGAAAGTTATATCAAGAGTTGGATAAGATGTAAAGTGTGAAGCAGTATCAGCAATGAGATCAGTTTCAAAATTAAACACTTCCATCAATAGTGTCAACTCCTCATCGTTAATGGATGGAGTGGTATGTAAACTCTGATGCTTTCATTCGTGCTGTAATCTTTAGTCACATGTCACCCTCTACCTACATGCTCATCTAGTTAGAACCTAATTTAGTTTGATGCTTTTTCCACTGGACTCCTTGTAGAGTGCGGGATGCTAACTTAATGAGTAACAGTATTTCCGTGTGCTGTCATGTAATTTGTCGTAGAGTGCAGGCTGGGTGCTGCATTTACACTGAATTTGGAGGAGCATGTTTTGACAGTGTTTGTGTTTGTGTACGTGTCTGATGGTATTGAAGAGAGCCGTGTCTGACAGCATTAGGGAGTGTGCTGCCCAGTCACTGGATTATCTTTAACAGGGGGCGTGGGCTCTCCCAGTTTCCTGGCACAACAGCGAAGAGTCTTAATCTCAATCCCCCAAAATCCCCTTTCAGGAGCGTCTCCCCCCTTGAAGACAGTGCAGCGACCACGGTGAGCACGGCTAGCTCACTCTGACCATCGGCACATGGACGGGCCACTGGCATAATGCAGACACAGGTACATGTAGGGTCGTTGTGTTCTTCAGTCACACTCAGCACAAAGGGCAGTGTCCTCGTTTGAAGTCCATCAGACCGGCCTGCACAGGAACGCTAGGACTCGTAGCATTAAGGATGAGTCAGTGCTGTGAGAGAGTCATGAGTCATTTCTTGTTTAGACTGACCGTCTCTATGTTGTGGCCTCCTGGATACAGTCTATGGCAGCCCAGCAGGATGGAGAAGGCCTTTCGGAAATCTGCGTTGAAGGCATAGATGATGGGGTTGAGGGAGGAATTAGCCCAGCCGAACCACACAAACACGTCAAACGTGGTGGGGCTGATGCAGGGGAAAGCCTCCCCTCCGCTTGACTGCTCACAGAAGGGCACCATGCAGTTGAGTATAAAGAACGGAAGCCAGCAACACACAAACACCCCCATGATCACCGACAGAGTCTTCAGCACTTTGGTCTCCCTCTTGAACGTCATCTTGAAGGAGCTCTCGGACTCTGACATGCTGGAGCCTCCACCCATGCTGTCATGTCTGTTCTTGGCACTTTCGGCCGCTCGCTCCAAGGCAGAGATCCGCCTGATTTGTCTGTGGGCAATGCGGTATATCTGGGTGTAGGTGGCCACCATGATGGCCACGGGGATGTAAAAGCTTATGAAGGAGGTGGATATGGCATAGGTTCTGTTCAGGCTGGAGTCACAGTTCTCTGGGCTGTGGTAAGATGTATCATTGAAGTCTGAGGAGGACTCTGTGTCAGGGGCGTAAGATTTAGTTTGGGCCTTGTGCCAGTTGAGCTGCACCGGGATAAAGGAAATGAGCACAGATAGCGTCCAGGCCACACTGATCATCACATAGGCCATCCTGGGTGTCATCTTCCTCTCATAGCGGAAGGGGTTGGAGATGGCCCAGTAGCGGTCCAGGCTTATCACGCAAAGGTTCAAAATGGACGCGGTGGAGCACATGATGTCAAATGCAACCCAGGTGTCACAAAAAGAGCCAAATGGCCAGAATCCGGCGATCTCCGTCACTGCCTTCCACGGCATCACCAAGATGGCGACCAAGAGGTCTGACACGGCCAGCGAGATCACAAAAAAGTTGGTGACCTTCAATCGTAGATGTCGAAACTTGATGACGGCGGCACAAACAAGAATGTTTCCCAGCAAGGTGGTAAGGATGAGCAACGAGAGGAAACAGCCAGTCAGGACGCGGCTCGACGGAGCCTCGTCCAAAAACCCGTTATCGATGACAGTTGTAAGGTTCATGAGATCCATCCCTGAACATTCGAGGGTTGGGGAGAGCTTGTTTATTAAGTCATGCTGAAGGGTTGTACATTATATCCACAGGATTAAAAACTGGGAGGCTTCTGTGCAACAGCTTTGCAAACAATCTCCATCACTGTGTCTTCCAAATGTATGAAGAGGGCTGACATGTTTGAGGCAAACATGCTCTTGGCAGGACATTAGCCCACTGACTTTATAAATTAGATTTGACATTATTCAAGCTGCAGAACTGAAGAGGTTGTGTTAACTTAGTTCCTTGATAATGACCGCCATTGGCTCTTCTTTCTTTGTCTTGGAGTTTGTAGATCCCACACTTTAGGTAGCCTCTGTCTGCTAATTAAAGTCATCAGCAGCCCTGCAGATTGAAGAAAGGAATTATACAAGATTGGATGTATTGCATTAATTTAAATAAAAGCAAATTGGTCAAAATACTTTATTTATTCTTATTGATATAATATTGTGTGTGTGTGTGTGTGTGTGTGTGTGTGTGTGTGTGTGTGTGTGTGTGTGTGTGTGTGTGTGTGTGTGTGTGTGTGTGTGTGTGTGTGTGTGTGTGTGTCATAAAGGAAATGTGATGTGTGTTGCTTTGCCAATGATCAGATTTCAAACGGAATACAAATGGAGTTTCCCATGCAAGCATTGTTGTTGAATGCGTGATTACCAAATAGTCACACCTCCCTACATGCATGACAACAATAACAATTTTCTCACCTCTTACTCATGGGGTCGCAGCAAGCTGTAGCTTGATTTTCACATTTCAAAATAAACGTCCCGTCGCCTCCATGAGAATTTAACAGCGTAAAGTCAATCCAAAAGGGCAGGTGCAGTCTTCATGTCCGACAAAAACAAACTAGATAAGAGTCCGATAATATCCTCGATGGCCTCCACATCGCTGACTGTTATAAAATACACCACACACAACTGTAGTTGTCACTCAGCCGTCCCCTCTCTCGCTGCGTCCTCCCGCAGCCCCTGCTCGCTCTGCGGCGGGTCTCTGTCTGTGCGCCGCGCGGCACAGCCTCACTCCGGCGCGCTGACGTTGTCCCATTCAAGACAAAGTGAATGAGAGCATGCGACTTCGGGCCCCTCGGTGATTAAAGCCACTACTGCCTATATGCACCACGACACAGGAGGGACTTGTCATGTGCCACATTGCCGGCTCTTGAGTGGCAGAGTTTAGAGGCTTAAAACAGCATGGTGCTGAATACACCTAGCTGTTATCAACATGCTTAATCTCAATTCAATTCAATTGACCCAGTTTAATCTGCACTGTGGTGTAGTTTAATTAAATTAAGATGCAGGTTATAAAAATTAGGGACAAGGGCCAAACATGCATGGCCAGTGGGTCGCTGAGGCCACCTAATGGAGGAAGAGAACAATTGTGCCTACAGAGGGATATCAGGCTGCAGGGATATAAACCCTCCTGTGCAGCAATATATTGAATGGAGATTTGACATAAAACAGATTTATAACCAGACAGAGGATTTGATTAGAAGCCAATATTCTTCATTGACCTGTGGCAAGGTTTTCATGTGCTTTCATGTGTTTTAGACCATTGTCAGCTGCAGTCATCATTTCCGTCTGATGATGACAGCCCACAGTTTTACTCGGTTCAAGCTGGTATCTTCCATGCAGAGCATCATGGGATGCGGAAACAATCGTGACATGCCAGCTGTCACCTTACAGTGATGTGAGTAGTTCTGACAGGAGGAGAAGAAACAGCTTTTACCCTTTTCCTTCACAAGCATCCACACTATAGGACGTTAAATAGATGGGATAAAGCCATGGGAGTAAAAGGATTGAGGATAAAATAAGGAAGAACATAATTAGTTACAAAACAAAAAGTACCATATCTTTCTTTAATATGATAATAGAGATTTTTTTTGTTATGAAATTATGAAAAAGCCATGAATGCTTGTTTTTGTATTCAGTTGAGATGTAAATGCAGCTTTTCAAATATGAATCCCAAAGAAATAAAGGAATAGAGGAAGTCTAATACAAATTGTACAAAAATAAATTCTTATTTATTTTGATAATCAACTAAAATTAGGTAAAAGGGATTTAATTTAAGCAAAGATACTTGATATTTTCTGCACCGAGCTTCTCATGGGTTATTTTTTGTAATTTGTGATTGTAAACGGAATATATTTCAGTCTTGGATCATATACACCTTTGAGTCTTTTAAATTATAAACCCTCACAAAACAGAATATACATATAGAAATAAAAAGGGATAATGATATAATTCTATGCTTTACACTGAAAAGTGTATTGAGCAGAGCAGCAAACTCAACACTGTCAACACAAACAGAGAGGAAAGCTAGATGGGAAATCTGCTGAAAGAGCATTTAGCTCGACATTTTGGAAAAATATATTTTCCTTTTTGCAATTTGAACCGCTGTTTCCAATCGCTTAACATTATCCCACTTCTCGCTGCAGCCTGGACAGACGGCAACCTGCTTCTTATCTCACTCTCGGCACATTGGGCACATTACACAAAATATTTCCCTTTACGTTTAACTTTAAAAATATGCTTAAATCCTGTGAATTATTTAAATATCAGTGTCATTCTCTTCCTCTATTTATGACCATGTGCTCTTTGTTGTCATTCTCTCTTAAACATATGGGCCGTTCTTTCCTGCTCTCAGGTCTTTTTGCATAGTGCTGCCTTGCTGTTAGGACATCAAAGGTACAGCAGTGAGACAGGTTAGAGAGTTCAAAGGTCAGAGGTGAGACCAGGGACAGACGGGCAAGCTGAGGAGCATTTTGGGTCTACTTCAGAGCGTCTCTCTCCACCTGCCTTCTGCTCTGGTACTTCTCTGTGTTCAAAGGTGCAGCTACCGCTCTTATTCAATTCAATTCAATTCAAAACCTTTATTTATACAGATAAAACCCATTGAGATCATAGACCTCTTTTACAATGGTGACCTGCTTCAATTAGTTCCAAACATTAATACAAACATGACAGAAAACAAAGGACATTATATGATACTACAGTTTGTATACTAGTAGCATTTACAGACACCAATATTTTCTGATTGTATAGCGTCTATCCTAGCTTTAAAAACATGAAATGGAATCAAACTGCTTAGCTTCCATTCCTTTTGTAGACTGTTCCATGCTAGCGGCGCTGCGCATCTAAAAGCTGTATTTCCTAATACAGTCCTAGCAGTTGGCACATGTAATACAACCACAGCTTTAGATCTCAGGCAGTAGCCATTTACAATACGCTGTGAGATCAGGGAACAGATGTAAGACGGAAGTTTCCCTAACATTGCTTTATAAATAAAAAGATACCAGTGATTTAGCCGCCGTACAGTAAGTGAAAGCAACCCTGCCCTTGTATACAGGGTACAATGATGAGTCAAAGTCTTACAGTCTGTCACAAACCTTAGTGCACTATGATAGGCGGCATCTATCTTGGTGAGGTAATTGGCCGGCGCATTCATATAAAATAGATCACCATAGTCCAGCACAGGTAAAAAGGTCACAGTGACTACACTGTAAACAATTACCAGCATTTCACAACATTTAACAGTATTATTTTACAGTGACATATTGTATTCAAGGCCCCCTGTAATATCCCAACAAATACATGTAAAAAGGACTGTATCCTTGTGATTTCACAGCATTTAACTATTATTTCACAATAAAATACTGCAATCAAAATCCTCTGTAATATCACATCAAATGTTGTAATATCACAACAACATTGTAAAAATTGCAAGGATTTCACAGCATTTAAGAGTATCATATTACAGAGAAATATTGTAATCAAAAGCCCCTGTAATATCACAACAAAATATCTATAAAACAGTAGAATTGGATTTCACATTATTTAACTATTATTTCACAGTAAAGCACTGTACTCAAAATCATCTTAGCACAACCATGATAGACTGTATATAAAGAGCACAACTCATTACTGTAAAATTTGAATTGTGCACTATTGCACATGTGCAGAATAGACTATTCTAATCGGCGTGTGTCCTGGCAACCCTGTCTCCTAAAAATTACGTTCCCACAGAACTAAACTGCATTCTCAATTACGTTTAGCTAGAAATGTATTTTTACAACGATTCCAGGGATGCCTGACTTGAGTTTCTAGCACCAGGGAAAGTGGAAAAAGTGCCCCAAATCAGCGTCTTAATTTACCCAGGGCCTAGTGCTTGGCTTTCGGCATGAAAATTCAGGAAACTCCCCTGAGTATTTTATTACATATCTCAACTTTGGAGAGGAGTTGGGGGACAAACGACACATCAAATCACATCTCCACATCAAACCAAAGCTAACTAGAATAATCTTGTCTGCCTAGCATGCGGGAAAATTGGCGTGCTCTGTCACCACAAGAGCGAGAGTGAAAGCGGCATAATGGAAGGCTTTGTCCCGTTTTAAGCCGTAACGTTTGACATTCGGAGCAGCAGAGGGATGAATCTGCATGTACTCTTCGAGGCGATTCCAACGACACCAAGCTCAAAGCTGTCGGACCTTCCTTTGTGCCGTCTAGAGTACTGAGAGCCATGAAAACATGACCTTTAACCTTAGTTTGAGACTTGGTTGAAGGTCACCGCGGCCCCAAATTTTGCAAGCGGGTTCCACACAAGTGAAGCAACACACTCTCAAAGTCTCGAAGCGCCAAGCACCTTTTTTCAATTTTTTTCAATTTTCTCTCCCTCCCTCACCAAAGGGTGTCCAATCTTTAGCTCTAGACAGGATTTTGTGAGAGTTTGACATTAGATTGAAAAAAAAATGTCTGGGTGAGTTACGGTTCCCATATTTCATATTTCTTATCTGGGCCCTATTTAGAGGCCCCTGGTGAAAAAAGTATCTTTCCAGCCCTTTCCAAAGTCAGGTTATTAAAGATGAAAGATTATTCAACAAAACATTTCAATAACGTGCTTTAACCACTAGGTGTCCCTATCTACCAATTGGATCAAATATATAAGTCAGCCGAATTAGTGTTGATACTGAAAGGAGACGTATTGTGTGAAAATAAATGGAATATGTTGTTTAATTGCTGATATATTTATATTTATTTTATTCTGCTGAGAAAGTTGAAGATCACGTGACATACACGCCAGAAAAAACGTAATTTCTGGATATTTGTCCACTGGTTTGCCTGTTAACCGTAGGTGTCACGTTTGAAGGGACGAAACGGAACGTCATCGCTCGAACGGCCAATCATATCGCGCATTGAGGAACCCAAAGCCTCCTAACAGAGATGCCTCGATCCTTTCGAAAATTCGCACGGAGGCAACAGTCAAGGTGAACATCTGTGAGTTTCTCCAAAGCGGTTACCATCGGTAAACAGCAAGTAAGTACTGCCCATAATGTGGATTAGTGGTGGATATTATGTGCTTTCGATTGTGAACGCCAGTGGAGTAGTGTCGTGTTGGTTTGTACATGGTAGCGAATAGATAGCTAGCGTTAGCTAGTAACATTAGCTTGATAGCAGCCATGTCCACCTTCAAGCAGGTGGCCTTAACGTTAGCCTAGCTAGTGCTAGCCAGCGCCGTATATGGCTATGGTAGATGGCTCTGGTGCTAGCCAGCCAACTGTTGCTGACTGTTCCATTTGTTGGCAGAAGGCTTATGCTGTATTCGAATGAAAGAGCGAACAATGAATACTTTAACCGGTAAGACTGGTATAATTGCCATTGGTATAAGCTAGTTAGCTTAGCATTGCTGCTAAGTCTGAATTCTGACGCCATGGTCTAACTAACTTACTAGTAGGTTAGCTGATGTTAGCTAGCTAATGAATGTTTCTTGTGCTAGGTGCTTGGTGGTTTCATGACATTGTCTAATCAAATTAGACCTAATCTAAATCTGTGTCAAAGTTGGTAAAGTTAGTTGCTCTTACAATGTTCGTAATGAATTCGTCACAGACCCTATTGCACATTGGTGTCACCACGTGTCATCACTAGGGCTGCAACACACGACTAATTTGATAATCGATGAATCTATCGATTCATCGATTATTCGGATCGTTAAGGTTTTAACTGTACTACTCAGGGTTCGTACGGGTGCTTGAAATCCTTGAAAATGCTTGACATTTGACGTGGTGTTTTCAAGGTTAGGAAAGTGCTTGAATTTTGGAAATGGTGCTTGAAATTGAGATAAAGTGCTTGAAAATGTAAATGCTTTACTTTTACAATAAATTGCTGTCTGACTGAATAGTTCGCTTTTTAGATTAAAAGAAAAGAATTGCTTCGCTTCTACATAAAACAGCTCCGCTGCGGCCTTCCCGCGCGATGCGCGCGACCTGCAAGTGTTTGTGTTACGTGTGACCTGGGCATTCTGATGAGAGTGATAGATGACTGTGTGCCAGGAGGTTGCAGTTTCAACGAGCGTTGGCTAGCAGAAGACAAATACAAGCCATGGCTAAGACGAGGGTCAAGCCCACGAGTAGCCTCCTGCAAAGTTTGCAAAAATAACGATGCGAGAGTCTGCGCTGACGAGCCACATGAAAGGTACGCCGTAGTAGAGCATTTTAGATTAGGCTAACGTTGCATGTTACGTTTGTTTAAGCTAACGTTAGCTAGCTGAATAGCGATCTCGATTGAGGGATAATAATAATTGCAGGGGACAATCATTTCAGAGGAGCGTACCTATGTTAATATGTGCGTTACAGACGCCACCCTGTGGCGAGCAAAGTTTCAATCACTCAATACTTTCATCAACACTACTCTGGATGATAAAGGATTACCAAACTCTCTTGCCTCTTCACAATGTTTACAGATTCGCAATGTTTATAGGTTTGAAATGTTTATAGGTTATTGCAATGCGTAATGTTATTTCTCTGAAAACACAATTTTTTAAATCTTATTTTTACTTCTATACTATTCTAGCCTAAATTAGCTTCTACTTTTACCTGCATTTTGTACACTGTCCTGTTTTGCACTTGTCCTGTCTTGTCCCTGCACCCTGTCCAATGTTGTCTTTATGTCAGTACCTACCAGCAACACATTTCTAGTATGTTGTAAAACTACATGGCGAATAAACAGATCTTGTATCTTGCTCTAGGCCTACTGATTGCCTGCCTGGTGTTGACCGACGCGACGAGGTGTATTGCCTAAATCCAATCCACGGATTGCTTCCTAGTTGGAGGTAGGCCTAGTATGCAACACAGACCGTAGTTTATAGACTGTGCATAACTGCAGTCCCCAGCTCCAGTGCTTCCCTCCATGAAGTACTGAAGCTCAGACATTTGTTACCTGTGCAGCACACCTGAGATTAATCACTTCATCCAATACTGTTTGACAGTACATTTATGTGAGCTTACCTCTCTTGCTTCCCTGTGGTGGTTTTTTACTGCCTCTATTCCAGATTTGACATCCTCGTGATCCTGGTGTGCGTGCGCCATCCTCGAGGAAATTGCTAGTGACTGTTCGAGTGTTGTTGCAGCTAAGGTAGTTAACATTTCGATATGATTGTGACTGCTGTCTCGTCTAAATGGGATGCTCGACTACCTGACCTTGAACACCTTTACAACATGCTCATGTTCATAATCTGCATGCAAACTGAAAAATTCCTTTTGTTGGTTGCCTTTGTAATTTCTCCTTTCTCTGGTCTCCTTTTTTCTAGGTCATCAGAGAGGACAGACCATCCTGCATTTCTGTCAGAAACTGGACAACCCGAAGATCAGGGAATTTCTGGCCAGCTATGATCCAGAGGGTTCGGAGAAGGCTGCCTGCATCCTCCAGCTCCTTATGGTCTACTTTAAGGAGCCTACGGAGAAACTGATGCTCGAAGTTGATGTAAGTTTTTTTTAATTTATTTAAATATTTAAAATGCTAAACGAGTGATTACATTAGGGGCAACTGAAGCTCAGTTGGTAGAGCTGGTCGTTCATCGACCGTAGGGTTGGTGGTTCGAATCCTGGCTCTGACTGTCCGCATGTCGGAAGTGTCCTTGAGCAAGACACTTAACCCCCAAGTTGCTCCAAATGGGCCGAGCTGATCTGTGTTGAGCTGTAGTGCGCGGATTAGCTGTTGCCTTAGCATCACCCAGGCGGGGGCTACACATTGGTTTGCGGACGTCCATTTGTAAGCGCTTTGGGTGTCTTGAAAAGCGCTATATAAATGCAAGTAATTATTATTATTAGACCATTTATTATGTTCTGATTTACCTCTGACCAATGAACGATCTTCATCCTTGCATAATGTTAAATCTATGCTATTGTGTGTTACTTTGTTACAGACCTGTGCCACTGCTGCTGATGTAGTGAATACTGCAGCACTCCCAAGCACCCCCTGCTTGATCATTCAAGGTAATGTAATGTTCAGGGTTGGGATTTTTCCTGTTTATACAGGATTTCCTGCTTTTCTGACCTGAATGGCTAGACTTCACTGCTGCTTTTATTCTAGTTATATAATTTCTCTTAGGACATCCCTGTTCTGCTCCACCATCGATGAGGTATAGGATACTGAATAGTTACTCTAAAGAGCTTAAGTGTTCCTTTGCATCAAGGGGAGAATCTGACTGAAGGCCTTCCATCTCTCCTGCACTCCATTCAAGTCCAGTCTGTGAAACGACACTTACGATACTCTGACGCCATATGTTTCAGCGATTTGCGTTAGTTAAAATCTATAGCCTGTTTCAATGATTCAGGGGTCTGACGAGTTGACATGTTCTCGTTCTAGCTGGGCTCGTAACCATCTACCCATAGAGGAATGAGGTTAAACCGTCTATCCATAAAGGCAGAGGGAGGAGGGCTAGGGAGTTGCTTTGTCATTCAGCCAGATTCTCCTATCTGCACAAACACCTTTGATGCTTTTACAGTGACTGTTAAGTAGCCTACCTCACTGATGGTGGAGTAGAAAAGTGCTGTCCACCTGGAGGGTTCTGTGTCATGTCCTTGCATGCTCTGCACTGTATATTTTCCTGCTTTTTGGTCCTTGGCAATCATGAATGTTACTCGGATCTGGTATTGACATCTCCAGCTCAAGTATTATTTTTGATTGATTCTGGGAATGTACCTATCCACAATAACGCATGACGGGGTATCTGTTCATTTCAGGTGACACAATGAAGCCTTCTGGGTGGATGCTATCGAGGGACAAGTGGTAATGGGCCCACACCCATTTTTTTTGCATGGGCTAGCTGCTTTATTCAGCACCTACTATGTCTTCAACCTCAAATATCCCATTGGATCATGCACACTGGAGTTCATCCAAAGGTATTGTAACACTCAAACACATGATCAATGTCATCAGTAAGACTTGTCATGCAAATTTGTGTTTCACTATCTTGCTATTAAGTCCATGCCTTTCTACAGAGGCTATAAAGTAGATTAAATGCTTTGAGTATGAAGCCTGGAACCAAATATGTGAATTGGGACCACACCATCACTTGATGTTGCTGGGCTAGCTTGTTAAAAAATTGACATAATGGTTTAATTCACAATATAGTATGGCTTCAAAATTCAGATAAGTAAGTAAACCTTATGTTAGAGGTACCTGAGGCACTCTGCTAGGCTACAAATAATGTTATTGTGAGAGGATGATCCAACAGGTTTGTACTAGTAACAGTCGGTGTGGGAAAAGACACAGGTGAACACCTTGATAAATGCTGCCTGCAATACATGAGTGTATTTAAAACTGAAACTTATCTTTGCTTATTAACAGATGCTTCTTGGGCATCAACCCGGAGAAAGGCTCCAAGGCAAAGAAGCGAAGCTCCATTAATCCTCACGTGAGCACCCTTCACCGGAAGCTGATAGACTTGGAATGGTCTGCATAGACTGCATGGTGTGCGGGGACAAGTTTAGTGGGAAGCATTACGGTCAGTTCACCTGCGAGGGATTATTTGTTTAAAGGATCCGTTAAGGGTTCATCTGTTTTTTATGGATAGTTGAGGTGAACTAGTTCATGTTCCTGTTTGTTTACTCTGTTGTTTATTTTGTCAATAAATATGCCAGTGGGCTTCCATTGATTTTACCTCATTTGTGCGTTTGGTGTGTTGTTTTTAATTGTACAATAACATTACGTGCATTTTTATAGTGCAGCTCCAGTACTTCCAGGAGGAAGCTCACACTTTGGTTTCCTGTTAAACTTGGACAGGAAACCATTGTATGAGCTTCCTCCAGGAAGTACTGGAGCTGGGAATTACAGTTATGCAAGTGTATCATTGTAAATTACTGGCTACTCCTGCAGTACTTTCACAATAGAAATGTAAAAGTACAGGCCCTTGTTGTAATTAATGTACAACAAAATAATGTAATTCCCCAGTAACATACTGTAATATCACAGTAATTGAAGCTGTGAAGTTACAGTATACAGTTGTACCTTTACAACAATGCATTGTAATATCATGGATGTGAAATTACAATACATTGCTGTGAAGACATTCACAGTAAATTGCTGTGAACCTTACTGTGAAAGTCATGCAACAAGTTGCCAGGTAATTATTGTGAATTCACGGTGGATATTTTTACAGTGTAGCCTTTTCCTGGCCTCAAGAGAGAAACAGGACTTGTGTGACAAAGGTAACCATTCACAGAGGCTGCTACTGTATATCCTCTGAATTGTTTTCAAACAATGTAATGAGTGTGAATGACTTGACATATGGATTTGAAATAACAGATAATTGAACCCTTGACTGCAGATGCTTTTCAAACAGTATGTCAATCACCACACGCTCTTATGGAGACCTCTGCTCAAACATCTTTAAGATCCCCCTGCAGCAGCAATAAAGTCATGAAAACATTTCTGAGCGTTTTTTTGTCTGATGAGGGATGACAGGTAAACAGCCATCCACAAAACACCCAGGAGTGATGAGTAAGACAGCTGAGGGCAGAGCGGGGTGTTTTAGGGACAGAAATGTTTGAGAACCTCAACTCTTTTTGCTACTTCCTTTGTGTGTGCATGCATGTGTACGGACACAGCTGTGTGTATGTATCAGTCATGCAGATTTTCGTAGGTTCACGTGAGTCCATTTGCGTGCTGGCATGCAAACATGTCGAGTTTTACTGCTCCCGTGACGAGAAAAATAGATGAAAGAGACAGTGATTCATTTATCTTTGGCATCCAGACAATGTGACTCTTCAAACATAGCAGTGTATGATTTTACAAATACTCAGTGAGACAGAATTATGAAAGTAGTTGATTTATTTGACAACAGCAGCACAACATTTCAGAAATGAAATAAGTTATTTTCACATTGTGAATATCAAAATGGAAATGTCTTCAGAGAATCAATAGTTGTATTGAAATAAATAAATAAATAAATAAATTTTGAGATAAATGGACATAAATAATACTGATAAATAATGTAGAACATTTCTGAGTTGGAAACTGCATAAAAATACATATCTAATACATTCATTTAAAATTACTTTTTATTCAGTAAAAACTGAGGCAGCCCTGTATAAAACAGGAAGTCTTCATGTTTTCTTTGAGTTAAGTTTCATGAAGAAACGTATGTATGGTTTGAAATGCCGCTTAATCATTCGGCTCGGAATCATTGTGCAATTGCGTTGAACCTGGAAGAGAAACAGAGACGGTTAGGGGTTTATTCTCATCTATATGTTTCTGTTGCAGAATGCACAAAGTTAACAGTAAGACTGCAGTGTCTGTCAAAAAATCGCAGCTTCATATTTATGTTGGCTCACCCCTAGATTCAGGATCTGCAGGTTCGCCTGAAGTCCTTGGATAATATGCTTGTTCGATTTATTCACCGTCACATTGCCAAGAAGGCTCTTCAGCTCTTTGACATAGCAGCTCACACAGGAAGACTGCAATAGCAAAATGACGAGGCCTTGTGAGGATATTGCGTCAAATATTATGCACGTGTCATAGCTCAATGTTACAAGAAGAGCAACAGAGACAGAAAAGATGAAACACTTACTTGGTCTGTTTTCATATCCATGAGTGGAACAAGCACCGTTGGCTATCAGGACAGAAAATAAATGAATTAGTTTATTAATCATTGGATGTTAATGTGCTATGGAACTACATTTATATAGAGACGTTGCAATTTAAAATATATGCAGCATGGAACTGATGTGCTGAACAGGGAGTTATAGCCAATATTTCCAACTCTTGCCCAGATTTTGGACTTTTACATAAAGTATATCTAGTATGTTTAGCTAAAATGTATAGGTTTCAATTTCATAAAACCACGTTACACATATAATTTTCACTCAAGAAATGACAGCAAAGCAAATAAGCTGTACTGTGATCATTTAAATGCATTTAACTCACCAATGAGATGTTGGCTGGGCCCAGTTCGTTCAGTCCGTCTATAATCTCTTTGTACACTTTCTTGTTGTCGTTACTGTGGCAGAGATGCAGCAGGACAACAAGTGCAAACACAACCTTCATCTTAGTGCAGTCTTTCTCTCTTCCTTTTACAGCTTGTCTTGTCTTGTCTAAAGTGTGAGTAATGATGTGAGATAAGTATCTGCCAATTCTTTATACACCTCTAGAGGTCAGAGAGGAAAAGGAAATGACTGACGTCTTAGTTAACACCCACTTGGAAATTATAATGTTTTTTTTATAAAATGTATTCCAATGTGTAAATTGCATATTTTAAAGGTTATGAGAAACCCGGCCAATTTAGTTCGAACTTTCTAATCTTGTTAGCCACCTGATCTCATCCTCCACCACAAAAAAAGGTTACTCCTCTCTGACTGCAAAAAGGAACTGAAACTGCATTTCAATGTACAAACCTGTGTTCGACTTTATTTGTTTTTTTCTTAACAAAACATTTATATATCAGTCTTTAACTAGAACTAAATGAACCTCATGAACTCATATGTTGTGAGGGAGTGACACAATCTGGTTTCACTGCATTCTTCAAGAAGACATTCTGGAAGAGATAATAGGGCTCTAAATATACACTGTGCTACATTGCACACTTTTGCAAGGTAGCACAGTGTTACTAGAAAGTACTAGAAAGGATCTAAGAACTGTGTGAACAGTGACTTCCCTGTTTACATACAATACAACTCATTGTCCTTTGTTGTGCTATACTGTAAAGGTTTTTTATTATTTGTCCAGGAGTGGTCAATGTTATCAGACTGAAAAACTGTATATCATCATCTTAACTTTTTTTTTAACTGGACTTTTTTCAACTGGACTTCCCCAGCATCTGCTGATGTCACATTGAGAAGTGGTCTGTGACCTCGTAAGTAACTCTTTTACTCTCTCAAGAGGCTGCCATAAAGCAAACATCCTCTTTCATTCAGTCGTGCTGGAGGCACTGTGTATAACTTCAATATCGTGTGGTCATATGGCAATTATCATAAATGTACCACATCTTACAGATAATATCTACAAAGTAAGCATGTCCACTTAATTAAGAGAAATGTCTTTCATTTTGACCAGAGGAAGCACCATCGAGAGCAAAATAAAGCGTATTCTTAGAGTAAGGGGAATCTCGTTCTTGAAGAGTGAAAAAAACTGAAATCTTCTGCTTTATTTGCCCCATCTCTCCCAACACCTTAGTTTCTGTGTGTTTACACAGATATGTAAATATCAATAACGGGGATTTTATAGTTTCACAAGTCCAGTTAATTAGTAATGCTGCTGACTCGTTTGTTTTCCAATGGTGCTTTTTGGTTTATCTTTTCAATCTGTCAGACAGAGGGTGGGGATATCCCCCACTCTACCTGCTCCCATGTCATGGTGTCACGTTGTTGGCACAGGCAGATGAAACTCAATTCAATGTACAATATCTTCTAGGTTTTTTTCATTTATGTTTGAACATACAGTCTGAAGTCCACTTATCCTCCAGCACCTGGACTCAGCAGGATCCTACGCCGGGATCCTGTTTGTAGACTTCAGCTCTGCCTTCAACACAATAATCCCGGCTCTGCTACATCACAAGTTATCCCCGCTGCATGTGCCCGACTCCACCTGCAGGGGATCACAGACTTCCTGTCTGACAGGAAGCAGCACGTGGAGCTGGGGATACACGTCTCAGACCCTTAGACATGGACCACTGGTTCCCCTCAAGGCTGCGTTCTTTCCCCTATGCTCTTCCCCCTGTACACCAACAGCTGCACCTCCGCTCACCTGTCAGAAAAGCTCCTGAAGTTCAAAGACCACACCACCCTCACCAGATCATCTCTGGTCTGCCTACAGATGGGAGATAATCATCTGGTGACTTGGTTGATAACAATTTAGAGCTTAACTTTCTAAAGACACTGGAAATGGTTGTACATTTCTGTAAGAATGCAGGCCCACCCGCCCCCATCTCCCTGTCTGACCACCCAGTCCAGCCAATGGAGTCTTTCGGCTCCCTGGGAAACATCATTGGCCATGACCTCAGGTTTAACCTGCCAAAGACGATGATGCTGAACTTCTACACCGCCATCATTGGGTCCATCCTCACCCCCTCCATCAACCTGTACGCCTCTTTCTTTACATCAGCTTCTTCCCTCATGAATAAAGCCTGGACCACCTCTGACGCTGTCTCTTTAACTCCCCTAATAGTCACATTACATTAACGCATTTCATGTGAACCATTCCTCAAAATACTGTAAACCTCGCACATTCACTGTATTTGTCTGGTTGTACTTCATTGTTTGTATATTTTTATTTCTTGTAAACATTTATTTGTATTTCTAATTATATAATAGTTGTTATAAATAGCTTTATATTAGTTCCATATTTACTCCGGTTTTACAACTGAATTCCTCTTACTGTGTTTGTGTATGTACCGATGTGCACCGAAGCAAATGTTGCATATCCACGATACATGTAGCAGTAAAAGTGACATCATTGAAGTGTACAATGCAATATATATTCAGTAAAAGTAGAACTGAATTTTTGTTGAAATTAATCAATTTAAAAAAACATAAGACTATACCTGCTACACACAGGCCATTATTTTTGCCATCAAATGCTTTATGCAAGCTCTGCTGTGTCCAAACGTTTCTAGTGTGTGTTTGGTTTTAACTTGAGTTATGTGGTGGGAGCCAGGCCAGCTTTGCAGCAAAGTTGAAAACAAAACTCAGAAAAAACTCTCATTCAATGGTGTTTTGTTTATTTAAATGTTTCTTTACTTGTAGATTAATACTGAAGACATCAAAACTATAAAAGAACACATGGAATTATCTAGTTAACAAAAAAGTGTTAGAAAATCCAGAATATGATTTTTATTTTATATTCTTCAAAGTAGCCCCTTTTTGCCTTGAGGACAGCTTTGCACATCTTGGCTTCTCTCAGTCAGCTTCATGAGGTAGTCACCTGGAATGGTTTTCAATTAACACGTGTGCCTTGTCAGGAGTCAATTTGTGGAATTTCTTGCTTTCTGAATATGTTTGAGACCATCAGTTGTGTTGTGCAGAGGTAGGGTTAGTACACATTAGATAGCACTATTTGACTACTGTTGTAATCCATATTATGGCAAGAACGACTCAACTCAGTAAAGAGAAACGACCGTCCATCATCACTTTAAGAGATGAAGGCCAGTCGATCCGGAAAATGTCAAGAACTTTGAATGTATCCTCAAGTGCAGTCGCAAAAACCACCAAACGCTATGCTAAAACTGGCTCTCACAAGGACCCCCCGGGAAAGGAAGAGCAAGAGTTACCTCTGCTGCAGAGGATAAATACATCAGAGTCACCAGCCTCAGAAACCGCAAATTAAAGCACCTCAGATTAGACCCCACATCAATTATCACAGAGCTCAAGTAGCAGACAATCTCAACATCCACTGTTCAGAGGAGACTGCGTGAATCAGGCCTTCATGGTCCAATTGAACAACAAGAAGAAGAGAATTGTTTGGGCCAAGAAACACTTTTTTTAACACTTTTTTGTTTACTAGATAATTTCATATGTGTTCTTTTATAGTTTTGATGTCTTCAGTATAAATCTACAATGTAGAACACAATTAAAGAAATAAAAAACTTTTTACTGGTAGTGTATAAATACAGAAAGTGCAGTCTCAATAATTTCCAGTTTTACTAATTCACAGTGTTTTGACCAAAGTTTGGCCTTTCCCCAAGCCACCTTCATGATTGAATACAATTAGCCTGGACTGGAAATAAGGTCAGATAAGTTAGTAATCGAGCTGTGATGACCAGAGTGATAACCCAAGATGCAAGATGTTACCTTTACTGTCTTTTTAGATATGTTGAGCTGCAAGTCATGACTCATACTGTATGTAATAGTGAGATGCTGTTGCAATGTCTGCCACTACATCATGGAAGTGAGTTGTTGGGTTTTGTCTAACACCATCAGTTGATGAAGCATCAGATGAGTGTGCAGGTGTCAGTTTGAGGGAAGATTGATGGGAACATCAGTGTTCAAGAGGGGAATTGTCGCACGGAGGAAAAGACCAGTGCCAGGAACATTTCAGAAAAGATCTACAAACGTAACTTAACTCAAAAAAGTGCTTGCAACTGCAGCTTGGTTTAATGAAAATGCTGTGTTAACAAGTGTTGATCAGAGAATTGTTAGTCCATTCACAGACCTGAAAAAAAGGTTGGCAGATGGTATGAGATAGTGGGCCACTGGGCGTTGATGCCTCAAAAGCCCCTCTCTTGGGCCTGTTGAGTAATCTAGCCACAGTGATGGTGGTGGACAAACAAATGCTTGCACAGTCTCACACTGATACGCGGTTAGACCTTCTGAGGAAATGGGAAATATTTCATCAAGTTCGCCCTTGTGCGTGGTAGAGATTCACAAAGGAAAGCTGATGCTCTGCTTACTGATGTCACAAAGTAGCGTGTCATGGAAAGTTAAACGAGTTTTTTTCTCAGATTGGGACCTGAATGTAATGTGAGTGAGCCTGAGACTGCTGACTACACGCGGGGAATAACTTTGGTCAACTCATGAGAGATGGCGTGTTGATAAAACACACCATCTCATTTATCCTAAAGCTTGGCACTCATGTGAATTTTGCTTTACACCTTGCCATCCTGTCTACCGCTGTCACAAAGTGCATGCAAGGTAGCTTACTTGCTGACACTGTATTTGTATGTGAATCGTGCACCACTTCAGAGATTGCTTTAGGAAACACATTAACTTAAGACAGGGCTGTCCTAACTGTTTCACCGAGGGCCACATACAGAACAAATATACGAAGGGGTGAGCCACTCACTAGAAATGAGGTATATTGCCTCATAAGTTAGCACAATTAATCAAATGTAGGTAAATGATGCTTAATACTTGAATATGCTTTTAGAAAAACAACAGCCTACATCACAGCTCTCCTTAGGGTTTCATTTATTTTGTTAGCAGCTCATTCCTTACAACAAGAGCCTCAGAGTGATTATCATAAGAGGAAATAGAAAGGATTTATTTCAAGCGTGTTATGAAAATAAGTTATCAGGCTTTTTTCTTATCAACTTAGATTTGATAGAAAATGTTTTCAACTTTAATTGACTGAATTGTTTGAAAAGTGGGCTTCTAAACACATGAATACTGTGTACTATCTGTTTTCATCTATATTTAAGAAGTACAAAACAAGACGAGCACAAGTTTCTTTGTGGGCCATACTCCATTATGCTTTTTGAATTAGCTGAGGGCCGATTCAAAATGGTGCGCGGGTCGTAGTTTGGACACCCCTAACTAAGACTTAAGAGTTAAATAATATTTGCCCTCAGGTAACCAAATAACTACATCATCCCTTTGATAATGCAGAAACTGAGCTATGACTGGATATTACGTACATTATAGTGATGATATACAAGAGGGTGTCCTCCGCTAACGTCAATATATTCTACAATGAACACCTTTGGCTGTGTCATCATGCTAATATGCTCATGACTTAGATTGAAGCTGTGTTCAAATTGTTGTAATTGTAAAATGAGCCATGGTAGCATGAATTAAAGCTTCTCAATCATAGGTCCAAATCAAGCAAGCCTGTATAGTCATATATATCAATTTTCTCTTGAACTGGGACCACAGAGAAAACCCAGGAAAATGATAAAACAATCAAAGAAATCCTTCGTGTTACTGATACAGGTAGAATGGAGGATGGCTCGCACAATATTAGAAACATCTCTGTCACTTACTTTGATAACAATTCAGCAAGTAGCTCCAGTGAATACAAGTGACAAGTTAAACCTGAATGGAGAAAACAAAGCCAGTGAGCAAAAGGGAGGGGTCACAGGAAGTATTTCTAAGGTTTTGCAAATCAGTCACCAGATCTCTGTGACGACTTGGGCACACAAGAAAATTATAAGACCCAAATGCACGACTCCAGACAAAAAAGGAATTTACTTGATGTGCAGGGCAATACAAACACTCATAGCAAACATGGACTCCAAAAAATGACTTACTAAATACTAACAAAACTTACTCTAGCACAGATATCTGACAAATCACAAATAACATTTGTAAGGCTCAAACGCTGGAAGGCTCGACTCAAAGGCTCGAACGATCTGGCGCTTGGGCCTGGCACAGAGAAAAACACAGACTAAATACACACTCTGTGAAAACAATAAGGTAATCAGGTCAGTGAAGAACACAAATGGGTAGGAGTCGAACTACCTGAAATGAGAGGGGGGATTAGTGCCAAAGTAAAACAGGGAATGACAAACAGGAAATGCCAGATAACAAAAAGGTTAGTAGGCGTGGACTTGACAATATTAACTTAACCGAGAAATAATACTAATACAAGTAAACAAGGATAAAAAAACTAACAAATCTGACGAGACACAACAATCTCTTTTCTGGTGGATAACAGAAGACCTTAAAGACACTTTATTTAGATGTTTCCTTTAATCTGTCACTCATTCGTTATACCATACAATGGGACTGGGGCCTTCACCTCAGGGAGAGACAGGAGAACAGGTGGAGAGGTGGAGGTAACACTGTTAACCCCCAACTGATCAGCCTATTGAAAAATATATTTTAATCTCAGAGGTTCATATAGATTCAAAAATAAAACCAATTTGATTATTCTTTGATATAGACAAACCCATGTTACTCTATACTAGGTGTGCCTTTAGTGTGAAGTCAACTCTGGTGTGTATTTCAGATTCTTAGTATTATATCATTCATTTTAGTTGTACAACCTCTCAGCTGTCATAACATTTTGTGTCACGTTGCATAAACCACATACTTCCTTTATCATTCAGCACAGTTGCACAGACATTGTGATTTAATCTCTTTTTGAGGCAAAGATAAGTCCTGAAAAGTCCTTTCATTTGAAATGGTGTAATATTAAAACACTGAAAGAAACAAGAGTGAGTACAAAACATATAGTATGAAATATTAGGTTATACTGTATAATAGGCCTTATACGAAGAAAGATGTGAATGTGATGTGATATGCTTTAAGTAGTTTACGAAACACTGCCTACTGCTATTTTATCTGTAAAAATAAAACATGAAAGTGGTTTGAGACATCATATAAGCTTGTGTCGAATATCATAATGTCTTCCTATTTTTAGAATCACCCAGTCACGTCATTCATTCAACATCACCCCTACTGCTTATGACGCTTATCACACATCATTGAGGAATCATCACGTGACAACCCACACTGAGCAGGACTTCATTCTTCCTCTCTAGCCCCACCAAGTGTTTAATTGTCTTATTTTCAGCTGATATCTAAAAAATAAAGGGTCTGGTGTCTTTTTTTGACAGCAACTGGATAAAACGCTTCACGAACAAGGCACTCATCAGATAGTGAACTGTTCTGGTCACTTTATTCCACATCGGTTGTCTCCTTTAGCCTTTTTCCTTCAACGCTTTCAGAGTGATGGTCAGTCCTCCAGCGTCGCAGAGCTGAAACTCCTCCTCGGCTGCATCCTGAGCTGAGGCCGCTCCATCTTCTTCTTCCACATCTGCTTCCTCAAAGTCATCCGGATACTCCACCTGATCTGAGGCATCAGGAAATACTGTAGAGAGAAGGAAAAGTTAAAAGCTTCTGTTTGATCATTCCTGTCTATGTGAACTTCTGAACAAGTTATTAGGAAACTCTCTATGTTGAAGAACATGTTGGTTAAAAAGACAGGGAAAAGACTTTATAGATAGGACATTTAGAGGAATCATAGCTATGTTTATCATCAGCAAGCTGTTTTGTAAAATGTACAGTTTGTCAACCTTGGGTATAGCTTCATTTCAACAATGAGACGACAGTGCAATTATGTGGCAAACTGAGATCTCCTTAAAGTTCTACATTTTCTCTGCCTATCCATGTCTGTGTATGTGCACCAAGAGGCCAAACCGGTGCTTTTACCTGTGTAAAGGGCCATATCTGATAGTGTGGCATTCATTTACACTTACATTTGCGTCAAGCATAAATTAAGTTATATTATCTAGTGTTAATGTGTTTCCCAGGAATTTAGACTAACTACTAAATGGGGTAAAGGGGATATGACATAATTGACAAGACACCAAATGAAACGCACCGTTACATTAATTGCTGATTTCTCTGAAATGTAATATTGTTAAAAAAGGTGTGATATAATGTAAGTGGACAACAAACTATTTAACAAAGGTCTAATTATTAAAATCCTTAAGCATCATGTTAAATATTATTACACTGTCTTAGATCATGTTTTACTTGAACAGGGTCTGAGTGCTTCCTCTTCTATCACTGATAAGAAGGTGTTGCACAGTATGTTTCTACATTACCAATAGACTCAGCTGATTCGCTCCTCATTGTCGACCCAGAGTTGTCACTGCACTCCTCAAGAGAGGACAAACTCTCGTCTTCATCAAAGTCCTCGGGATACTGGCAGTCACTGTGGTTGTGCTCTCCAACACACAAATCATGATGATATTCCTCCTCAACGTAGCTGGAGCAGGCCTCCATGTTGTGCTCTTGTCCTGCTGTGTTAGTGTCAACGCTCTTCACAGGAACACAGTCACTCTGTGTGTGTTCCATAGACTCCAGATGATCATGCACACAGGCACTGTTGAGTATACAGGCAGCAGTTGGCCTGTTTTCTGGGTTGATGCAGAGCATCGTCTCGATCAAAGAGGAGATGTTGTCAGAGAAGATGTTGGGCACTGGATCAAACTCTCCTTTGGTGATCTTGTAGAACAGACTCAGCAGGTTGGTGGCTGCAAACGGAGATCTGAGAGCGCAGAGCTCATACAGCAGACAGCCCAGAGCCCAGATGTCAGACTTGGTGCTGTATGGGACGTCCTGGCACAGCTCAGGACTGAGGTAGCTCGGTGTCCCAACACATGTGGAGGCCATGTCAGCTGTGTTGGTCATTACTCTGGATATCCCAAAGTCCCCTAGCTTCACCATGCCTTGCTTAGCAGTACATTTGATGTTTTGATGTCCCTGTGTAGTATCTTAGCTGTGTGTATGTAATCCAGAGCCACAGCAACTTGTACAAACCACCCCATTACAGTGTCCTCTGTGAAGAACTCATTTGGTTTTCTCTGCTTCACTTTGTCATCTAGTGTCCCACCATCACAGTAGTTCATCACAATGTAAATAAATCCATCAGAGCTAACAAAGGCATCGCTGCATGTGACTACATGAGGGTGCTGCAGACTCCTGATGATCTCAGCTTCCTGCAGGATTGTCCGCTGAGTGTTTGTCCTCCTTGTGCTCTCTACCTTTATCCTCTTCACCGCGTGCAGGCTCTTGCTCTCTACGTGCCTCATTAGGAACACTTCCGCAGCTCCTCCCCTGCCCAAACACAACACCTGCTCATACTTCTCCATCTTTTCAGTCTGCTGGCGACGACAAACGAGTCTTTCCAAAAATCATTATAACAGTGTCAAGGTAAGCAGCGCTTTAACACAAGACGGATGTCAACCCTCGTCACACAGCGTCTGTGTGGAGTCTCGTTGCCATGGTAACAACCTTGCTCTGACGCCGCGAAACCGGAAAAGAGAAAGAAAAACCGACGTTTATTTTAATAACAATTTTAACAACAGTTAGAAAATAAACCCCTTTTATTCAACTCTAATCCGTGTATCTACCGTCCAATTGTTTTTCTTTATTAAACACGTAAACGGAAGAGCGTTTGAGAGGCCTTTTTGCTTTTTGCCTTACTAAATGGTCATTGGAGCGAGGGGCGGGGCGAAACTCACGGAAGTGATTTCAAAACAAAAGCGGTGATAATATTATAAACAAAGGGAAATAAGGTGAATTTAGCGATCACAACGAAAACGGCCAAGACACATATTGAGCCCAGAAAAGTATTATGGGCTGTAAATATAATAAGCATATGTCTAAAATGGACAAAATTGTTAGGAGATTTAAACTATAGGCTACAGCGATTCTGCACTGCGGTCAACTCCGCCGCCTCTCGAGTTTGTTTTTTCAAATCAGCTGCTCTTCATTCCTGCTATATTTGACGAGTGATACAAATATGTTTTACCACAAGTTCTTAAGGAAACTGACACTGTTGGACTCGGTTCTAGTTTGACTTCTACCAGAAATAAAAATGAAGTACTTTTACTGTGTACTTTGTGAGTAATCCTCTGTCAGAGTCCCCTCCATAGTAGGCCTACATAATGCATGTTTTTCTGCTATCTTTGATGAATGATAAAAATATAATTTTACCATTAGTTCTTAAAGAAATGGATACTGTTTGACTTTGTATTAGTTAGCCTACTACTTACAATACATTGAAGTACTTTTACTGTGTATTTTAACTAATCTCTTTCGACTCCACTTCGAGCGATAGAATTGCTAACAGAGCACTTATATACTAATAAAGGACTGGCTTATCTATAGCCAGTTGAGTAGCACTTGAAATGTTTGGCTCTTTGAAACATGATGTACTTATATGATTCTGTTTTCTTCAAGTTTGTGTCTTCCTGGTCGAATGCACTTATTGTGAGTCGCTTTGGATAAAAGCGTCAGCTAAATGCAATCTAATAATGCATATGGTGTTTGATATAGTTGTACGTTCAATTTCAACTATTTTAGGCAGAAAAACGTATATTGACTAAACCCTTTTTAAATAATTTACTATAATTTAGAAAGGTTTTTGTGAGAAATCATTTCAAAAGTAAACTTATTTTTCATTTTATATTTAAATTTGAAATGTTTGCTCACAACATTATTAATGTATACATTTTTATCAATTTCCTTGAGGCTCAGAGGTTGGGGAAGATATCATGTAGTTCAACATGCAAATGTTCTAATGCAAGTAAGTATAAGTATAACATGGAAAAGGAAATAAAATACGTTTCATAGGAGGATGTGAATTTATTTTCTCACACCTTGTAATTACACAATCAAACAATCTATAATTTAGCTCTGGCCTTCAGTCACAAAAAAACATTTTGTTGAATTGGACACATTTTTCGAAGGTCTATTGACTGACATGCAATGACTGAGACTGATGGAAGAATCTGCGAGGAATGAACTAGGAGCAGAGAAATAATCATATATTAAAAGACAGCAGCTTCATAATAGGGCAACAAGAGTGACAGAGTGTGTCACTTTGCTGAAGGATAGTTGGAACCAGCTATCCAGGCCAGACTCTAAGACTTTCCAAGGTGTAAAATGCTGCTGCCGGAATACTGACTGGAAGTATTGCTGATATCAAGTCTACCATCCTCTTAAAATACTCTGTCCAAAAATATCAGTCTCATGAAGGAAGGTTTTTTTTAACGCTTATTCAAAATAGCAGAGAAACATGCATTCTTGTACTCAGGAGGGGACATTGACAGAGGATTACTGGAAAAGTACACAGTAAGTATACTTCATAGTAGGCTACTTGTGGGGGTAGTTTCACTAGTACTGAATCCAACAGGATCAACCTCACGAAGAACTAATTGCAACAAAAAAGAATTCCCTCATCAAACTTAGCAGAAGTGGCTTGATTTTGTTCTCAGCAGGGGACTTTTGCCCCTTTCACACCAACGCGTTTTCAGTTCCGGCTCGGAGCTGGAGCCTGAAAAGTGCCGGTTTTTCCTGTTCACACCGCAGCGGCGCCGCCTCTTAGCTCCGGAATCCGGTTCACTTCCAGCTCCAAAAAATTGTCGGTCTAGAGCAGGGGTGGCCAACCCGCGGCTCTCGAGCCGCATGCGGCTCTTTGCCTAGTTTCATGCGGCTCTTCAGTTCATATCGAATTTTATATGTGTGAATTTGGGGGAGAGACACTGACTCCTGACTAGTGTTGCACGGTGTACCGATACTTGAAAGGTACCGTGATACCCTGCCGTTAAAAACGTTACGATTCCTCCGTTTCATTAGTATCGGTACTTTAAGAATGACGGGGGAAAGTACTCCGGTGAGAAAGCGCTGTTTTAATAAGAGCCGTGTGTGTTCAACGCTCTGCTTCCACTCCCTGCACTGCAGCCGTGCCTGCAGTCCCGCCCCTCTCAAGCACGCTCTTAGTGCCTCCCCTCTCTCGTGCACGCGCTAGCTGCCAGAGCATGTGAGAAAACGAGAAGCATGGTTGCAAGTGGGAGTGCAACTGCCGCTGCGCCTCGGCTTGTTGACAAAAAAGACGCCAGAAGCGAAATTTGGAAGTATTTGAGCTATATCTCTGACAGTGAGGGCAAGCCTACGGACACCACGAGGCCTGTCTGTAAGACATTTATTAATTTTATTTAATACGAATTATTGTCATTTATTTTATTTATTGTTCTCATTGTTTAAAAGTTTGTGTTATGGTTCTGGTGTGAAATAAAGCACAATAATTACATTTAAGACTGTTTCCCTTTTTTTAAGAAAAGTATCGAAAAAGAATCGGAATCGCAATTCTTGACTTGGTATCGAAACCAAAATGTTGGTATCGTGACAACACTAGCTACTCCTGACAGTTAAACCTGATATGTAGTAGGTCTGTTAAGTATTGAATGCTGATAATTCTGACGTAATTTGGCCGGTCAAAGTTGTTTAGGCTCGGATAAAATTGCTCCGTTACTTTCGTCCCGTGTTATGTATGTTGTGTATGTGTGGTGTCAGTATGAGAGGATGACAGCGCGTATAATTTTAATGTGGCCCAAGAGCCAATCACAATAATACCTGCGATGCAGTGAACCAATCACCTTTGAGGGGGGGGAAACCTATCGTTGATTAAACATTATCCAGTGTTTCCCCTACCATTGTCTTGGAGGGGCGCTGCGCCCCGCCAACGGAGCCCCGCCTCCCCCCCTGATATTCAAGGTATTTTAAAAAAAATATATATATCATTTTATTTTTAAATATATATATAGCACCAAATTGCAAATAATCTATAACTACTGTCACTTTTCACATTGAACATGTGCTCTTTTATTAAATAAACTAAACGCTTTCATTTTAAGTTGTGAGTTTAGTGTTTTTGACCCTAAGAAACACTGATGCATTAATCAATAACAATAATCCACAGCTCCTCTCTCTGCTCCAGAGGATTTAAAACATATATATCCCAATGCCACAAAAACGCATCAGTGACGTGGTTGAAATCTTGTCTCCAGAAAACAAAAAACGGAAACAAGCGGTATCAGTGACTGTGTGTTTGATGTGGCTCTTTGCAGTAACATAGAAAAAATGTGGCTCTTAACCTCTGACTGGTTGGCCACCCCTGGTCTAGAGGCAAGAGCTTCGGAGCTAAGAGGTGGCGTCGCTTACGTCGAGGCGTGCAGGAAACTAAACCCACCTCCCCTGAACATGGGTCGACTGTCATGCCTGCCTACAAGCAGTAGTGCTTATAAACACACTTTATAAAGTCAGGCAACACTAACCAGGCTTCGTGTGATTCTGTTTATTTGTAGCCTACCTTATGTAAGGTAACAGCCTTGACAGGCCACTAGGTGTTGCTGTTGCACAGCAAATTGTTGTTTTTTGTCCATTGTGGGACACCGTATTTCTCTTGTTGTTCTGGGTGCGGCCGCCATCTTGGCGCTAATGTTTGTATTCGCTCCGCAAAAGGTGAGCAGTGTTAATGGAGGCAAATAATTGTACACATTATTATGTTAAAAACGTCCAAATATTCCATTTATTTAATTAATGGGTTAGTTTAAATGTTTATTTACCCGTTTGTGTATGTTTGGGAGTGAGATGTTTATGTTTTGTCTGTTCATTTGGTTATTGTATTGGTTAGCATGTAGCTAATGCGCTAATCAATCAATCAATCAATCAATGTTTATTTATATAGCCCAATATCACAAATGTTACATTTGTCTCAGTGGACTTTACAGTTTGTACAAAATATCAGTATGACAATATGACACCCTCTGTCCTTAGACCCTCACATCGTACAAGGAAAAACTTCCAAAGAAAACCCACAGTTTAAAGGGAAAAATAGGAGAAACCTCAGGGAGAGCAACAGAGGAGGGATCCCTCTCCCAGGACGGACATACGTGCAATAGATGCCGTGTGTAAATTGAAAAGATAATACATTTGCAACATAGGTAGTCCAAATGTTTGGAAATGCATGTGTGTATAATAGGAAAATGAATCCACGAGGATATCCATCCAGGACCTATGATCCAGGACCACAGCCACGACTCGCGATCCAGGGCTCGCGATCCAGGGCTCGCGATCCAGGACAGAGGAGCGCAGGATCATCCATGACTCCGGATCCCGGCGTATATAGACACCAAAAAGAAAGACATTTGGGGAAGCTGGGTTAATCGGAACATGAGAGTACACAGGTATAGACAGAGAGAAGGAAGAAGTAAGATGTCCCCCGACAAACTAAGCCTATATCAGCAAAACTAGGGGCTGAATCTAATCAGCCCTAACTATAAGCTTTATCAAAAAGGAAGGTCTTAAGCGCACTCTTAAAAACGGATAGGGTGTCTGCCGCCCGAACACAAACTGGAAGCTGATTCCACAAATGTGGAGCTTGATAAGAAAAGGCTCTGGCTCCCATTGTACTTTTAGAGACTCTAGGAACAACCAACAACCCTGCATTCTTGGAACGCAATGCCCTAGTAGGACAGTAGGGTATAATGAGTTCTTTGAGGTAAGATGGCGCCTGCCCATTAAGGGCTTTGTAGGCGAGAAGAAGAATTTTAAATTCTATCCTGTGTTCTATAGGGAGCCAGTGTAAGGCAGCCAGAACAGGAGTAATGTGGTCCCTTTTCCTAACTCTGGTTAGTACACGAGCTGCAGCATTTTGAATCAGCTGAAGCGACTTGACTGACTTCTTGGTACACCCTGATAATAAAGAGTTACAATAATCCAGCCTTGAAGTAACAAATGCATGGACTAGTTTCTCTGCATCGTTTTGAGGCAAGATATGCCTGATTTTTGCAATGTTACGTAGATGGAAGTAGGCGGGTCCTTGAAATTGATTTTATGTGGGCGTTAAAGGATAAATCCTGATCAAATATAACACCAAGATTCCTTACAGTCTCACTGGAGGCCAAATTAATGCCATCCATAGTTAGTATATCCTTAGATAATTTGTTTCATAGATTCTTCGGGCCAAGTACAATAACTTCAGTTTTGGTCGTGTTTAACATCAAAAAGTTTAAGGTCATCCACGTTTTTAAGTCCTTAAGGCAGTCTTGAATTTTATTTAGATGATTAATTTCATCAGGCTTGATTGATAAATATAGTTGAGTATCATCCGCATAACAATGAAAGTTTACAGAATGATTCCTTATAATATTGCCTAACGGAAGTATATATAATGTGAACAAAATAGGTCCGAGCACTGAGCCCTGTGGCACTCCATGGCTAACTTTGGTTTGCGTGGAAGATTCATCATTGACACGTACAAACTGAGAGCGTTCAGATAGATAGGACCTAAACCAGTCTAAAGCAGTTCCCTGTATGCCAACTAAGTGCTCTAGTCTTTGCAATAAGATATCATGGTCGATAGTATCAAATGCAGCACTGAGATCGAGCAAAACAAGAATAGAGACACGTCCCTTGTCAGAGGCTATTAGAATGTCATTTGTGACTTTAACCAGAGCTGTCTCTATGCTATGATGTGTTCTAAAGCCAGACTGAAAATCTTCAAATAAATTATTGTTTTTTAAGTAATCACACAACTGTTTTGCGACCGCTTTCTCAAGAATTTTTGAGAGGAACGGAAGATTGGAAATAGGTCTATAATTGGCTAAAACCTCTGGATCGAGGTTGTGCTTTTTAAGAAGCGGTTTTATCACTGCTACTTTGAATGATTGTGGAACATAGCCTGATAATAAAGACATATTCATAATATTTAATAAATAAGTGCTAATTAATGGAAAAACTTCCTTCAATAGCTTAGTTGGAATTGGGTCTAACATACACGTTGATGGTTTAGAAGAGAGAATCATTGAATTTAATTGTTCAAGGTTTATGGCTGAATAGCATTCTAGTTTACTATCTAGTGTAATATTAGAACTTACGTTTCCGGGAGCTGTTGATAACACTATACTGGTCAAAGGCAAGAGGTCATTAATTTTGTTTCTAAGAGTAACAATTTTATCGTTAAAAAAGCACATAAAATCATTACTACTGAGTGCTATGGGAATAGAAGGCTCAATCGAGCTGTGGCTCTCTGTCAGCCTGGCTACAGTGCTGAAAAGAAATCTTGCATTATTCTTATTCTCATCTATTAATGAAGAGTAGTAGGCTGCTCTCGCTTTACGCAGTGCTTTCTTATATTCATTGAGAGTAATATGCCAAATTAAACGAGATTCTTCAAGTTTAGTGGAACGCCATATCCTTTCAAGTTGTCTCGACTTTTGCTTTATTTTGCGGGTTTCGGCATTATGCCATGGAGCTAATCTATGTTGTTTTATTTTCTTCTTTTTCAAAGGAGCAACAGAGTCTAATTTTATTCGCAGCGCATCTGTAGCACTATCAACAACATGATCAATTTGGGGTGGTGTACATTTTGTATAAGTTTCCTCCCTTACATGCAGACATGCTATCGAGTTAAGTATTGGTGGAATCTCTTCCTTAAATTTGGCTATAGCACTAACAGATAGGTTTCTGCTGCAGGAGCTTTTGACTAATGCTTTGTAGTCTCGTAACAGTACTTCAAAAGTTACTAAGAAATGGTCGGATAAAGCAGGATTATGCGGTTCGACTAATAGTTGCTCAATTTCAATACCATAAGTCAGAACAAGGTCGAGAGTGTGATTATAGCAGTGGGTTGGTTTATTTACACTCTGACAAAAACCAACAGAATCTAATATAGAGTTAAATGCAACAGTAAGGCTATTTTTATCATCGTCAACATGAATATTAAAGTCACCTACGATAATTACTTTATCTGTTTTAAGAACCAAAGTTGATAAAAACTCAGAGAATTCAGATAAGAATTCTGAATAAGGACCTGGTGCACAGTACACTGTAACAAATAAGATAGCTAATGTTTGTATTCACTCCGCAAAAGGTGTGTCAGAAGAGCTGCCATTGTGAAGAATAAATCGCTACTCAGCATCTCCACCGCAATCCGATCGACTGTGTCCTGTTTTCCACCCCTCTGCATAACATCCCATCACCAATAACAAACACAACGCAGAGTCCCATGGTGTTCAGAGAGGCTACGGGACATTTGGGTTACATCTTTGGTGCCGTGACCCGGATTGTGGTGCTCCGAGACTGCTGAGAAGGAGAGACTGATGGCAGTACCCCCCCCCCACACTTTGCCACTGTGTTGAACTGTATGTACTAGGCTGGTGAGTGAACAGCTTGTTGGACCGAGCTATTATCATCTGTGAAGCTGTATTGGCAGGAAATCCACCTTCTCCAATATATCCTTTAAAGGCTGTGAACTTTGCTGTTTTCTTTAGAGAAATGTTCCTGTTATTACAGCAACTTCACCACTACTCCGGATCCCAGCGTATATAGACACCAAAAAGAAAGAAATTTGGGGAAGCTGGGTTAATCGGAACATGAGAGTACACAGGTATAGACAGAGAGAAGGAAGAAGTAAGATGTCCCCCGACAAACTAAGCCTATATCAGCAAAACTAGGGGCTGAATCTAATCAGCCCTAACTATAAGCTTTATCAAAAAGGAAGGTCTTAAGCGCACTCTTAAAAACGGATAGGGTGTCTGCTGCCCGAACACAAACTGGAAGCTGATTCCACAAATGTGGAGCTTGATAAGAAAAGGCTCTGGCTCCCATTGTACTTTTAGAGACTCTAGGAACAACCAACAACCCTGCATTCTTGGAACACAATGCCCTAGTAGGACAGTAGGGTATAATGAGTTCTTTAAGGTAAGATGGCGCCTGCCCATTAAGGGCTTTGTAGGCGAGAAGAAGAATTTTAAATGATATCAGGAGTAATGTGGTCCCTTTTCCTAACTCTGGTTAGTACACGAGCTGCAGCATTTTGAATCAGCTGAAGCGACTTGACTGACTTCTTGGTACACCCTGATAATAAAGAGTTACAATAATCCAGCCTTGAAGTAACAAATGCATGGACTAGTTTCTCTGCATCGTTTTGAGGCAAGATATGCCTGATTTTTGCAATGTTACGTAGATGGAAGTAGGCGGTCCTTGAAATTGATTTTATGTGGGCGTTAAAGGATAAATCCTGATCAAATATAACACCAAGATTCCTTACAGTCTCACTGGAGGCCAAATTAATGCCATCCATAGTTAGTATATCCTTAGATAATTTGTTTCGTAGATTCTTCGGGCCAAGTACAATAACTTCAGTTTTGGTCGTGTTTAACATCAAAAAGTTTAAGGTCATCCATGTTTTTAAGTCCTTAAGGCAGTCTTGAATTTTATTTAGATGATTAATTAATTATTAATTAATCTCTTCCTTAAATTTGGCTATAGCACTAACAGATAGGTTTCTGCTGCAGGAGCTTTTGACTAATGCTTTGTAGTCTCGTAACAGTACTTCAAAAGTTACTAAGAAATGGTCGGATAAAGCAGGATTATGCGGTTCGACTAATAGTTGCTCAATTTCAATACCATAAGTCAGAACAAGGTCGAGAGTGTGATTATAGCAGTGGGTTGGTTTATTTACACTCTGACAAAAACCAACAGAATCTAATATAGAGTTAAATGCAACAGTAAGGCTATTTTTATCATCGTCAACATGAATATTAAAGTCACCTACGATAATTACTTTATCTGTTTTAAGAACCAAAGTTGATAAAAACTCAGAGAATTCAGATAAGAATTCTGAATAAGGACCTGGTGCACAGTACACTGTAACAAATAAGATAGCTAATGTTTGTATTCACTCCGCAAAAGGTGTGTCAGAAGAGCTGCCATTGTGAAGAATAAATCGCTACTCAGCATCTCCACCGCAATCCGATCGACTGTGTCCTGTTTTCCACCCCTCTGCATAACATCCCATCACCAATAACAAACACAACGCAGAGTCCCATGGTGTTCAGAGAGGCTACGGGACATTTGGGTTACATCTTTGGTGCCGTGACCCGGATTGTGGTGCTCCGAGACTGCTGAGAAGGAGAGACTGATGGCAGTACCCCCCCCCACACTTTGCCACTGTGTTGAACTGTATGTACTAGGCTGGTGAGTGAACAGCTTGTTGGACCGAGCTATTATCATCTGTGAAGCTGTATTGGCAGGAAATCCACCTTCTCCAATATATCCTTTAAAGGCTGTGAACTTTGCTGTTTTCTTTAGAGAAATGTTCCTGTTATTACAGCAACTTCACCACTACTTGAATGGTTAAAGAGTATATTGTGTGTGAGACCACTCTGCAACGAATATTAAGCTATTGTTGCCAGTTTATCTCATATATATTCTTATTGAGCAGTGTTCTAGATGTAATTTAATTACGAGCTGATATTGTGCTAGACATTATAATTTGTATTGATTGTTTTGACTCATTACAATACACTAGAAATAACATTTCCACATAAACACAAGTTAACACACAAACAGATGTGGAGTGCTCGTACAGATTCCCCATCAAAGCTTGAGGCATCAGGCCTGCAACCTCTCCCTGGGCCTGCAATGAGCCTCAACTATGACGCCCCTATTAAAACACACACACACCTCTTGAGTGAAGGGGCATCCGCTGACACAAGCACAGCGAACCACCAGCTATCAGTGAGGCCAAAACTCACCAACCAGCCCACCAGGTTTGCAAATGCTTCACTACAGTTTGATACTGAAAACCACCGGATCAGCTGGAACCCCACAGACTCAGGCTTGCATAATACCCCACAACCCCCAATCCTATCACCTTATACTGATCACCGTGTTACTCCAGCTCATGTATCTTCATTTCCAGGCCCTGGAGCTTCAATTCAGGTACCTCAGCTCTGTTTCGACAACAGCCCTAGCCCGGGTCCAAGTCACCAGACTAACAGGTCTGATTATGGCAGACTGGGTGCAGCCGCTTCTCAGCCGGTGATACAGTCAACGATGGTCCCTGCCCCCCCACCCCAAGTCAGTGTGTATGAACCCACAGCTACTGTACCACCTCAGAGCTTCCCGCTCAACGCCTACCCTGAAATGCAAACTATGCAGCAGCCCAACATAAATCCTCCAATTAACCCCCCTTATCCAACCGAGGCCATTCAGCGTAACTCCCATGTCTACACCAGCTATGCATATCCCGCTCCTGAACCCCAAGTACCCGCACCAAGGTTTGAAACACCACAAACAATTAACATTATAAATAACCCCCCTGCTGCTGGGCAGACCCTCCGATGGTCAGATTATGAACGAACCCCCCAATAACATATGTCACAAGCTGCTGTCCATTATCCACATGACCTGACTCAAAGTGAAGGAGCCCAGAGTCTACATTCTGTCACCAGTGCATGGGGCCCCAACATGACAGCGCCCAACCCCCTGAATGTAACTAATGCAGCTCACACCCAAGCCCCTGCTCCAAGGATGTCTGCTTCGGACCATCAAGTCAGCAGTAATCGCCATTTTCTCCATCAGTCCGCGCCCTTACCTCCATATCCCACTCACCACACTCAACCCGGTCTATCTGAGCCACTGCAAAGGACTCCTGGCAGAGCCCTCACCCACCCAAGCATTCCACTGCCTGCCTATGGTGGCTTCATGCAGACCCATCAGGTGAAGAATGTCCAAGTCTTCACTGGCAATGCTGACAGTAAAATGCTCATAGAGGACTGGATTCGTGACCTGCAGTACCTTCTGGAGGCAGTAGAGCTTCCCATGCACCTCCGCTTCTCCACTGCTGTGCGACACCTGGGTGGTGAGGCTAGGAAGCTGGTTCTGAACCTACCCCCCCCATGATCAAGCCCCTGAGAAGGCATTTGAAGAACTGAGGGCAGAGTACGGTGACACACATGGCTCTCTAGATCCACTGGCTGACTTCTATGAGCGTAGCCAGAGGTCCGGAGAATCTCCCTGCTCTTATGCTATAGCGTTGGAGGCAATACTGCGGGCTGTCGAAGAAAGTCAAAGAGGGGGCAGGCCTTTCCCTGACCGAGATTGCAAACTTACCCGACAGCTCCTAAGAGGGCTTATTGATGAGGAAGTCTACACGAGGATTTCACCTATGAAGCCCCTGCTTTTCAGTTTCCGAGAGCTTCAAACTGAACTCAGAAACCTAGCAAAAGAGTCTAAAAGGTTCCAGTCACAAAACAAGGCAAAGAAAACATACACCCAGGTGCATGTTACAACAGAGGGTACTAATGTAAGGGCAGAAAGGTCAAAGAATACCTCAGAGTGGTCAGAGTTGACAGAGATGGTCAAGAGATTGGCTGTTAACCAAGAGGAGCAGATGGCAAAGTTGTCTCATCTGGAGTCAAGAGTTGCTGCTTCACCCACGGTTCCTCCAAGGGTTCAGCCACCCCCTAGAACTGCAATCCAGAGTTCAAGTTTTGTATGCTACCGGTGTGGGAAGGAAGGACATACAGCCCGTGTCTGCAGAGCAGTGCTCCCAGATCCCAATCCGGCCTGGGCACGCCAACCACAGCCTATGACCCCTGCGGAGGAGAACAGGCCTAACTCAGCTCAGTATTTAAACGCTTAGAGTCCATGGAAACCGGGGCAACCATGGGCGGGCAGCAAGATCCCCCAAAGCAAGTAAAAAAATCAATTGGTGGAAAAGAGGGCACCCCCCTAGTAGGCCCACGGAACGAGGGTGAGGTTGAAGTCAATGGAATGAAGTGCAAAGCTCTCATCGACTCTGGCTCTCAGGTAACCAGTATTACTCACAGATATTGGTGCAATCACCCTGCCCTGCAGAACCAAAAGCTGCAGCCTTCTAAAGTACCCATAGATGGTGCAGCAGGTCAAAGTGTGTCCTACTATCAGGGTTTGTACGGGTGCTTGAAATCCTTGAAAATGCTTGAAATTTGACGTGGTGTTTTCAAGGTTGGGAAAGTGCTTGAATTTTGGGAATGGTGCTTGAAATTGAGATAAAGTGCTTGAAAATGTAAATGCTTTACTTTTACAATAAATTGCTGTCTGACTGAATAGTTCGCTTTTTAGATTAAAAGAAAAGAATTGCTTCGCTTCTACATAAAACCAGTGCTGGAATTGGGCCGGTACTCACCGGTACGCAGTACCGGCACTTCTGGTTCTGACCCATGGAGTACCGGCACTTCTTGCTCAGTACCGGCATGCTGGCGGTACTCCGGTACTCATGCACCGTGCCAGTACTCAACACTCTCCCGCCGTTCTTATTATACATCCATATATATATATATATATATATATATATATATATATATATATATATATATATACATATATATATACATATATATATATATACATATATACAGCCGCCCGGTACTCAGTAGATGCGTCATGAGGTGCCGAACGGACATTCTCATCGCTCTAACCGCTGGAGTTTCACAGCGGCTGTCAGCTGTTTACTCCTGTCATTCAAACAGAACGTGCTGGAGAGGGGGCGGGGCTTATCTTCTCCATGTAAATACTGTGGTGGAAACGACTATGTCAAAATTAACCTATTTGACCGTGATTTAATAGTAATACACGTTTCAAAATAATAATAATAATAATGCCGAAGTAACAACATACTGAAAACTGTTAGTAAAACCATGTTTTAATGCTTTACAATTTACATACCTAGATGCACGTGTGTTGTGTTTATGCAGTGCAACTCCCACCCCCCCCAGTGGGTGGCTATGTAGAGTGATAGAACAGAGCAGGCACGCCCCCGAGAGAAGGAAAGCAAGTCACGTCACAAATTAGCATTTCTAAAATGTTAGCGTGGATTAATAAAAGTGCAAAAAGACAGCGGTTGTCGCCGGAAGAAACTTCAAATACAGAGAATGCTGTGCCTGTGTTGGAAATTGTGTCTGATGGGGAGCTTTCTTTGGTTGATCCTCCTGCTCCAAGTTCTAGTGCATTAGCATTAGCACTAGCTCCGCCGCCTCCTCCAGAGCCTCTAACGTTAGCTGCTGCTGGCTCAACTGCCACCACCAACACCGGGCAAAGCGATGCACCTGACTGCTGGACAACGGACCAGGTGCAATATTTTTGCAAGACCAATGCATGGCTCCTTCTTAAAGATAAGAAGCTAGGATGTCGGATATGCAGAGATGTCAAATCTTTGGGAATACACACTGGACAAGGACTGAAACTGTCAACTGAATGGGGTGAGTGTGCAGTGTCTCATTTCGGTGTTGACAAGGGCAAACAACAAGCTAGCCTGAGAAAAAAAAAATCAAAGAACATAAAGAATCACAAGCCCATGTAAAAGCTGCTGACATCCTTACATCTGCTTCACGTGAAACTATTCAACATCAAGTGCAGTCTATGCATAAATCTGAATTAGACACCACTATCAGAGTTTTTAGAACGGCATATAAAATTGGCAAACATAGCCGGCCATTCACAGACATGCCAATTGATTTGAATGTACAGAAACTGAATGGGCTGAACGTGGGCAGGGTTTTGCACTCCAATAAAACCTGTGGCGAAATCATCGACCACATAGCTCATGAGCTGAAGAAAAAAAATGGCAAAAGACATTACAGAAAACCAAAGAAAACTCTGTGTTTTGGTCGATGAATCTACCACTATTAGTGGTAAAACGGTGCTTGTTGTGTGTCTACGCTCAGCATTAGCTGATGCTGAGCCCGAAACGTTTTTTGGGAGCTGATCGAGTTGGATGGAACAACGGCTGATGACATCACAAAGGCGTTAATGGAGTGTCTTGGAAGAGATTTTAACGAGGACTTTTTAGGTCAGTGTTTCGTTTCTTTTGCATGTGATGGGGCTTCAGTCATGCTAGGGAAGAGAACAGGCGTTGCTACCCAGTTGTGTAGTAAATTCCCAAGCCTGTTTGTGTGGCACTGCTCCAATCATCGTCTAGAGCTGGCAGTTGGGGATGTGGTCAAGGAGGTCTCAGGGCTCAATCATTTCCAGATCTTTTTTGACAAACTCTATTCCTTGTTCCATGCCTCCCCCAAAAATCAGAGGCAGTTAGCGCAGTGTGCGCAAGCAGTCGGACAGCGTCTCCTGGTGATAGGGCGTGTTTTGTCCATCCGCTGGGTGGCTTCAAGTGAAAGGAGCGTCAGAGCAGTCTGGGAAAACTACCGAGTGCTTCATGATCACTTCACAAATGCTGCAAACGACACGAGCAGGGATTCCAGAGACAGAGCAAAGTACAAGGGCCTGGATGATGTGCTCACATCTGCAACGTTTGTCAGCAATCTGGGACTGATGTACGATGCGCTCACAGAGCTCAGCGACCTCTCTCGGCAACTCCAAAAAAGAGAGATGACACTGCCTACAGCAGATAGGCTCTTAACTCGAGAAATACGAGTTTTTGAATCCATGGTCACCATGCCTGGCCCACACATGACTACAGTTCATACAGCTCTAGCTGAGAAGTCCTTCAAGGGTGTTGCCCTGCGTGAGAATGGCAGGCTTGTACAGATTCATGCAGGTCAGTTTTTCCGCAGTATGGTAGAGAATCTGAGACACAGAATGACTTCCACAACCTCCTCTCATGTCAGCACAAGAGAAATCCCATTACATGGCCGGGAGGCGTAGAGGTGCTACGTTTGTGCGAAGTGCTGAAAGTGGACAGAAGAGAGACTGTTCAGGGCTTTCGCGAATACAAGGAAACCAGGGCATCCCGTACACCTGCTGCCATGGAGCCTCTACTGAAAGCAGTCCGAACCATCGCTGTCTCCACTAGTGAGTGTGAGCGGGCATTCAGCTGCATGAACGATATCCTTACTGCAAAAAGGAATGCTCTCTCTGTCAGCCGACTGTCCAGCCTGGTTTTCATTAAATGTAATGGACCATCACTAGGACAGTTCAATCCGGAACAGTATGTGAGGTCCTGGCTGGCAAAGGGAAGGAGAAGTGCTGATGAAAGAGCCTGTCCAGCTCCAGCCCCTGATACTGATGTCCCCAAGGCCTTCTGGAGCCTTTTCTAACAATGTGAAGTATATTGCAAAGCAGCTCACCCAGTGAGAAGACTTTTGGCATAATGTGCCGATTTGTACAGATCCTGGAGATAGAAGGACTTCAGACCAACCAGGGAGTTATCTGATCAGCTTGGTGTTCAATGTAACTCTTTACCATGGCTCAGACTTTGTTACTTGCAGTTACAGTTTCTCATTTTAGATTGTGCACATTTTGCATTTGTTTTTACATGTTCTTTGTTCATGCTCTTTATCATTTTTCTGAGTTGGAAAGTTAGATTGCATCATAGTTTACTTTATACATATTTGTATTCTTCAGTGGTGAAGTATATTGCAAAGCAGCTCAGCCATGTGAGAAGACTTTTGGCACTTTTTCGTTTTCTGAGTTGGAAAGTTAGATTGCATTCAAAATGTACAGAAATACTTAATTTTGTTAAAGCTTTTTATAAAAAATGCTTCTGACCAGAGCTTTGTTTCCTTGTCATTAATGTTGAACACCACCAGAGGGGCTCTCACCTGAAAGGTCTCTGCTTCATGTGTCTTCAGCAGAAGATCTAGACTTTAATTGCTATATTTTCAGTTAATATTGACCTTACTGAGCTTTAGCCATATCCGCTGCCTATCATAAAAAATGTTAAGTACAGTGAACCTTTCTAAAATATACAGTAGTAAAGAGACAAACCCACCAGCATTATAGTAGCCAAATTCTTGTTTGTGGGCTGTATATATAAAATTGACTTGAAAAAGTTGCTGATTTTAGAGTACTGGCACCTTTTTCATTCCAATTCAAGCACTGCATAAAACAGCTCCGCTGCGGCCTTCCCGCTATGCGCGCGACCTGCAAGTGTTTGTGTTACGTGTGACCTGGGCATTCTGATGAGTGATAGATGTGTGCCAGGAGGTTGCAGTTTCAACGAGCGTTGGCTAGCAGAAGACAAATACAAGCCATGGCTAAGACGAGGGTCAAGCCCACGAGTAGCCTCCTGCAAAGTTTGCAAACATAACGATGGGAGAGTCTGCGCTGACGAGCCACATGAAAGGTACGCCGTAGTAGATCATTTTGGATTAGGCTAACGTTGCATGTTACGTTTGTTGAAGCTAACGTTAGCTAGCTGAATAGCGAACTCGATTGAGGGATAATAATAATTGCAGGGGACAATCATTTCAGAGGAGCGTACCTATGTTAATATGTGCGTTACAGTCGCCATCGTGTGGTGTTCAGAGGATGAAGCACTCACGGCATTTCGTGTTATAGTCACGAAATATAATCTATTGATTCGACACAGAGCGATTTTGAAAGCAATGTATTTCTACTGGTAGTATGTTTCGTGCCTAAACCAAATGTGACTTGCTCTATCGAAATCAGTCACATTGACCCGAAGACACATTTTCGTTTGTATTGGTCTGGGGGAAGCTCGCGAGTGTGTGTGTGTATTTTTGTGTTTGTGTACCGGGGAAACACTCACAAGAAACACCGGCTGTTATGCTTGCTATGACGTTACATTAGTCCGTTCTCTGCTTGTAAGTATGCCGTTACAAGCTTCAAAGTTGTATTTATCATCTGAATTTGCCGAAACAAGTTTAATATTCTGAAAGCCAAGACTTTGTTTATTTGAAAACAGATGAAATAAAAACTGTCTTTTATATAAAATTGAAGTATTATACAAGTAAAACTACATTTTGCTTTAATCCCATGTAATTGTAGAATGAACACAGTCTTCCTTTGCAGATGTATAAGTCAGGTGTCTTGAGTAGTCAGCATTACCTACAAATCATTGTACACATTTGTAAATATTATTTTCCACTTGTTACCATTGTGAGGCTATTTTTATGCAGCTCTGCATGATTTTGTGGCTACAATTCAGACTAATACGCTACCAGAGGTGGAATAAGTATTCAGATCTTGTACTTGAGTAAAAGTACAAGTACTCAGATCTTGTAGTGAAATTATAAGTACTCAGATCTTGTACTTAGCAAAAGTAGAAGTACCAGAGTGTAGGAATACTCTGTCACAGTAAAAGTCCTGCATTCAAAATGTTCCTCAAGTAAAAGTAGGAAAGTATTCTCATCAAAATATAGTGAAAGTAGCGACAGTAAAAGTAGTCGTTGTGCAGATTGGTCCATTTCAGAATAATATATATGATATGTTTTCTAATGATTGATCATGAAAGTGTTCTCAAAGCTGGTAAAGGTGCAGCTAGTTTGAATGACTTTGTGTACTGCAGGGTAGCTTGTGACTTTACTCCAGGTGGAACTAAAGTCTGATTCAACACTTGGTTATATTTCACATCATTCATCCACATCTGTGAAGTTACTAAAGGTATTAAATATGTAGTGGAGGAAAAGTACACCATGTACCTCTGAACTGTAGTGGAGTAGAAGTACACCATGTACCTCTAAACTGTAGTGGAGTAGAAGTACACCATGTACCTCTGACTTGTGTTTACTGCCAACCTAAAAGTACCTCAAAAATAGTAATCAATAATGTATTGAAAAGTTATTTGGCTGATTGTTTTATATTGGCTCAGACAGGTTATATGGGACATACAGATGGGTCACTCATTTTGAAATATTAAACTTAGTTTTTCAACCTCAAGTAGAATGCTATTATGAAACACACATTTGTTTGTTTATAGCATAAAGAACATCTGATTTAATGTGAGATAGGGAAATAATCATTTGAGTATGTGTATATAAATATGTAATTTACAACAGCTGTAAGATACATGAAAAGATTGAAAATGCACCTTGAAAATGCTTGAAAAGTGCTTGAATTTGACTTTGGAAAAGGTGTAAGAACCCTGTACTATGGTGTCCTGCAAATTGACTTGAAAATGCTGGGAAAAGAGTTCAAAACTGTGCCTGCTTTTGTTGTCCCTGATTCTGATTATCGCTCCTCTGTTCCATTGCTTGTGGGAACGAATGTCATTCGGGCCTCGAGGAGTCACCTCCAAGCAACCTACGGCCAGCAGTTTCTTCACCGAGTCAAGGAAGACCACCCGGAGTGGTACACCGCTCTACTGGAGATTGGCAGCACCGACCGTGAGGCAACAGATGACAAGGTGGGCCCTGCTGTGTATACCGGGCGCAAGATTTGAATTCCCGCAGGAAAAGAGAAGGACTTGAGGTGTGAGATCAAAACGGGCCCACGGAGAAAGACTTATACTGCCCTCATTGAAAGCAACTCCTCCTTGCAGCTTCCCCAGGACCTCTTGGTTGCCAAAGTCCTGGCTGATGTAAAGCAAGGCTGCGCCCCGGTCAGAGTGATGAACCTGTCCCAACATGCTATTACTATTAAGCCACACACTCACCTGGCCAATGCATTCCTGGTGGACAATGTTGTGGAATTTCCAGACGAAAAGCTGAGTGGATGTCGCAATAATGGGAGTCAGGAAGTCTGCCTGAGTCTGGACCAGGTAGTGGTGAGTTGTGGGGTGGACCTAAGTGAAGCAGCAGTTGAGAATGAACACCAGTGCTTAGAGATCTTGTCGAGAGGAACATAGGTGTTTTCTCCAAGCATCCCATGGACTACGGCCACACAAAAACAATGCAGCATGACATTGCCCTGGTTGATTCCAAGCCCTTCCGGCTCCCGTATCGCAAGATTCCGCCTTCACAGTGGCAAGATGTGCGGAAGTTGTTGATAGAGATGGAGGCGACAGGAGTCATCAGGCCTAGTAAGAGTCCATATGCGTCCCCAGTGGTGATCGTGACTAAGAAAGACGGGTCATTAAGGTGGTGCATTGACTACAGAAAGCTTAACTCCTACAGCACGAGAGACGTATTTCCCCTGCCCAGAATAGAAGAGGCCCTGGAGGCTCTGGGGCAAGCAAAGTACTTTTCCACACTTGACCTCACATCTGGTTACTGGCAGGTGGAGGTAGCGGAACAAGACAAGCACAAGACAGCATTCAGCACACCCATGGGGCTGTTTGAGGCCAACAGGATGCCCTTCGTACTGCAGAATGCTCCGTGCACCTTCCAGAGGCTCATGACCTGCTGTTTTGGGGATCTGAACTTCACCCACCTCTTGATCTACCTTGACGACCTCATCATCTTCTCCAAAACCTTTGATGACCATCTGGAGAGGTTGCAGCTGGTGTTTGTTCGGCTTCATGAACATGGCTTGAAGTTAAAGCCTTCCAAGTGCCAGCTTGTGAGAAAGGAAGTGCAGTACTTGGGTCACTTGGTAACGGCGGAGGGGATCAGGATAGACCCAGAGAAGATCAGCAAAGTCAGGGACTGGGTGAGGCCCACAAACAGGAAGGAAGTGTTGCAGTTCTTAGGGTTTGCTGGATATTACAGGCGGTACGTTGGTGGCTACTCGAGCATTGCTGCTCCTTTATACCGCCTGACAACTGGTGACCCCAGGAAGAAAATAAGAGGAAGGAAGACAAGTTTGGGTCCTGAGCTGCCCTTTTTGTGGACTACAGAGTGTGAAGAAGACTTTCAGTCCCTGAAGCAAAAGTTGACGACTGCTCTAGTACTGGGTTACCCGGATTACAGCCTACCTTTTGTGCTTCAGACCGATGCGTCGGGACAGGGGCTTGGTGCTGTCTTGGTTCAAGTCCAGGATGGAGCTGAGAGAGTCATAGCCTATGCGAGCAGAGGCTTGAGCCCGGCCGAGTCGAGGTATCCTGCACACAAACTGGAGTTCCTTGCTCTGAAGTGGGCAATGACAGACAAGTTTTACGACCATCTCTATGGGCGTCCATTCTCTGTCCAGACGGATAACAACCCCCTCAAATATGTGATGTCCTCTGCAAAGCTGGATGCTACCGGTCAGCGATGGGTGTCTCGGCTGTCTACATTCCACTTTGACATCCAGTATCGGAGGGGACAATGTAACGCAAATGCAGATGCCCTCTCCCGTATGTCAAACCAGGAGGTCACACAGGTCCTACAAACCTGTCCTCAGCGGGTGGGGATCAATGTGAGAGTGCATGGGGAGACACAGCCCACACTAGAACCAGGAGGGCCCCCTGATGAGAACACTGCCGCAGAGAACCCTGACTCACAAGACCTTGGGCCGGGCATGTCAAGTGAGCCCTACAGGGATGTGGCGACGGAATCCCTGCCTGCCATGACAAAACAGGAAATCCGTGTGGGGCAGAAGGAGGACTCTGTCATTGGCCCCGTCTTGCACTACAAAAGTTTGAACCGGAAACCAAGCCGCAGCGAGAGGGTCAGTGGTGGTGGGCAGGTGTGCCTTCTTTTAAAAGAGTGGAGGAGGTTAATGGTGAGGGATGGTATCATGTACCGCCACATCCAGGACGGCCAAAGGGGAGTAGTGGAGCAGCTAGTATTGCCAGAGAAACTGCATACAGCAGTAAAGACTGCTCTCCATGATGATTCAGGGCATTTAGGATTAGGGATGTCCCGATCTCATTTTTTAGCTTCCGATCCGATTCCGATATTTTCATATAGGTTCCGATCTGATACCGGTTTTCCGATACCGATTTCCGATATCACTTTTTGTGTTGGCAAACAGCATTTAATTTCGTATACATTAAGAAATAGACAGGCACCCAAGCTGTGCTCAATAGATTTTATTCTCTCACTATCACAAATAAGAGCATTTTTATTTGCAATAATAATAAAAAAAATCTGATCTTTCAGTTCCCTTTATTCTGTTAAATAGGACTTTGGTTGTTCAAGTTGCCAGTAGTTAGAAACTATAGTATGAATATTCTGCAGGTAAACTTTACTATCCAACATAAAGTACCCTTTACAACTCAAAAGGTTACTCATTTAACAGCAGTAAATACAAGTAAGCTTCACTAAACTTTACTTCTTGGAAGTAAGTAACCATAACTTTAAAATATTTGCATTAATTGTACACATAAAGTAAACATAACATAACGTACACAAAGTTTTGGTTACTTATTTGAGACAACGAGTTTTCACCCTTTTTTCAAGTAAACTGAACTTATTATTTTTCACAGTGTGGGTAATTAAGGGATCTCAGAGACATGTAATCACTAAACTTAAACATAAACATTGTTACAGTGTAATAGAGCTCCTTATTTCCTCCATCTTAATCTACTGCACTGACTTCTTCAAAGTGTAGTGCAGGTTTTTATCGGCTGTCAACCGGTTCCTTTTTTCATCAAGGACATTCAACACTGCACTAAACAGTCTCACTGTCCACCGATGTACAAGGTGCACAAAGAAACGTCATGGCTGAAGAGGATTCTCTGACCTTGGGATGGTTTGTTCAGCCAGGTAGGCCTCCACCTGAGTGACGACTGCTGACGTACTCACAGGCCTCGACTCCACCACATTCCCCTCCAAGATCTCGTCATATAGACTGACAAAGCTGCTGTTTGCAGCTGCACAGCCTACACCGCTTCGACGTGGTGACTTTCTTGGAGGCTCTTCTGCAGACACCTCACTGCCAGCCTTCCTCTTTCTCTCCATGATCTCCACCTCTCTAATGAGAGCCTCCTTGGCAAGCTCCTGGTGGTCTGGACTTGTGAAGAATCTGAAAATGGATAGAATTTCATTTAGTTAAAAAGGATTATTTGTTTCCTAACATATTTTGTCGTTCCCTTAGCATATCGAAGTTATTGTTGTCAATGTCATAGAACAACATTTGGAACATTTATTTTTGATGTTATAATCAAGTGGTGAATTGATTAGGCCTGAGCAATTATATATCGCAAAATAAGTTTTTAATCAAACAGGACTTGCCTTACTTTGTATCTTGGGTCAACCAATGTAGCAACGGAGATTTTAACATCTCAAAAGTTGCACTGAATATTTTTTCCTGCTGATAGGTAGCCTCTCAAAACTAGCTGTTTTGTCATTAATACGGTAGGCTACTTCCAAGTCTAACAAACGTATTGAAAGCCTGTAGTCTTAGATAAGACATAAAACAGGATATTAATGTTTCGTTTTAATTCTTTGCTGTCGCAATAACAACTAGTGCTAGTGGCTAAGCTGACGTGAGTTAGCTGACAACAAGCTAGGCTAACTTTTCTGCTAGCCTGTTGACGTGGTTGCCGTCTAAAAGACACGTTATCTAGACATCATTTTAAATAAATCCAGGGCACACATAATTATAATTGGGAATAGGGAACATTTAATATACATCCAGTATATCATGTCAAAATCATCAAATGGAAGTTTACCCCATGACCATTCATTAAAAGATGCTGTTGACGGAATTAGCATGAACTTTACTGACGTGGGTAATGCGTAGCTAAACACCAGTGGTCAATAACAAGAAGGCTTACCTTCTTCATGTTGGCGGCGTTGTCCCTCATAACAACATGCACCTTGTCATTATCGATGTCCCACTTGGCGAGCATCTCTTCTATAGCATTCCGGATACGCATTGAAGTGTGAGAGCCACGCAGATCACTTGCATGTAGCACCACGTTGTGCAAAGTAAAACTGGAGTCTATCCAGTGGGCGGTCAGACTGAGGAGCGACATCGGGGCTACACCTGAACTCCACAGGTCTGTAGTGAGGGCGATTGAGGTAACCTCCTTTAGGTGCCGCTGCACTTGTTCATGCACCTTGGTGTGCAGGGCTGGGATGCCTTTTTCAGCAATGTAATGGTGGGATGGCATCCCATAGCGCGGCTCCAAATAATTTATTAGACGACAAAAACCGGAGTTTTCCACAAGTTAAATTGGCTGGTCGTCCTCTGCTATGCACTCCACAATCAGCTCAGTAATCTTGCGAAATCTCTCGGAGTCTCGAGGAAGTAAATCCTTTCGTTTCAAGCTGTCCCGCAGTGTTTGTTGATGGAGTCCATCAGTCACAGATGCTGTCGCTTTACAGTAGGCGGCGTGTTCGTCGGGGTGGTGCTTTTTAAGATGTTTTATTAGGTTTGTGGTGTTGTAGGAGACCCTGTTAGCACCACCTCGTGAGACTTCCACACCACAGACTTTGCATGTCGCAGTCGGCGACTCACTTCGTTATTTTAAAATGATGCCAAACTGCAGACATTTTAACTAGCTAACGATATGTGTCCGTTCCACTTTTCCAACTCGATAATGGCGGCTGATGCAATAGAACAACAACGACAAACAACGTAACAATGGAATCATGGGAAATATTAAATATGGATCGGCCATGACATTTAATTGGATCTGCCGATCCCGATCCACCTTAAAACCCAGTATCGGGGGCCGATCCGATCCGGGGATCGGGACATCTCTATTTAGGATTCGAGAGGACGTTGCAAATGATAAGGGAGAGATTCTACTGGCCAAGAATGTTTCAAGAAATCAAGGCTTGGTGTGAGCAGTGTGAAAGGTGCTGTCTCCGGAAGACCCCAACTGCAGGCTCCAGGGCTCCCCTGGTCAGTATCCACAGCAGTGCCCAAATGGAGCTGGTGTGTGTGGACTTTCTGACTCTGGAGAAGTCCAAAGGTGGCATAGAAAATGTGCTTGTGGTTACAGACCACTTTTCCTGCTACGCCCAGGCCTACCCGACAAAAGACCAAAAGGCCTCTACAGTGGCTAAAACACTGTGGAAAAACTTCTTCTGCCGGTTTGGGTTCCCTGCGAAGCTGCATGCGGACCAAGGGCGCAACTTTGAAAGTACAGTTGTGAAGGAGCTGTGTAAGTGCACTGGCATCACAAAGACTCATACGACCCCTTACCACCCACAAGGCAACGGGACCACCGAAAGGTTCAACCGGACCCTCATGAACATGCTGGGGACCTTGGAGCCACACTTGAAACCCCGCTGGCATGAGCATCTTGACGCAATGACCAGGGGCGTCGCCTGGACCTGGAAGTATTCGGGGCTTAGCCCACAGTGGCGGCGCTACAGTCAAATGTTCTACTGCAAGACTCCCCACACGCACATACACAATTGCGCCATCTGGTGTCACAAACGTGTGCCTGCTTTAGCTTTGTTACGGCAATGGATTGTGGGAGATTCTCATAGCACGTGAGGATCTCTTGAGGGTAAGGTGCCTGTATTATCTCGGTGGACAAAATGTATGTTTTTATTTTATAAGGACAATAACGTACTGTTGTGTTTGTTTAGTTTAATGTTAATTGTTTAATGCTCACAGTCACAGCAACATGTTTTTAGTGTGATTGATTGGCTATTTGTTTTATATGATTTATCAACGTGATCATCAATAGCTAATCTGAGCACCAGAACCCAGCTCACGAGTCCTTTTATGCTGTCCATTGAAATGCAGGTATGCGAGTTTTGTACACCAGTTTATTTATGTTTAATGTTGCTCCACATGATGCCTTGACTACAAAGTCTTCCATTTTTCTACGCTTCTTCCTCTGTGTCACAGTTTCGGGAATATCAAGATCATTGCACAGGGCCTTGGTCTTGTCATAGACCTCATGTGCTTTCTCGTTACTTTGGTAACTTTTCAGTGTGTTCTCAACTGCTGTTTTGCAATCTACTGCCTGCACCAAGTCAAGTGTTTCTTTCTGCAGGTATTTGTGCAGGCCCTGAGTGGTTGAGAGCAGTGTCTGGAACATGACAGCATGTAGATGGTACTGAATTTTCAAAGCTTGCTTTCCAGTCCCTTTACTAGAGGGGCTGAAAGGCTCCCTAAAGTCTTGATCAAAGCAGGGAGGTTTTTGACATGCCCAGCGAACAAGTTGTTTGTCCCCTACCTCTAGCTGTTTCTGAAATGTTTGCAATCTCTGATGGTGGACAAGAGATGTGGAGAAGAAAGAGTAGAGACACTCCAGGAGATCAACGCAGGTATGTGAGTTTTGTACACCAGTTTGTATAAGTTTAATGTTTCACATTGCTTGTGAAAAATATACTACCACTATACGATCACTGATGTTTTGTTGTTGACTGGACACTTATTTTGTAAAAGAGATAGCATGAGAGGATCTCTTAAGCAATGCAGCTCACGTGTCCTTTTTATATGCTGTCCATTGAAATGCAGGAAAGTAATCACCAGCTCTGAGTGATCTGTTGACGAGGGGACACTACACCGGAGTTACATAAGCAGAGATAAAGTGCTATTTTGGGGGGAACTCACCTCCTCTGGGGTCCCCCAGGAAGACTTTTTTTAAATACTGAAGTTAAAAGCATCAATCTTGTGCACTTTGAGAGCAACATTAAGAGATATGGATACATCTCTCAACACCCATATGTCAAAAAGAAATCAAAGAATCAGAATCAGATCTATTATTTAAAAACACTTCATTTTCCAATTAAATCATAAACTATGTCAAATTATTAGAAGTTGTTAGTAATCAGATTAAACAGAAAAAAGGGATGGAAGGAGGAAATAATAATCCCTCATCACTTGCTGTTTGCGGTTGAAATGATCTCTTTTGCTGGCCAAACATGCTGGATGGAAAGCAGTGATGTCTCACTTGCCTTGGCCCTGTATATGCAGTCCCTAAATCAGTCATGATACCCATTGACTCTTGTCTGTTCTGGTGTTCCTGTTCATTGTTGTCTCCATTGTCGTTCTTGTCTGTTGTATCTCCTTCTTGTGTGTCCCTTTCTCCCGTTCTCCTTTCTTCATCCTCTACTCTGTTTGGCTCATCTGTGATGACTGTGTAGGTCAACACAAACAAGTATATATCAGTTTCCAGCTCTGTCAAATAAATGAATTTCAAGATACACACATTTGTCTTCATTAAAATGAGTGTCACCACACTGTCACAAAATGTAATACTAACCAATTGAAAATAGTTACATTTACATCTCTTGTAGATATCACTGTTAGAGTAGTTATCTGCCAATAGGACAGAATCATTCCTATACAAATGCAGTTTGAGTAATTCACTTAATATATTTACTTAACACTTTAATATAGTCATTTTCACTTAATACTCTAATATAGTCATCTTTCTGCATTCAACACTAAGGAAAGCTGTACAATTTGACATGATAATGAGGAAAAAAGGCCTCCGACAATGCAGATCATTTTTTGATCATATCAACTTTAAGATGCGGGTCAAGGCTTAATATTTGGGAGCATAGTGTCCCTTGCTCCCTTTCAGGAGCCCCACTGGATTGGCTTTGATCTGAAATATTTGTATAAAAAGCTTGTTAGCTGGCTGTCCATCTCATAATATTCACATAGAAACTAGCTGTCAATAGGAAATATCAATCAGAAGAATTATATTTTCATGTAAAATCTGTCACAAAAAGAGGTTGCACATTTAAATGCAGGTGTTGTTATGGCAACGTCAGTGGCCAGACAGCCACATTTACTGCTGCAAATACGTTCAAACATGCTGTCGACACGTGGCAACTATGCCACCATTTCAGCTGACTTTTTCTCAGAAATACTGTCACATAACATCCATATATATATTTCAGTGCTAGGTTGATGCTTAGCTAAGCTAACTATGAAACACTTTAACTGACAGGAATCAGGATCAACTGTGTACTACTGTAAGGTAGCTTCTAGCTTCATGTCGAACACAGACAGTAAGTCAACATTTCCCAGAGAACTTTCTTTGAAATCACCAAGTAACGCTAAAACACACAACATTTAGATTGTATGACAAAGTGTTTATTTAATATATCTGGCTAGCTATAGCTACTTGCTAACGGTTTAGCTTACCCGCGCGATTCAAAGTAACGTCAACGTAGCTATAATGCATGCTTTGCTTACATGTTCGCATAACTTGTAAGTTTACTGACAGGTACATACCTTGTTCATCTGGCTCAGGTGGTGGCTCTGGGGTTGTTGTGTGAGCCACCACTTGAGAATTGCCATCTTTTTTATTAAAGAAAGGTCTAATGTCCATCTTCAGAATCTCCGCGTCCGGGGCTGACAGTTTAAAGTTTAAACATTGTCACAGAGGAGAGGTACGTACCTGTCAGCCAATAAAACACGTGTATTTCCATGCAACTCTCTGATTGGTCTGGTGGCATCATCTTGCCTCTGTGTTGCATTCATTGAACATGGGAAATTACAATCCTGCCGTCCGTCCTATAGGTAAAGTAGGTTAATGTATTATATTATTGAGGGAGAATTTGTCCGGGGCTAAAGAAAAAATATCCGGGGCTAAAGCCCCGGATGCCTACCCCAGGCGACGCCCCTGTCAATGACACATGCCTATAACTGCACACAGCACGATTAAACGGGTTACACATAGGGCTGCACGATATTGTTTTTTTGAAACCGATACCGATAACTTCCTGCTTCTCAAGACCGATACCGATAACTGATAATAATATAATATATATATATATATTAAATGTACCTGTAGTTTTTGCACACCTGGTGGTAAAAAAAAAGACTAGTAGTGAGCAAATGACATGAGCATTACTACTATGAACAAAACAAAGCCAAGAACAGTTTTGACTCTTCAAAGTGACTAAATTTGTTTTCCCAAATAAAGTTCTTGCCTTTTTCAAAAGCCTCGTCGATAGGTAAAAGCCCCGGTGCCTTTGCAGCTGGCTTTGGATTTGCCGCTAGTTTAGCAGCGCAGGCGTCTTCGTGCGCTTTTAACAAACCATCGTATCGATGGCGATGTTTCAGGTGACTAATCAGGTTGGAAGTATTATAGCTTGTTGCCTTTTTCCCTCCTCGTGGAACTTCTGCATTGCATTTGTTAATACAAATAGCAAGCGAACTATCTAACTCTGAAACTTTGAAATAGTCCCATACTACCGACGACATGTTTGTTTACTGTCCTGGCTTCACGGCCGCACACCATTTACGTCACAGCCAGGCATGAGTTAGGGAGCGCTGGATTTGTGAAAAACTCCCCTCTTCCTAAACCACTAATACCACAGTACTGGCAAAACGGGAGGAGCCGAGTGAAAAACAAGCGCCCCTCATCCCAATCCACCCACATCGCAGTATTTTTTTTACCCAAAAAATATATTGTATATTATCGGGGCTATTAATACTTTTATCGGGTTTATCGGGATGACGTCATAATTCCTAATATCGGACCGATAATTATCGGGCCGATAATTATCGTGCACCACACCATTCACTACCTGATGTTTTGGAGACATCCTAGGCTCCCAGTGGACCTGATTTTTGGGCTTTCCACCGCAAGTGAGCCACTTGGATACAGTGATTATGTCCAAATTCTGTACGACAGTCTGTCACAGGCATATGCACTAGTGCTGTAGCGACGCGTCGTTGACGCGTCGACTTCAAAATATCGTCGACGACATATTTCCGCGTCGACGCGTCGCCACCATAGACTGTATATATGGTCGGCACACACACGTGGGTCACCCAAAGCAACAAGCAGTTCGCAATCGCACTTCTAACACAATGGAGACTGAAACGGCTATCACCTCCTCCTCACAGGATTGCGCACGAAGCCCTCAAACGAAAACATCTCACCCTAGGTCTTCAAAAGCATGGGAATATTTTAAAGTTAGTCCAAAACGCAAAGATATTTATATATTTATATCTCACTGAGACTGCTGCTTGACCGGAAGCAGCAGCTAGCTGTGGTGGCAACCATTAGCAGCTAGCATTTGCTCTCCGATTTTTACATAAAAATGGAATTATGGATTATAAATTCAATAATTTTTGTATACATAGACGTTAAAAACCTATGGATTAACCGATTCAGCCGCGTTTTTTCTCATTTTAATGCCATTGAACACGTATTTTGATCAGATTGACAGCTACGGCGGTGAGACGATCTCCCTAGAAGCTCTGTGAAGGTAGTGTTGTGATGACTGTATTTGCTTCCCCTGTCGCGAGTCCGGATCACTCAGTGATGACACTATGTACCTACATAATCTGTGGAGTCTCAGCTTTAATCGGATATCTTGTATGTGCAGCTACGATAAGTAATAAGGGTACTTTTATCTTGAGTTCTGTGCCAATGTCCGTTAGCATTTTTCGTTCAGGGGTCATTTAGATAGCATTTTAGTTTGCTTCTTATGAGACTTGTGTTTTGTTTTGTGTTGGTAAACATGGTTTGTATCGTCAGTTAGCTGAGATTATTTCCGTTAATCTGGTATAACACATTAATAGGTTCTTAAATATTAAGATCCCCTGAGACACAGTATCGTGACATTTTTTTTTTTTACGAATTGAACAACAGAAAAATAATCGTTCGATTAGTCGACTAATCGATCAAATAATCGCCCGATTAATCGTTTTCAAAATAATCGTTTCCCCCCAGCACTAATATGCACAGGCTAATCAAACCTCTCGGCATGCTAAGCCTCAACAGAAAAAGTACTATGACAGAAAAGCAAAGGGTCAAGTCTTCATACCGGGGGATAGAGTCCTTGTCAAAGTATGTCATGTGGAGGGACGGCAGAAACTGGGAGACAGATGGGAGGCACGTCCATACATTGTGGTGAAGAAACAACTCAACACACCTGTATATGTGATACGATTAGAGGACAGCGAGAGAGAGAGGGTTGTGCACCGCAACCTCCTCACACAGTGTATGTTCCTTCCAGTGGAACGAGCCAGTGAAGTGATAGGAGAAGAGGTTGAATCAGATGCAGCAGAGGACTGTGAGATCGATCATACAGAGAAAGTTGAGGAGAATGTGGGACCTGGGACACCAGTGGTACACGATGAGCCCAAACAAATGGAGGAAGTGGATGTGGATGAAGGACAAATGGATGAAGGAGATGAGGAAAGTACGACTGTGAGTGACACCAAATCACTTGACAAGGCTCCTAGGAGAAATCCACCAAGAAATCGGTGTGCCCCGAAGAGACAGTCATGTGAGTCACCAGTCCTGAGTTCGGAAGAGGACCAGAGGAGGAGAGAAAGGGGATAGAAGTTGTGGTAAAGGGCCAAAGCAAGTAGAGAAGCAGGATAGGGGTGACACAATCAAGCCACAACATTCTGACTGTTAAAATGTATAACACGCACACATTTTATAAGACAATCATACATACATAAAGGTTATTTGTTTCTCTTTAACTGTTTAAATTGTTTGTGCTACATGGCCTTTGTTGTATTTTGTTTGGCCTGATGGCTGGGACGCCATCAATTAAAGAAGGGGTAGATGTAAGGTAACAGCCTTGACAGGCCACTAGGTGTTGCTGTTGCGCAGCAAATTGTTGTTTTTTGTCCATTGTGGGACACCGTATTTCTCTTGTTGTTCTGGGTGCGGCCGCCATCTTGGCGCTAATGTTTGTATTTGTCACTACCCGGGCCCCTTCTCACTTCTCTTATTTTTCATTTCCTCGCTCCTCGGTCTCGGTCTCACCGGAAGTTGATTTGTCTGCGCCATCTTGAGTACCGTCCCAATAGAGAGGCGAAGTCCCTCCCCTTCCGAAAGCCTCCATGCGACCCCGGAAGCGGAAAATTATACATTGAAGTCAATGGAGAGAGAAAGGTTATCTTTTGATCCCGTTTGAATTGTGCCACGAATGACACATATGATGTTTGTCAATTTAAAAGAACATTTTGCAAGTCAAAAAAATAAAAATGTGTCGTAAAACTGTGAAGTTACACATTTTTTCGTGTGAAACCGCTCAGTGAACTACAGGTCTCTCGTCTCGCACAATACGCGTCACCAACATAAAGATGGCCGTCACGTTAGCACATTTCACCACATTCTTTCAGAATGAGAATAAAAGTATTTTACGAGGTGACAATCACTACAAGTCTGGACACGTTGAGAGCTGTACCTATCTGAAAGGGGAGTTAGTCGGTTCTGTAAGAGCCAGCATGCGGGACCGGCTTTACAAGGTTTCGGTGAGTAATATGAGTGCAATGTGTAACGTTAATGTCAGCTAGCTAACATTAGCTAACAAGGTACAGTAACGTGTTTTGTTTTAACAACTAGTTTTATCCTTAAGAACTTCGTGGTCTCTGTGTATGCTGTGGATAACATTAGTGTTCACAAGAACAAGGTACACTCCCGTGTTTTGTTTTAGTTGCTCTTCAGATTGAAGCGGCCAGTTTTATATCGACTATACTGTATGTGTGATCTCCTTTTTGTCGTTGTGTCATTTGAGTTGATTTGCTGTGTGTCGATTCAAGGATTTTGGTTATCTAGGCACAGCTGTGTGTGACTCCCTCTGGTACACCGGTATGTGTTTTCCTAATGTAGAGAGCATTGATTAATTAATAAACTACACACTGAGTCTAGATCCTGACCAAATCCTTTTTTATTGTTTATCAAATGTTTTTAAAAATGTATTCATACACATTTAGAAAAATACAATGTACAATCACAACCAATACAACACAAATTACAAAAAATACAGAAAAAACAAACAATAACAACAGACAAGAGGACAAAACTATGGAAAAATAAACCCTCCCACCCCCAGATCCGGACCATCCTTGTATTATTGCTCATTCAATCTATTATAGCATACTAACAAATGGTACTTACTTTATTTTTACAGATCTGCATGGGAGACGATGGCGCGATGCAGAGCGCTGTCTGTGATTGTGCACAGGAGATGTACAAATGCAGCCACGCTGCAGCATTGGCAATATTTGCCATGTGGCAGATCAGCTCCACAGATGTTGAGTGCCAGTGGAGGAAGCCTGGCACTTCCAAAGTAGTCCAGCCGGTGTCTCAACTTTACCAACAGCGAGAGGAGACATACAACCCACTGGCCAGAGACATCGCCAACTGTCAACTGGGGGGTTGTAAACGAGGCCGAAGGGGTGAAGGCTTTTGTGGAGGCATCAAGTGACAGTGTTCGAATCGAGTCTGGTCTCTTTGTGAGTGAGTCGGGTGTTTTGGGAGCATCACCCGATGGACTTGTGCAGCCATCTGCCCTGCTGGAGGTGAAGTGTCCACACAGCCAGAGGAACATGACCATCGCGGAGGCAGTCCAGTTACCATCCTTCTGTCTCCGTGAGGAGGGTGGGTCATATATTCTCAAGGAGAATCACCCATACTGGCACCAGGTCCAAGGGCAGCTGCACATCACAGACCGGAGTCTCTGCTACTTTGTTGTGTGGACCACGAAGGAGGCGATCATCATCCCCATCCCCAAAGACCCTGCATGGCATGGAAATCTCCTCCTCCTGGAACAATTCTACACCCAGCATATGCTCCCTGTGTTGGCCAGTAGAGAGGAGGACATTTCAATAAACATACTCTTAACACCCTCGGACTCTGCGTTGTGTTTTGTATGTGTGATGGGGTGTTATGCAGAGGGGAGGAAAACAGGACACAGCAGATTGGGATTGTGGTGGAGATGCTGAGCAGTTATTTAATTGTTGCATGTAATTATTATTATACTGTGTGCTTCTTAGTTATTCCATCTTTTGCTGTAACATGGATCTGTATGTAACTCTATATTTACTTGTTATCTACCACACTTCCTTCTACATCATACACCATCATTATACATGATGGTGTATATAGGATATATATATATTTGTATACATATCTGTAAATTGTATAATTTTATTTAAACGTCTTTTTGATCTCTCAAACTGAGTAAGATTGACAATAAAGTTGACTTTGAAAAATATATATATTCTTTATGAAAATAGTTGACTGTTGTCAAATGAATCCAAATGAAACGTTGGACTGAACTACAACTACGCCTTTAAATCTCTACGGACTGTTTTTCAGTGGGATGGCAAGTTCCTATCTTTAAACATTTATTAGTTTTTTCTCAGAACAGATTTGATTTTATAAAGTTAATTTAACTTTGCCGACCATGTAAGGTCATCATTAAAAGGTACAATCAATTTGTTTAGGGTTGACTAAAATAATGAAAAACATTCATTTGGATAATTTACTGACAGAATAAGAAACTCAATGATGCTCTACTCACCTGTTCCCTTTTTATAAAGTGAAACAGTTGAAACGATAGATTTTAGTAAACTTAAAAACAACCTTCTCCAAAAGCTATCAAGGAATATACCGAATACTTGTTTTAGAACTTTATTACATATTTTTATATAAATAGTTTGAATGATCCATAATTGACAGAAGCTTGTGTTTACACTGACCTGTTACTCATATATTAATGTCTTTGTAACTTCAGTAAACCACTACCTCACTAATTTCTTTCATTCATCACGGTTCAGTAAACTAAGTGATACATGAAACAGTTTAATCATTATAATAACGTAGGATTGCAACTCTTTGAAAATGTAGGTGGCTCTTAAAAGAGCTGTTGTGTTTGGGTGTGCTGGTCTCAGGTCAGTCTAAGCCCTCTCTCCGCGGATGCGGCGGGCCAGCTGGATGTCCTTGGGCATGATGGGGACCCTCTTTGCTTGGTTCATCTTACTGGGGGGCAGCTACATGGATGTCGGTGCAGTCCACAATCATTGCGCAGTTGAAGGCAGAATGAATTTATTATTGACTCCGAATGAAGCACAACTTCATGTCATACAATACAATGACTTTATTTGTAATTGTGTAAAAAAATATGAGCATTGATTAGCAAGCAGGACCTGCAGGAACAGAGAATGGTGATGGAGCTGGGAAGAGAGAAGAATAAAGAAAACAGATCAACTTTATTATCGGATATTAAAAATTCAATTTCAAAACAAGTTGCCGCTCCTACAGTTTTCTAGTATGTAAAGATGATTTCACATGACCTATGCAACATATCACACTCAATACATGTGTGTCTCTGGGGGGTGCATTGTGCCTTTGATGTATATAAATAATATACCATAACCAAATACTATTACGTACAGTGGAAATCAGGTTGCCAGAGCAGGTCAGTGTGCATGTTCCTCAACGTCTCAGCAGTTACAGGTGAGGTAAAGAAAATAAAAGAGAAAAAGGTCAGTAACAACACTTTAAAGTAACAACACTTTGAATAATGATCTCTTCTAACAATTTTCTCTCAATAAGCACACAACGACTGTCTTTCCAACAAACAGATTGTCATCACAATGAAACACGTCCAGAAGAATGACATGCAAAGCTCCCTGCCTGCCTTCGACTCTCTCTGAACTGCTTCCTTAGCACCCGGTGGAGGGCGCAGTAGGCTACTCTTCAAAAGTTTCACGAAATACTTACCATCATGTTTGGTTACTGTTTAACATTTTGGTTTACTTCATGTAATAAAATAATAACTTCATGGTAAGGCTACTAAAAATGACAAGGCTAAGTAATGTAATGCTAACTAACGTGCTCGCTACTCGTCGCTACTAGCTAGGTAGCTAACTTGACTATGTTCCATGCACAACATGTATATTACCTATGATATTACCTGATATGTCTGATCCAGCGACTCCTGGTCCTTTCATCAGACGGGAATCGATAGAAGGAGCAAGTGGTATGATCACTTTTATGACTACAACCTGGTACAAAGCACACAGGCATCTTGTAAAAGTGAATTTATTTTTAGCGATCTATCATTTATTGGAGGGAATAAATCAGTTATGAGATCTTCTTCTTCTTCGCTTTAATTACGAGTCTTATTATAAATCACCGAGCATGCCTGTGACATCACTTACGCGACCCAGAATGGGATTTGGGATTTGTAGTCTTTGTAGTAGCGTATTTTTCATAGTATTATATTTCAGCAGTTTTACGACAAAATGTGACTTTTTTGACATGGAAATGATTGTTTAAGATTGACAAACATCATATGTGTAGTTCGTGGCACAATTCAAACGGGATCAAAAGATACGTGTTCTCTCTCCATTGAATTCAATGTAAATTTTTCGCTTCCGGGGTCCCATGGTCCGGAAGTAGATGGGCGTGACTTCGCCTCTCCATTGGGCCTCAGTAAGGTAAAAAGCAAAAACGCCTCTCAGACGCTCTTCCGTTTACTTGTTTAAAGGTGTGGTAGGTACGTTTGAGAAAACCGGCTCGAGATACACTTTTTGTTATATTCCATGGAATGCTCTACATCCCGATAGCAATGAATATCTTGCTTTGACAAAAAACCCATAAAAAAACGTCATCTGTGGAAGCCGTAGTACTGTAAAAAGCACGACCAATCATTTTAGCCGGCCCGGCTAAAATAACTGGATGGCCTACCTGCCTGTCAGCCTTCCATCTGTGCACAAACTTATCTCGTGCCCTCATTGGTCATGTGCGCGTTCGTGTGTGTTGGAGGAGGGGCTCTGTAAGGAAGTGGCAGATTTTTTCCGGCTGTGTATTTGCAAACTCGAGCTGGTTTCTCCAAAATTACCTACCCCACCTTTAATAAAGAAAAACAAATGGACGGTAGATACACGGATTTGGGGTGTGATAAGTACTCAGATCTTGTACATAAAGTAAAGGTAGAAATACCAGAAGACATTTTGAAAATGTTCAATCTTGTGGTGACAGTTACGGGACATAATTCACTGTGTCATATAGTGTGTGTTGCAACCCGCACCGGTTAGTGAGGGTACCGGGGGTTTTCCTGCTAGCTTGTCATGCAGAGCAGTTGATGTACGTACCTCTTAGAGATTAATGAATAATAAAGTGTGGAAATCCATTCTGAATGCACCGCCTCTGACTCCCGTTCATCGGCTCTACACTGGTGACCCTGACGTTTTCGTGAACGTTTCCGAAGACTCATTGAACATGGCTGATCGCGATGTTTTTGTAAAGCTGCCGGAGTTTTGGGAGCATGCCGCTGCGGCGTGGTTCGCACACGTGGCGGCACACTTTGCCTGCCGACAAGTCCGTGATGGGGATTTGAAATATTTCCACGTGGTAGCAGCATAGACTGTATGGACGTAGGGTCCGTGACGTCACCCATAGGATTCTGCAGAGTTGCCGTGAAGCCCTTAGTAGGCGGAGTCGGCCACTAACGGCTCGACAGTGACGTCAGAGTTCAACTCCCGCCTTCTCCAGCCTGCTCCAAATAAGGGCAAAGAGGCGGGACCTGCTGCCACCGAGCTGGAAGTTCCAGAGCTAGCTGAAGCTACCAAGCTAAGCTAACATGCTCCCCATCTGCACGCTGCCGTCGCATTTTACGTTTCTAAGGTAAGCGGACATGAAACTATTCAGCAAAACTATAAATAATAATCTAAGTTATTGAGTTTTAACATAATACTTCAGAATCTTAAAACCCCTTAACGTTTGTATGCAATTGTGCTAAATTCAACACTGGAATCAAGCAAATATTAATATGTTTGCATGACATTAGTTATTTATATTTTGATATCACTTAACTATACGTTTAATACATTTAAGTCAAGCTAAGGTACATGTGATGGTAGCTAGTTAGTGCTCTTACCTGTGAGGCCTCCTCCAAACAGCATAATAACCAGACTGTATCATTAAAACTAAGTACCAGTTATAGATCCTTGACTTTAGACAAACAATTCAAAAGACAAAATGTATTTAAAGACCAATCTTTATTTGAATGTGCCTCTTAACCTGAGATATTAGTTATACAGTAATAGTATTGACAATCTAAAAAAACTGAGCAACTCAACAGTCAACTTTATGTTTCTTATTGTCTAAAGCATTTATTATTTTCATTTTCCCAATCTCATATTCAGTGTGGACGGATTGAGACAGCATGGTGTCCAGAGAGCAGCAGAGACTTCAGGGAGAAACCTCCGTGTGATGGACGTCCTGTCTGTTGGTTTGGAGAGGACTGAGGGTCTTTCCTCTGCGAGGAGGACCAGGGCTGATGAAGGAGCCCATGCTGGGCAAAGCTGATACCAACTGCACAGGCCTAGTCGGTCACTTTATTTGACTAAATGTGTTTAATACATTTAATAGGTTTACATCTTCTGTCCATATGTGCTTTTTATTTAAAACATTTGATTAACTTTTGGTTCACATTTTAATAAATTGTATTTGTATTTGCACTCCTTTTGTCCATTATTCTTACTGAAAATGTTAGATTACACATTCACATCTGACTGAAGATTGGCCCCATTTATTTGTGACATTGCAAAACAAGGTACATGTTGTGAAGCTCATAAAGTGAGTGAAATAGAAATAATCAGCTGATGGAGTGTAGATGTGGAAATAGCTGCAATAGCTTTACAATAAAAGTAGTTTCTTAGTGAATGTCCTGTACTGGTCTTAAAATCTCATAACATCAGCTTTTAATGTTCCTCTTAGATGTTCTTCTTGACCCTCAGAGAAGGAGAAAATGTTGTGTCTTTCAGGCATCTCCTTTCCTAACAAAAATGACAGGAAACATAAAACATTATTGCAGAACAAGTGTGTTATTTATGAAAGCAGTGTGTTTAGGGGCTGTAGATATAATTATTTTGTAATTGTAATGTTTTTTTTTATTTCAACAATGAGCTAGAAAGACAATCAGATTACGAATGAACAGTATGAAGTTCATCAACATTGAAATATATGTTATCAAAATAATATTTAACTGTTATCAAAACGTAGTGCAACTGTAGAAGCTTGCTCTGTTGTCTCACTGAAAGAATCACTTTTACCACGTTTTTTACAGACAATATTGAGATATAAATAGTAGCAGTTCTCACTATGTGTTAAATATCTTTGCCTTCAATACATTAAATTAGAAAGCTGACAGTCATATTGCTTGTTATCATCTAAATGTAACTTTTTGCATGGAAAAAACCCTCAACTTAACTGATGTGTAGGTGATCTAGTATTTAGTATTGTTTAATGGAATGTATATCAGTGTATTAAAGTCAATACTTCATTCATTTAAACCAATATCTTTCTTGATTCCTCATTTCGTGGCATCTGCAGGCAGTGGCAAGTACTTCCGGCATCTGCCACAGAGGCCACTACTCCGTGGTATCTGTGGCAAGTACTTCCGGCATATGCCACAGATGCCACTACTCCGTGGCATATGTGGCAAGTACTTCCGGCAGATGCCACCGATGCCACAACTTGCCGAGGCATGATCTGCCGCTGCTCAACGGGAGTTGCCACAAGATGCCAGAGTAAGAGAAGGTTTACGGTAGCTGCCACTCGCCTTCCGTGGCAAATGCTGCTATTTAAACCCGTATTTATCGTGTCAAATGTCGCTGTTTAGGCATGACTTTATCGAACTGATCTGTACACAGAGCTGATGTGCGATCTCTATTTTTCAAAAAGATTATACATTATCATTTCTACTTGGAGCATGGTTTGCTAAAATAAACAAACGTGCTATATTTATGATGAAATATTGGCGAGTGAGGGTTGCAACGCCCTTGGCAATTGTCGCTTCTTGAGGGGAGTTTCCACTGCTTGCTACGATAAACCAGGTGTATTATGACTAGTAAAGACAAATAATTAACAAATACATATCTGTATTGACACAGCAACGTTTATACTGGTGTTATTAGACTTGGCCAGCGGACTTGGCTACAGACTTAGGGCAGCTGTAACTGATTGTAGTTGCCACTGCTAGTGAGATGCTAAGGTTTACTTTATAAATTAGGCAAAGGACAGTTATATTTGCCCCATGCCTTCAGCAGCAGCAGGCCATTCACTTTGATTTTATCCCGTTATGAAATGTCATCATTTCGACAATAAAGAAATGCTACATAAACGTTATCTTGCACGTTTTATCGAACCATCTCCGTTTCTAACTTTCAATATATTTAAAAAGAGATCTCTCTCTCATCTGCATGCGGAGGCGGGGCCTCACAGAGATGCTGCTGCGCTGTGCACACAGTTCTGCCGGTAATGAATATTAGGATACATTTTGTGAGGAAACTTTTCCACCAATAATTCCAATAAGTATTCCAAAATGTATTCACTTCAGGTTTACGAGAGTAACTGTATTCAGATGAGTTGTTTTTCAAATGTAACGCGAGCTGAATACAGTTAGGCTACTTGATTTTTGTATTCTGATTACGTAACGCCGTTACATGTATTCCGTTACAACCCAACCCTGTGTACAGATCATCAGTCCTGTGTACAGATCAGTTTGATAAAGTCATGCCTAAACAGCGACATTTTACACGATAAATACGGGTTTAAATAGCAGCATTTGCCACGGAAGGCGAGTGGCAGCTACAGTAAACCTTCTGGCATTTTGTGGCAAATCCCGTTGAGCAGCGGCAGATGCCTCGGTAAGTTGTGGCATCTGTGGCATACACCGGAAGTACTTGCCACAGATACCACAGAGTAGCGGCCTCTGTGGCATATGCCGGAAGTACTTGCCACTGCCTGCAGATGCCACGAAATGCGCTTGCTGTCTCTCCTTGATTCTTTGTACAGTATGAAAAAATAGTCTTTGTACCTGAGCTGAAGTTCACTGCTGTGAGGATTCCAGTTCTGTCTCTCACTCTCTGGTCCAGCCTGTCTGCATCACCTGGACACCTTAAACAAACAGATATATATATATATATATATATATATATATATATATATATGTAAAGTACCATGTGTACAAACAATATAACTGATTCTCTTCTGTTGAACATGTTGGATTGTGTATTGTCCGAGTCAGGGTCCTTTTTATTTTACTGTAACTTTGGAAGTTGTGTTACCAATGCTTACTGTTTATTTGATACCCATTTGGTAATGCAATTAGGTTTGGGTTCGTTCTTCAGATGACTGTGACGTTAACGTGTAAGCTCAATAATGAACTCCAGCTCAACCAACCATATTGTAATATCTAAGTAATCATCTTGAAATATGACATTAATAATTGTAATATACACACATCTTATTGTGAGGTTGATTTCACATACACTACTTCGACATTAGCTTGTCTACATACTTGAGCATAGCCAATTTAAATTAACCTTAGATGCATACAGTTCCTACCTACATAATAAAATATCTCTAAGTTACAAGGATGTAACCTCAAACAGAAGCCGTTTGTTCAACAGTATTATCCCACTTAACACTTGTCTATTTCGTTTTAACCTTTATATATACAGTCTATGATTTTAACTTGGAGGCTACGATTACAATCGTTAGCACCGATGTAGCTACCACTAGCTTACATGCTAACCCAAGCCTTACCATTCATTACGTAGCTGATTAAAATCATTAACACATAAATAAAGCACTCGAATTTCACTTACCGCATTCATGCACCGTCTGTTTTAACCGCAGAGCGAGTCACAATAGTCCGATAAATAAGCATGAAGAACAAACAACCACGGCCGGCTACAAGTTGTGTTTCCTGGATGAGCTGAGCAGGCAGAGTCCCTGTAGCTAGCTTAACGGAGCAGGTAGCAGAGAGACAAGAAGCTAACAGCGGCAGGCACTTGACAGAGCCGTCACTCAATGTGACCATGCCCTAATTTATGCACAAACTTTAAGACCTAATATAAATAAAAAGGTCGCGTTAGAAAACAATTCACTCACAGATCCATAATCATGAAGGTGGAATCTAACTATATCGATAATAAAAATGTATGGAGCCAGGGGTAGAAACATGTTTTTTTCTGCTGTAAAGTTGGGCATTTTAACATGCCCCTCGGGGCAGACTTTTTATGTGCTCACGGACTCCTGGTGGGTTGTTAAAAATAAACGCTTGGTTGATGCCTTGACGTTTTCCTCCCTTGTGTGTACACTTGGCAAGGCAGCGTACGACGGGCTGTCAGGCTCGCTGTCGGGAACGGACATTTTTCTCAGGCTGTTGGCTGAATTTCCAGACCTGACGCTACCCACCTTCTCCGCGCTCACCACCAATCATGGAGCACCACGTCGCCACCGAAGGTCCCCCAGTCTACGCCAGGGCCCGGCGGTTGAACCCTTCTAAGCTTGCAGTAGCGAGGGCGGAGTTTTCAACCATGGAACGCCTGGGTATCGTCCGCCGTTCTGACAGTCCTTGGGCCTCTTCTCTACACGTCGTTCCCAAGCCGAACGGCGGTTGGCGCCCGTGTGGGGATTACCGCCGCCTCAACGACGCCACGACACCTGACCGCTACCTGGTGCCGCACATTCAAGACTTTGGCCGGTACGTCGGTGTTTTCGAAAGTGGACCTGGTGCGTGGTTACCACCAGGTGCCCATGCATCCCCTGAACGTCCCTAAGACAGCAGTGATAACGCCGTTTGGACTTTTCGAGTTCCTGCGGATGCCTTTTGGGCTCAAGAACGCCGCCCAAACGTTCCAGCGCCTGATGGATTCGGTGCTGCGGGACCTGCCGTTCGTGTTCGTTTACCTGGACGACATACTCGTCGCCAGTGCTTCGGTAGAAGAGCACCTGTCACACCTCCGAGCCCTTTTCACGAGGCTTAGTCAACACGGGTTGATAATCAATCCTCCGGTTTTTGACATTGACTTCCTCGGACACCGCGTCACCAAGGCGGTGCAGCTCCCCTGCCGGCGAAGGTTGAGGCTGTTGCGGCGTTTCCTCGCCCACTCACAGCCCGGTCGTTCCGTGAGTTCCTGGGGATGGTGACTTTCTACCACCGTTTCACCGCCCACATTATGCGGCCGCTGTATGAGGCTTTGAAGGGCACAACCCCCATCCAGGCGATCGACTGGACGGCGGAAGCTGAGTGCTTTTTTTCTGCTTTTTCGGAGGTCAAGACCGCGTTGGCTCAGGCTCTGTTGGCGCACCCATCATCCACGGCTTCCATCTCCATTACCACAGACGCATCGGACTACGCCGTTGGTGCGGTGCACGAGCAGTGGGTGGAGGGCGTTTGGCAGCCGCTCGCCTTTTTCAGCCATCAGCTGACGCACAGTGAATGCAGGTACAGCGCTTTTGACCGAGAGCTCCTTGGACTCTGGTTGGCCGTGCGGCACTTCCGTTTTTTGCTGGAAGGTCGTGAGTTTACGGCGTTTGTCGACCACAAACCGCTCACGTTCGCTATGTCAAAAGTGGCTGAGCCTTGGTCTGCACGTCAGCAGCGGCAGCTGTCTTACATCTCAGAGTTCACCACAGACATTAAACACGTGGCTGGCAAATCGAACCTGGTCGCAGAGTGCCTCTCCAGGGTCGTCATCGGGGCCGTCCAGTTGGGCCTGGATTATACCCGCATGGCGACGGACAAGGTCATGGACCCCGGCGTACAGGCCCTGAAGGAGGACGGCTTGGGGCTGCGCTTGGAGGACGTGGTTTTTGGTGACGCAGGCGTTACTCTCCTGTGCGACGTCTCCACAGGCCTGCCGCGGCCGGTGGACCGGGTGAAGGCTGCTCACCTGGACTTGGACCAGCCGGTGGTGCTGGCTCGACCTCCGCGACGGGGCCGCCCCCCGGCCTCGACCCCTGTCACGGAATTGGGGCCTGCGGCTCCGGTCCCATCTCTTCCAGCGGCCGCCCCTTCAGAGGTCGCCTCCCCGGCTACCGTTCTTCGGAGTCGGGGTGGTCGGCTTGTCGTTCCTCCCCGCCACACAGACTTTGTGTATGAGTGAATTCTGGGGGGCTTGTGTGGTGACAGTTACATATATAGTGTGTGTTGCAACCCGGACCGGTTAGTGAAGGTACCAGGGTTTGGGTTTTTTCCTGCTGGCTTGTCATGCAGAGCAGTTGATGTACTTACCTCTTAGAGATTAATGAATAATAAAGTGTGGAAATGCATTCTGAATGCACCGCCTCTGACTCCCGTTCTTCGGCTCTACAATCTATTACATTTTGGTTGAAAAGACAAAAAATACTTTATAGGTAAGACATTTTGAGGAATCAAAGCTATGTTTATTTAGGCGGTGGTGGCGAAGTCAATAGGGACTTGGCTTGGCAACTGGAAGGTCACAGTTCAAGTCCCGGCAAGACCAAGTGCTACCGAGGTGTCCCTGAGCAACGCACCGTTCCCCACACTGCTCCCCGGGCGCCGTTCAAAATGGCAGCACACTGCTCCTAACACTAGGATGGGTCAAATTCAGAGAAACAATTTCCTCACGAGGGATTAATAAAAGTCCATCTTTATCATAAGCACGTTGTTTTGTAAAATGTAAAGTTTGTTGACCTTATGTAGTAAAGCTTCATCTAAAAAATTTGACAACAGTGCAATTATACCAAAAGTAAAAGATTGTTCCATTATACAACCATATATTATATGTTTTTAATCATAATTATTGATGTGTATATAAAAGCTGGTAAAGGTGGAAATAATTTAAATTACTTTATCTTCTGCTGGGTAGCATTTTAATTTAACTATACAACTTTTGTTATACAAATTGTCAAAAGTATATAAAGTGCAAGCAATGTATATTAATGTTGCTGCATCTACAAAATCAATCAAATGTGCCTATTAAATAAATAACAACATTGTTATGACATGAACAAAATAAAACTGTTGAGGACTGCAATTAACATAAATCAACAAGTCTAACAAGCAAGTTAGATGCTGCGTATCACAGTGCACTGAGATTTTTGACACATTTTAAAGCACTTACGCATCACTGTACACTGTATACCAAGGCGGTTTTGCCATCACTTACTGTACGGATGCTCAGTCACTGGTACATGTTCATTTACAAAGCCATGTTGGATAAACTACCATCTTATATCTGCTCCCTGATCTCTCTGCGAATTGAAAGTAGTTATTGCCTGAGATCGCATGCTGTGGTTTTATTAAATGTGCCAAGTGCTAGGACTGTTTTAGGGAAGAAAGCTTTTAGATGTGCAGCTCCAACTTGGAACAGTCTGCAAAAATAATGGAAAATTACCAATCTGGTACCACTACATGTTTTTAAAGCTCGGTTGGATGCTACACAATCAGATGCTGTTGGTACCTGTACATGTGGATAGATATGTAAATTGTAATCCCTGTAATTTTTGCTGTATGATGTCTTTTTGTTGTTCTGTTGTTTATGTTTTTATGTCTTCATGTGGAACCTACTGCTGCAGGTTTCCGTTGAAAAAGAGATCAATGATCTCAATGGGATTTCACCTGGATAAATAAAGGTTTTGAATTTAATTGAAAACAAAAAAGCAACAATTCCTTTATTATTGGAAAACAAATTGTATTTTTTCATGATAAAGAAATAAATTATTTGAATTATTTAGATTAAGGTACAGCTGTACAGCTAGGCTGTGTCCAGTATTATGGCTGCATGATGTGACACGGTACAGTCCACTAGGGGGCGGTATGGACGTCTAATGAGGGTAATCTACTCATATCTAGCTAAAGAAGAAGACCTGCGCATGTCCATCACAACATAGCAAGCACGCACGCTATTGCAGTTATTTTAGTTTTTATTATTACAAACTTTAATCTAAAATGCCACCGAAAGGAAAAGTTGGCAAAAAGGGCGAAAAAGGTTAGACAGCTATGTTTGGAAAATAACGTGTTACCACTGCTGTTGGCTTAAAGTCAGCAACATTAACTAGCCTGTAGCAAACAACTATTAATATAACATACATTTATGTATTTCACTAAATGTAAAGTCTTTATATTTATCGCTGCAATTGTGTGTTTTGGTTTTGAATTGGTTTTAACTGTGGTAGTGTTCTGACTCTTTTTACTGTGTAGGAGCAGCTTCAGGAAGTGCAGACGCTGATAAGAAGGAGAAAGCACCAAAGGGAGGCACTGCTGTGAAGGTATGCAGATGGTTGTCTGTCTGCCCTGCCCTTCTCATCATACGTTAATTACATGTTTGGACGAGAAGGCTGAAAGGAAATGATAGTTGAATTAATCGGTAACAGATTATGCACTTAGGCATCATTTATGATCAATAAAATAGGAGGTGAATCAATGAAGAGCATATTGTATACCTGTTTTCAACTTTGAAATGTTTTCATGTATAATGACCATGTTTGTCACAAGCTATCTTTCAGGCATCTTGTTTTATCTCCACTGGGATGCTTTATCTGCTTTCTTACAACAGTGAATAAACCTGAGTTTATTTCTAGAAGTCTAACTGTGCCTTCTATGACCTGTGTATAAACCCAGGTTCGCCACATCCTCTGTGAAAAACATGGGAAATGCATGGAGGCAATGGAGAAACTGAAGGCTGGAGTCCGTTTCAGTGAAGTGGCATCACAATTCAGTGAAGACAAAGCGAGACAAGGAGTAAGAACACGCACCCAACTTAATTAAAATGATCCAATTATTGACTATAAGACCTAACTTCAATGGTCTTTGTTTGTTAATGAATGTACATCACATTATTATGACTGTATTTAATTCAAGACTAAATTCATCCTTATTGGTGGTGATAAATATCGAAGATTATAAATATGATCTACACACAATTAGTCTTCATAGGTGATTAATTTCAGACTGGCGAATAGTATTTAGTCCCCAATACTCATTATACAAATAAGACCAAATGCGCTATTTTTTTATCAATTCTTTACATATTTCACATTAATTCACACCAGAACATATACATTGTGTATACGCTGTTACTCAGTGAAACCATGTGCATTTTTTATTTGCTTGAATTCAGAACTGTACAAACACACTTTTGCCTTAAATCCTTATCTGTGACCTAAGCATGGCTGGTAACTAAAAGCCTTAAAAATATGTTGTTTTGGAATTCCTGCATTACTCAAAGTTTCTACTGTTGTCTCTCGAACCCCTTTGTTTCTCATGTCTTACTTACATGCCCAGTCTTGGCACTAATGTCTGTTGCAAACATTGTGTTTTATTAATGATTGTATTATTCATGACAGGGTGATCTGGGGTGGATGACGCGAGGATCAATGGTTGGACCTTTCCAGGAGGCGGCATTTGCCCTACCTGTCAGTTCCATGGATAAACCAGTCTACACAGACCCTCCTGTCAAGACAAAGTTTGGGTACCACATTATTATGATAGAGGGGAAAAAGTGACGTGGGACTGCTCAACTATTCTACAGTGTTGGGGTTTTATTATCCAGAATGTTTAAGAATAAGAAAATGATATGATCCTCATGTATAAGCTTTGTCTTATCAACACTACCTTATTGTCAAACTTACCTGAAGGAACATTCTTACAATCTTAAACTTGACATTTAATTCGATGGATTTTCATTTTCAGTTTGATAAATGGCCAAATAAATACACTCAAATACGACATACTGTCACTTTGTGTGTGTGTGTGTGTGTGTGAGAGAGTGTGAGTGTGTGTGTGTGAGAGTGAGTGAGTGAGTGAGAGAGAAAGAGATAGATAGATAGAAGAAGTGTCAACGGTTGCTTTAGCGTCACTACAGGAACACAAATCACAAAGACTCAAAACTAAGCTAGTCTTCTATAAAGCAGCAGTGGGCAGCAATTACTAAATTAATGATCACCCATTTTCATCTTCATCATAGTTGCACTGAAGTACTTACGCTACAAGCTCTTTCCCCTTGGACATTAGCCGTTTGATCGACTGTTTTTTCTTTATTCTTGGAACCATACAAGTAATCGGAGGTGTAAGAAGTACTCTTGTATTTAAGTACAAGTAGAATTGCCAGAGTATAAGTAAAAATCCTGTATTTTAAATATTACTTAAGTAAAAGTACAAAAGTATTATCATCAAAACATACTTAAGGTACCAAAAGTATAAGAAGTCATTATGAAGTAACCTGGTAAAGGTGCAGCTAGTTTTAATGACTTTGTATACTGCAGGGCAGCTTGTGAATTTACTCCAGGTGTAACTAAAGTCTTATTTAAGTGTTGATTATATTTCACATCATGAATGCTGTGAAGTAAATCTAGTGGAGTAAAATATACAATTTACCTCTGAATTGTAGTGGGGGAGAAGTACAAAGTAGCAACAAATTGAAGTAGGCCTACTCATAAAATACAAGTCTCTCAAAATTATACTTAAATACAGGAGCCTACCTGAGTATAGTACTAACCATTTCAAGTAATAAAAACCAATTAGACACATTTTAAATATTGTATGTGACAAGAAAAAACACACTCGGGTGTTTACATCCAGAGAGCTAGGCGGCAGCAGCCCGCAGAGGCTCAGCGCAGAGCCGCATCAGGAAGAGACCGTTGACGTTGTTACGCCTTGCTAGATGATTGGCGAGGTAAGATGGCGGCGCCAGAGGAGCCAGAATTATCTCAGGCGCAGACTGAAAAACTCCTTCAATTTCAGGTAGACAGCTACATTTCCGCACTATCACGTCTCCATTTAAAAAACCTTATATGTTAATATGCTATCGTGAAACTGAGTCTCTGTAAATAGGGAGAACTGTGCGTGTTTGAACGCTTTTTGCCCAGTCAACTTAGCACAGCCCCCTAACGTTACTCGTCAACTTGAGTCAGAGCTAACGTTAGCAAAGCTAGCTAACATTAGCTAAGCTAGCTAACAAGTTCGCTGACTTTATGGGCCATTGGTTCACTTAGACAGCTTAACGTGTTTCACATTTTAGTCAAATACTTTCCCAACATCCTACTTTGTTAACCAACATCACTCGTGGTTTGTTTTTATTTACATGTCTTCCCTACCGTTAACTTGGCTAACGGTGAATGTTCACTGACGCTCCCTACTAAACACTGCTGAGTTAGCATTAGCACAGCAGTCATGATCGAGCTGTCACTGAAGTTTCCCAGCGACACATCTGTTTTAGCAATTCCACATGAAGTTGTTGGTGTTATGACAATGCACATGAGGAGACGCCCCCCCCCCCTCTTTAATCCATAGGTTGTTTTGCTTTTTTAAAGTCCTGCATTAACAAAGAACGCCGTCAGAACGGGTCATATTTTGGGCAGCTAGCTAACCTGTAAATGATCGTCATCCTGCTTTGGCTGAACGCTTTCCTACATGTTGACGTTTATTTTGAGCTAAGATAGCTGCCCAACTAAAGAGTAGTTATTCAGCTACATGGATCATATCATTCCAGCCTAGTGTTGTGCGATTCTATATAACGTTTGTATATGAATAACTTGATACAGAAAACCAGTAGCCTGTAAGCTACTGAAAGAAATCCCTGACTATCAGCAAACGTGGTTTTTTTATTTTTTTTATTGAAGAAACATGCCATATAGAAAATGCATTTAGCTACATCATTGGGAACCACAGTTAAAGAATATAAACAACCAGGGCCGACTTATTCTTAACTACTATTTTACATCAAGTGAGGAGCAGTTGCTTTTGTATTTGTTTCCCTGTTTGTTCTTCTCTTTGAAGGCATACACAATGCTAACACATATTCATAACCAAAACAAACCAATAAACGAAAAAGAAAGAGAGTAATTAACAAACTGATTAAATAAATAACAAAGCAGACATGTTTCCCTGAGCAACCTGAGGCCTTTAGAATGACTTATTTCTTGTCTCACAGGACCTAACTGGCCTGGAGTCCATGGACCAATGTCGTCGAACATTAGAACAGCATAATTGGAACATAGAGGTAAGAAATGCTTTCAGAGTATTTACAATTGTATTATTATGTTTCTGTTTACATTGTATTTCTTACATATTCTGTTAACAATGATTGCTCTCTTTGGTTAATATGTTATCCCTTCCTTATTGTTATTGAAGGATTTTATTTGTATTTGATGTTCTTAAATGTATGTGTTTCAGGCTGCAGTACAAGACCGACTTAACGAGCAGGAAGGAGTACCCAGTGTGTTTAACCCTCCGCCATCCAGACCCTTACAGGTCAATACAGCAGACCATAGAGTATATAGTTACATCGTCTCAAGGCCACAGCCCAGGGTAAGTCTGCTGGGTTTTTTTATGTTTGTGATCTCTTAAATATTAAATATGTTAAATATTTTCACCACAAAATTGAGCTGTATTTTTCTTAAAATATTCTTTACAATGGGTTAATGCTCAACACAGTGTGTTACTTTGAAGGCAGTCTTTTAACATGTTTAATCTTAGTGGGGTGTCTTTTTTGTATTTAGTCATTTTTAATTGAATGGAATGACACAATACATAGCCCTCATATATTGGATTTTTTGTTTACCTATTTTCTACTTTCGGAATGTAACAGACTGCTTTGTTCTTTTCAGGGACTACTAGGATGGAGCTACTACTTGATAATGCTACCTTTCAGATTTACATATTACACACTTCTGGACATATTCAGGTAATTCAGGCACATTGATTTCAAGTTGCAGCTGGTGGATAGATCAAGGTTAATAACAGCCTCAATGTTCTTTTTCTTCAAGGTTTGCCCTGCGGTTTGTCAGGCCAGATCCTCGCGGCCGTGTGACAGATCCTGTTGGCGATGTTGTGTCCTTCATTCATAGCTTTGAGGAGAAGTACGGACAATCACACCCTGTATTTTACCAGGGAACATACAGCCAGGTGAGTCCAGAGAGCAGATGTCCGATCACGAGCACACTGTTTTCTGATCTAAATCAAGGTGAAATTGCAATATATTGAGCTTCTCTTGTTCACCTTGAAACAAACAGGCACTGAATGATGCCAAACGGGAACTCCGCTACCTATTAGTGTACCTTCACGGGGAGGATCATCAAGACACTGACCAGTTTTGCCGGTATGATCCTTATGTCCATACTTACCTACATCCCCTTAGCGTTTGCAACTAGAATGATCAATGCACCGATTTATCCTCCACACATCAGTACCAGCCCATATTTTCCGTGTCATATGACTATTGGCAAAAATGATGACATGGCCTATATGTAGTTGTATAACAGACTAAAAAGGCTTTGACATTTGAATCCGCGCAGCAAGTAATTTCTTGTCATGTTGTTGCTGTTTCATACTTTTTAAGTTTGTTGGTACTTAATGCGCCGTCTGGTTTGTCTTAACAACATGTTATAAATGCACTGAGCCTCTAGTATGATATCAGTATTTTTATTTATAACCTCTGCTGTATTTTTATAGATCCATACGCATATAAAGATGAGTTCCCTTTGGCTTAAATAAATGTTTTGTTTTGTGCTGTCTGTCATTTCCTAGCTCTACACTATGTACAGAAGAGGTCGTAACCTTCCTCAACACACGTATGCTCTTTTGGGCATGCTCAACCAGCAGGCCTGAGGGCTACAGAGGTATGACAAATGCATTGTTATTCAACCCAGCATATTCTTGTGTCAGCTGTTCCTAAAAATGTAACATGTGTTGTTCTGGTCCTGAGAAATATCTTTGACATTTCACTCACACATGCAGCCCTGTTTAATGTGTCCATCCCGAATGAAAGAGATTTGAGAAACTCAAATTCTGGGTTTTAAATGTGGGTAAAGGACCCTATCCTATGTTTGACATCAGGCGATTGTCTTATATTGTCAGTGTTTCCCCTAGGATGGAGTCATAGCAGCGGTGCTAAGGCACGCGGGCCTAGCAAAATGTGACCGCGGAGTGCGTGGATTTTTTTTTGTGCGTGCGAAGTGCGCCCGCCAATATGTTTCTATGTGTCTGCCAGCACAAGAAAGGCTCTTGAGGCTCTACAGGTGTATTTTGCTAAATCACCTTTATTGAACATACAGTAACACAAATATTACACATCCACATAACAAACAATCCAAATAAAATGTATGCAATTTAATTATTTTAACCTGCTTTATTTGGGGGTGCACCTCATCCTCTAGGGGGGTCCGGGGGCATGCACTCCCGGGAAGATTGTTTTTAAAATGTTGACGTTAAATGCATCAATCTGGTGCACTTTGAGCACAACATGAATTTATGGATACAGCTCTCAACACTGTAGTTGACTGTAGTAAAGCTCCCTTTATTGGTTATGAAATAAAGCTGTATACTTTTCAATAATCCAAACATCTTTAGAATATGATCACAACCAATAACAAATCATTTAAACTGGTTTATTCTTATGTTATGTTACCTAGTTTTTTTTTTACTGTCCTATAGTACACATTGGAATGATTTCTTACGTTATTTTGTACAACTATATTAGATAGATAAAGGTGTGCTCTGTCTCGCTCGCTCACAGAGGCTGTGTGCTCCTCTGGCGATGACGCGGGCGCCACGTATTATTATTTTAATGTATATAAATAAAAAATGTTGGTACCTGGCTGGCGCCCCGTAGTAGCGGCGTGCATACATATGTATGTATATAGGGGAAACACTGATTGTGTTAGTAGTCCCATTTTTCCATTGGTTTATAAATGGTTAAAACACACATTAAATCGTAAGACGGTATAGAATTATGAAAATGGACCTCCTGAAGCTTGGGAGTAGAAGCTGGGGCACCAGACACTAGCAAATAGTACATACATCACTGACACACCAATAATTCACATTGGTTTTGAGTTCTTCATTCAGACTTCCGTCATTACCCTGATACAAACTCAAAATAACATTAAAATAATTGTGCAAGCTATGTGAATACATTTCCCTGTGGAATGGGTGAGACTTCCCTGAGTCATATTTTGGTGTGTCTCAGTGTCCCAGGCTTTGCGAGAGAACACCTACCCATTCCTGGCCATGATAATGCTGAAGGACCGCAAAATGACGGTGGTGGGCCGGCTCGAGGGTCTAATTCAGCCAGAGGACCTCATCAATCAGCTCAACTTCATTATGGAGGCCAACCAAACACATCTGATGTCTGAGCGCATGGAACGGTACTGGACATGAATACTTTCACACTAGATGTAACATCCCCATTTACAATGTGGAAGACTAGAGGTTACATGTGATGGTCCTGAGATCAGGATTGAAGCAAAAAACATCCAACATTTATTGTTATTGTATTATTGAGACAGTGGTAGTAGCATTTTGTCCTTTGGTCCAACATTAATATTTTCACAATAGACACCATGTCACAAAAACAATCTTTTATACTATGAAACTTAAATACTGTTTTTACAATTCAACACAATATTCTTTCTTACATATTCTTGGTTTAATGGTACTCTGCCAGTGTATGTTTTTTACAAGTAAAGAGCATGTTTGGTTTCAGGGAGGAGAGGAACCAGACCCAGGTGCTGAGGCAGCAGCAGGATGAAGCCTACCAGGCTTCTCTCCTTGCCGACCAGGAGAAGGACCGAAAGAAAAGAGAGGAGGAGGAGCAGGTGAGGCAGGAGGAGGAGAAGGCCCAACAGAGTGTTCTGGCAGAGGAGCGGAGACAACGGGTGAGTCTTACTTTCCATTACATTTATGCTGTACATGCCCGTATTCTGTATATGTAGACCTTGACCGATGAATTCATCACTTACATTATTTATTTTGGGTTCACATTGTCAATTTTTTGTTATGATTACAGACGCTGGAAGAGGAGAAGGAGAGGAAGTCAGAATGTCTTCCCCCAGAGCCGCTGGCAGATGATCCAGAAAGTGTCAAAATAGTGTTTAAGCTGCCCAACGATACACGAGTAGAGCGACGATTCCTCTTTGGGCAGTCTCTGACGGTGAGCACAACTGTTATCAAGACCCTGTGTACCCCCTTAACCCTCACTGTCTTATGTTATCCAGAGGTGCTCAGGAGCTTGGACACTCCTAGTTTCTTCAAACACATTTTGTCTAAGCATTTGATAGTTAGATCAAAGTATCTGGACTCTCCAGCTGAAGAGCTCAAATTGAATATCTTTTTTTCCCACAGGTAATATACGACTTCCTCTTCTCTTTGAAAGAAAGCCCGGAGAAGTTTCAGATAATTACCAACTTCCCTCGCCGCGTCTTGCCCTGCCTTCCGACTGAAGAGCAGCCCAACCCCCCCACACTGAAGGAGGCGGGACTCAGCCGCTCCGAGGTCCTTTTTGTCCAGGACCTTACGGACGATTAATAGATGACATACCTACTGTACAATGGAATTACATTTTCCTCCAATGCCCACCCACCTCCTTTTTTTTCTTTTTACTTATTTTGTTAAATGGCCGTTATGGACAAGGATCATTGAGATAAAATCATAACCTGGAAAGATTTAACCACCCTGCATCCAGTCCATTGTCTGGTTGTGTGTACGGGGTTCCCAATAGCCTGGAAAGTCTTGAATTTTATCAAATAAATATTTCTTGAAGTCCTTCCTTGAGCTCATCTTTGTATCCAGGGGAACCAAGACATTTGTTTTCCATTGTCTGTATTAGCTACCAGTTAACTCCTGTCCTTCCTCACCGGTAGGTAACTGTTGCAGCAAAGGATTAATCTTCTACTGAAAATACTGAAGCAGTGGCAAGGCTTTGTGCACAACCAGAACTATATCCCAAATTACTTAACGTCTGGGCAGGCTGTATTAATACTTACTGACACACACAGGATGCAGCGTGGGAAGGCAGGGTAGGATGGTGTGACTGCCTTGGCTGCTTTAATGTCAAAGACTTGATGTTTGATCCATGTGTACCAATTCAACATCCCTTTTGCCCTTCAGTTTGCACGTTTACTCCACAGTGAGTTTCAAACTCTACTGCTCTAAATTGGGGGCGGTGTTGCTACCATTGTCAGTCTGTGGTCTGGAGAGCAAATGTACAACATCAGGGAGTAGGTGGTTGGATATGGATATGAATTATGGGAACCCTGTTTTAAATGAGCCATGATATGTACATAAGTTAGATATTTAAAAACCCAACATTTACCTTGAATTTTGTTTTGTTTTTTTAAATCATCTGTGTCATGCAATGGCACAGATGCAAGTTGGTTACTATGTGAAAGCAGACTGCGTCAAGCTCATGAAGTTTAAAAATATGTAACAAAGGCCACAGCTTTTCCATGTGGCTCTATCTAGTATAGTACGAGTCTGCCCATAGTGTGCCTGTGGTGACTCATAGATGCCTGATTTGCCTGTACCATCGAAATGGGCTCATGTAAAGATGTACTTTTCCAACTATAAATTAAAAACCTTTTAAAAATGTTGGTTTATTGACAATCTACAACACTCGCTTGTGGTAATGGTGCGTCACCTAAGCAACTCTTTACTGTGCTCTGATGAGTTGGAAGCACCCTTTAATGAAACTGTAGTTTTGATGTGTTTGATATTTTAGTAACTTGTTAGAATTTTTATTTTTAAGTTGTGCTAACCTGACAGGCAGGGAGCCGTTAGACGCAGTAGCAGAGTACAGTATATTACATGTAGGCTTTTGAAGTTGAGAGTATTAGTATGAACTGTGGAAGATTAAAATGTACTATTATGCATTTCATGACATATTCAGAGGCCGCACAAAATAAAATGGTGGGCGCTGTTTTTAGGAACTACTGTATCGCAGTAAAAATGGAGTTATATACAACAGTATATAACTCCATTTTTATAGCATACTCAACTGAGATTTCTTTAATGACTTACTCCAGTATGGCATTTCTAATGACATATTATACTAGACTTTTATGACTTTAAAAGTATGACCTGTTATTGTGATTCATAATATACATGGTTTTGCTTTTATGACCTGCTTCACTGACATGAATCTGACATACACTGTCTTTTTTTTAGGGGCATTTTCAGAATACTTTACTATATATTTGTTTACTAACTCATTTTTACTGATAAATGTGACCTACTGTACCATTTCGTCTAAAAAAAACATTTTTTCCGACATACTATAATGTTGTTTTTTTCAACATACTATGTCGTTTTTCCTGATAGTTTTTCCTGACATACTATAGGATACTATGTTTTAAAAAAGATATATTTTTTCGAGAAATATACTATGTTGTTTTTTCTGATATTATTTTGAGAACCATAGTCGTTTTTTTTGACATACTAGGATATACTATGTATTGTTTTTTACGCCATATATACACCGTCGTTTTTTAAACATTTGTTGACATTCTATAGGCCACTATGTGTTTTTTAAAAAACATTTGTTTTGACATTAGTATAAAGGTATAATTATACATTAATTGGCAGGTTTAAATGAATACATCATATGGTTTAAACATGTAGATTTTTCTGATATTTTTTCGACACACTATACTATACCATTTTTTTATGACATGCTATATGTTACATGTTGAAATGCTATTCTATATTTTTTTTTTTTCTGATACTCTCATAGAGAATGATTCCTATAATTTCAATAGGGCCTTTTGACCCCGACTTTGTCAGTGCCCAGATTCTAATAACACAAACACGATATTAGTATACATCATACATTTATTAGTGAACAACCCTTTCAAATCAGCCACAACAATTAAAAAAAAATATGATTGCACTACTTGGTAAAGCATAACTAGCAACTTTCATTTAAAAAAAGTACAAATCTTAAAAATTTCAAACAGTATACAGATGTATATATATAATACACTAACTAGTTATGTTAAATGCTACAAACAATATGATTCCAATGGAATGAAAAATTATAACATTAATAAGAACCATTTCCTATATATAATATATATTAGTTGTCCCCCCCACCCCCCAATACAAACATGGAAAAAATGAGGTAACTGTAAATGTGCAAGTACCAAAGCAAAACATCTGCCTAACACAGAACACATGCCCCTGGCTCTGTTGGCGGGTGGGTAGTCTGGTGTCCAGGCAAAGGACCCCTAGAGGCCAGGGAGAGAAGAACAGTAAACCACTATCCCACCACAGCAAAAGTCATTGGTAAACAATAAATGGCATCTACGGAGCAATCAATCACAAATCCTAAATCAACTTTAGCTGCTTATTGGAACACATCTTTGCACCACACAAGCTGTGAGATTATTCAATAACTCTTAACAGAAAGACTACAAGACTCTATTCTCAGTTGTCATCAAGTTACCTCGTTACCTAGGCCCTAATGGGAGGTTCTCTTTTCATTTAAAAGGGTAGCTGGATATCGTCAATTAAATATTTTCTTAAAAAACAAGAGTGCTAACATTACCATGAGTTAAGGTATCTATATGTGAACAATACATTTGAGGATATTGATACACAGAGCAAGAGCCTGATAGGCAGTAACAGTACTACACTGAAATAAGTATGACAACAATTTATTCTTTTTTTTTTTTTAAATCCCTTAAACTATATTGATTTTCACTAACATTGTTTAGGGGTATTAGTATAACATGCTTTAAGAATACATGGGATCCATGACACACTATTGCATTCACGCAGGTGAGTTTTCATACCTAAAAGCAGAACATCTAGCACCTTTTCACTATGGCTTTTGATAAACTACAGTAGTTTCAGAGCATATCATCTTCAGTCATTAGGGCAATAACAGACACACAATGTATGGAAGAATTTCTGGATTCAAGACCAGATTTTTTTTCTTCTATAAAATGAAGCGCAATAAAATCTTGTAGTCATTCAGTTCTATTACAAATGTGTGCAGTACAATGCATGGCAGTTATCAGCTGAGCGTTAAGATCCAAACCCCCAGAACCCAAAGCCAACTAGAGCTAAAAATCAGCTGGGATCCCGTTGACAAGCATGCATATTGTGCACCGTTAAATAGGTCCCCACCAGATTTTGCAATATCCTCCGCTATAACACATTTGTTATACTTTTTTTAAGTCATGCAAAACACCTCTGAAGTAGATTTGGGAGTGAATTAGGTAGGATAGTGTGCACAGCGGCACGTTAAGAAATGGGTTCACAACCGCTATGTTTAACATATGGTTTGAGTAACAAAAGTCAACCTGTTTTGAATAATACACTTGTAATGAGTTGCAGTGTACATTGCGTCTTTTCAGTTAATATTAATAACATATTTACTGATTTTTTCTCGCATGCCTGTCTTTAAATGATGTAATATCTACTATTTTCCGACAAAACAGAATATTATAATTGATTACATTAAATTATTTGTAGTCTGAGGAAAAGGACCACACTAAATTCAGATATACCCTTTTCATGGCATCCTTTTCATTTGAAATGGACTGTTCTCCTTTATTTTGTATATACCGAGAGGCCCTGAGAGTTTTTTTTTTTTAACTTACAATATATGCCAGCAAATAGATATGTACACATAGGTTAATTCTCAAAGCTGTGGGTTTAACTCATTAAATGGCTTCTTTTTTTTCTCTTGAAGGTGGCACACACGTCAAAGACTCACATTCAATTTGGAAACATAAGTAAAGAAAAAGGCAAGATCCCTTTACACATAAAAGCAAAAGGTTACAACCACCTGTTAGTGCTTACTGGGGCAGTTAAGAGACAAAGAGTGAATCCAAAGCAAAAGTCCATTCGCTGCTCTTTTCCCTCCCACCCCAAACCTTTCCTGTTTTTTTTAAAGTGTGAACACTAGCAGGGAACTAGAAGAGTAACAGTGTTTCTACACTACTAAACACTCCCGCTTTGTCATTTTCAACCCTGTGGGGTGCACAGTTGGTGTAACGTGGAGTGTCACCAGTGACTTCTACAAGGGTTTTCAACATTCTTCTGTCTTCAAACGTTTATCTAAAAGCATTCACACTGAAGCTATACATACAGTTGCTCTTTTACAACACCATCACCATGGCCTTAGATAATGACCTGACCAAGTTATAACACATACATTACAGACATGTTAGTGCTCCAACTCTTTCCTTCAATGTTTTTTCTCCAGAAGAAAAAAAACAATAAATAAACCTTTTTTTTTTTTAAACGGCATACTTTTAAAACAAGTGGAAATGACAAAGTATTTTCAGGATTAGTAATAGGTTTGTGCTTGTCAAGGTCATAAGAAGGCAGATCTGAAATCTTGAACAGTAGGCTATAGCTGTGTATTGGATTTGGCTCACAAATAATGAAATAAAAAGCCCGGTCTTCCTAAAGGGGAAGAAAGTTCATTTGATACTCGCCACTCACTGCACATATTGCTTTCTGCACAGGCCTCCAGAGCTTTATGGCATCAGCAAAGCCTTCGGACTCCCATCCTTACTCGCAGTCAGGGTGGTACCACATGCTAGTCTTCCCTCATGGCGCTTTCTGAATAAGCAAGCAGTTCTTTTAGTATGCTTCTTTGTCTCGTCTTTTTCTTAAAATTAGACAATTTTGGTGGCAATGCTTGATTAAAATATTGCTAGTCTGAATCAACAGTTCATGCAAATCCTAGCATGCTGCCCTGTATCCAGTGGTTACACAATGCATTGGCTCTGTGAACAGGACAAACATACACACGCACACTATATGTACACACGCATTCACACTTGCCAGAGGAACAAGGCTGACATGGAGGGTGGATGTAGCACTTGTGCAGTTATGCCGGATGACCTCAAAAAGACGCAGCCCATTAATCTTGACTGCTTTGTACAGATCTGTGTTCCAGGGTGGAAAATCTGGCCTAGAAGAGACCCCACAGTTGCATGTCCCATCACTTGCGGTCCATAACGCCAGGCTTAACAGAATCTGCATTTCACCACAGCAAGTCACACTTTCACAAAATAATTGGCAAATCTAAAACAAATAAGGGGTATAACTGTTGAAATGATCAATACATTATTGCAGAACATACATTATTAACAAGTCACGTTGCCCAACACCTACACAAACATGCATCTATGATGGTCAGGCGTCGCCTCCAGACACAGATACCCATGTTGAAGTGTTTTCTATTATTTTTCTGCTAATTGCACAAGGTGTCCAGCCTATCATCCTCCGGGCTCCCGACTCACCTCTTCCAATGCTAGGACTCCAACTTTCCATGAACACCACAACCAAATCCACTAAATAATAATGAAACCCTGTAAACAAAAGCAGCAAATAATGCATTGTAGGGGGGAATCTTTGGAATCTGCGACGAGGGGGCAGAGAAAGAACTGGCTGGCGATCCCAGAACTCTGGCTATAGGCTGCGATAGGCAGTGGGTTTCATGAGACTCGGACGATGAAGCACAGCAGAGGTACAACAGGCTCCAGAAGAAAATCCTGGATTGCTTATTATTTAGGAAGGGACATGAGTCGTGGGTTGGTAAGCTATATTTACTGGAGGACGCAGGGTAGGTGGCAGGTGTCCCCAGTTCTGGGACAGACTCTGGTGTGTGCAGCTTTCCAGTTCAGCACTCGGAGACAGTTCTCACTCCGCCTCCCGGTGGACGTCCGAGGCATCGGCTCGACAGATAGGACAAGTGCGATTGGTCTGGAAGGGAAGTGGAGAGCAGAAAGAGGTTCGAGCACAGCGGGCCAAAAACAGTCATACAAAATGATGACAACACTTTGGAATGGACTTACCTTTAACCATTTATCCACACACTTTGCGTGGAATTCGTGGTTACAAGGTAATACCCGAAGTAGCTGCCTACACTCAAAGTCACTAAAGCACACAACACACCTGAGGAGAGATAAAGGATTGGGTTACCAGGATATAAATAGTGAGTATAAGTTGATTGATTTGAAAGGTGAGGAAAAGGCTTACAGCGTTTGCTCAGATAGATGATTCTCTGAGTTGAATCTGTAGGACGGAAGTTGCTCTATATCAGCTTTAGTGAGTCCGCGCGGTTTCGCTTCACCCAACCGCTCCGCCAGATTCAGTAATGCCTACAGAGAGAGAAAGACAGAAAGAGACAGAAGTTACATTTGAGACTGCCTGATTACAATTAAAGAATAACCCCAAGTCGTCCAAAATACAAAGAAATGAAGGATTTGTCCTCAAATTCAACCAGAACATATTTTCCTCGAGGAGAAGACATCACTACAGTTGAGTTGGCGGGAGAACATTGTCACAAAGCAATACATGTGTTAATGTTTTTACGTTTTCTTATTGATACTCTTTTGCTATGCAAGTCTTTGACTATTTCAACGTGTTGTATCTATCCAATTTGCTTTTCCACAAACCATAACACTCGCCTCATAGTTTTCCATCTCAACATCGTCCACATCCAGGTCTAGACTGATGGCTGGGCCCACTGCTGTTGGAGGCACAGGAAGCATTGACCTGAGCAGAAACAGAAGGAAACATTAACACAATCTCAGCAACCTTCCGTCGTTACTCTATTCATTTATCAAAAGCCAGATTTCGCCATAATATTAACCCTAACTCCACTGCAGTGTTGATACAACCAGTGGAATAGTCATTTATTTGGAGGAGGAACTTAGAAGAAGTAAGTTGTATAGTGCCATACATCATAAACAGGGTGATTTTGCTGCAGGTACTCACAGGAAGTAAGGGAGGAAGCCTGGGTAGTAAGATGGAGGGGGAGGAGGAGGGGGGAGGGGTTGTTGCAGCCGGTATCTCTGTCCACTCACTCGCCGGGGCAGCAGGTGGGGGTATGGCTGAGGAGAGACACACAGAGACAGAGTCATGTCTTAGGATCTGTGATTAAAGAGGACTTGGTCATCCTAAAAGAAAGCCAGTCTCAGGAGAATCGGACAGCTCTAGAAAGGTTTTGGGGAATAAGGAAAAGCTGAAAAAAGATGAATATAAAAAGCGTTTTACAGTAAGGGGACCATTTCTTTTGGAACTATGACTTTTCTTAAGCTGTCAGACTTTGTAGACTTAACAGACATGATATGATAATTACTTCTTTGATTGGCTACACTTAAAGTGAACTTAAGAACAAGATAAGGGAGTCCATATTTTGGATTTAACTAATGTGTTTTGTTTGTGATTATCACCAGATTTGTTTTTCTTTATTGTTTCCAAATTAATTAATTGTATTCATAAGCCTCTTAAAAATAAATGTTGACCCGTCAGGAAAAGCCCAAATGGAACTGATAACAACTGAGCAGTACAAGCAGTAACTGCAGTGCAATACAGTTATTCATGTTATCGGCTTGACCTCTAATAAGGCTCTATTTTAAGTTCTACTCATATTTGAACCCCCTGCAGGATTCAAGTTCAAGACCCTTTTCCATGAATGCCTGTTTCACAGTTATACTGGCAAAAAAGGTTAGAATGATTTATTATTGCTTCACTTTTCTTTCAGTACCAAATCATTCCTATTGATATCATTGCTGTTCCTCTGGCCCTGTGGCGGTCAACCCCAGACTGATGTAGCTTTGCAACATGTTTTCATTTCACTGAAGTGTCAGGGTCAGTGCTGTCACTTGCTCCTCGACTGCTTTCTGGACTGTAGACAATTCCAATTTCCCTTTTATTTCTAGAATAATATATATATCTTTTTTAAATCATTATTGTTTTTTTAAAGGTGGGGTAGGTAAGTTTGAGAAACCGGCTCGAGATACACTTTTTGTTATATTCCATGGAATGCTCTTAACATCCTGATAGCAATGAATACATTAAATGCTTTGACAAAAAAATCCATTAAAAAATGTCATCTGTGGAAGCCGTAGTACTGTAAAAAGCACGACCAATCATCTGAGCCAGCCCGGCTAAAAGGACTGGATGGCCTACCTGCCTGTCAGTCTTCCATCTGTGCACAAACTTATCTCGTGCCCTCATTGGTCATGTGCGTGTTCGTGTGTGTTGGAGGAGGGGCTCTGTAAGGAAGTGGCAGATTTCTTCCGGCTGTGTATTTTCTAATTCTAGCGCACTCGAGCTGGTTTCTCCAAAACTACCAACCCCACCTTTAAGTGAGGGTAGTTGGATTAGTGCATTTTTTTAGCAAGGCCTTTGTACACCACAGTTTTTGCCTCATTGCATTCAGGCATTAATGAAACAAAGTTCAGTGCTATTGAGGATTATAGAAGTGTCCCCGTGTGCTGCAGCGCCCCCCAGCCGTGAGTGTGTCGATCTGAACAGGTGTGAGGCAGGTAAGGTTAAAAATAAGTTCTAAGTGCACCGTCAATATCCCTGGGGACATAAAGGTCTGAACATGTCTCACCACTCCAAAGGGAAGCTCCTGATGCAGAGGCTCTTGAGGAAGATACTGTAGGGGCAGAGAGGGAGGCAACGCTGGTGGGTGGTGTGAGGGAGGGTAGGAGAAGGTCCTTAATGGGTGCTGGTCCCCTCTTAGGTCAACTTCATTGTCTACCCTCTGTAGAGGCTAAGAGGAGAGAGAGGTGGTCAGACCCGACGTGGATGTATTTACATTCTACATCCTGTGTTCTCATTATGAACATGTGAGTGCTGAGGACTACTCACCATGCGTGGGTGCTGAGGCTGTAAAGGGACAAACTGGCTCAAAGGAGTAAGGTGCGGCGGCTGATGGGGGGGTACAGATGGGGTTGGGTGCAATACAAAATGTTCGCTGGAGATCAGGGGTGGATAGGTTTGATAAGACACGGGCATATGCTGCATGGTACATGCCTGTATGAGCTGAGGAGAGAGAGAACAAACACAAGAGTGGAAATACATTTAAGTAAGTCAATTTCTTCTTTTTTTTATGTCAACAAGGAACACTTTGAAGCAGCATCTGCATAACCAAAGCAAGTGTGCTTTATATATATTTACAGGTAGTTATAATGATCACATATTGTAAGCGTGTAGTGAACAGAAGCGATGTGACACATAAAACCACAGCACTGGCACCACACTAATAATTATTGTGAAGACTGTTTGTCCACACATAAACTAAACTAACCACAGATTTGATGTTTCTAACACAAAGGGCTGAAAATCAAGACTAAAGCACAAATCCTGCACAGTGACAGCAGCAGCCTATTTGTTAGTCATGAACGTGACAGATTGCATGGCTGGTATGGTGTGCTACATGAATGCCACTGACATTTGGGCTCTTCCTTTTCAAACTCACAGGAGGAGGAAGGCAGCAGAGCAGAGAGAGCTGTCCGCTGAACATTACCGAGCATGCTGGGAGCTGCTGAGTGTTGCACCCTGGAAGGGGCTGCCCGGTGTGGATGGGAAATCCATGGGTCGTCACCGTCGTAACAGTGTATGAAATTGGAACGGATCCCTGGTGCATCTTTTGAGAAAGAAAAATGGAGGGAGAGAAGGGGTGACTCCACAATCTGCCTGAACCAGAAGCCGGACTGCAACAAAAATGTCATTGCATAACACAGTGAAGGTCTCCTCCTCTCAAAAACAACAGACCCGGTGATTAACACACTTAATTAAGCCGTTTTACATTCAAAACATATCAGTGTTTCTCCAACGAGACATAAATGTTTGCTTGGATTCTTTCACTGATGAATAATGATCTTATCATCCAATGCCTAATATCCGGGTAAAATAAGTAGTTTAAAATCATAAAACTGTTAAGCTAACATAGATATATTGCTATTACAGGAGACCAAATGAAATGCACTATTAACTTCATTCAAATGACAGATTCCTCTAGGTTTGTGGGAACTTGGAAACATTGTGGACAACGTAACTGAACAAATCAACAACATATATAAACAAAGATCTCGATGTTTATACTTTGAAATACAGAGATGTTCCCCATAGAACATTTGTATGTACACCAAAGTAAAGAATATGCTTGGTCAGACAGAAACGTTGTAAGATCTTTAGCAATCAGGTTGTTTTCTCCGGTTACCTGGTCGTGTAGGTCCACCATGATGGGGCTCTGCTGGGGCAGGTGGGCAGCAGGGTGAAGCATGCGTGGAGGTGTGCTGGTGTGGCTGTATTGTCTGGACTCATCTAAAGGAACCTGTTGGTGATGTTGGGAGAAAAGCAGATGATGGAAGTTCTCATCATGGACCAGAGAAGTGTGCAGTATAGGCCTGTCTCGTCTCCCCCACTGGCGTCTCACTGGTGGGCTGAAAGGAAACACAGCACCAGATTAATGATGGTTACCGATAGTTCAATACACTATCCCAACAAACTGACATGTTCAGTATCTCACAGTTGCAAAAGTCTTGGAGCACGACTGTATTTACATAGATAGACAATTGACATTGTAAGCTATCTGTTTAAAATAATAATAAACGACACTCAATGTGCAACCTCATCAGAGTAACAATACTTGTTAAGTGGTATAGTGATATTCTATTTTAATGACTAGAATGTATTAATCAAAATGTGCCGTAGAGATGAACTATTTTAAAAAGTATTTGTAAAACAAGTTGTTGCATGTTGAGCTTTTGTTGGACATTGGTTCAGGCTTACGGCGCTCCATTAATCCGGCTTAGAATAGAGTCAGTGTGTAGTTTTGCTTGATATATATGATGTAGCAATACTCTGTTTATTTACTATTCATTTACATTCTGAAAAAAGGCTGCATTTAGGTCGTATGCCTGTGAGTAAGGCATACACATAACGCTGATATCTGGTTCATCTTGAAAGGATCTTATTTTAATTGTGTAATACTCTTAAGTTATATAAAACACAATCAAAATATGAATTTTTGAAAATGTTTGTACCTTCTCCGGAGATGCACGGGGGCACTGCAGGGCTCTCCAAGGAACCTCCTGGGGTTTAAGGGGGCTGTTGGTGGCAGCCTATTTACTGCTATTTCCCATGGTCGCATTGGTGATGTCGTGCAGACGAGTCACGCTCTGGGAAAGCAAACTGTACAGTGGAGGCACTTGAATGTTGCCTCCGATTGTCCTAACCCTGCAAAAACAAATCAATTGACAAAATCAAACCCTGCTTTTTATGCCTTTGTCCATTCTTTATCGACTGAGAACAAAGTATGGTCATTAGGGGAAGTCATTAAGGGTCAAAACATTAGTAGTAGCTCGTTTGACTTTTTCCAACAAGAATGAACAGCCATCAAGTGAAATGTGTTCAGTCACATTTCAAACATTATATATACGAGAAATCACAAATAATTTCTGATCTGCGTTACACCACAGACCCCATGGGATTAGATATGATGTAAAACTGAGGTTTACAACTATATGCTAATAATGTAGATTGTCAAATAATGTTAAATAAGGTCATTTATATGAGGAACATGAGGAATAAGTATATTAACTCCAAGTCAACTGTGATGCAAATCCTCCAAACTAGGAATTCGTGAAATATTTCTATTATGAGATTATTTTGTATTTATTTATGTTTTGTTAAAGGAATTGTTTATTACACAATTGTATTAACATGGCCTACTTTTAAATCTGCTGTACAACATTGTACATTTGTTTTATCTCATTCTATCATACATATATCTTGTTTAATTATTTCCACATTTGACATTATTGTCACGTGCACTATTTGAAGTATGCTGTAACATTGTGGGAGAAACCTGGAACCTTAGATTTGTGTTTTTCCCAACAACCCTGCTTTAGTGCATTTGACAATAAAGCCTTTGGATCTTGTAATTTGGTACAAATATAGATTATTTTTATAATATTTAATTCCACTGCCTTTACTTTCTTGGAATCTCACATTTGCCTCCAATGATGGTTGTTTTTAAGAGTTAAAATTCGCACATTACTGCAAATACAATTGAAAGGGTTCGTGTATGTGCGTTTTTAGAAATAATAAGACAAAGAGCAGTATGATATCAGCCACAGGTGTCTAATTTGACTGAATAACTAGTGACCAAATTCATGTAATCTCTAATAATGAAAGAATATCCCTCACATACGTACGGCAGTTCAGTTAAACACATTATATATTACATTTCAGGGTATTACAAACACTTTACATGTGTTGACTTAAACCAAATAGAAAAGCATTTAGTACAGAAGGCTCAGTGTAATTAATGCGGTATATTCAGCGACAGAATAAATGGGGGTCGCTGTAGCCTGCCTGAACAAAAACATGGAAAGCCATGTGCTCAAAAGACAAAGCAACAACAAAAGACGAGGAAGGCAAGCGGGACCGCTAGCAGCCATGCAATCGAGTTTCACTGTTTTTTACGGATATTATGCATGAACCCGCACACAACACTGCATAACAATGACAAACATCAGCACTCTGGCAGCCGCTGGTTCTTCATTATCGGGGCTTATTCGACGTCCCCTGTTGAAGGAGAGCAGCTAACTTTAGCCAAGCTAGGCTAACGCTTTGTCCAGACATGGCAGGACACACCAGCTGCAGGTCACTAGCTTTCTAGCCAGCATGCTAATACAAGTTGTATGACATCTGCTCAACTAACACAGCATATTCTTCCAATGTGACACCGGACATAAATCAGCATTGTATTAACAGGTTTAGCTATGCCAGTTGGCCAACAACACAGACCACATCTTACTTTCTTAGCTTAGTTTGCTTGCTCGGAGAGAAGAGGGGATGGCAGGTGCTTCAGCCTCCGATATGTCGTGTCCCATTAAGTTATCCTTGCACGATAACCGATAACCATCACCGGTAGAAACCAACGTAACCTGAATATAAATCCACTGTTGTTTTGTGTCGGACGGAGCTGCGAGTAGCTTGCTAACGCCTGTCAGCTAACACTCCAACTGCTGCATAGGGTAACCGTTACTTTTCAAAAAAATGAAATATGCCCTGTGTGTCAACGGGAGCGTTAACTCGAGCAGAAAATACCGTTAACCGTTAGAGAAAAAGGTAACGTTAGCAACACAACGACAGGAAACATTCCTTGGCGCGTGTATGTTCCTTGAAATGCATTGTTATGACGAAACCACGCCCCCTTGTGTAACTGACCAATCAGCGCGCAGCATATACAGACAGCGCAGACAAGCAGTTCCTGTTGTTACCTATGGTTGTTACTTACAATTAAATTCTAGTAACTTTGTATTGGCAGGACCACAAGTATTGCAAAAGCTTTGTACACGACATTCGACCTCTATACATAAATATACACTTAGAATGTACTGTTAATAAACATTTTGAGAAAAATTGAAAGAATAACATGAATTACACAATTTATTAAAAAAAATAATAATAATACATTGAAAAAGTTAAGGTGTGCAGAATAAACGCTCCCTGAGAGGTTGCAGGATTAACAAACACTTTTGCAAAACTGTTTAATCTTAATATCCCTAATCCTAACAGTAAACCCAATGCCAGGCCGAACACATATTGGGACCTTCCATATGTTATTCTTAGCTTTAAAAATGTGTTATATGTTGGGTGCTTGTACTTTATTTCCATGCATCTTTATAGAATACATTATTAATATTGCAGTTCCACCCCAACACATATACATCAAAGCACTGCTAGCATTTGAATGCATTAGTTGCTAATAATCATCCTGTAATAATGCATAATAATGAGTAGGAATTATGATACTTCAATTCAATCTTGTACATAAGAATCTTACTGTATGTACATTTGCTTAATTTATTTTAAATACAGAACTTAATTTTGTTTTGTGATTGTCTATACCATAATTAAATACTTATTCCTCCACTGACAATCACTATGATTACACAATATCCGGGAAGGATTCAATGGTTAAAGTTATTTTTTAAATGAGAAGCATGGAAATATTTAACCAGTTGAGCATCACTGACAGTAAAAGTTTCAGACTAAAGCATATCTCTTGTGCCAACCTGTCTCACTTAAAAAAGAGTCAGTTTAAGCTAACATGGCATTATAATGCTTTAGCTAACTATACACTATTAGAGTTTCTTTTGTAAAAAAACAACAAAACTGCCTACAGTCTGTTGTGATTCTCACTGGAGGCCAGTGTCCTACTGTAAACCAGCCGGTTATATAACGTTGCACTTGAATGTTTAAGTGAGAACCCTCCGTCAGCTATTGAACGACATTTTTTAGCTAGGATTTTTTAGGGCAGCGAATGGAGCTGCAAAGACTAAATGTGATGCTGCACATGATACTTATTAAGCTGTATAAGGCCTTATAAGCTAACCTATCAGGCCTACTTTGTCCAGTAAGAGTTAATACAAATGTCCTCGTCTGTTTTGAGTGCTCTAGCGCATTAGTCTTTTGAATGCATACAGCAGAGTGCACCAAAAGAAGAGCTGTGTACAGAGAGCAGCAGTGGTGTGCAACATAGGCTAAATGTAAACATTACAACATAGTACTCGGTAGCAGCAAAACAAGGAGGGGCTGGAGGTTGAGCAGGATGACAGCCATAATAACCCGTCTAACCATCTCCCGTAAACACGCACCGTAAATCTCCAAAATTCAACCCAGACAAAGCGATAACAAGAGGAGACTTGTAGTTACCTGATTGTTAATATGCAAACATCTGATCATTGACATTTCCCTCGTAATGTTCACATCTCGTTAGGCTAAGTGCAGCATCCTACGGTCAGCTGTTCCCGTGTGGAACATTCCGTGGATTTCACCACTGCTGTCAAAAAGGTGCTAAACACTAGACTGTCGTATTATCCCCGCGGTCTGTCTGTATGTTGTGCGGGTTTATGGGTTTGCAACCCCCGTGATTAATTCCGTAATCGCCATTTTGGGGTTTTGGAAACGGTAATCCGGCCCAACGGTGGCTTTGAGTTTCTGCAGTTCCCTGTTACACCCCCATTTTTGCGTATTTGCAGAGCAGAGAGCACACGCCATGCTGCCATTTTTTTTTTTTACCGTAATGGACAGAAATATGTGTCAGTCTGACTCGAAAGTTCAGGGTCGCCTGTTAAAAGGATTTATTTGTATTTCGGGAGTGTAAAGGAGAGAAAAGTACCCATAAGTACTAAGGTTAAAGTAACCCACTCATTATGCAGAATGGCCCCTTCCCTTTATAAAAAACGTACTTCTATAATAGTCAAATATATATCCAACCTTTATTATTGGCTTATTGTTATATTTTACTGACTATCTCTGGACATTGCCTTTTTCTTTTTATACCTCATCTTGTAAAATATTAACAGTTTTCCTACTGTATTGGAAAGTTTACCTCATCATGCATCAACTGTTTATCATATGTTTCCTAATCTGCAACGCAACTAAGAGTAGAGGTCAGATAAATATAATGGGGTCAAAATAACTTATTATGTCCCCCAGGGTTTTAGTGGAGAAATAAAGGAGCAGCAGAGGTCGGAGAAGTACTCAGACATTGTACTTGTGTGAAACTAGAAGTACCAAAGTGAAGGAATACTCTGTTACAAGTAAAAGTCCTTCCACCAAAATGTCCCTCAAGTAAAAGTACAAAAGTATTAGTATCAAAACATACTTAAAGGTCCATGTCATGGCCATTTCTACTGATCATAATTCCATTGTTGAGGTATACTAGAATAGATTTCTATTGTGCAATTTTCCAAACTAACATTGGTTTCTCATACAGCATCTCTGTTTAGTATGTGTATTCACTCTGTCCTAAACGGCTTGTTGGAGCTTTACTTGCTACAGGGTGTACTTTGAGGGTTTGTGACTTTGCAGACCGTTTACATGCATAAAAAGCTACATAACACACAAGGGGACGGGTAATAACCAGAAAAGCATGACATGGGACCTTTAATGTACCAAAAGTAAAAGTAGGCTACTCGTGCAGATTGGTCCATTTCAGAATAATGCATATATCATGTTTTGATTATAATTATTGATGCATGAAAGTGTTGTCAAAGCTGGTAAAGGTGCAGCTAGTTATAATTATTATTATTTGTATACTGCGGGGTAGATCGTGAATTTACTCCAGGTGTAACTAAAGTCTTATTTAAGTGTTGATTATATTTCCATCATTATTCCAAATCTTCAAGTAACTAAAGGTGTTAAATACATTTAGTGGAGTTAAAGTACAATATATTGACGTCTGAATTGTAGTAGCAAAACATTGAAATACTCAAGTAAAGTACAAGCACCTTACAATTGTATTTAAGTACAGTACTTGAGTAAATGTAGGCTACTTAGTTACTTTACACCACTGAGCAGTAGGTACATTAAATAAAAGTACTTGAAAGATTGTAATCAGGGCTTCCTTTTTTTCACACCGGCAAAAAACACAGTGTCAGTGTGCATTGTTCACTTAGTTTAGAGGAGTGTTTCACAGTGAGCATTTTTGTATTTATGTTCTTTTGACCTCATTTTAGAAAACCTGTTTAAAATGAAGTTTACATATCAGAGATAAAGCCATTTTAATGTTAATGACTTTGATTTATTTATAATTTTGAATGTAGATATTCATCACATTTTGGTATTCATGTACAAAAAAAGATGTACATTGCCGGACAATCGTCTCCCCCAGAAGCCAGAAAGACAAATGTTGACGACATTCTAACGAATAAATTATGATGTCTGTAAAGACTCTTTTTTCTAAGAGTCAGATAAAAAATTGAAAAAGTAAACAGAAAAAAAAGAAAACCCCATCCTAACCTTTAAGAAGTAAATTCAAAAGAGAAAATTGGATGACTGCTATGTTTTGTTAATTATATCAGCCAAAATAACTTGTGAAAGACCTTCCAACATGCTTGTGTAATGGCATTATTATTCATTACATGTTATTTCTTAGATGCTTTTTATCCAAAGCGACTTACATACTCAATACTGTGGACAATCTACACAGGAGCAATTTGGGGTGAAGTGTTTTGCCCAGGGACACAACGACATGCTGACTGCAGTGGGGTTTGAACCTGTGACCCCCTGATCCCAACACCTACGCCCACTCCACTGCGCCACACGCCTCCTCACATTTCATTTGTTCTCCTGACATATTGTTACGTAATTCATGAGACAGTGTGCGTGATAAAATATCAGGACTTATTTTATCGTCGTGTAAAAACAACACCCTTGGATCTTCAGTTTTTTTAAAATTTGATTTAATCTAAGTTTCTGTTTACTGGGATGCTTGTTGTTCCCGCCTGTTTCTATATCTTTATTGCAGGGTGAGGTGTGGCAGTGTTGTATTCAATACTGTAAATCATAAAGCAAAGTCTAATTGGTTTGGATCATGCTGGGCTTTCTGACATGATTTCAATATCCAGACTAATTGACCTTATAAGTGAATACAAATATTCCTGTTGTTAATAAGCACACCAATTTGGTTGTAAACCTCTTTATAAAGGGTAAAATATTCTGTTTAGTTTAATTAATAATTTTCAGCATACACATTAAGGCCGTCGATAGATGTCTGGCCGTCGATGAGCATCCTGTCGCCCTACTCAGATTGGTGTGTCCCGCACCGTCGTGTCTTTTCGGCTGTGTCGACACCTTCCGCTGCCGATTGACCATGTTGAATCCGCAGCCGAGGCTGTCGGCAAAAAAAATCGCTCACACACTCACACTTAGCGAATCAGTGCATGAGAAGCTAAACGGAAGTGAGGTACGCAAACAAACGATTAGGCACACACAGACGGCTATTATTTTTCATTTTCATCTCACCTGGACGAAAGAATTATACAATTATAAATCGCTACGTGAAACAGTGTGTGATGGACGAGAGTGAAAATGGAACGCACACGCTATTTGTTGTTTGTATATATATCACGCGGTCAGTCTTCCGGTTGCCTCTATGAATGACGAATACACACTACCGCCGCCTGCTGGTAAGGTATTGCTATAGGCCAATCTCTAAATTGTCAATTCTGGCGAAGGTTCTCGAACGCCTAGTGAGTGAACAAGTAAAGGAGTTTTTATGTAAAAATAATAAACATCAGTCAGGCTTCAGAAAGCAACATAGCACCATCACTGCGACAATGAAAGTGGTGAATGACATTACGAGTATTTTAGATAATAAGCAGAGTTGTGCAGCTCTATTTATTGACCTTTCCAAAGCGTTTGATACCGTCGAGCATCTTAAAGCAGAGGCTACTCAGTATTGGCATATCCAGCCATGCAGTGGGTTGGTTTGTGAACTACCTCTCTGAAAGGTCCCAATGGGTTCACTTTGATGGGCTGTCTTCTGAGTGGTTGAACATTGCTAATGGTGTTCCTCAAGGTTCTGTTTTAGGTCCACTTTTATTCTCCATATATATCAACAGTTTAGGGGAAAATGTGAATGAAGCTACTTTACATTTTTATGCGGACGATACCGTGATGTACTGTGCAGGTCCCTCCATTAAGGAGGCTGGTGTTAAATTACAGGCTGTTTTTAACATTATTTATTTTAAATGTTGAGAAAACCAAGGTAATGCTATTTTCAAAAGCTAAAAAGACACCAGAGCCTGTTTTAGATATTGTTACTATGCAAGGACAAGTACTTGAAGTGGTTGCCTGTTATACATACCTAGGTATCTGGCTTGATGATTGTCTTACTTTTAAATGTCAATAACCTGCTTAAAAAACTGAGGGTTAGACTAGGTTTCTTTTTAAGAAACAAGTCCTGTTTCTCTTTTGAAGCCAGGAAAAGGCTAGTCACTGTGACCTTTTTACCTGTGCTGGACTATGGTGATTTGTTGTATATGAATGCACCTGCCTATTGTCTGAACAAGTTAGATGCCGCCTATCACAGCACTGAGATTTGTCACAAATTGTAAAGCACTTACACATCACTGTACCCTGTATGCCAAGGCATGTTTGCCATCACTTACTGTAAAGAGGCTCAGTCATTGGTACACGTTTATTTATAAAGCTTTGTTGGGTAAACTCCCATATTATATCTGCTCTCTGATAACGCAGAGAGTTGCAAGCAGCTATTGTCTGAGATCACATGATGTGCCAAGAGCAAGGACTGTCTTAGGTAAGACAGCTTTTATGTGCGCAGCTCCACTTGCTTGGAACAATCTTTAGCAAGAATTGAAACTGAGCAATCTCATTCCTCTGCATGTTTTTAAAGCTATAGGCTAAATGCAATGCTCGTTGATACTATGGGCACTTGTAAATGTCTATAACTTTGTAAATGTATCCTGTAAATATAATGTATGATGTCCTTTATTGTTTTATGTTTCATGTGGAACCTATATGATGCAGGTCTCCCTTGAAAAAGAGATCTATGATCTCAAGGGACCAATCTGATTAAATAAAGGTTTGAAATGAAATGAAATGAGATTGCCACTCACACATACGCAGTGCGTACGTGCTACTTGGCCGCCTTTCTGCGATGTGTTACAGTGTGACTTTTTGGCCAAGACTCAGGAGACGTGAGGCGACACAACAGTCGGGTCCGTCGGGACCAAGCCCCCAGGAAGTGCGCCGGACTCTGAGGAAAATATTCGTTGTGGCCAAACAGCGGTACTACACTTCCGTATCAGTCGTTGGGCCCGGAAAGACTTTTTCCCATTGACTAACATTGGGAAAGAGACGTCTGTAAATTGTTGGATAATTTTTTTTAAACTAAATAAGCTACCCAGTATGAACATTTGTATAGCCCTTATTAAAAACAATCCTTCCTCAAGTTGTAAAATGTGCTAATAACGTTATTCTGAGAGTTATATTCCTCAGCATTATGAACGCGCATCTAACCCACGGGACCGCACCGCCCGGCACGTTCATGTGACGTGTTCAGTACTACATGAGTTTTACCTTTACCCATGGATGCACAATAAGAACGGATTATATGATTATTTGAATACTTTCGTGACGTTTAGCTCTCTGAAAAGTTGGGCCATTTTGTCTTCATGCACCAATGAGCAACTCTCATAGGAATTAACGAGGCCCCCGCCTCCCACGCTGTATCCAGTTCTTATTATACATCCATGGTCGGGACGTGTTCTTTGGTGTCAGTTTGGTGTGTCAGGGCCTTTAAACCCCTTGGTTCTAAAAAATCCAATTGACAATCATTTTGAAACTTTTTAACTGGTTTAAACAAAGGGTTCTCCTTAGCAAAATAAGAAAGATAATTAAAAAGGGTTATTTGGAAAAAAACAACAAAACATAAATGACAACAAAAAGCACCGAAATATACGGTAGACAAAATCTACTTTAAAATCCATTTAAAAACAGCATGCGGAAGTACATCGGAGAACATTTTCCAATAATAATTAGTCAAATTGTAAATTTGACTAATTAGCGTCATAATCCAGTTTTTAGCCCTGCTAGCATCATTAGTGCCTGCATTCATGTCACCCTCACGATGAATGCTACTAACTTTTAATGAACCCTTGGCATTTCCTCTTGCTGTCAGCAGCAGTAGCGTGGGGTGGGGAAAAATGTAGGGGAAGCCAATGTTTTTGGGTCGGGGGGGGGGTGGTCAATAACATAACCAGATGAGTGATTACAGCGCCCGGTAACATTTACACACATTTGTATCATACAGATGCAGGACTTGTACACGCCTGTTATCTAAGCGACAGGTCCGCACGCACTCTCCAGCTGAAACTCTCTCGTCTTATTAATTTAAGCATTTTCTTATTAATTTATGCCAACCTCCCCCCACCAATGCAATACCACTCAATGCGCAGTGCAGATTCGGTAATTAATAAATAAGAAGCATTCATTCACAAACTAAATCAGGAGGCCTTTAAAGTTTTACGTTCACATCAAAGTATCAGTATGCGTTGTGTTGATAATGGACGAGACCCGCCGAGTCAGCGTAAAGTTGAGACGATCTCTGTTTAATGTCTGAATCTGATAACAGATAAAATGATCAGTTTTACATACATTTCCCTCAGTGACTCCTCTCATTGCTTGGAACGTTTACAAAAAGGGAAGAGGAAACGTGAGGGACACAATATATACAAAAAGTACAATCACAAAGAAAGGAAATGAAAGTCCTCACAACAATAAACTCCTGAGCACAGCTCTCCGACCTTGCCAGGTATTTAACATTCAATAAAATGAAGAACACAGAATAAAATAATATAAAACACAGAATGTGTGTGATTATACAAAATAAAATAAAATAAACCCCACTGCATATTTACATCTGTTACACTAACACACACGGCAAGTGCAGCAACAGTCCTCGTCTCTGTAATTAGTTCAGTCCGTAGTCCAAAAGTAACACACAAATATAAACAATCTCATCTATTCAGGTGATCGGGCCCTATATGGCATGCTATCTGCGGTGCTGATTTTCGGATAGCAGCACCCTGTGCTAATTAAACAACTGCAATAAGACAACTACTTCAGACTGAACACCTGCAGCTAAATCCAGGCAAGCAATGCACAGTAACCAACAGAACCACATCAGAAATTGCACACATAGCTACACGGGCAGTTCAGGCAACAGGTATGCACAGAGAGAAAGGGGTGTGCACAGGGCCGCCCCTCCCTACAGGCCAATCACGCAGGCTGCATGGGGCCCCGCCTTGCGCAGGGGGCCCCGCCCAGAGGGCCTCAGCTGCTGTGCGCAGTTCTCCGCGCACCCCCCATGAGAGTGAGAGTGAGAGGTGAGACAAGAGCCGCATTCACACTGCAGGACTTTCCCTGGTACTTTGGTTCTTTAGTTCCGTTAGTACCAATAATGTCGAGTTCACACCGCCGGGACTACTCAGTGCCGGGAACTCTTTTGGCCATTTTCAGTCACTGCTAGAGAGGTGGTACGAACCTGGTGATAAAAGAGTGCCAATTTCTATTCTATTTCTATTGGCTGGGCGAATTGCAAACCACGCCCCGTTAGACTCTGAATTTTTTTTGCTAGGCAGCCCATTTTTTTTCCTCGCTACAAAACCACATCCACACCTGAGCGAGTAGTTTTTTTGTACTTTAAAAGCAGTTATGACCACACGTACTACAACACCGGAGCGGTGGAATGATGAGGAAGTGTCGGCGCTCTGGCAATTTACTCTGAGGACGGGATGCAGCAGCTTCTACAGAAAGCAGTTCCCAACTCCAAATGTTTTGAGCGATGTTCGCAAAAGCTACTTGAGCTGGGAATCGTGCACAGTGCACACGGATTGCCGGGTAAAAATAAAGAAACTCAGGCAGGACTATAACAAAATTAAAGACCACAATAATAAGAGTGGTAACGATTTTCTATTGTTATTATATATATATATTGCCACTGTTTTTTAATACTGACACCCAGGGGCGTCGCCTGGACCTGGAAACATTCGGGGCTTAGCCCACAGTGGCGGCGCTACAGTCACATTTTCTACTGCAAGACTCCCCACACGCACATACACAATTGCGCCATCTGGTGTCACAAACGTGTGCCTGCATTAGCTTTGTTACGGCAATGGATTGTGGGAGATTCTCATAGCACGTGAGGATCTCTTGAGGGTAAGGTGCCTGTATTATCTCGGTGGACAAAATGTATGTTTTGATTTTATAAGGACAATAACGTACTGTTGTGTTTGTTTAGTTTAATGTTAATTGTTTAATGCTCACAGTCACAGCAACATGTTTTTAGTGTGATTGACTATTTGTTTTATATGATTTATCAACGTGATCATCAAGAGCTAATCTGAGCACCAGAACCCAGCTCACGAGTCCTTTTATGCTGTCCATTGAAATGCAGGTATGTGAGTTTTGTACACCAGTTTATTTATGTTTAATGTTGCTCCACATGATGCCTTGACTACAAAGTCTTCCATGTTTCTACGCTTCTTCCTCTGTGTCACAGTTTCGGGAATATCAAGATCATTGCACAGGGCCTTGGTCTTGTCATAGACCTAATGTGCTTTCTCGTTACTTCGGTAACTTTTCAGTGTGTTCTCAACTGCTGTTTTGTAATCTACTGCCTGCACCAAGTCAATTGTTTCTTTCTGCAGGTAGTTGTGCAGGCCCTGAGTGGTTGAGAGCAGTGTCTGGAACATGACAGCATGTAGATGGTACTGCATTTTCAAAGCTTGCTTTCCAGTCCCTTTGCTAGAGGGGCTGAAAGGCTCCCTAAAGTCTTGATCAAAGCAGGGAGGTTGTTGACATGCCCAGCGAACAAGTTGTTTGTCCCCTACCTCTAGTTGTTTCTGAAATGTTTGCAATCTCTGATGGTGGACAAGAGATGTGGAGAAGAAAGAGTCGAGACACTCCAGGAGATCAACGCAGGTATGTGAGTTTTCTACACCAGTTTGTATAAGTTTAATGTTTCACATTGCTTGTGAAAAATATACTACCACTATACGATCACTGATGTTTTGTTGTTGACTGGACACTTATTTTGTAAAAGAGATAGCATGAGAGGATCTCTTAAGCAATGCAGCTCACGTGTCCTTTTTATATGCTGTCCATTGAAATGCAGGAAAGTAATCACCAGCTCTGAGTGATCTGTTGACGAGGGGACACTACACCGGAGTTACACAAGCAGAGATAAAGTGCTATTTTGGGGGGAACTCACCTCCTCTAGGATTTTTTTTAAATATTGAAGTTAAAAGCATCAATCTTGTGCACTTTGAGAGCAACATTAAGAGATATGGATACATCTCTCAACATCCATATGTCAAAAAGAAATCAAAGAATCAGAATCAGAAACGGGTTTATTATTTAAAAACACTTCATTTTCCAATTAAATCATAAACTATGTCAAATTATTAGAAGTTGTGAGTAATCAGATTAAACAGAAAAAAGGGATGGAAGGAGGAAATAATAATCCCTCATCATTTGCTGTTTGCGGTTGAAATGATCTCTTTTGCTGGCCAAACATGCTGGATGGAAAGCAGTGATGTCTCACTTGCCTTGGCCCTGTATCTGCAGTCCCTAAATCAGTCATGTTACTCATTGACTCTTGTCTGTTCTGGTGTTCCTGTTCATTGTTGTCTCCATTGTCGTTCTTGTCTGTTGTATCTCCTTCTTGTGTGTCCCTTTCTCCTGTTCTCCTTTCTTCATCCTCTACTCTGTTTGGCTCATCTGTGATGACTGTGTAGGTAAACACAAACAAGTATGTATCAGTTTCCAGCTCTGTCAAATAAATGAATTTCAAGATACACACATTTGTCTTCATTAAAATGAGTGTCACCACACTGTCACAAAATGTAATACTAACCAATTGAAAATAGTTAAATGTACATCTCTTGTAGATATCACTGTTAGAGTAGTTATCTGCCAATAGGACAGAATCATTCCTATACAAATGCAGTTTGAGTAATTCACTTAATATATTTACTTAAAACTTTAATATAGTCATTTTCACTTAATACTCTAATATAGTCATCTTTCTGCATTCAACACTAAGGAAAGCTGTACAATTTGACATGATAATGAGGAAAAAAGGCAGATCATTTTTTGATCATATCAATTTTAAGATGGGGGTCAAGGCTTAATATTTGGGAGCATAGTGTCCCTTGCTCCCTTTCAGGAGCCCCACTGGATTGGCTTTGATCTGAAATATTTGTATAAAAAGCTTGTTAGCTGGCTGTCCATCTCATAATGTTCACATAGAAACTAGCTGTCAATAGAAAATATAAATCAGAAGAATTATATTTTCATGCAAAATCTGTCACAAAAAGAGGTTGCTCATTTAAATGCAGGTGTTGTTATGGCAACGTCAGTGGCCAGACAGCCACATTTACTGCTGCAAATACGTTCAAACATGCTGTCGACACGTAAAGCAGTGGCAACTATGCCACCATTTCAGCTGACTTTTTCTCAGAAATACTGTCACATAACATCCATATATATATTTCAGTGCTAGGTTGATGCTTAGCTAAGCTAACTATGAATTACTTTAACTGACAGGACTCAGGAATCAGGATCAACTGTGTACTACTTACTGTAAGGTAGCTTCTAGCTTCATGTCGAACACAGACAGTAAGTCAACATTTCCCAGAGAGCTTTCTTTGAAATCACCAAGTAACGCTAAAAAACACAACATTTAGATTGTATGACAAAGTGTTTATTTAATATATCTGGCTAGCTATAGCTACTTGCTAACGGTTTAGCTTACCCGCGCGATTCAAAGTAACGTCAACGTAGCTATAATGTATGCTTTGCTTACATGTTCGCATAACTTGTAAGTTTACTGACAGGTACATACCTTGTTCATCTGGCTCAGGTGGTGGCTCTGGGGTTTTTGTGTGAGCCACCACTTGAGAGTTGCCGTCTTTTTTATTAAATAAATGTCTAATGTCCATCTTCAGAATCTCCGCGTCCGGGGCTGACAGTTTAAAGTTTAAACATTGTCACAGAGGAGAGGTACGTACCTGTCAGCCAATAAAACACGTTTATTTCCATGCAACTCTCTGATTGGTCTGGTGGCGTCGTCTTGCCTCTGTGTTGCATTCACTGAACATGGGAAATTACAATTCTGCCGTCCGTCCTATAGGTAAAGTAGGTTAATGTATTATATTATTGAGGGAGAATTTGTCCGGGGCTAAAGAAAAAACATCCGGGGCTAAAGCCCCGGATGCCTACCCCAGGCGACGCCCCTGCTGACACCTAACTTGCACTAAGGTGTGTCTGCTGCTATATATATTGCCACTGTTACATTGTTTTGAAACTACTTACACTTTATTTTACATTTCACACTTTTATTTAACTTCAATTTACATGCATACGACACACCTGGAACAGCGTGATGCCGTTATTGTTATGTCTTGACTGTGCAATAAAACAAACAAACTGGTGAAGCTTTATTTATTGTGTCCCACCCCAAATTTGCAGAATATAAGAATGTGAGAGCAGACAGGTGTTGGTGGTTGAATTGATCTACAATGTTGCAACCTTATGCAGCAATGGCAGGGGCAGAAACACAAGTCTTACACACATAAACACAAGTAATTTATCATGTCATTTGTTTTAGATAAATAAGGGAAAAACACCAAACAAGGGTTACTGTCCTTTTCCAAAATCAGCCTGAGGGGGTAATATATAATAAATACATAAAGATAAAGTCCATTGTTATAATGGGGTATTTTATTTGTAAATTACCCTTATTACCCTTATGAACTCCATCATGTCTGAGGTCGGAAAGTAAACAAACGCCTCATACAGCGGGTCGGCTTTATACCCCCTCCCCCGTGTAGTTCTTCTTCTCTCGTTTTTTTTTGTACTCGCCATGAAGTGGTTTTGCGGCCTGCCAGTAAACCCAGAGAAGAAGAAGACGAAGTGACGTCAGCGTAATCTTGCCTCAGGGAAAGTACTGCGGTGTGAATGTGATTGGCACTAGCCCCCTGGCGGATTCAGTGCCGTGGTACTTTAGTGCCGGTGTTGCAGTATAAATTGAGTCATGACAACTGGCGACATTCTATTATTTTCGTCATAGGAATCCGGGGCGTGTACATTGAGGACCCATTGTTGATTTACCAGGAAATAAACATGTCGATCGCCTCGTTTGTCGTTTACGTTCATCTTTTGCTATATCTGCCTTCCTACGATCACTTTGATGCACATTCAGTACTCGTATGTGAGGTTGTGGGTGAGAGGTGGATATCGTGACGCTTACAGGGAGGTATCGAACATTACAAAGTAGGTGACTGTGTGGATGCCTGTTCAAAATATTGCAAACTTGAATAAATCATTTAAATTATATATTTGTGTCCGACTTTCATTTGTACATCGTTCTTAATGTGATGTATAGTAGCTTTTATAGCTGTCCATACCTTCAGACAGCCTAAAAGTAAAACACAAGTTGTTTATTCACAGCCCGAACGCTCATCGAGATGACTGGATCACTCATGACAAGTTGTGATCAGCTCCGATTAAATTGTGATATAAATTCTGTAGCTATATTCTCCAGGGAGCACGTTTTTTTAATGAAATACCTGTATCCCTCTCATCACAACAAGACTCTATACTGTGCAGGAAAAACAATTAGGCTACATGAAAATAACCTTGATGCATGGGAATGAAACACACAAACTATCTTCCGTGGCTATAGTGATATGTCACAGTAACTGTCAACCACAGAAAAGTAAGTCCAGTGGACACGTTGAATATACAGTAGTTCTATTATGCCTTTAAGCCTATACGTTTAACCCATAAGAACCCGGACCCATTTCTACTTTTGGGGAAATTAAGGGGAACGTCATTTAGACTAAATAGACCACCTAGAACACATTTCTGACAAGTAACCCCCCCTAGTGTCAAATATCTGCGCTTCAATGGTAAAGTAACTCTTATTTATAACTTAATTAACGAGGATGATTTTTTGGTTTACATTTGTTTGAACATACTTTGAATTGAAGAATAAAGAATATGTTAACTAAATATAATTGAATCAGCTAAATTAACTGAGGAGATCATAATCTTATTTCTAATTGTGCATATATGTCACTCCGGGTTTACTGTGAATGTTTAGGGCTAAAGTCCCAATGTGACACCAGTGTCACAGCAATATTTATGGCATTTGTTTCATATCAATTTAATCAAGAAATGTTTCCACAACAGGTTAAATGTAATCAGAATACCTTTATTCGTCCCACAGAGGGGACATTTAAATTAGTTACGGCCGAAAAGAGCCGAAGACAGCTTAATGTTTAACAAATGGCATGTAAGCATTTTTATTCTTAAATGGCTTGAATGTTAACTTTAGCAACAAAAAACCTTTCCAAATGTAGGTAGTTCTGTCACATGCCTGGCACATGGACATCTTGGACATGTTGTTATGGGAACACAAAAGCAAATGACAAGGACCATGACCCACCAGACTGTTCAGGGTGTGTCACTTAGGGACTTCATGAGATAAAAAAGGCTGAAGCTGTATAAGGAACTTTCCAGAACATTTACATTTCATGTGACACCTGTGTCTTAGCAATTCTGTCTGCCTTCCGTGTTGCACCATTAGGACCCACTGATATAAAATGCTTAACTGCCTAAATTGTAACTATGCACTTTTTGGTGGGCTAAGCCCCAACTTGACATATTTTTGGCTTCATTTATAGTGCCTGAATGTAAGTTTAAATATTATGCAATGCAACGTTTTTCTTGGCCTACATTACCGTTATAGAAGGAAAAATAACAGCGATAGTTATGTTTCAGAATAACCTTTATTGGAAATTGTTAGAACAATCTCACTCGTCACCGGCTTGAGCTTCAACCTCAGGACCCATGTATCTGTGATCCTCTCCAGAATGGAAGTAGTCGTCACATACAGAGCATCAACTAGTTCCTGAGCAGTGTCCTTCACGCTGATATCCAAGAGAGGGAGTTACACAGTCACAAGATGGAGGAATAGAAAGCAGTATTCATTGTTTACTTCAGATTAGCTCCACGTCAGAAATGATCATGCTTGTCATATGTCTATCTCCATAGAGGCTGAATCATCATGTTAATCACATAGCTATCATATGCCTCAAACAGTCCTGATGCTCTTTTGGTAAAGTAATGCAAAAGTAGGCTAATATAAAAGTAGTGTAACTCATTAAATTTCAGAGACAGTAATATTGTAATGTAACGTAGGCTATTACTTAAAAAAGACAGTAATAAGTAATTGTATTACAATTTGGAAGTAACTTGCCCAACACTGCAGATGATCCAGTCATCTCGTTGCTGCTTTCGGGCTGCGAATAAACAACTTGTGTTTTACTTTTAGGCTGTCTGAAGGTATGGACAGCTATCAAAGCTACTATACATCACATTAAGAACGAGGTACAAATGAAAGTCGGACACAAATATATAATTTAAATGATTTATTCAAGTTTGCTATGTTTTTGAACAGGCATCCACACAGTCACCTACTTTGTAATGTTCGATACCTCCCTGTAAGCATCACGATATCCACCTCTCACCCACAACCTCACATACGAGTACTGAATGTGCATCAAAGTGATCGTAGGAAGGCAGATATAGCAAAAGATGAACGTAAACGACAAACGAGGCGATCGACATGTTTATTTCCTGGTAAGTCAACAATGGGTCCTCAATGTACACGCCCCGGATTCCTATGACGAAAATAATAGAATGTCGCCAGTTGTCATGACTCAAGTTATACTGCAACACCGGCACTAAAGTACGGCAAGTCCTGCGGTGTGAAAGCGGCTAAGGGGAGCACGTTTGTAACCCGACACCGTTGCAATGAATCGACATCTGACCAATCACGACTTTGATACGGCCACTAGTGCAGGTGAAGAGATGTTGGTGAAAAGACAGTTTCAGTCCGGCACAAGCAAGAGGGGAAAAAAAACAAAACATGAAGAAACTAGAGCATCACTTGCATCAACTTGCGAATGTTGTATAAGTCAAATTGCCAATTGCCATATTAAAACATCAGCTGCAATTCAGGACATGAAGAAGGCAGTCTCTGCAGAGCATACAGGCTAATGGAGATGCAGTTATTTCCAGCATTCTTTATTTACCATTCATTCAAGTATGTTATGCCTTTGATCTGCTAATGTACAGGAGGAAGAGAGATACACTGTCTGTCTAGTTGGCTTACATAACAGTTAAAGTTTACAGCTTAAAAAACATGGAGCATTTTTCCCCCTTTTATTCATTTTTATGTCAATTTGCACATTTCATGGTGATGCTCAGCCTCTCCCCTTAACTCCTAACAGCCATCATCATGTCAACCACAACACAGAGAAATACTGATAGAAATGTGTGTAGTTGTTGATACATTGCTGACAGAGGGAACTAGAATACAGATTTAAGAAATATCCGTTTTTGAGCATGTCATAAGCATGTTTTGTCTTGACTATATTACAACTATATTATAATAATATCTCATCTCACAATGTCGCTTGGGGCCCCAAGTTGCCCAGGGGCGGCCCTGGGTGTGCATTTCACTCACCCTATTTGAAGAGGAAGGCCATTCTCCTGTCTTTCATGGTAGCGAAGTGGTCAATAACAATGTCATAGAACTTCCCAGCGGCCTTTAGGTCCTCCACAACAACAGAGTCAATGGATATTGTGGCTAGGTTGACAAGTCTGTCCTGTCCACACGTGTTCCTCAGATACGTTTTGATCCTTTTTAGACAGGAAAAGGAGCGCTCTGCTGATGTGCTGGTGGCTGGTATCGTGAGCATGAGCTGGAGCAGCTTGTAGACCTCGGAGAGTGTGCCCTGTAGGTCATCCTCAATAAGAAGCTGTATCAGCTCTCCTGGTGGCTTGTGAAACAACCTGTTGTTGTACAGCGTGTGCAGCTCATTCCTTAACTTCTGCTCATCAAAGAATGGATACGTGTTGATCAGCTGAGCCAGCTCACTGCTGGGAAATGCATCAGGGTTGCAGAACGATGTGAATGATGTGTATCCGAAAAAAGTGTGCTTCATATCTGCAAATCTTTGGGTCATGTGCAACACTATGCCGTCAACAATCTGGAAGTAAAGACGCCGGAAAGACACAACCGTTTCCTCGTCTCCTTCTTGATGCTGGTTAAACCCTTGCTCCAGGTCGTCCCAGCCGCGGCGACGTCGTTTACGTCGGGGCACAGGATCGCCGACTGCTTTGACCGTGTCATCGTAAATGCGACTGAATGTCTCATCTGTTCTTGTGGCTTTGAGAGCGCTGAGAGTGCTCATGATCCGATCCTGGCATTTTTTGATGTCCGCCGTCTTGCTTTGCAGAACCTGGAAGAGTGGTTCTGTGAGGCCGAAAATGGACTGAAAGACCCCGAGCAGGAAGGTGAAGTCAAAATCCTCAAGTTTTTGCTTCAAGGAAGCACTCGCGCTTGAAGCGCTTCAAGGACACATCCCGGCTCTGTCATTATCCTGTCAAAAGCGATACAGAGCGACCCGCGTCCTTCATGGATGGCGTGTACTGCGCGGCTTTTAAAATTTCACCTCACAGCAGAACCCCCTGGTACACGCACAGCTCGATCAACTTCAGACAGTAGTGCTGATCTCTTACATGAACATGAGAAAAAATTGTGGAAGGCATCGAGATTGGCAAAAAACAGTTTGGCTGCTTGGATGTTGTTTGTGCCTTGTGCTAAAACCAAATTTAATTTGTGAGCATAGCAGTGGATGAATAGCGCATTGGGGCAGTGTGCTTTCACTAAAGCCTGAACGCCACCGTGCTGTCCACTCATGCAGCTTGCTCCGTCATAAGTCTGACAAATCAGTTTGTTTGTTGGGCTGTAGTTCCCGATGGCTCTCATGACAACTGATGTTACAGCTTTTGCATCTCTTTCTAAGCTGACATAAAAAAAGCCGAGGAAACGTTCACACACACTGCCTTTTTCATTCACATATCTGATTATGATAGTGAGTTGGCACTTATTGGAGATGTCTGATGTGTCATCCACTTGTACAGCAATGAAAGGAGAAATGTGTATTTCTTTATCAGTCTCATCCTGGATACAACGAGCTATGCTCTCAATTATGTCATTTTGTATGGTGTTTGACATACCGCTGAAGACTGTTGACGATCCCAAGTGCTCCGCGAGTGCAGTGTCAAACTCTGCAAATGCACGTACCAGCTCTACAAAATTGCCCCTGTTAGAACTGCCAGCGGCCTCATTGTGTCCCCTGAATGCTTGCTCTTGACGTGCAAGGTACAGGGCAGCAATGATGAGTTTCCTCAGAATATCCCGGTTCTTTTTTACTTGTTCGTTGTGCTTCTTTGTGCTAATGGTTCTTGCTACATCCAGAGCCTCGTCAATCCTGGCGCGTCCAAAAAGCTTTAATTTCACAGCACAATCTATATGATTTTTAGATTTACCGTGCCTCTCAATTGCCCGTGACAGGTTGGCAAGGTCGATGAATCCTGAAGTTGCCCAAGGATTGTTCAGGGAGCACGGACCCTTGTCAAAAATAAGACATGGCCAGCAAAATAGACGCTGAAGTTTAGCGCTTCCAGTTAGCCACTCCGTGCGGACATAATTGTCCTCATTGAACGTCCGATTAGATCCCTTATTCCTCTGTGTACACAGCTCGAGTGTGGGCGTTGTCCTGCCATCTGCTTTAATTTTTAGTTGCTGCTGTAGCAGAAGTTTAGTGAAGTTATGCTTAATTAAGTACGCCAAATCTCCTCCCTCCATAATGCTTCATTTGCTTGATAATTTCTAACGGCGGTGATGACAGTTACAGTATTACAATTGATTTTGATGTGATTGGATGGCAGTGTCCAATCAAATCGCCAGCCGCCCCTGAAGGGAAGCTAGAGGCGGCTGGCTTCCCCTGGCATGGCCCTGACCAATCACAGGTTGGCAGGGGCATCACGTGGGCCTCATCTGATTGGTTAATCCCTCAATTTTTTTTCACCAAGGGAAACTATAGGTTACTTACGTAACCCCAGTTCTCAGAGTAACATGAAGTGAGATGTCTCACTATGGGATGCGCCTCATCGCGGAGCAAACAGAAGCATCAATCTCATTACGCCAATCCTGATTGGCTGGAGATCTTGACGTCAGCGTCAGGGAAATCACCCCCTATAAGTAGCTTGCGCCACAACGCATGCGCCATTCAAAATAAGCACCTCTTCTCGCTTCACCATAGCAAGGAGGGCCGTCTGGTGAGACATCTCACTTCATGTTACTCTGAGAACTGGGGTTACGTAAGTAACCTATAGTTCTCATTCATAACACTCCGTTCGATGTCTCACTATGGGAAATTGTAGCTCCCGTATTGCCAGACGAGCTTATCTCGAAAATCACCAAACCAACCAGAACTTAACAGGTAGAGCTCTGACTCAACCAGGTGCCCAGCACTGCTTGAGTCACACTGGGAGCAGAACGTCCAGCCTGTTAGGAGGCAGACAAAAGTGAGCGGCGAGGACCAGCTCGCCGCTGCACCAATGTCTTTGATGGGAGACATCCTGGACAGAGTCCAGAATGCAGCCAGACTCTGAGTCGAAAGAGCTCGCGGACCCGAGGGTGCCTGCGAACTCTGACTCGTATGAGCCCCAAAGCAATTGCTTCCACAGACCAGTGGGAGAGCCGTTGCTTAGTAACAGGCTTGCCCTTATAAGGGTTAGCCCAGGACACAAGGGGTTGGTCATTATGACAAAGCACCCTTGATCTGTCCCTGTACGTGCGTGAAGCACGGGCTGGACACGGCAAATCCGGCCGCTGTTCCCCGGAGGAATACAGTGGCGGGGAGGATGCCTTAATGTCAAATGTGGTACCCGAACCGACCGCCTTAAGATAAAGGCAGGGTTGGGCTTCAACCACACTCTGTTTGCCCTGGGGCAAACTGAGTGCATGAAAACTGTACAGATAGTGCATGAGTGCCACTGGCTCGCTTGGCAGCTGCCAGGGTCAGCGTCATGTCACACTGTATTTAGATTGTACCACTCACGGGCCAGGCCCATAGAGCCAAGCGCTCTGGGTGTGGGTGAAAGATCGCCCCCCCCCGCTTGGGACAGTATGTCCCTGCGTAGTGGGAGCTGCCATGGCTGCCCGCACAGCAACTGATATATCTCCGCTAGCCAGTACATAGCTGGCCAGTGCGGAGCTATCAGGATAAGTGTGTGGCGTTGCTCTCTCACTCTGGCCAGAGTTGGGGGTATCAGAGCCAGGGGTGGGAACGCGTACAGAAGGCCCGGGGGCCAATTGTGCGCGAGTGCATCCACGCCTAACGGTGCATTTAGATCGCGCATCGAAAAGAACAGCTGACACTGAGCGTTGTCTTTCGATGCGAACAGATCCACCGCGGCTCTGCCGTAACGCACCCACAGCTGGCTCACAATCCTTGGATGTAGAGTCCAGTCTGCATAAAGTGGTATACCTCTGGACAGTAGATCTGCCCCGAGGTTCCTCACTCCCGGTACGTGCGTCGCTCTCAGAGAGAGGAGACGCCTACCGCTCCATAGGATAAGTTTGCGCGCCAGTGTGTGTAACTGGAGAGAACGCAAACCCCCTTGGCGGTTAATATACGATATCGTGGTCGTATTGTCTGTCCTCACGAGGACGTGATGTCCCCTGAGGAAAGGCAGAAAGCGTTTTAGGGTGAGAAACACCGCTAAAAGCTCCAGGTAATTTATGTGTGCCCGCTGGAGGTCTCTGCTCCAGAGACCCCTCACCGGGCGACCTTCATAAATACCTCCCCAACCTGTCAGACATGCGTCCGTGGTGACCACTTTCCGTGAAAGGACAGCACCCATAGGCACACCTCGTACTAGAAAAGTCGGGTGCAGCCAGTGGCGCAGTGCCATTACGCATTTCACAGTAACCATCACTCTCCGCGCGCCATGGCGGGGTTTAGTTTTAGGGCGGCCACCCAGCGCTGAAACTCCCTCATGTGTAAGCGTCCCAGTCGTACGACCAGGATGGCTGACGCCATGAGCCCCAGCAATCGCAGGCATGATCTGAAGAGAACATGTTTGCGCAGCTGGAAAAGAGCGAGACAAGCTCTGAAAGCTTTCACTCTATCCGCTGACAAGCGAGCTGAAAAGGGCACCGAGTTCAGGTGTAAACCCAGGAAGAGTATAGTCTGCGCGGGGCACAACATGCTCTTCTCTGTGTTTATTATGAAACCCAGGTTGAGCAGGTGCTTTACGAGGACATTCGTCTGCGTAACAGCCTCCTGCTCCGACTGTGCGAGAAGCAGCCAGTCGTCCAGGTAGGTCGCCAGGCGAATACCCTGTTGTCTTAACGGGGCTATCGCGGCTTCCGTACATCGTACAAACACCCTTGGACTGAGAGACAGACCGAAGGGGAGTACTCTGTATTCATAACAGATCCCCTGAAATGCGAATCTCAGATATTTCCTGTGTGGGTAATATACTGGGATGTGAAAATACGCATCTTTCAGGTCGACTGATGTGAACCAGTCGTCTTGTCGCACGAGCCGCAGCAGAGATGTGTGAGTGAGCATTCTGAACTTATATCTTCTTAGATATTTGTTCAGAGCCCTCAAATCAAGTATTGGCCGAATTCCGTTCCCTCCCCGTTTGGGAACGAGGAAGTACTTGGAATAGAAGCCGCCCTGACTCTGCACGGCGGGTACAATAGATATAGCCCTCTTTTCTAGGAGAGAGAGAATCTCTTTCTCCAGAATATGGGCTGACTCTCCTCGGGCCTGCGAATGCAGAATGCCCGAGAAGCGAGGGGGGGGGTGACAGCGAATTGGAGTCTGTAGCCCCGTGTTACTGTCTTGAAAACCCAGGCAGATGATGTGAGCATCTTCCACTGCATGCTCCTTAGAGCCAGTGGAAATGTCACATCTCTTCCCCTCTGAGTCTCTATTTGTTGTGTTATGGGGCCCTCTAGTGTCTGAACACAGTGGTGCCCCCTTTCGACAATCCCCACCGACACTGCGCATGCGCATGACGGTGGTGCCTTCACAACCCCAGCCGGCACTGCGCATGCGCGTAGCGGTGGTGCTTTTAAAAACCCCAGCCGGCACTGCGCATGCGCGTGACGGTGGTGCCTTCACAGACCCGCCTGTAATCCGCCTTTTGAGAGATGCCGTAGCTGCTCTCAGAAGGGGAACAGTTGACGGGCTGTTTATTGTTTTTCTTTTCATTTTTCCGAGCTGCGCCCTTGGCTCGAAGCCTGGATGCGTCAGCGGAAAATGATTTGTGACAGAAAAATCAATAAGTGTGTGACATGTGTTTATGCGGACTTGAGGATGGTGTTGAGGCATCTCTCGAGGCGGCGGGAACACATTTAGAGCTGGGGAACCGTAGACTTCCAGCTCTGTCACAGAGGGGAGAAGGAGGGGCTGTCGCGCCGCTCGCTTCTTCTTCCTCGACTGCTGGCCGAAATTCTGGGTTGGCTGCGCCTGGGCTGCAGCCGGAACCGGAGATTTTCTAGGCCAGCTCGCCCTCGTCCCCTGCCTGGGCTGGGGACTCGGGGCGGACTGCGACCTCTGCGCTTTCGGTATTTTTAACCGAGCAGGGTTCGCAGCTTGGACGAAGGGCTGCCGCTGCGAAGGCAGCGGCTGGGCCCTTCGAGGGAGGCAGAGGTGGAGGGCCTCGTCCTCCTTCTTTTTTCGACTCGCATCTACTTTGCATGGAGGCAAGAGCGGAGCCGAAAATCCCCTCGGGAACGATGGGCATGTCAAGCACATCCTCCTTTTCCCGGTCTGGGAGATTGGTGAGGTTGAGCCATCTAGCTCTTCCCTGCACCACCATGATCCCCATTGTTTTGCCCGTGGCCTGGACGGCGCAGCGTTGGACACAGAGACAAATGTCTGTGACCGCGGCCAACTCGTCCAGAACGTCCGGTCCAGGATTACTCGACATATCCTCACAGAGCTCCACTTGGTATGCGGTTAGCAGTGAGGAAACGTTCAGAGCCCTGGCGGACAACGCTGCTGCTCTGTAGGACCGTTCCGTCATGGTTGACTGGAAACGATCCACCTTCGCTGGCAGCGTTGGGTTCCTGCCTGGTGACGGGCCCATCCTCGGTAGGAGGTGGGTTGCCACCAGCAGTTCCATCGGCGGTATGCGGAGCAGGCCGAGCCTCTCCATACCGTCGCAGTCTAGGGAGGAGGCACCCTGGATTGGGGCCTTGTTGGTAAAGGGTCGGTCCCTCCATGAGACCGACACCTCATCCAACATCTCCGGGAAGACCAGGAGGAGTTGCCTCCTTGTCCTCGTTGCTTGGGGAGAATGTTTCCCCTCGTAACGGGACCTGGCGGTCTCCTTGGCCCTTTCGGGCCACGGGATGTCTAGCCTGGATGCAGTGCGCTGACACGCGGCCTGCAGGTCCCTGCTCAGACAGGGCGAAGCTGGTGTGCTATCGCCCGGGAGAGCAGCCATCGCTCCCGGCTTTGCCGTTTGAGCCGATGACATGAAGATATATTCTTCTTGCTCATCCGAATCAGACAGGAGGGACTCAGAGGCGTCCTCTTTGTCCCCCATGTAGTCTAATTCCAGGACATTCCCCACGGGTGAGACCATGGTGAGGTCTCGCCGGGAGCTCCCGCCTGGTGAGGCGTGGGGCTCCGTTCCCGCGTCTCTTGCCGCCACCGGGTCCCGGCCTGACACGGCGTGGGATCCCGGTTCCGCAGCTGCCGCTGTTAGTGAGCCCCAGACCGACATAGTGAGGGGCTCAGTCTCTGCAGCAGACGCCCCCGTGTCTTGATTGCCAAACGGCGAATCAGTGGACATGAGGGAGTCCTGTTCCAACAAGCTAGCTTGGTGTGCTAGCCGTCGGTGGAGGCTCTTTCGGGTGAAAAGGGCGCAATGCCCGCACGAGCCGGGGTTGTCGATAGCTTCCTGGGCGTGTTTCTGCCCGAGGCAGGACGGGCAGACCTGGTGTGAGTCTGTGCCTGCTATCTTCAACCCGCAGCCGCATGACCGAGCCTTCGAGTCCCTGACTCCTCTGGTGTGAGGGGGAGAGGCGTCCATCTTGTTCGCCTCGTGGCGTGGAGAGGACCCACTCGTAACAGGTACGTCGTTGAGAGAAAAAGTGTTACCAACCCGTCCTTAATCCGGAGAAAAAGGGGACGGTGTGGGTCCTTTGTTCTCAAAGAATATTGACTGGTGTGTCAATATACTTCTAATCCTTTTCTCCTCCGTGAGAGAGAAAAATAAAAGCGTCCTCGCTACCGTGGTGTCGGTAGTAAGGGGAAGCTAGCTAGCAACGGGTGCGTAGCTAGCTTGAGAAAAATCAAAACCTTACCTTACTTTCCGGGGAAAGAACGGCGAGGTCGATTTTAATACTAACTGGCGTTAGTATTACCGTCTTCTTGCGAAGCAGAAGGAGTAGCCGGCGAGCGCCCGTCGACCGAAATGGTTATATTTGGGTTCAGTCTGTGGACCGTTAAGCTTGTCCGGCTACTATAGAGATGTGCTCTGAAGCGAGAAGAGGTGTTTGAATGGCGCATGCGTTGTGGCGCAAGCTACTTATAGGGGGTGATTTCCCTGACGCTGACGTCAAGATCTCCAGCCAATCAGGATTGGCGTAATGAGATTGATGCTTCTGTTTGCTCCGCGATGAGGCGCATCCCATAGTGAGACATCGAACGGAGTGTTATGAATGAGAACTAGATTCTGCTGGCCTCCTCTCGCAACAGTGAATGCAATCTACTGTTTCACCATGACATCTAGAGGGGCGCTGTTTCACTCTTTGTAAAATACTCAATGAGAATGGGGGAGAGACGGTCCGGCAGGAACACACAGGAAAGTAGAATTACAGAAACAAAACAAAGTGTTTTTATTTATTTATTTAAATTATAACTACAATCCGAAAAAACAGGGGAAGCCTGGCTTCCCTTGGCCTCCGGGAGAAAACGCCACTGGTCAGCAATCAGGTCAAAGTTTAATTTGGTTAAATACTTTGGTGTATACTACCGAATAATACGACTTCCCACATGCCTCAGCTGTACTTTGTCAACACGTTAAACCAGGATTGTGAACATTGTGAGCACAGTAAGCATTGTGTATTAGCATGCTGCCGTTAGCATTTAGCTCAAGGCACCGTTAAGCCAATAGATTCAAAGTTCTTAAAGAAATGTACATATGTGCAATTCTCTCTCTTCAGTGAAGTTTGTATAAGGTTGAATATTTTACAAAGAGTAGCAAGTATTTTTAGGCTATATTTTTCATCTTTTGTTTTTCACTTTTGAAGCATCGAAATTGAGTTTTAAAAAAATGCTAAGAACCTTGTTCAACTAAATAAATAGCAATATAAATTATTATCATTAAACCATTTTAGGCTTTCCAAGTGTGCTTCCTAAAGGGTTGGATCAGATTATTGACAAATGTAAATACAAACGAAAATGTGATATAACCTAAAGTTTTTATTCAAAATCAAACATTGAACATATTGTTCAGCATTTGCAGTTAATCAAGTCAAGTTACACTTAAAAAAAACATTAGTAGCACATAGTACAGCTGTATTCCACAACATGTGGTTTTCAAGAGAAAAAAGGTTTTAAAATGAACATATTGTACAGATGTAATGAATCAACTAAAACACATAATAGTTATAATCTAATTACACATTTGTTCAAAAGGGCTGTTAATAGATTGCTTTTTGTATTTGATAATGTAATCAATCACATGTAATACCAATATGAATAAAAACACTGAAACATTTTTTTTTTCTGTCACATTAGAAAGGTGTGTCGCTGCTTCTGTTGAGGCACATTTCTGATCACGAATGAATCCAGTGGGTAGAACAGAAGATAGTCTTTTGTGTAATGACACAGGCTAAGAGGGGGAGTTTAATGGGAAGAGCTCATTAGGGAGGAACATGGGTCTGTACTTTCTCAAAAAGGCACCGGCCCACTGATTGGTTCTGATGAGACACGTTGTTGCCATGTCAACAGAATCAAACAAAGGAGCCCCTGGGTGCTGGTATGGACACCGTTGACCCAGTGTGGCACCATGCCATGCCATGCTAGGCCAGGCCAGCCAATGAGGGTCCCGTCTCTCAGTAATACCCAGGCTTTTAGCCATAATATATCCATGTGTGAGAACAACAGGTGGATATTTTCATCTCATTCACTTCTGTACAACGTTTCTGAGTTTTGACAAACATAGAGGGACGGGAGGTTTAGGGCTGCTTTATTGGCTGTGCACTCCTTGTTCGTGTTAATCATTTATGTTTACAACTACAAGGCGATAATCACTAGGAGGAACGAGAGCCAAAGGTCTCATAGACGTCAGTGAAGGAGAAGCTCCTCTGGGAACGCCATCCGGTGAGTCTGTCTGCTGCTTTTTAAATTACTTGTTAGATGTTAGGGTTATGTTTTAGTTAGGATATTATGGTGACTGTTGTTCAAATAAATGATGAAAGGACATCTGTGTTGTCCGTAGATATCGTATCATCCTGTAACAGTGGGGCACATATTAGCCTTTTATCGTCTTTGAAAGATACATATTCACATGACACAATTCTCAGAAGAATGGACAAATGGTCAACATGAATCCTCTTGGATTTCAACATTAAAATCAGTTTAATCTCATTTATACTCCGAATATTTAATTGATCATAACATTCAAAATCTACCAAAAATTCAGATTAAAGATTAAATACTATTTTCTTTCTTTACATGAAGTAGTTAAACTAGAGTATTTTGACTAAGGTAGCCTTTATCAATCACACAAATACTCATTAACATAAACTAAGGCTTCCTTAAATCCTGAAATTAGATCATGCCTTAAATATAGGTTAACTTTAAATGTTCCAACTGAATCACTAATGTAAAATCAGACCGAGGGGCATTCTGTAAAATGGCCTACTTGTCATTGGTTGCTCTAGCTTCAACTCAATGTAGTGACGGGCTTCTGCTTCCTTGTTGCTCATGCTTTATTCAGATGATTCATATTCTACTGTAATTCTTCTTGCTAACAGTAGAAAACATGATGTGCCCACATTTTGATCATTTCCCATAAAGCAGATCTTACCCTAACTAGATCAATAATTAAAAAGGGAAGAAAGTTGACGCTGCTCTTTCTGTAAAGAAACGTTCTAACATGTTACGACACTTCACTCAGTTATAATTTTTCTTGAGTGTGACCAGATACTAAATGCTGATCGATTTCAACACAAGGCAGGAACCTATTCTGCCTTTTGTCCAGCTGCAAAACATATATATCTGGTTTAATCATTTATGTTAAATAAATTAAAGAATTTTGGTGTTTTACCAAAAGAAAGACAGTGTTTAGTTATCAAAGGGCACATATATTACCATAAATTGTCTAGATAAGATGGACGATTAGTTTTATTGTTTTTATTCAAATATTGTGTAACTGAATGAACAGTGATACTAATCAAAGAACAGCAACAAAGGCCCGAATTTGAGAAGTGAATCTTTATTTTTCCGATGGCTCCACTTTGGTCCAGCCTGTCTTCTCTTATTTATCTACTCAATGTAACAACTATTTAATAGTAATGACTATTTTACACTGAAACTGCTGTTGCATGTAAGACAGTTACTCCACATATGTTTGAATATTATACTTTTGTTATTGTAATGTTTTCTATTATATATTTATGTTCATTGTTTCATACACCAAAGCAAATTCTTTGAATGTGAAACCTTTTTAATAATAATCCAGATTCTGCCTTGAAACTCGGCTCAGACATTATTGGTTGTCAGAGAATGAAGCCTACATACATCGGTGTGCTCCTTCGGTGTGCTCCAACAAATTAGAAACCTGATTTGCGTGTCTTTTATTCAATGGTTGGGGTCGATTTTTCTTCTTTGTCAAATAACATACATAACAGACTAATGGCATTCCCATCATTCTTGGCAATAGTAGTGCTAATAAGCATCGTCCTATTAACACATTACATTATAATGGTAAACATGCTTAACATTATGCAATCTGAATAATAACATGTCAGCATGCCAACAATATTGGATTTAGCTCTAAGCGCTAAATATATAAGGACAACCCCACAGGACCACTAGCATAACAGCAGACTCTTCTTGTAACTTGATTATTAATCATTTATCAAACTAGTTGCCAACTCATTTTCTGTCGATTGACTAATTTCATTATTAAATAATTGTTAAAGAAAAGCGCCCTACTTATTTGGTTGTTCTTTCTTTTCATTTGCAGACATGGAGGGCATTACAGGAAGTGTATTACTGATGTGCTTCATCGGCTTAATAGATGGTGAGTATTCAGTGAATTTTGTCATTACGTTATAATTATCACTACTTAACATTCTGCTTATACTGTCTTCTCTACAGCAAATACCAGTCCTTCAGTTGAACCTGGAGTCTTTTCAATATGTGAAGACATCCCCAAAGGTATGTGTGTGTGTGTGTGTGTGTGTGTGTGTGGCATGTGGGTGTGAAATATATATATATTTTTAAATGACTTAGCCTGAACACATTAATCTATGTTCCACTGATGTTTTCTTTTCATAGATCATCCCGCGTTCACTATATTAGCCACAGACCTGGAAGGTGACACACTGACTTATGAAATCAATGGGCCCAATGCTGCCTACTTCACAGTTAACAGAACCACTGGGGTTGTATCCATAGAAAGGAACCTAGATAGAGAGGTGTGGTGGAAGAAGAGACACTTTAATGTTTAGCATTTTGACATGGTATATATTTGTATTCATCTGTGTTTAATTGTTTTTATTCAAGGCTTCTAATTATATGACGCTTGGAGTTTATGTCTATGATGGTCAAACTGGAGTAAGTGACATTTCATTAAGTTTTAATCAACCATTTCATTTAAGTGTGTTCATCATACTTTAAGAGTACACCATGCAATGTATTTCAGACACAGAAAGATGTAACTCTAATAATAGAGGAGGCCAACGACAACAAACCAATATTCCAGGAGCCTTCATATGACATTGATGTCAACGAAGTAAGTTAAGCATATATTTATATATTACAAATGATCTTCTTATTTTTTAAATTACATAAATGTCCTACATGAGAGACATCAGTTAGTTTAATTTTTCTTTTTTGCCTGTCTTTTTATTCCTGTCCAATTAATCAGAATACCGCCATAGGTGCATCTTTGTTCAAGGCGGAGGCCACTGATGCAGACACCTCAAGCGCTGGGGTTATTACTTACAGCATTGATGAAGTAAGCTTCTTTTGCAAAAGATAAATAGCATACTGTGATGTTCCTTTACTTTATCAAAGCTTAATTTACACTGTTTTTTCTAGGTTACTCCAAGTGCTGGATCCAGTCTTTTCAGCATTGTAGCCACAACTGGCGAAGTCAGATTACAGGGAAGTCTGAATTACACTGCACTGAGTACTTTCTATCGGTTGAAGATTAACGCAACTGTAAGTACCACCCAATAAATAGTGTGTGATTTTAACGAATGTATTTTATTTGCTTTCTTGCGTGAGTGGGGTGCCAATATTCTTCACTAGACTTGAAATGTCATTAGTTATTTCCCAAAATATAATCTATATTAATACAGTAGAGAATGGTTATGGTTATTGAACACCCAATTTCATTATTTCATTCATTCTTACTGGTTTTACCACTTTACTATTCTATAATTTGTATTGTGCTATAACAAAAAGGAAACAAGTTGGAATTTCTTTTTTTAATGTAAACTCCTGTGTGCTCTGTAACAGGATGGTGGAGGTGCCTGTCATTATAGGCCAATTAAAAACTACTTCTCAAGCGTTGTTTTTTCCTTCGTCACGGTTGTGGACGTCCCAGACCTGGACCCACAGTTCATTGGTCTGCCCTACGTGGGGAAAGTGGAAGAAAACGCTGTCTTGGTGAGTGCTGATGCATTTCAGTAAAATAAGAATAACTTGCTCAATGTCATTTGAGTGCATACAGTCATTCAGTTATTACACATTTTCCAATTATTTGTCTGACTTAAGCTTCTTATTCTGTTGTAAATTAGGATGTTTTCCTTGTCTCTGTGCAGGCTCTACTGTATATATGTATAATGTATATATGTTTCAATGGCCCCAAATGTACTGCACATTGTGATTTGCTGTAAACATCTAAAGCATACTTTGAGTTTTGTGTAAATGTTTTCTTTTTTTGTTCTTTGCCAGGACACTTATGTGTTTAGAGTAACGGCCATGGACCAGGACACAGGAGTAAATGATAATTTACTCTTCAGCATTGAAGGTGACCCTTGTCAACTTGGTTATAATGTGTTTGTTTTCACTAAGTGAATGAGAAAGACATTTTTTTCCTACATTGTTTGACAGGTTCCACAGCAGCAGTGGGCCTGTTCAAAATCTCACAAATTGATGGCAACATATCTGTGTTGTCGGATATTGACAGAGAAGAGATTGGTGACACTGTTACCCTGACTGTAAAGGTAAACATGTTTAAAGTCATACATCAATTTCCTCCTCTGTATGGACGTTAACTTTGTCTATGTCTTGTATATGTTTATTTCCCTCCCTGTAGTTTGAGTAATTACTCTAAATAACATATAAACACTTCAACAGTTTGCAGAGAGTGAGTTGAAAATATTCATACCGCTCTTGGGTGCATACGTAATATGACACCTGTACCTACTGTACTCGTTCAACCTTCCACGTTAAACTATAAACATTTGTATTTGTGAAAGGATACAACAAACAAGAGGTAACATGCTAACAAGGTATTGTTCATATTTTGTTAGATAACAGATTATGGGCTACGATGAGGTCATTCCTGGACTTTAACCATCTGGGCTGATCCCATTTGAAAAAAAAGAAGCAAAACAAAAAATCAAGTGCAACTAAAATAGAGAATATATTCAAAACAGAGGTAGTTCTAGTCATATATTTCCGAAGGGTAAGGGATAGAGACCTAATGCTACTTTGGATTTGCCAGCTCCTTAACTGGCGATGACTAGCTAATGTCTAATGTTAGCAGAAGGCTAAACTATTAGCAACATTTTCTCTCAATCTCTGAAGTGATTCCCAGTGGCAGATATTTTCAGACTCACTTTTTGATAGGTTTGTCTTCCTTTATTGGGTTACATTTCAATGTAGCTAGTTTTTATTACAATGTTGGAAAAAGCTACTTTTCCCACAGGCCTCTATCGTTCTCAAAGGGACGTGCATGCAATTCTTCATTAGTAGAACCGCCAATATAAACACCCTCTTTCTGGAATGACGTGATTATCAAAAATAAATACTGCCTCCCTACATTGTTATATTGTATTTTGTAATGTTTTAGGCTACTGAGTCTAAAGAAAACATCCACGGAGTCCGAGCCAGCACCACAACAGATGTACAGATCAACATAATCGACAAAAATGATAACCCGCCAAAGTTTTACAAGTGTGGAGACACAGCAGACGAGCGCTCTTGCGTCATTGCGAGTGACTTTACAGGAGATGTGGTTGAGCACTCGTTGGGCGCTGTTTTCATCAACATGACAGTAAAAGATCTGGATAAGGTGAGCAGAAGAGTTACCAAAAACACGGGACTTTCTTTAACCAAAACATGAAGTTTTCCTTTTCAATAGAGGAAAAAATGATCATGTATAAATAATCTTTTTGGCTTTTTTTGCAGATAAAAAAAATGAAACTAACCCTGGAGGGATTCAACAGTGACGTGTTTTCAGTGGAGCCTCAGTCTACCGCATCGGACAGCATCGTTCAGCTTCTGGTCAAGCAGCCCCAAAACCTGGATTATGAAAAAATACTGACAATTGTTCTAACTGTAAGGACAATTGAAAACAGCATGAGTCTCTAATAATAATATATAATAATATATATCTGTCATCTTTTGGTTCATATCGTATTCGTGATTATTGAAGCAGTTAATTAAGTTAACTAAGCTGTTTCCCATGCTTGTGTTGTGGTGCAGGTCATTGCCATTGATGAAGAAGACACCTCCTTCCGTTCCACGGCTACAGTTACTATTAACATCAAGGACGCCAATGACAACAGCCCCATGTTCGCAAAGGACACGTACAAGTTGGAGGTGGTTGAGCACTCTCCTGCTGGGACAGTGTTGGACACCATTACTGTAAGCCCTTTACAATTTGAATTCTTACTCAGACTGTCTTGCATGTGGAAAACACTTGGATAGGACACATTGTTTGGTTTTTTCTAACCTAGGCAGATGATCCTGACACAATGGATGAAGGCAACATCACCTACAAACTTCTTCCAGAAAGCATGTATGCCAAAACACATTTATTTGACACTATGCAGCTTTTGCTGTCATGTTAACTGAGAAAACACCACTGCACACACTGTGTTTCAGACTGCTGTATTTTGACGTGGATCCACATACGGCCGCAGTTTCCGTGAAAAACGCGACTCTGTTGGATCGCGAGGTCAGATCTCTGTATTCAGCCACTCTGCAGGCCAGAGACACAGACGGCAAGCCCGGCAGCACAGTGCTGGAAATCACTCTGACTGACATCAACGACCACCCCCCAGTCATGAACAGAGACTCCTACCAGGAGTTTGTTAAAGAGGGGCAAAAGTTTGAACTTAAGATACAGGTAACAGTGGGGGATATATATACGGGAGTAGTAAATACTACTATCTATGTATCCATGCTATGATTAACCGGAATTCTGATTTATTTATGAATAGTTTTAGAGCTAAATCCAACAGATTTTGTGTTGATGGGAAAATTGAAAATACTTTATTGTGAATGTTCAATTCAGGAGGGTAAATAATAACAGTTGCAACAAGCAATTTAAAAGCCAAAAGAGAGGACACAGTTTCATATTTTAGGGTTGATAGATTTGGAAACATGTTTATAGGCTACAGTTCGAGCTAACTATTTTTGAGTTAAGAAACCAAATAAAGATCTTAAAAAAACATTCAGTCGACGTAGAACTTTAAATTACATGTTGTGAGTACAACGAGGGACAGTTTACAAAAATAAAAATAAAAACTAAATCAGTGATACCAAACCAGAGACACATTGTCTTCTTAATTCCAAGCGTTCTTCATGGGGTCTACATTACCCACAATGCAACTCACCCGCCACCAGTGTGGTTATAGATGGGTTATAGATTATGTTATGTGTTATGTTCTTAGTGGCTAATCAAGCCTTCAGCCTTTATCTTTGAGAGAGTTTTAAGGGGTGGGCTACAGAGTTCTGAAAAGATCCCCTCTTTTATAACTTCACACTCCCAGATGTGTACTATTTATAAACTTGTAGTCTTCCGTCCCAACAGATGCTGACTCGCTTGACATTTCTGAGGATATTTACCAAGTTTTGTGTAGCTTCCGCTGGAGCCGCACACAAGCTTTTTTCACATATGGAATTAGGGGTGGGGGAAATAATTGATACAGCATAGTACCTTACGATACCTTGCGTGGCGATATTGTATCAATACACGGATGCCAAGTATCAACTTTTTTAATTTTTTAATTTTTATATATATAAACTGTAGCATATCCCTCCGAAAGATGGTCGTATATAAAACAGGAAGTTACGTTAAGACATGTATACAATTGCAATGAAAGTAAAAAAAACAATGCCATCTCCTTTTCAGGTTCAAATAACAAAAATTGGGTTATTTACATAAACTATTCATATTGCAAACACATGTTTTAACCAGGAAGGGAAGACGGACATGGATATGACCCATGTGATTTGTGATATACTTAGCATATCGTAGAATCGCAATACTATCGTATCGTGGCGTATCTCGATAGTATCGTATCGTGGGGAGCCTGGTGATTCCCACCCCTATATGGAATAGTTCTGCTTAACACCTGTAACCAGACTTGCTGTAGTTGTGCAAAAATAAGTGGGAAACTATTTTGTATTTTAAACGGTTATATTCTGCAAACTGTGCACAACACAAGGTCCATAAAACAAGATATTTTGCCATTCTTGAGTCGTGTGGAAGAATCGATCCGCCTCATAGAGCTTCAACCCTTTATAACACATTGAAAGAAAAAAAAACTAGCCAGGCCCTATGACCCTACATTAGGGCCCGGCCTCACTCATTTCTGCCTGAGATGTGCAGCAGTCACATATGGACATCCTCTTGTGTTGTTTGGATGTTTATATTGTTATGGCAACATAGTGTATGCAAGTAAACAATTTCATATAATGTTTCTCATTTGGACAGGCAACTGATGCAGATGAATCTGATACAAAAAACAGCCAATTAGTGTTTGGAATCGAACCCAGCAGGTACAGTGATAACTTCACCATCGACCCTGAAACCGGTGTGCTGACTAACAGGGGTAAGCTCGACCGAGAGGCCCTGGATCCGGACCTGGACGGGAGGATCGAGCTCAACGTAACCGCAACTGACAAGGGTATCCCCCCATTGTCCACCATGGTTCCAGTCATCATCAATGTGGAGGCAAGTCTTTCGCAGCAAAGTATTGGTGCTGTGTTGTTTCTGATGCTGCCACCCCTGGTGAGGAAAATAACTGTCAATGTTTTCTTCTGATCAACCCAGGATGTCAATGACAACGGACCAAAGTTTAAAGCCCCCTCTTACAAATTCTCAGTCAAAGAAGGAGAAAAAGGTCAGTATTAACTTTGCTAAGCACAAGTGTTTATAAATGTTTGGTTGGATTTGATGTACATTTTCCTATTCAATCAGGTGCCTTTGTGGGCTCTGTTCAGGCTGAGGACTTGGATCAAACCACAGAGTTCAACCGCATCTCTTACAGCATCATTAATGGAGGTTTCGGCAGCTTCATCATTCGCACCTTTGCAGATGAGCGGGGATACAGGGGAAACATCACCGTAGACTTCGACGTTGAGCTTGACTATGAGAGCACTCACAAGCAGTACGAACTGAAGGTAGAGGCAGCAGATCTAGAACAGGTGAAAGCCAAAGTGATGGTGGAGGTGGATGTGTTGGACGTGAACGATGAGAGGCCCGAGTTCAAGCCGTCAGAACCTGTGAAGGTGAAGGAGAACACCACCATCAGCGGGGCCGTCGGGAGCTTTACAGCGCAGGACAAAGATGGGAACCACTCACTGGTCTACGAGCTGGAATCCATCAAATGCAGATGCAACGGCTCTATGACTGACTGCAGCTGGTTTATCCTCGATCCAACAGGCGAAGTCAGAGTCAACCCGGAGACCACAATGGATTATGAACAGTGTGACCTGGCGGTGATTGAAGCTCAGGTGGTGGACGAGTACACAGAGAAAGGAGAGAACAACAGTGTCACAACAGGTCAGTTTGTTGTACAGATCACAAAAGCATAAAAGCATCACGTTAAAGCATGAAATACAATTAACTTCATTTTCATTCAATCAAACAGGAGAAATGGTTATCGAAATTGAAGACATCAACGACAATGCTCCAGAATTCATTTTGTCAAATTCGGTTTTTGGTGAGTATATATTTTTGATGTATGACTGTAAGTAAATGTTATCTAGAGTAGATTTGACTTGGATTCTGCCCCCTTTAACTGAACCTCGTGATGTCCTAAAGTCATTTAAACAAATACACTTTAGTTTTTCTTTTAAACAAATACAATATTCAGCTGAATTGTGTGTATTGTTAGCATTTAATTGTTCATCACTGATTTTCCTTCTCTGGATTTTAGTTGTGGTGTCAGAAAGTGCAAGTAAAGGGACATCTGTAGCAGAAGTCAGTGTGAGTATGAATGAAAAACTGAAACATTTACACGATTTCAGCTTGTGAAGGAGATATGTGACGTGATCTCTGAACATTCCTGCTTTGATCTCTTGCTGCTCCCAGGCTACAGATCGGGACTCTCTAATAAATAGGCAGGTTGAATTTGAAGTTACAAGAGTCCAATTTGAAGACAACAACAATAAGACAACTGATATGAGGATGCTGTTCGAGGCCGTCACTACACAGCAAAAGGACATTTACGTTGGGATTATTCAGTAAGTACAAAGTCATTTTTCAACGTAATACTGCCTTATTGTATTCTGCTCTAAATGTTTGTTTGGATTTCTCAGTAGCTTTGATATTTGACTGCTGGCTCTCTTGGAACTGATCATTCATTTTAACATTGGAAAATAAATTCAAAGATGCAAAACAAATAAGACACTTAAAAAACTAAGACAAAACTCCAAACAAAGACACTCATATTATTATAAAGACACTCAAAACAAACACAAAGATGTGGAAAACAACCTCAATGAGACACAAAAGAACTACAAAACACAAAGCAAATTTGTCAAAATAGAAAATTATTTAAAATGTAAATGTTGTAGTCCATTTCCTGTTGTTTGTCTTCAAATCAAATCAAGTTTTATTTATATAGCACATTTATAAATGATTTTTGGTCGAGCCAAAGTGCTGTACATATAATAAAAATAGCCTACAGTAGAGAGACTTTACAGCAAATACAACAGCACAGATTGTTCAGAATATCAGTATGAGAAAAACGACACCCTCTATCCTTAGACCCTCACATCGTACAAGGAAACACTTCCAGAGAAAACCCACAGTTTCAGTCTTGTTTTACCCCGGCTGACATTTCATTAAATCCACTGTTTTAATTTCCCCTATATTACCCTATGCCCTGTAAGGTGTCCTTGGGTGCTATGAAAGGCGCCCCCCAAATAAAATGTATTATTATTATTATTATTATTAATAAAATAGTCAACAAAACAACTACAACTGGGACAAAACTGCCTCCAAAAATCACAATAAAGACAACTATAAAGAGACACAAATTACAAGTAAAAACACTAAAAGAGATTAAAATACCCCATGTCTCCGTCATGGTCCTGTGTAAGTATGGTAGTCCTTTATTGTCTGTGCCAAGGGGCCGTTTCTATTAATCTGTCCATGGCTGTACCCTTGATTTCCCTCTCTTTCCACAGAACCACCGAGGGGCTTGATACATCACTGAAAGGGAGGTATTTGGTCAGCGTGAGTGCAACTGACAGCGGAAAACTGTCCACCAGCACCGTACTGGAGGTGAGTGACTCAAATTATGCAGCTGGATTTTCCTAAATAAATACACCAGACAGATAGACATCCTGTGTCTCCTGTTCTCTTTATTTTGCAGATCTTTGCAGTTGATGAATCCTATAGAGTGAATCTTAAATTTACACAATCCCAAGCCAGGGTTGAAGAAAACCTCAATGAAATCATCAGGTACATTTATCCATTGTAGCCTTTATTTTAGTTAAATTAGAATTTGATAAAAGTACATTCAAGAATATATTTATTATTTTAAAATGTTTTTGATCTGGTACTTTTTTCCTTTTCTGTTTTGTACGTTTCCAGGGCGCTTATTTCTGCCACCAAGGCTACGGTTGAAATCGCTGGAATCGGGCCTGATTTTCCGGAATCCTCCAGGCAAGCTCCCTTTTCTCTAACATGTAGATGAATCTAAACAAATGATGAGTGTGAAAACGGATACAATAAATGATGGCTGGTTTAGACAGGAAGTCTACTTACTGTTGTCCACTAGATGGTGCAAGTGTCCCTGTATATTGTTCAGGATACATTATTTACTGGTAATTGTAGGTGATAAATGCAGCCAAAGATAATTTAGATTTGAAGACTAAAACAGTTGTATTACTTCATTTATTTGTTTTAAGGGTGTAAGTGAGTTGTATTTTCCTCGCAGGGCTTCAGGTAACACGATCGTAGTGGCATATTTTGTCTACTCCAACGGGACTGCTCTTACCTCTACTGAAGTGGAGACAATGATCTCGGATCCTGACCACGCTTATATACTCATAGAGCTTGGCCTGGCGGACATTGTGAGTATAAGTATTAGATTGTTTATTTTTATTTTGTATGAAAGGGTCTCTTTCCTGTCATTTAAGCTTTCTTCAACTGAATTGAATCAGCCTTGTGGATTTTTGGAGTAGGTTTACATCATTTCTTCTCCTAAAAACAATTGTGGGACTACTTTACGGTAACAGATGATCTCTTGTACGAGACAGTGAGTCCCAGATATCAAATCAGTACTACTACTTTAACTGCAGCACATTCCCCCCTTGTTGTACTGATTACATTTGATTTACAACACTTCCCTGTGTCAACATGACCTCCAAGTGACTTGAAAATGTTTTCTTTTAAAAATGTTTGCTACAGGACAGTTTTGAGGCAATCCTTTTTTAAAGTAAAAACATATTAAGCAGCACTAGGACATATTGAGCCTCATTGGCTAAAATGAATGATAAGATTTGATCATTTCTTTAAATGACCCGTGTTGAGTGAAGCAATCCCACTTAACTCATATACATATAAGCACAACCTAATGGACACCGCCTTTATTTGGAAAACAAATGGAATGAGGTATTTGGGAATTAACATCGTCTCTCCTATCTCTAAAATCTTTAGCCTTAACGGCCCTGCTATTTTCCAGTCCATTAAGGAGGACATCAACAGATGGATGGCCATACCACTTTCTCTATGGGGTAGAGCAGAAACCTTGAAAATTAATGTTCTCCCAAGGCTTTCTCATATTATTTCCTCTATCCCTCTTGAATTCCCACTAAAATGGTTTAAAGATATCAAATCCCTCTTCACTCAGTTCCTTTGGAATAATAACTAAGAATCGCACATAATAAGTTGATCATTCCAAGATCAATGGGAGGTTTGGGAGTCCCGGATGTATTCCAATATTATCTGTCCTTCAATGCAAAGTATCCATTATCTTGGGCGTACAAAAGTGTCTCTCCGGTAGGCAGTTGGCAATGGCTGGAGCAATCCATCATGTCTGTAAACCAAAACATATCTCTGGCATCAATGTGGTACTGCCCACATACCATCATCCGCTTTTCATGCTCTACTGTAAAGCAACTACACAGGAGACTCAATATAGAGGGGCTCTCTTTACCATCTTGCCCTATCTGGAGTAACCCCTGCCTTTCTGCAGGAGGAGGCACTTTAAGTAATAATATCTGGCAGAAAGCTGGTATTACTACAATTGGACAGATAGAGACCAAACCCTTCCATTTCAACAACTCAAAAATCAGTATGGTCTTTCAGACTCATCTTTTCTATCATATGCACACATAGCATCTATTATTAGTACAACATGTAAGGAGGGAGCCATGCCTGCTTCATGTATGGAAGAGGACCAGCGCCTCAAGAAAGCAATCCTATCATCAGGTGTGGTCTCTAATATTTATAAATTATTATCTAGGGCTGCCCCAAATACCTATTCTCCTGTCCAACTGTCCTGGGAGCATGCCTTGAATATCTCTCTGTCTGCTTTGCAATGGAACTTCATTTGGAGGTCAGCTATGTTCTCTTCTAAATGTGTAAGATTCAGGATCATACAGTTCAAAATTCTCAATAGAGCTTACATCACCCCTGTTACAAAATCCAAGATGGACAATAAACACAGAGACCTATGCTGGCATGAATGTGGCAAGCGAGGTACATTGTTGCACCTACTCTGGGAATGCCCAGCGGTAAAAAAACTTTGGTCAGAAATAATATCATTCATGTCTGAATCTTTAAAAGTTAATTTCCCTACATGTCCCATTGCATGCCTACTGGGGCTCAAGCCAGATGGCAATGTTGCAAGGACTGCCGATCGGCTCTGGACATTGGGCTGTTTAGCCACAAAAAGACTCATCCTATTAAACTGGAAGGAAAGCAAACCAGCCTGCTTTACTAGGGACTCATGGCTGAGGGAGTATCTGGACCTACTGAACATGGAGCGTGCCGCTTCTCTGCTGGTGGATTTTGAGGGGAGACAGGAGGATTACGGTTCACTGTCCGCAGCTCTCCTATCTGACCCTGCCAATATGGCATCTCCTGTGTAATGTATTGTGTATGTCACAATCAGCTGTCTTAGGAAGTCATCCTTGCATCCCCCCCCCCCCCCCCCCGTTATGTTTTGTTTAGTTGTTTGTTGTTACATGTTTTTTTCTGTTATCTGGAGCAATGTCTGTTTATTTTATAACTGAAAAATAAAAATATATTAAAAAAAAAGAGAAGAAAAAAAAAAGACCCGTGTTAACATGCATAAATTGGCACGTTAAAATAGTTTTATTATCACAGTGCTGTTTTATCACTAAACTTTATTTTATGTCCAAGATAACCAACCATATTAACGGGAGCAAAGGTGAACCGTTTGAACCGCAAACTAGATCAGTCAAAAGTAAATGATCCCTCATAGGTCCACAGGCAATAATACACTAAACATATTTCTTACTCATGTTCCAGGGGAAGGCTCCAGTGCTCGAAGCAGAAACCGACCCTCTGAGGTACATCCTGATGGGGATAGTGGCCGGCCTCATCGTGGTGCTGACTGTCCTCACCACTTCCCTGATGTGCACTCGCAGAAAGTAAGATAACAAGTCAAATCATTTGGAATAAAGTTAGGGACATATGAAGCAAGTAATCAACCACAGTTTATCCCAGCAAAAGTTTCCATTGATCTAAAAACATACATGATTGTGACTGTGTCTGTCTACTTACCGCGTCACTTCACAAACAGCTACAGGAGGAAGCTGAAGGCAGCTAAAGCCATGAACTCTGCCTCCATGGTGACCTCCAACAACCAGAAAAGCGGCGCTGTGGTGCCCGGGACCAACAAGTACACTATGGAGGGGTGAGCAGGAGACAGAGGCATTAATGAGATACATCAATACATAACTGACATGAAATATAACACATTTGTTCTCCCATGTGTGTCATTATTCGCTGACAGGGCTAATCCCGTCCTCAACCTCAACATCGATACCACCATGGTGCTGGACATGGACGAGGACAGCTCAGATGTGGACAAAGTCAGGTAAAGGGAACCTCTCTGAGTCTCCCCCTTTATGTTGGGAGCAGTGATTTCCTCCGACACAAGGTGGGGGCTCAGTGACACACAAGCTTGCTCTGTGGCAGTGCTGGGTGAAAACTGGGAAGGTTTCCAGGTGAACATTTTGCCACAGCGTGCTCATAACAGCATGTTGTGATGGAGAACTGGCTTTTGGCTTTCCAACGTTGGCATGTGACCTTTTACAAAAAACCGTAACACAGATTTGACAGAAAAAAAAAACACTATATTTCTGAAATTATTATTAGTGGATATAATAATTACTGCATCCTTCTGTTTTCCTCTACAGCCTCAACTCTTTGGACGACAGCTATTCCATGAACGAAGTATCTAACATGGTGCATTTACATTTTCAACTCCATCTTAATTTGTACTTTTTTTAAAATATGGTCTAATTTCCAAACTTGTCTGCTCCTCCATAGAAGAGCATCCAGGAGGAGGAAGAGGAGGAGTGGGATGATGGCGGGCCACCGAAGTACATCGAGCCTCTGGGTGCTGCGCTGGCCCAGCGGGGCCAGAAGAAAGCCTCCGACAAACCTCACGTGGGTTTCATTAACCCCGCGTTCAGCACGACGGACCTGTGAGGGAAACAATGACCAGAGGCCTCAGATGAACATTGTGTTGCTTCTGTGTAATCAGGCTGACCAAATGTCCAGTCAAACACTCTGATGGTGTTGGATGAAGTCTTTATAACTTCAAGAAGCCTTCTGTTGTGACCAGTAGTAATTTATTATTGATGTTAGATTCATGGCACCTAAAGTGATGAATATGCTTTGTTTAAACATTCAGTTCAAAGGGATACAAAGGGAGAACCAAGTGGGAGGTTTTCTCTGGGATTACAAATCATACATTAATATCACATAGACTATTGATCTCATTGATTTTTGTTTGGTTATTGCATTTGCCTGAACAGTAAAGAGAACATTTTGATATATTTGGAAATATTCCGATTGAGTTAGATCCTAAAATGAATGCCACTACAGCCAGTATTAATGTTTAACAACAGCCATAAATCACCTGAAAATCTGTGGCTTAACATTTATCACAAAGCCATGAGAGGTAATAACCTTACCTCGCAAATACGTGTATTTCCCTACTAACTCCTCCTATTAAATGTTCTCATTCTTGACAATGAAAAATGGACAGAAGCAAAGGGAAAGCAAACAAAACAATTGCTTGTTGCACATGTGAATCACTTTATTTGTGTTAATATATTAAGCGAAAGTTTAAAAACCGTTAGGATTGCTTTGAAATTAACTGTATTATACGTTATGTCAACAACATACACAATGTTCATTTTGTTGCAGCTGATGCTATAAACAAAATCAATGTATGATTATTAATGAAATATGACTGCACGTCAGCCATAGGTTAGACCTAAGGCCTGTTCGATGTCTCAGTGTTTGCTTTGAGTGTAAGAAGCGTGCTGCTGGAATAAAACCTCATGCAGTGTGACTTTGTACAAGCAGCGGATTGAAGATATATTTCTGTTTACTGACATCTAAATGAATGTATCACGTGCAGTGCAAAGTGCAGTCTGAATAAAATCAGTTTCTCCAAATGTGGACTTTTATGAATGTAACATATGAACATCACTGACACTGTAACAACCTCTGGGATTCAAACACATTTAAAATAGGTTTCATTACATCGTTTACAACTGAATCACTAAACACGGTGTTAAAATACATTAAGTAGCAATGTTTAAAAATACCCTCATATCAGGTGTCGATTGTGCTTGGCATTTGTACAGTTTTATAGTTTTCACAAAACAAACAAGTCAAAGCAGCAAGCCAAATCTAAAAGCAGATTAAAGACGGACAAAAGCCTCTCTCCCACACATCAAGGCAAAAATGAGATTGTTTTTCAACTTCCATACATTCAGGAAAAAAATGGCTGCAAAATGGCCCTCAGGCTGTGGCTACTGACCACACATTCATAAATAACACTGAGAAACGGTCAGTGTCTGTCTTCTGTCCTGTATCTCCATCAGAGCTGTGTTAGGCCTGTAAGCAGAGAAGCATTGCCATGGCTTCATATTGTCTGAGGAACAAACAAAAAAGTATCAGCAGCTAAAATGGCTCAGTGGACAATTGAATGATCTGGGTGAAAAACAATAAAGGAGGAAAATAGGTCATCCTCATTTCTCCCAACATGGAAACTCCGAACAAAAAAAGGAACTGGCGGATCCTCAGAGCCCCGTGGTACAAGTCTTAAATGCTTTTGTGCTTCTTTGTCTCGTGTAGGAGTTGATTTGCTTGTCACACTCTCAAGACAATGTCACGTTGATGGAAATCAGTGTATCACAGACGCATACCGTGCATGGTGCTTTATTTTCAGCACAGGTTGTTTTCTCCTCAGGATCCCGTGTCACTCAGCAGTGTGAGCTCTGGAGCAGCAGTGTGGCTGCTGCATGTTCTCCATCAGCAGGCGGAAGGGGTTTCTTCTGCGTCGGCTCACCCCTCCACCCTGCTCTCCCCTCTTCCCCGCCCGACCCTTTCCCGAACCAGAACCTGACCCCGAACCCGAGCCAGATCCCCCCCGGATGGACTCTGGAGAGAGGGGCACTGCTGAGGGGTTGAGCGGAGGAGGGGGAGGCATGGAGGGCTTCTGCTTCTTCACCTGTTTCTCCAGGTGTTTCTGGATGGCTGATCCCAGCACAGCCACCTCCACCACGGCCCCGTACACCTCCCACGTCATCCCTTTCTCATCCCAGCTCACCTCCTGCACCGGCTCCTCACTTTGCTCTTCACCATTCTCCTCCTCCTTTGTGTCCTCTTCAGCTGCCTCCACCTGTTTCTCTGTGCTTACTTTATCCTCCTTTTTGTCCTCCACCTCCTCTTTGACCACCACCTCCACCTCCACCTCCACCTCCACCTCCACCTCCACCTCCACCTCCACTTTGTCCTCCACCACCACCACCTCCTCTTTGACCACCACCTCCACCTCCACTTTGTCCTCCACCACCACCACCTCCTCTTTGACCACCACCTCCACCTCCACTTTGTCCTCCACCACCACCACCTCCTCTTTGACCACCACCTCCACCTCCACCTCCACTTTGTCCTCCACCACCACCACCTCCTCTTTGACCACTACCTCCACCTCCACTTTGTCCTCCACCACCTCCACCTCCACTTTGTCCTCCACCACCACCACCACCACCACCACCTCTTTGACCACCACCACCACCTCCTTTGTGTCCTCTTCAGCTTCCTCCACCTGTTTCTCTGCGCTTACTTTATCCTCCTTTTTGTCCTCCACCACCTCCTCTTTGTCCTCCACCACCACCACCTCCTCTTTGACCACCACCTCCACCTCCACTTTGTCCTCCACCACCACCACCACCACCTCCTCTTTGACCACCACCACCTCCTTTGTGTCCACTTCAGCTGCCTCCACCTGTTTCTCTGCGCTTACTTTATCCTCTTTTTTGTCCTCCACCTCCTCTTTGACCTCCACCACCACCACCTCCTTTTTGTCCTCCACCACCACCTTATTTTTGTCCTCCACCACCACCTTCTTTTTGTCCTCCACCACCACCACCTCCTCTTTGACCACCACCTCCTTTTTGTCCTCCACCTCCACCTCCACTTTGACCTCCACTCTCTTCTCAACGCTTGCATCCTTCCTGATCTCAGGAAAGCTCATGGTGGTCGGTGTTCTGGGGGTCATAGGTGCTGTGGCCACGGAGCGATACTCCACCGGCTGACGGAGCTCCGCCTCTTCAGTCCCGGTGCCTACACCTTCACTCTTCCCCAAAGAGCTAGGGAAGAAGAAGGCCTGGTCCCCTTCAGGAGGGGTCATGGGGCTGGTGGCCACAGACTGGCACTGCACCACCTCCAGGCTGACCTGGGTGCGGATGTTGTGGCGGCCGAAGGGAGCAGGAGATTCAGGGACAGGAGGCTTTGTCTCTCCTCTCAACTCTCCACATGCACCTTTGTTTTCCTCCACCTCTGAATGTTCAGCTGTCACGTCTGTTTTTGGAACTACGCATGCAGTAACGCAGGTTTCTTCCATTTGCTTTTGTTGACCCTTTAAATCACCGTTGTTTTCTCGCTCTTCCTCAAATTCGTCTATTTTGACCATCTCTGTCTCAATGGGATAACAAGATGATTCGGCCTTCTCCTCCTCTTCCCCCTCATTGTTGCCATAGTGGGTCACCAGGATTGTAATGTCTTGATCCATACTTCCCATCCTCTGCTGTTTACACTGCTGTTTACAATCCTCCATAGTTACTTGTGAAACCGACAACCCGGCGCTCTCTCTCTGCTCCTGCAGAGCTCCAGTTATCTCTGACTCAGCCTCTTCCAGACTTTGTGTCGTGGGGAAACACTCTTGGCCACTCTCCCTTTGCACCTTCTCGTTCTGATCTTTCTGCACCGTCTCCCTCCCGATCAGCTCTGGAAAAGCCGTGGTGGAGGGCGTCTTTGGGGTCATGGGGGATGTGGCCACAGAGCACAACTCTACCAGCTGTCCCACCTTAAGCTCAGCGCCCACAGCTCCCAGCTTCCCAAAGGAGCTGGGGAAGAAGAAGGACTGGCCGTCCTCAGGGGGGGTCATGGGGCTGGTGGCTGCGGAGCGGCACTGGACCACCTCCAGGCTGACCTGTGTGCGCATGTGCTGCTGGCCGGGGGGAGCGGGGGAGCGAGGGTCTGAAGGGCCCGGAGTCACTGGCACAGGCACCGATATATTCTCAATATCTGCCACCTTTTCTCTGTCAGGACCCACGTTCTGATCCTTAGATGTCTCCTCCTGAATCCCCCCACCTCCAGCACTTTGGAACTTCTGAGAGATTGTCGTGTTGTTATGTTCAGTTGTTGTTTTATCATCTTCAGGCTGTTGTGTCAGAGGGATGGCGTTCGTCTGCATCGAGTCTTTGACAACACCTCCATCTGAAAGCTCTTGATCTTTGGATTTGGCATTCGTGTCTCTCTCCTCAACGTTTCTTTCATTCATGGGAAGTTTTGGCTGATGAGTTGTTGACTCTTTACTCATGTTTGTCTGAGGTCCCCCAGGCTCAGTGCCGCCATCTGAGCCGCCTGGACGCTCTCCATCCTCCGTCTTCTCGCACGGCTTCTGGTCCTCTCTGAGACCTCTCATCTCCTCCTTCAGACTTCCCATTTGTCTCTGCATTAGTGGTGGAAGCACCTGCGGAGCACAACACAGCACACACAGTAAGATTTGTTTTTAACTATAACAACAAGTGGAGGACAAAATGAAGGATTTGTTTTTCTTAAGAAAAATATTTCGTCATGCAAAATGTCAAGTCATGTCAAGTATGAAAACTAAAAAAGAAGTTACATGATTGCTAGCGTTCGATGAAATAATTCACATGGTTTATTTGTATTAGACACTGTAGTGGAATATTTACTATTAATAAACAGCATTTAATATGTTAGATATTCTTTTGAACATTTTACAGTTGGATGATATATCAGACTGTGTCTTTCTACCTTTAAAACCTCACAAGATAGCTCATATTTAAGTTCATTTTTAACCTGAAATATAATAAAAGCAATAAAGACATGCACAGGAATCCAGAGCATTTATTATTTTTGTAAACTATGAAGACTAACAGGATTAAAACAAATTGCAGGACATCACGACGAGTGACAAACATACCTCAGCAGTCCAAGTCAGACTGAAGTCTCTCCATCACTCTCCCTCACATCTGGGTAAAATCACAAAATCTCAGCGCTGATCGAGCCGCACATCTGTCTGTGCTTCTCCCCTGTTGATTGATAGTGTTTGCAGTGGCTCCAGGTTTGTCTCCAGAAGAATCTATCTTAGGCAATCCTCGCTCTTTAAGCTCGGGCTGCCTCTATTGAAAAGCTTCACATTTTCCAGTTTCCCTGGAAACCACGGTCGGGTTCTGGCAGTGAGTGGTAATGTAATGACAACATCTCCGTTCAGCTCTCATCACTAAATCATAGTAATTAACTCAAGGCTCTCAGAGCAACACAATGGCAAACTGCAGGGATAAACCTGTGACTTAGCGAACTTAAAAAAAGAAGAAGCAACATTTGGATTAATAGCTCTGCTGTTACTACAGATGAGGGAGGGAGGGCGAAGTAGGCGCAAGAGGGATTTATCCTCTTATAATGAATTGCTTAGGAAAGATAGATCTGTGTGTCTGTGAAAGACACCTTTTTTGTATTGTAGTAAAAAGCAGCAAAAAGTGTTTGGTGGATGCAGATCATTACAAGCCAGTGAATGGACTCAGAAAAGCAATGTAAACACTTGAAATGTGGAATATTAGTAAGCTGCAACAGTGAGAGAAGATGAAAGGCAGCGGGGGATATCAGCTGAAAGAGCCTGGAGCAAGAAGAGCTGCACCTCCCACACACACACACACACACACACACTTATAAACCACCACGTCTTTCACACTGATCCCTCCAACCTCTCCGCTCTGCTTCGTGGATATATCTCAGAGATTCTGCTCACATCGGGTAATTGTGTGCGACCGAGGACATTAACATTTATCTTACATTTTTTAACAATCCTCCCCGTCTTCATTTCACTGTAATGGTGTGCTGCAGGTTTGCAGGAACAGTGTGTACTGACAGGAGCAGTCTCACATTTAATTCAAAGGCCTCCACCAATCCCTGGCCGCCACATAGTGCTGTTGCCTAGCAACGTAGTGTGATGCAGGGAGGTGTGCTGCTGAGGGCCGAGGTGGGCAGCCTTGATCATATTCTCATCAGGAGCCATCAGCCTGCCAAAGGCCATATTCTCAGCAATGTGTTGGTAATAATGGCCGTGTTAGAGAGCGGAAAACAGGAAGCAGCACAGACATGTGTAATAGTGTCTACTGTAGGAGCCAGGAAATCACATTTAAAAGAAAGAAACCTGAGTTGGTATCTGTTTTTATTTCCCAAAATAGGCACATTTAATGAAAACTACAACATGCAAGAAACACAAATGGAAAAATGTGAGAGGAGAAAAATAAATAAAGAGACAATTCATGAAGATTTCCTTTGAAGTTATAGCTGTTGGATATATATATATATATATATATATCCAACCTGGCAGTATTACTTCTTCATCTAAAATGGATGTAAAGACAACTTGGCTCCAGCTAGAATTTCTTCTTTTCAAGGTTCATTTTGTCTCCAGTTTCTGTCCGAACTCCTTGATGGTGTCCGTTGCCTTGTCCGCAGCTTTCCCTATGGCGACCTGCGTCTGTCTGCCAGCCTCTACAGCAGCTTCAGAGTCAGAGTGAAGCAGAGGAGAAATATTCAGGAAGCTAAACCACATAATCAGAATTAGGCTAAGCTTTGCAGAATTTGATTAAGACTATCAAACTTTTTTAATAAACTCACATGCAAACTTGTGAGCATAACTATATATTTATTTGCATATAAAAAGCTCATCTCCAATAAAATAAATATATTAGGTTATCATTCTATTCCTGCAACATTTTGTCTCTAAAATGAATTTGAACAGAGCTACATTTGAATGAATATGTATTTCCATAATGATGAAACACAGTGTTACACAACCAAATGGGTAACTTCAGTGTCTTATCCTACATCGACCATAATGTGGGATCAAAGTTCTTGTATCTCCTGAGAGCTTGTACTGGACTCTAACTTGTGTCTGCTCGATAATAACCATTATCACGCCACAAAGCTTCAGAGACAGGGCGTGATCACTTTACCTGTGCTGGCTGTTTCTTTGGAGGACTCTGCCACCTGCTGCACGGCCTCCTGAGCTGCTTGCACTGCAAACACATGACAGAGACTCACAGTGGTGGACCTCAGGAGGAAACAATCTCATACATTATTTACACTCCAAGTCAATTACAACTTAAAGACAAAAAATCAAGGACATTTATTGGAATCAAGTAGCTCTTTTTTAACCAAGAAAGGCAAACCCTGGAGAAAAATAGCCTTTTCTCTGTCCACTAGACCTCACACTGGCCCAGTGCCATGTCACAGCTGTGGCTCTGTACCTGCAGTATCTGTGACTCCCTTGGTGGCCGAGTGGCTCGTGCCTTTCAGGCTCTCAAAGGACTTCTTGAACGAGGCCATGGCTCCGGTCTTTGTCCCTGCAGCCTCCTCACTTTGGTCTGAGCGGAGAGCGGCAGCAGAGGCTGTTTAATACTCTCAGTTCGAGCCCGACACCCCCGAGCCTGCACATTCCAGCCGGATGAACCCAAACAAAACCCCCCCAAAAGAGGCCCGGCGAGACTGGCATCCCAACTATGGCAGAATCCATCCAAGGGCATGAGCCCGCTCAGCAGATTTTACACATCCTGTGATCAAACCCCCAGACAAGAGTGAGCAAAAAAGGGACACATGTGAGGACGGTGCATAATAGATCCTCATTTAGACCAACAGGCAGAACATCCAACTGAATTACAAGAGGCTCAAAATCTAATGAACCATCAATGCCAAAAGGGAGTTTAAACATTATCACATGACGCTAACACGGTTTCTTTTTTACTTTTTATTTACAGAGGAATGTATGTCTGGCTTAACACATAAACCTTTATATTGACAAGTCCTGCAATTTAAAGCACGTATTGATATGACAACCATTATGATTTCAAGACATAATATATTGACTTTAACTTGTTAAAATCTTCAGTACACGCAAACACACGCACACACAAACATGTATACTCTGTCAATTAAAAACAGATTTACTGGAATGATTTCACAAGCAACTATAAAGATACAATGTAAAAAACTCTTACTTCAAAAAAGTTGAAAGAAATTTCCAAAGAAATGCAAAAAGAAAAGGAAAGAACCCACAAACAGGCATTGTCGACACTTAGGAAGATATTATTGTTTTTCATATCTGCTTGCAACCGGACATATTTCATATTTTCCACTCCCAATGTCTCATTGGAAGATGATGAACATCTATTGCACGTTTCTAAATACAGATACACACAAGTACAAAGTCACAAGCCCCGGCTCTGGTCTCATTTCATTGGGAGGGAGTCAAGGAAATGAGACCGAGAGGACACATCCTACATCTCAATAAATACCTACACCCAACACATTACATTAATAACATGACATTTACAATATATAATAATAAAAGATTTGTCTTGAAGGAAGAACATTTTTCAATGGGAATGCTTGTGTTTTTTTGCAACAGGGGTATAATTGTAATAGTTTCAGCATTTGTCCTTTTTATTATTAGAAGTATTATTGTGCTGCTGGTTTGTTGGTGGCTTGGACTGGTGCTTTTACGCCTCTGGCTCGTAGTCCTGGCTTCCCTGGGGAAAGAAGAACTGATTTTAAGAGACAGGCAGCAGGTTAAATTCAACACCAAGACTCTAATATATGAATTGAAATGGGTTTATAAATAATAACTATGACAGAGTGGTTATAGTCAGAGATAATCCCGCTCCACTAAAGGTAGTGATGTCTATCTCAGCTGTGTGCTGTCTGAGTGTCTCTCTCCGCCTGCAGAGGGCAGCACATCGCTGCACCAGCTGAAGGACGAGTCGTGAGCACATTACCAGCCTCCTTGTAACTCTGCACACGCCTCCTACGCACATGACCATAAAACACAGCCTCCAGGAATGTGTATTAGGTCATCTGATGAATTCACAAAACTAAAAGTGATGCTGAATGAGACAGACAATTTTCTCCAAACCCCCCCTATGAGGGCTGGGCTCACTCTGCAGCACTCCGTATTCACAGCAATGCAGGCAGGGAGACCCTGACATTACCCACAATGCACTGAGGCAGTCAGCATCATCACCACACCCATTCAGGCAGAGCTTGTACATCTCTGGTGTGGAGGGTGGGGGAGGGGAAAGCGATGCGGAGGAGAGGAGAGAGATGGAGCAGGGACACCAGCTACTGCCTCTTAGAAATTCACTTTTAATTTGCATCTCAGAGAATATCCAGGTTTCATTCCTTTAACTGATTAATGCAATAATCCACTGAGGGAACTGAACATCTGACATAATGTACTGAATATATTGAAAACAAATTAAATATTATGCAAAATGTCATAAAATCTTCCTATGTCTGAATATTATAATATTCACTGAGAATATAACCCTTTTAAGGCTAAAAACACGACCATTTCAGTCTATTTTAATCATAAAATATGCAATTGACAATATACATTTAATATAAGAACATAATGTTCATTGTGTGATAATTGCATTTACTCTTAAATCTGTATTCAAAGCAAATGGTTTTGCACAGTTTGTCTTGCCAAATGACATCTAAATTCCAAAAATAGCCATCTGTGTCAGACCTCCACACACACACACACACACACACACACACACACACACACACACACACACACACACACACACACACACACACACACACACACACACACACACACACACACACACACACACACACACACACACACACACACACACACACACACACACACACACACACACACACACACACACACACACACACACACACACACACACACACACACACGTATGAGCTGTGAGTGGTGTTGTTACCTGCTGGGAGTCATCATATGTCTCCCCTTCTGGCTGCAGCATCCCCTCGCCCTGGCCCTCCATGGCCTCCTGCCCGTACTCCTCAGGCTGCAGACACACAGATAGGAGGAAGATGAAGAAGGACAATATCCACAGAGCAGAAGCAGCTATGTGTGGTCACATCTTTAAATTCAAGACACAGATCCGCATGTCCGAATGTTTGAATTTGTGTAAATACGGCATATTGGAAAAACCCAGAAAGTGGTTTAACAAACATTATCACTTTCTAAATCCACAGAGACTGAAAAGCATTTTTATAAAAAAAATTCCGCTTGTTAAAAAAGAAATCTTTTTCTTTATGTTGTATGAAATGTCAAAATAACGAAAGGTCATTTAAATATCCAAATTTGTGAGTCATCTGTCATTGTTAGATATATGTTTGTTTGATTCGTTTTCAGTAAGATGATAATAAGATGCTTCTGGAAAAGGTGTTATAAGTGTTGTTAAATGAGCTTGTGAGAACACTTGTCCAGCCTGAGATATCTTGATGACTGCAGGATGGATTGACATGAGATGTAATGTTCCACAGAGGTTGAACTGTTATAACTTTTGATATTCCCATGACCTTTCATATAGCGCTATCATGAGGTCCTATAATAAGATGGCAAACATGGTGAACATTACACCTTCCCTTCGTCAGTTACCATGGTCATTGTGAGCATGTTAGCAAATGACATTTAGATCAAACACAGTACAGTCTCACAGAGCTCCAACCATGGCTGTCGACTCCCGGCCCCCTGTGATGGTTGTTTATTGTTTGTGAAATCTATCGCTTAGCTCTGTGATGAATAACATAATGGTAATGGATGAGGGGCAACAACTGGGGCTAGAGAAGAATCGGCAGCGCATTAGTCTCTCATTACTCCTCTCACCTATTCAGGTCATGGCACTCAGCAAAAAGCAGAGTTAGGTTAACAGAACACATCCATTTATATAAATGGCTTACAGATGTATAGGCGACTTTTTCTATAAAGGATGAATGGTTTTCTAAAACAGCCGGGCACTGTGGTTTTCAGTAAACATGACTCAAACAGGAGACTCTTTTCAGCTGTGGGTTTTACACACTTGGTGCTCTGGAGAGTAGCAGCAGCCAGACCATAGTGGTTGATTCAAAATAACTTAAGTGGCCTGTTCATTATTATAAAGGACTATAGCTCCTAATGCAGTGATGTGCCTTGATGACGGCTTTCATATCAAAATGGTGGCACAGAGGAGTAATATTATCAGGTAGGTAAGATCAATTCATTGTTAGTTATGGTCTTTAGTGGTTTCATTAACAAAACGGGGATAAAAAGGATACCACCAGTTTTTTAGCTAATGCTGTTTTTCCTTTTTGATTTAAATACGGATTTCATTCAACATTAATCAATAATTGTTTGTCCAAAAGATAATGGAAATGTATCGTCCCAGTTGTCTTGTTTTGGCAGTTCAAAACACTAAGATATTCAATATGATTATGATATCTCAATTCAAATGATTAATCCGTTCACGAAATAGATTTGATTACTTCTGATCCACTAATCGATTGGTGGACCTTTCGTCACCTCTAATTCAAAGAGACACTGGTATTGATTGACATCTATCCTGTGAGCATCTCCTCCTGAGAGCTCTCTGAAGCACACAGCGTGCCATCATCGCTGCACCTGCTACTACGAGCCCTTAAAACAAAGCTAGTGGGTCACCATGCACTTATTTTTAAACGCAGCACTAATCAAGTCAATTAGGTCAGGAAGGGAGAGCAAACTGTAATCCTGTGAACTGCTTCAAGCTGCTGTTTTAGCTGCAAACCCACCAACGCGATTATCATGGTCTTACAGGCTGCACAATGGCAAACAGCCGTAAACATACACCTAATCAGACGGATCATCGCCTCGAGTAAACATGAAAAAGACTGTTTACTTGATCACAGTGAAGACTTATTGTGTCTGATTGGTCACATTTGGATTGAGATGAGACTAGATAAGCTTTACATTGAAACCATTTAGCACAAGTCTCCTAAACATTACTCTAATAATTTTGAAATATGTATTATATGCAGCAATGTGCAGCATACTGGCAATCTCCTTCTTAAAATACATCTGAAAGATACAGTCATACAGAGCGATGGAGTAATTTAGTTCAAAAGTTGAACAATCTACGTGTTGAAATGAGTGGTTTGTCACTCATGTCGTGCCTCCGAGAAGCATATTTGAGCAGGCTGTCAGATTTACTAGATTAGTGAGTCAGTGGAGAGGGTCCAACTCTGAGGGATGAAGGCTTTGGACAGCCTCAATGTTTCCCTGACAGTCTGATAGCCAAAGCAAAATGTCAACATGCTGACAGCGCACGGCCGGGTGAAGTGTCAATCACTCCAATCTCCAGGCTGAGCTATATGTAGATATTTTAAATGTTCTATGTTTGTGGAAAGTCAAATCTGTTCCGCCTCTCTCCTCGGATCAAAGTGTGTATAACCTGATCTGAGAGGAGACAGAGAGCGGTGACATTAGCAGAGGTCTGGTTACTATAATGGAGAAGCAGCTGTGTGCTGTAGAAAGATGATAGTCCCTCTGAGAGATGGTTCAGGGTCATTTAAAGTACCTGAACATAAAACAGGCAGTGAGCCTATAGGCTATGTTAAAGACTGAAGGCAGCTCAGAGATTCATTGTTGTGTGGAAAAGCAATACATCCTCAGGAGCTTCAAGCTTCCTACAATAAAAGAAAGCCTTTGCACAGTGGCATGTGTTTCTATTTTCACGGTATAAAAGCTGTCAACCAGCAGTTTACTTGATCTTGAACATGATCTTTGTTCTCTGGTGGGAAAATGAAAGTTCAGCAAAGTCAGTGTTGACAGCAGAGGAATAAAACAGGCCAGTATCTCTGTATCGAAGTGACACGCATATTTATCAGGCCGTGTGTATCCCTGCTGTCTAAATCTGGCTCCGCTACAAACACAGCCATGTCCAGAATGAACACAACAGTTGCCAACTGTTAGTGAGGCTAGGATCTGCAACGGAGGTTTTATTTATTATTTTCTCTAGCTGATTCTCAGGCACGTGTGCACAAAGAGAAATATCCTGATTAGAGATGAACAGCAAGCTGCTGCATTGTTACCACGCAAGGCCGTTTGTAGTCATATCCACCGCGGGAGTTCTTTAGGGATTCAAAGTCAGGATATGCTGCCTCCATTTTTAACTCTTATGCTTATTTCTTTGTGTCTTGTGAATTTCAAAATGTTCTTGAAGTTAAATATTATATTGCTGGAAAATCCTTTATAAAGAGTGTCTTTCAAAGCATTTTGCAGTTGTCTTAAGTATATTTTCAGCTATAATACCACCGTTAATTGGAGAGTAAAGATAAAAAAGGGTTTTTGAAAACCTTATTGTGTAGCATTACCCAATCCTACCCTCCAAGAAAGTTGAACATATTCAAACTATTAATGACACAATGAAATCAAAACTAAAATAATGGCTAAACGACTAGATAGCACTGAGAGAGATTTATCACAAAGGATTCTGGAACATTCACTGTTTCATTCATCTTCTTAAATGTAAGGATTTTCCTGTGTTTCATGTCATCTTATCTCATATCTACGTTTTTGGACTGTGAAAAAACCCAGCAATTTGGACACTTTTCCCTCAGAAAAGATTAAATAGAAATGTGCCTTTTTACAGTTTTAAACATTTAAACATTCATTGAGAGTACAAATGGTATGTGTGTGCAGCTCTGGTTGTACACATTCCACAAATGACATTAAAAAACCGCTATACCGGGCAAAATTTCATGGTATATAATGCTCTTAAATATGGATTGCGGTTATCAATCACTTCTATGTAATGAGAAAGAAAAGGGCCGACTGATTTCCTTAAGGTGTGCAGGTGCACACAGTAATTTGTCTGAAGCAACTAGAACAGTGTGTCACACTTCCTGATGTGTGCTAGCAGGGAGCTGATGGGGCTGTAATAGCGTACATACATTCAGGTCAGCAGGGAACTCGTCCTTCCTCCCCAGGCCGGTGGCAGCGACCATGTTCCCGACGGCTCCAGTGGTCTTCTCAGCCACTGCAGGCAGAGACACACAAACATCAAGTACACACACACTAACACACACGCAAAGCATTATCTCAACAGATTCAGCAGGCAGATTAAAAGGCTGCACATTTCGTCTGCCCTCTTTTGTTTCTCAATTGATGATTGTACATAATGACCCCTCACATATGAGTGATCAGTACACAAACATCACCATAATGAATGAGCCTTTAGCCAGTTAGCAGTGAGTGTGGTCACTGTAATGAAAGCATTCCTGCTACATTGAGGATGTTAAGGTTTGACTAAGGGAGGGAACACTCACCTGAGCCCACGCTGTCTTTGGCCTTGCTCCCTGAATGAATGAAAACAAGGAGAATGTTAGCATTTCTTTTACATTTAAGAAATATTCGAGATTTGCTTTCTTTTGTGTGTGTAGATATGTAGGGAAATGTAACCTTGCCTGCATCTAACAACGAAGGAAATATTTTTGACCAACTTTAATTTGTACCACCTTGATGGTTTGAGTATCATCTACCTGACAAAACGATTCACAACACACTGATGCTACAGAAATAGAATTAGCTTTAGAAGCAGCTAAAGATTATTTGGATTATTAATGAGTCTGCCAATATATATGTACATCCAATGTGACGTCTCGACAAATCGGTTCTCATACAAAGTGATGCAATATCAATTTAGTGTTTTATTCACAGTTTGTCACAGCTCCAGAGGCAATAAAGAACAATCATGGCTGCAGTTCTTCCCTGGTACTTTTATTCTGAAGAGTTATTAAACTTTGTGGCCGGCTGAAACCAAAACCACTGATCGATTCTCTGAACTGTGGCATATCTCATCCATCTACACTAAACGCTGTCAAGACATGTGGGCAATCTACTGCGATCCCACTGGGTCTGCCCACTCCAGCCTTGACGTCCTCTCCATTGTGCAGCAGTCACATGCCTTATTGCTCCCTGAGGGTCTTTAAAAGCCAACCAACGACAGACCAAAGGATGAAGAAGTACAGAGCCATAACTACAAAAGGCGAGTCTCAAAGCAAAACATACACCTAAGATGTAAATCCATTTAAGCATCTGCTCTGGTAACAGATAATGGATTATAGCCATAGGTAAGAATTAAGAAAGATTTATAATTAGAAAGGACTATTTTGAAGCGTATTCTCCTTTAGACATAAATGACCATGACCATGCTGACTGTTACAGCTTCCTTCAATAAACAAGTAAATGAGTTGCAACATGTTTAGGTTCTGAAGTTAAAATGGAAATAGTGTAGTGTGTAGTATGTAGGTCATGTGTGATTAGAAAATAGCAGGCTGAGTCTTGTTCTTGGGTGTGTCATACACTGAGACTGTCATTAGAGCGTAGAAAGAGGCTGTCAGTTGTGACATTAAAGGACAAGCAGGGTTTTCTCATTTCCGCCTCTCCATGCCTCGCTCAGGCGGCTGTTCAGCTCAGCTGGGTGGGCGGGCTGCAGCAGCTGTCAAAAGGTGGGCCACAGGCCTATCAGATCACTCCTACCCCTCCTCCAAGAGGGGCCTTCAAGCAAATCATAGGCAGCTTTCTAGGGCACCGCCATGCTCTCGGAGCAGCACGCAGAGGCTCAAAGATGCACCTTTCCCTTTCTGTGTACCACAGGCGAAATGATGAGACACCAAAGTGAGCCTGCACGTGTTTCGACCGCAGATCACCAAGATTTGATTCTGGTGATGAGTGACAGGGACACGGTGCTAAATATGTAGGGTAATTGGATTTCATCTAAATGCAGACACATCTGACAACCCGTCCTGGAATACCCAACGTCCCTCTATATACACCCAAAACACACTGCCAGCCAATCAATGTTACGAGCTGGTGGCTGCAGAGCTACCAGCAGGGGGGGGTCACTGGAAATGTGGCCCCCTGACACAAGCTGAAAAACTGACAAATAAATACATATCTGTAATGGCTGGCAGGCTCCAGGATGCTCTGAGTCACTTTCCCTCCCCCAACAGAGCTGGACAATACGGAATACATTTTGTATCACAAATGACATGGGGTTTGTCAGTGTAGGCAAACAGCTATATGTTAAATACATATTATTAAACAAGTGATTATTACATGGTTATATGGTACATGACACATGATGTAGTCCCAGGCAGCTGATACATGACGACGTTTTCTTTATCTTTAAAACGGTGAACAGTCTTTAGGTTTAGAATGTTGGTTGGACAAAACTGAAGACATGACCAGGAACTTTTAGGAAATTGGGATGACCATTTTCCCTACTTCCTGACATTTTACGAACCAAAAGATTGATCACATAATCAAGAAAATAATACTTAAATGAATCCCTCTAAGGTTCTCTAAATTATATTTCATTTTAATTGTGTTCAAAACATGAATTCAATGAGCTTATCTATAGTTACTTACTTAGTGTGACATTACAATGTTGGTTAATAACATGGTTAAGGAATAACCTTGCAACGCTGATATTTAAATTATTCATAGCTTTTACAAGTGAAGCGTCGAGCTGGAATATGTTGACTGTGTAAGCCAGCATTTCCCAACATTTCATTCACAGGGTGGTCAAAAAGATGTAAGCACTGTTTCTGTCATTCTGTATTAAACCTCCACCCAGCTGCTCTCAAATCTTTCTTTCCACCTCTATGTCCCATGTGTTTTAGAGAGCTGCAACCAAACGGTGATCCGTCCAAATAGTGACCAACTCAATGTTTCATTAAAGTCTCATGCATTTTACAGTATTTCTTTTGAACTGACACAATTGGACATTCAAGACATCGTGTTGAAGAATTTTACTATATTTGCACATTTTATGGACAAGATGATAAATGGAGAAAAAACATGGCTGATTGATCAATAGCCATCAATCGCCCTATATAACAATAGAATATTTGGAGTATTTTTTTTTATTAATACAAGAGAGGCACTTGTGTGCGAAGACATCTGTGATGGTGTCCATTACAGATATCTTGTTAAAGCAAAAGCAGAAGCCTTTGGTCTGTTTATCTCCGGGAGGTGACCGCTGGCTGGGTCTGTTTTACAATCTGCTGCCATTCAATGCACCGGCATGTGGGAAGAGCTGCTCACCCCCTCCTGCAGCCCCACCCCCACCCAGGCTCCAACCTCCGGGAAGAGATGGGAACAGTCAAGTCAGCCGAGAGGGCACGAGCCTGGTATCGCATTCATACACGTCAGAACCACTCCTTATAAAAGAGGGCATCCTTTTTCAGAACTACTACTGACTGGAGATAGTGAAAAGGGAAATTGCTTATAAATTACAAACGGCATGAAGGCTGATTTTTATTTATTTAATGATAGCTGCTATAATAAACTAATGTGAATTTAAAGAAGTGTATTGAGTTGTACTTATCAAGCTGTACAATGTAACACATCATTTACACTTATAGCACACACTGAGTCTAATAATACAACTGTAGATATAAAAAGGAAAATAAGAAGGTGTAATAATGTCATCTAAGTATTGTGATGATTAATAAATAATTTGAACTAAGCATTAGCTTAAGGGAAACAGATACCTGCTATTAATTGTGTCAGTAAAAGTGATATAATGTAACTATTTGTTTCAGGATATGATGCATGAGTTAAACTCAAAAATATTCTCTGCTGATTTTTGCTGCTCGTGCATATAGGAAAACCATTAGCAGTCGCACAAACTAACCCTGGCACTAGACCAGATTCTGATGAACTATGAATCTGTGAATGCTCTGCATCTTAAATAACCTCCTGAAAGATTTGTGATCGTCTTACCTACAAACATGACTCCTTCTTTAGTCTTCTCAGCTGCAACCGCAACTCCTTCCTTGGTCTTCTCTGCGGCCACAGCCATCCCCTCCTTCGCTTTAGACAAACCCTTCATAAACACATCCATCTTGGCCGATAACTGTGAAGAGATGTCAGTCACTACCACTGCTGTGTACACATGTGATTTCACTTTATTTTTGAGCATGTGTGGCCTTTAATAGCTTATATATATATACCACCTTCATTATGTCTAGCTATTTCTACAAACATCTATGTATATCAGGCTACTATACTAACTGTACGTTATATTAAAGAAAGCAGCAGCGGCTCCTCTGGTGGAGCCTGGCAACTGCAGTGCAGCCTTCATAGTAAAACCCCTGTTCACTCATGCATTCAACCCCTCTTTTCACATCCCCATCAAAGCATGAAATATTCAAAGAAAAAAATAGATTTGAATGAAATGGTTAATTGTGGAGGCGCTCATTAATTATTGCACGGGTGTAATGCTACTCTGAGAGAGGAGGCTGGGCTGCGCCTAGGACGAAAAGCAGGCCCTTTGAAGGACTGTACATCATATTATACTAGAAGGTGGCATTATTTCACAAGCTACACACCGATGCTGGGGGAAGGGAGGCACGATCCACACTATCACATGTACGCGCATCACGGTTTTAACGTAGAATTGTGTGGATGTAATCTGAGCTGGTCCGATCAAAACGCAGGGGAAACATTTAAATAAAACAGACGAGGCTGCAGTCTAACAGCTCGAATTATATTCTTGCATTACACACCGATGCTGCCACAGTCCCATGCTGGCTGCTGCAAATCAATCCTTTAATTGTCACATTCATTTAATATCCCGATGTCAACCATTTCTCGCGTTTACAACCGTGTCTGGATGCATTTCTTTGTCATTGCATTACCTTCCAGACACGATTTGACAATAATCATAAACGCAAAGTATGATCATTTATTCAAAAATGACTTATGGTGCAGAGCTTTTAAAGTTGTTTCAATCCAGTTGCAAAGCTGTGACTTCAAATGACGACGCTCACATGCATACTCCTCAAATAGTGGTGACCTCTATATGTTTAAAAAACATGACGCAAATAAATGTATGAATGAAAAAAAATATTCCTTACCTATTTACAAATAGCCGTTGACTTGTCCTCTTAATATTCAGTCGCACTATCGTCTCAATGGGAGATACTCAGATGATCACTGTGGGCCTTCCTCGCGCTGATCTGTTACAACAGGGACGGCCCCTTCTCAGGATGGTGGAGAATATCACACGCCCCCCCCCCCCCTCTCCTCTCCCAGCCCCTCCCATCTCCACCTTCACTGGTTCCCTCCACTATATTGATCACCCATGTCTGGTCCAGCACAAAAAATGACCTTAGCAAAGCCACACCACCTCTGTCCCTTTTTCTATTGCAGCAGTTATATCTTGCAACAACATATTATATAATATAGTTATAAAATGATAATGTATTATATGGCTATAGGAATATTGTCATGAATGGACTATCTATAAATGGCACTGAGTTCAATAATATGGACTCCAGATGAAATTCTTATCTCCTAATTTCATAGATTTAATACACCATCATTTTAGAACAAACTTTTAATGACCTACTTCACTCGTGGACTCCATTTTGGGATTGTAGCAAAGCATTGCATTTTGGTTTGCTACTGCCACCCCTTGTTTCACTATTTATTATTTATTTATTTCACTGTTTATTGCCTTTCAATAGAACAATGTAATCACTCGTAAAGTAAAGGTTTAATTTCAAGTAATTCATTGCATTTTATTTTCTAACTGCCCCAATGAGTCAACAATTATTTATAAAGTAGACCAAAGACTGCCATAAGGTGGAATACGTTTAAAACCCCACTCCTGTGCAGTGTGCCAAAACTGGCATGCGTCGAGCAGGAGTGTGATCTGAGGGTGATACCATTTTGTGTAAGAGATAGGGGTATATTGATTCGGCATCACGGTGCTGCTGCAGCTGGATATTGATTTTTTTTGACCAACCAAGGAGGTTAATTAAAGCTTCGAAAAGCGAAACACGTAGAAACTCAGTAATTATTTGTGAACCTTAAACAATTCAACAATAGCCTACTGCAGAGATTGTGTAATGTCCGTTTATTTTGAACGCCGTATATTAGTCCTTAATAAGTCACGTGGTAATAGCTGCTTGGCATATTTAATTGAAATTCAAGCTATGTGGTCACGAGCTCGTCGTGAGTTTATGGTGTATTTATTATGGACTGCAGCGAACGTCCATCAGCCAATCAGAGCAGAGGATGAGCTCAGATCGTATCATTAGAAAAATATCGAACATTCCATCACGGCACGATGCTCTACCGGGTCAAAGTAGAACAAGAGAAGAATGAAAAACACTAAATTGTGGTAATGATGGTGTCGCTAGAGAGTACACGTCCCCCCGAGCTGATTTACGGCCTCGGTGGACCACCCCCTCCCTTTTCCCCCGTGTCTGACGTACATGCAGTGACGCAACCCTCGTTAAAGTGGGCGAGTGATTGCGAAATATTTTTTTCTCCCCACAACCCCCCTCCCAGTTTGAGGAAATCCCAGATAACTACCTCTCCTGAAATTGTCCTGTCTCATCTGGTTTCTGAAAGCATGAGTAGGCAGGTTGTACCTTTGGGTCGGCATAGATTTTTGCCATTACAGTATGTGTCATCATGTCTTGCGAGATGGGAAACGGTTTTACTTGCATACAAAAGGGGGTGCATCTGTGCTGTACCGGCCACAACTAACATTCACCTACCATCGTTTAAAGGGGAGGAAACACACTTTTAGGATTTGTTTCCGATGGCTTTTAGGGTAACATAGACTAGAGTACACAATCATCCTTACCTCATTTTTCATCCTCCCACCAAATACACTTCAGTGTGATTAATGATCTATCATAGATCCATCTTATTCCAGATTTGAACAGTAAGTACAAATATTCATCCTCCACTGAGTCCCAGCCAGGTGCTGTCCATGGTCCTGAATAGAGCTGTGTCTCTGTCCACGGTGCTGAACTTCTAAAAGTTTCAAGTTTACAAGGCTTTATTGTCGTGTGCACATTAGCTACAGTGTAGATATGGCAATGAAAAACTTAAGCCACAGACTCATCCAACAGTGCAACATGAACAGATACAATAGTACAAGAGAATGTTTTGAGATTTGCCAGCCAGCATCATACAGTCCTGCAGGACTGGGTGCAAGATGTCAGGGGTTACTAAAGTCTTCAACCCACACACCGCAGGAAAACCTTACATTCAATTATCCTAAATGGTCTTTTAAAGCAGACTTTCTCTGAGAGGAATTCATTCAGCATCAGTCTTGCTGTCCTCACTGACTGTTGGTACTTGTAAGCCACATCTGCTCTCTGCTGGTCTTTTGTTGTAACACCATGCTTAATTTAGCATTTATTGCATCCTTCACTATAATGGCTTTACTATTAAATGGAAGAGCTATTAAGGAGATCTACTTATGGTCTAATGATAACACAGACACCATTTATTTTATGAATTGGTTGCTAATAAACAAATACTACATCCATCTTAGCACTATGTATGAACATATTAAAAGCAGCATTGCCAAATGCATCCAATTCATTAGAACAACAACAATGAAAGTAACTATATCAATTCAGTTCCCATGCTTAGACATAAGCTATTCAAAAGGAATAACTATTATTTTGAAAACACCCAAAATAATAGGTCACCATTTACTTAGTAACACTTGTTTCTTTTGTCAAGATATGGCTAACACATTGTTCAGAGTGGGACAATATGTATGGCAATTAATCAAATATGTAATTAATATCCCTTACATAACACATAACAGTAAGTTATTGTTATCAGAGCAGAGCACGACTCATGACACTTCCCTGTGTTTGATTTTTATATTTGATGTTGTAATTTATTGTCTTCTGTTACATCGGTAGGAATGTGTTATTTATTATCTGCATGTGCAGCACTTTGGCTCGACCGAAAATCGTTTTTAAATGTGCTATAGAAATAAAATTTGATTTGATTTGATTACTTTTCAATTAAGATTCTTAATTTCCCCATACTTGACCAAATGCAATCTACAGTCAACATTGTTGAGGTAACCTGGCACATAGATGCACTTTCCGCTCACACTTGGGACCAGAACACTTTATGCAATCCAATCAAACTAAAACCCTTTTATGGATGTATTGTTATTTGTATGTCAACAATCCCCCAGTTGGACAAACTAATCTAAGGATGGTTAAGTACATTCATACTGTAAAAGACCAACCCTAAATATGATTTCAGCTAATAAAGAAACGGTTCAATACCCTGTGTGTTGCTCATTCACAATCACAGGACTCAGCTGAGCCTCAGCCACAGCGAGTAGTATTTAGAGTAAAACCAAACAGCGTCTGACATTTGTTGCCAGTCTCTTTCCTTCAAGTCTCAAAGGAGTCTGAGAAGTTGCTAAATCTAGTGACACAGCTACTAAGAAGTAGAGAGGGTTTCAAATCAGCCCCATTTCATTTCATTACAAACCTTTATTTATCCAGGTGTATCCCATTGAGATCATTGATCTCTTTCTCAAGGGAGACCTGCTCAAGTAGGTTCCACATGAAACATAAAAACATAAACAGAACAACAAGAAGGACATCATACATCATCATTACAGGGATTACAATTTACAATAACTATCCACATGTACAGGTACCAACAGCTTCCGATTGAGTAGCATCAACCGAGCTTTAAAAACATGTAGTGGCACCAGATTGTTCAGTTTCCATTTCAATTGCAGACTGTTCCAGGACAGAGGAGCTGCGCATAAAAGCTGTCTTCCCTAAGACAGTCCTAGCAGTTGGCACATTTAATAAAACTACAGCATGCGATCTCAGGCAGTAGCCACTTACAATTCGCCGTGAGATCAGGGAGCAGATATAGGATGGAAGTTCCCCTAACATGGCTTTGTAAATAAAAATGTACCAGTGACTGAGCCTCCGTACAGTTAGTGAAAGCAAACCAGCCCTTGCATACAGGGTACAGTGATGGGTTAATGCTTTACAGTTTGTCACAAATCTCAGGGCACTGTGATAGGCAGCATCTAACTTGACCAGGCAATTGGCAGGTGCATTCATATACATCAAATCACCATAGTCCAGCACAGGTAAAAAGGTCACAGTGACTAGCCTTTTCCTGGCCTCAAGCGAGAAACAGGACTTATTCCTGTAGAAGAAACCTAGCCTAACCCTCAGCTTTTTAAGCAGGTTATTGACATGACGTTTAAAAGTGAGACAATCATCAAGCCAGATACCAAGGTGTTTGTAACAGGTAACCACTTCAAGTTGTATTCCTTGTTACAATATCTGCAACAGGCTCTGGTGTCTTTTTAGCTTTTGAAAAGAGCATTACCTTGGTTTTATCAACATTTAAAATAAGCTTTAGTTCAGAGAGCTGAGTCTGAATAATGTTGAGTTGTGCATGCTCCTTTTTAACAATGCTTGTCAGTCAGTTATTAAAAACACGCTCCCACACTTTAGAAATGACTCATAACAGCTGTTGGCTTCAGCTGCTATGTCAGACTAACTTGTCAGATTGGTTTCCAATAACAATTTTTAGGACAATAATAAAATAATAAATAATTATTTTCAGGTTGATTTAATCATGTCACACACCCCCGTCAGAAGATATTTGCTCTGACACAAACAGCCACATTCAGTATCGGTGAGATATATTCAACTACAGAGGTCCTGTTGAATAAAGACTTTGGCAGTAAGTATTCAAATGAACACTAAGATCTAAGACCCATGACTCAGCAAAGTGAAATAAAAAACACACAATAAGTCTCCAACCTGTGACTTGCTTTGAACCAGATGTAAGGCAGAACTGCTGAGTGTTATACATGCTGGGAATAATAGACACAAGTGTTAGTCAAATTGCTAATAAGCTAACAGATACTCTTCTATCAGTTACGAGTAACACACTTGTGATTTAATTAAATAATACATTATTTACAAAACCAATCATTCATTACATTTCATAATTATTAATACATTTTTTTAATCATTAAACTGAGATACTTGGAGACATTTGTCATTTTCAAGCCAAGTGTAAATTGACATGGGAAGAACGACACAGAACACAACTTTATCCAAAACAATAAAATACACTCCAATACATCACTATTCAAGTAAAGCACTGTATTTACCATACATTAATAAAGTATCATAACAATACAATAAATACATTTGATGTTGATCCTCTGAGCCAATTTGAAACCTCCCAAGCTGCTTATGGGTTTTAAGCTTTGTCATCTATTTCCAGTGGCGACTGGTCATTAGGGGCAGGCACAGCCCCACCTAGTGTCAGCAGAAAGTATTAAAAATAATGATTACAAAAAAATGCAAAAAAAAAAAATATATATATATTAAATATATTTTAAGATCATGTTTAATCATCTGATTCGTCTGTACATTGCTGTTTTAGTCTGTGTTCTTCTAATTAGTGTCTACAGTGTGTGCCTATTGAGCTGTTTAGAGCCATGTGGGACAAAACCCGATCCTGCTCCTCCATCTCTCTGTCTAAGTCAATGGTGGCTGTAAAAACTACACTGCGCATGCTCAGAATATTTTCCTATTTAATGTGTGTGGCAAAAAAATAATGACCATAGGGGCATAGAGCCATAGATATATATAAACACTAGATGACTCACCCGCGCTGCTGGCCAATGGAGACCGACGTTGCCACATGGCCGCCATCTTGCTACAGGTAGTGCTCTCATTCATAACATTATGGTTTACTATTTAAATAACCATAGCTTGCTCAATTTTCAAACGGTTTGGTTTTTTATAAACATCAAAGATGTAGTTATGATACTGTATACTTATAGTCATGGACTTTCTTATGAAAATAACATTAAGCAGATAAAGCAATAGATATACACACACACAAGGTATTTATATTAAATATTTGCCGGTGTATATATTTCCATTTATTTTTATTATATTGTTAATATTTAAAATAAATTATAAAATTAAAATATATTTATATTTTATATATAAAAATCGGTCTCATGTTACCACTCTGTAAGCCAAGAGTTGTTAATTTAGCAATGCCTAATGACAATAGCATATGGTGGTATATTATTTAGATATTCACACCTTTATCAGAAGAACCAAACCAACATAAAATGAGCTCACAGACAGGCCAGTTCTGTCTCATTTATCACAATTATACGAATATATAAATAATAGTAATATGGAAATTAATAAGTTACTTTTTTAACAATTCAATGTTCACTTATCAATACTGTGAGCCTGATTTTTTTTTACATTCTCCAACAGAAAACACAACTCAGCGTACTTTTAAGAAATTGATCTTAATAGGCTTTTCCCCTTATAAGGCAAAAATATGTTTTGAGGCTCTGGACAAAAATGGCTATTTTTATTGTAAAGGTTGTCAATCCATGGGTGTAGTTTCAATGTTTGCACATGTTTATTCAAGTGTATGAGTGACATAGAGCAAGTGAGATGGCCAGTGGTTCTCAAACCTTTTACACAGAGTACCACCTCAAATTATATTGGGCTCTCCTAGTAACACCATCATAGACCTTCCTGGGTACCACCGAGATAAAGGATTTAACATGACAAGCCATATGATGCTCTCATTTGTTAGTGACATTCCACATGCAAATAAAACAAGATTAGATGGTACTTTATTGATCCCAATGTGGGAAAACATTTTTAGTTACAGCAGCATAAGGGACAAAGCATTTTACAATGAATTAGAAATAAGCAAGAAAAATAAAGAAAATAAAGAAAGAGGAAAATATACATGTTGAGTTTGGCAGGATATTATATATATAATATACATAAATATAAGGCATATGGAATATTAATGTTAAATATTAAATAGATTATATATGTGTAAAATGTACAACGTGGTTATATTCAAGAGAAACTATGGAGCAGAGAGTTATCTTCCAGCCAGAGGTGATTTGTTGAGTTATGGCACTGCGGAGCTGCAGCAGTCTGTTGGAGAAGGAGCTCCGTTGACTGTCCAGCTGCAGGTGGAGAGGATGGGTGGGGTTATCCATGATGGACAACAGCCTGTTCAGTGTCCTCCTCTCCACCACAGCTTCAAAGGGGTCCAGCTTGATGCCGATGACAGACCCAGCTTTCCTAATCAGTTTATTGATCCTGCTGGTGTCACCGGCTCTGATGCTGCCCCCCCAGCAGACCGGAGCAAAGAAGAGTGCACTGGCCACAACAGACCGGTAGAAGATCTCCAGCATCTTGCTGCACACGTGGAAGTATCTCAGCTTCCTCAGAAAATAGAGTCTGCTCATCCCCTTCTTGTGCACAGCATCAGTGTTGATCCTCCAGTTCAGTCCGTTGTCTAAGTGCACTCCCAGGTATTTGTAGTCCTCCACAACAGCCACATCCAGAATGCACAGGGGTAGAAGAGACGTCCTCACCCTCCTGAAATCAATGACCATCTCTCTGGTCTTGGCCACATTCAGAATACTCACAACATTAGGCTGAGGTTCATCTTCCGCTCTTCTTGAAGTGGTTGTGCTTCTTGTTGCTTCTGGCTAAAATAAACATAATTAAAGACATTTTGAGTGTTTAAAATGTGCTGTAATACACAACACATTATTTATTCCTAAACTTGCAGAAAGAAAAACTAAAGGGTGACATTTAATCACATATTTATCAATCAATCTTATACACCTTGAATTCTTGTTGGCCAATGATACACATACCCTTTGAAGATGAGCTGGGAAATTGAATACTGTTGGCACAACACCTTCTTTAAGCCGGACAGTCTGCCCCGTCCTGTCAAAGTCCTCACTCCTGAAGTGCTCACTGCAGAGCAGCGTCCTGCCAGAGGAAACAAAACCGTCCCTTCTTAGGGCAACTTCCCACTGCCTCCTCCTCTCTCCGGTTTTGGGAAACCTTAAAAACATGAGAAAGGTAGCCAGATATATAAATTATTGACAACATTGTCCGCCCTTCTTTCCTTTAACATTAAGGGTAAGGACAAAAATACACACCGAAATTATCATATTTTTGGGGTAATTGTATGTATATATGTATGTATGTATGTATGTATGTAATGTATGTATGTATACTTTAAGAATAAGACAACCACACTAAGAGTAATAAAAAAGGTGTCCAAAAGAAACATTACATAATTGTGTAAAGAAATGGTAGCAACATATTCTAAAGAGGCTGCTGGGTCAACATCAATCTTGCAATACTATTATCTCACATAGCCCCACTGATCCTGTGTAGCAGGACTTGTAATGTACATACATCCACTAAGTAATTAACGATTATCCTAATTATAGTCATAATATTGTCATATCTTACACGTGAAAGGTGATTCCACGGGTTCTTGTTTGCAGACTGCGGCGATTAGAGCAGCCGTAGGCTGCACAAAAGTCAGGCATAGTCAGGTACTTCTGTAAACACAAAGCCAGCAATTTCCTGTATCATAATGTATCTAAAATGTAAGATGTTTTTAACAAGCCCAACCACTTGGAAGAAATCATGTGTAACTTAAATTATGTTGAAAAGAAAGAGCAGTTCTGCCTCTCCCACTGGTGTAAAGTTGCTGGGTCAACTTTGTAATACTAGGTCTCACTCACAGCCTCTTGTTATTAGCCAGCTAATAAATACAACCACGTCATACACAAAGAAAATCTGCAATTTCAACATGTCCAAGCATCCTGTATCATAGCCATGCTAATAACGTTTATAATAAACAAAACCGTTTGTAAATCAGTATTTTTGTTCAGATCACTCACCTTACAACAACTACCATAGCGCATACCAGAGTAGCTGTTGACTGTAGCAAGATGGCGGCCGGTGAGCTACGCTGGAAAATCTCCCATGAGCCATCTAGTGTTTATATATATCTATGCATAGAGCTGCCATCCCCACCATACGTCATCTCACATAATTCAGAGCTGATTGGCTGTAAGTACGTGTGCCGCGAAAAGTGTGGTGTGTGAAGAGGAGACGAGAGAGCTGCAGTGACGCGTCCTAAAACCCGGAAGTAAGCTGCGCATGGCTTCCCTCGACAAAAAAGCAATGAGATTTCTCCATAGGATTTTAGAAAATAGCTCCAAATAAGATCTGTGGGAAACGTAGCTGTTAGATAAATGCACGTTTTGTTCAGCCGGATAATATCCACATGTCTACCCTACTTTTATAATTTTCGAATCATAAATCTATTGATTAGATTAGATTTTTGATAGACTTTTGAAACTACAAGAACATAAGGAGGACTTTTACAAAAAAGTAATAGAGATTTTTGTCCAGAAGGATAGGCAAATGGACTTAATCTTCAAGTCAAGGTAAGACTGCAATTTTATTGAAAATGGGATCTTACTAAGAGAGAACAATTCAATATTTAAATGATAAAATTACATTTTTTGGGTATCCTTCTGTTGAACTGTCTGTTTAAAATTAATTGAAGCATCAGACAAAAAAAGCTTTTGAAAATAATATTATATTTTGATTTAGGTCAAAATATAATATTTGTAAACCTGAAGAATCAGTGCCAGTGCCTCACCAGCCATGAACCTCACTGCAGAAGCTTATAGACATCTAAGTTTTTTGTGCCCCACCACTTTTGTACATATAAAAATGCCACTGTCTATTTCACAGATTCACTGCCATGTACACAACGGTTTCCTTCCCCCGGGAACTCTTAAACCTGGAGGTGCACACTCTTGCGGCTTTCACACCAGCGCTTTTCCCTTTCTAGCTCCGAGCTAGAGCTTTTCTGGTTCAGCTCCGGTTTCCCTTTTCTGCTCCCGCTCTGTTCACACCGCCCAGCACCCGACTGGTGCTGCCGCTGCTGCGTCATGACGTCACCGTTTACATCGCTGATTTGCTCCCCAACGGCATTACGGCGCTCACAACAACAACAACAACAACAACGGGGAACTGCGTCGGGTCAATGATCGTGTTGCTTTTAATCACACGAAGCCAGAATAAATTGAATAACGACTTCTCCAACCTTATACTTTGCTCCAGAGTGCCGTGGTTCATTGTTTATTAATGTGTTTCTGCAGCAGTGTTGGCTGCTCTTCCACGGGAGTTTATTCTCCTCCGTTAGCTCCCGGTTAGCTCACACTGCAGCGGCCGCTCTAAAGTATTCACTGTCCGACTCACACAAGCAGCTGATACATATCCCCAGTTCCCCTTAGCCTAAGTGAATGTGTGTCAGTCTGAATTGACGCTGTTTGGTATCACAACGCTGTTATGAAAGTTTCTCTGGTATAAAATGGGTGATGTTAGCATAGCAACCGAAGCTAAACTGACTACTTGTTATTGCTATCCTATTGTGGCATAAACCGTTTTCTACAGGCACGTTTTACCGGCGTATTTTTATTATGATTCTACTTGTGATAGTCGGACACGACAACCTGTGCAGCCCATGTATTGATTCCATCCGATAGCTGCTATAATACAAAACAACACGTCTGCCTCTCTCCACAATGATCAATAACAGTGAACGGATGGTCAAAGTAAGGTACAAATAAACAGAATCACACGAAGCCTGGTTAGTGTTGCCTGACTTTATAAAGTGTGTTTATAAGCACTACTGCTTGTAGGCAGGCATGACAGTCGACCCATGTTCAGGGGAGGTGGGTTTAGTTTCCTGCACGCCTCGACGTAAGAGAGACGTAAGCGACGCCACCTCTTAGCTCCGAAGCTCTTGCCTCTAGACCGACAATTTTTTGGAGCTGGAAGTGAACCGGATTACGGAGCTAAGAGCCGGCGCCGCTGCGGTGTGAACAGGAAAAACCGGCGCTTTTCAGGCTCCAGCTCCGAGCCGGAGCTGAAAAAGCTCTGGTGTGAAAGGGGCATCAGAGGATCTGCCCCTAGTGGAGTGGCTGTGTAAAGCCCACAGTGGTATTCAATTATTTGTTCAGCTACTGAGGGATGGCACCATGCAAAATCCTCTGCACCACTTAAGCTTCTCATAGAGAGATTGAGAAAACAACTCAATGTCTGACCTTGTAATCCGTTCCGATCTTGTAGATGAATTACCGAGTTATGCCAGAGTTTTGAAATGGCTTGAATTGCTTTTCAATGACACCTGAGACCACCTCGTGTTTCTAACACACACTTCTTGTTGACTGATAGAAAAAGCTGTGCAGTCAGAATTGTTTAGACACCTTAGAGGACCTTAAGAAAAAAAATATTTTAAGACCTTTTAAAGATACAAGACATAATCATAAGAAATTACACCTCATGTTGGTTTTAATGGTTAACATTTATGCCGCTTTAAAAAAAAGCTCAAATTTATGGGACTCCGTCTAGTTCCAGTAAACACATCACAGTTCGACCTGTTCCTGATTGGCTTCCCTCGGTGATAAACGCCTTCAAATTATCAGCGGTTTAATGAACAACACTTTGTACAGACTCCTCTCAGCAGGTCTACCTTGTGTGCATTAGAGGACCTGCTGTTTGCTATATAGGAGTCCAGAGTCAAGCCTCTGAAGACTTGGTTCTCCACTCCATTTAACAAATACCCTTTCCCTTCACTACATTAACTCGCAGACTGAGAACACTTTAGAGAAAACAACTTGTCACAAGCTTTAGCACATCTGAAATCGAAATCATGAAAATAATACCTGCTTCTTAACTCCCAATTGAATGCAGGAGTTATGCTCAGTGGTCCACAGCAGAAGATTTAGCTTGCACAGATTGGTGTTAGAGTGAATGAGGGCAGGTCTGAGGCAGACTGTAGAGCCAGCTCCAGTCCCAACAGCAGGCCAAAGATAAAGGTGATTCACCAAGCGTTATATTCTGGGAAATAAAATGTGAAATACAGTGTTCCCTGTGTGCACTTCCAAAACCGCTGGCACAGACAGATTTCTCAGTCGGCAGCGGTCCTTTCAGCCCCCAGTGCACCCGCCTTTATCTATCATGGCGTCTTTACGACACGACCTCCTGCACGACGCTTTTCCTTTTACAGATCCATTGAATGGACTCAGTCAGTCACAGCAAGCATTATATCATTCCAATCAATCTCAGTTATAAAATCTTGACATAGGTCAGGCCGCGCTACAGCTGAAATTTACAGCTGTTTAGATTGCAAGTCATTTCCCCGTAGCGAGTGATGTGTGCATACACACTGCATCTGCCTCCAGGAGCCCAGTGGAAATATAACCCAGCTGGTGAGGGACTTCAAATCTAACTTTTACTCCCTCGTTGAAGCAATCATGAGTGATTGGGTACATTTACCGTATCAGAATGCATTAATATTCTTTAGTCTGCCATAAACTGTAAACACTAAAAGGAGGGAGAGTGCTTTCTGCAGCTCTCTGAGTAGAAAACATTCTTGACGTTTTAAAGAGTGATGAATAAAGCAGCAGCAAAGTAAAGCAGCCTCTGAGCCCCTGTAGGTGGCAGCAGAGACTGCTGGTCTTCTCCAGCAGTGTGATTACTATTCACAGCACTAACCAGGGTGCATTTCAACCTAGGACATTCACTTTAATGCATACTCGCGTTTGCACTGGAAGAAATGTTTACTTGTATATGACACTCGTCTGGAGGTTGAGTGTAGCTGCTAGTCGACTTAAAAGGAGGCTGCTGTCACCTTGTGCAGACTGTGTGCGACCGGCAAGTTTAGCATCTACATCCAAAATGGCTCAAGAGAAACTCTCGTCACACAAACAAGATGCTGCTGCTGAAGAAGCAGATCTATATATATATATATATATATATATGTGTGTGTGTTTTTATTAAACATACTGCAGCCAGACCCCTCTGCGGGTGTTAACAGAGACAGTGCTCTATCTGTTTATGACACATGTCTCTATTTGTCATAAGACATGTCGCTGGGACCTCTCCATATCTCTTAAGAACACACCCACACTTCTCATAATGTGTGTTCATTTATGTAACACTTGTTAACATATTTGTTTAAAGGTTCCTTTATCCACATTACCCACACTGTGGGCATGTCTATAGTCTGCTGATCTAACTATCCTTTGGGTATAATAACGGATGTACTACAATTAAAGGCATTATGCAAATTGTACATACAAAGTGCTCCCAGCCATTCTCCATCTTCTTTATGCATGCAGCCTTAATTCAATGAATCTGTGTGAGAGCACTCTCACCAGCGGTTGAACTCGATATACAGCACCTGAATGTAAGCGAAGCTATACAGATTACCAATGTGACATACTAGAAGCAATATTACAATTGTGTCATGGCAATTTGTTAAACTGTCTCAAGGCTGAGCGCCTGAACAGAAGGCTAACTTATGGCTTCTGTGTGCTTGCAAGTGTGTGCGTGTGCTTGTCTGCGAGTTTGCTCCTTACAGGAAAAAGTTGCCTATTTGTCTTTGAGTTGTCAATCTTTGGCAGTTATATAAAGCCATCCCAGCTGGCTGGTTGCCTGCACAATTGCCTGCTATTAATGTTGATGCATAATTGCATTACATAATGGGCTGTGCTGTCTTTTAGAGGAGTCAAACAGCTGTGGCTATTGGCTGTGCACAGAGTCAAGCACTCTCTCTAGTTCGCTGCCAGCCTAATCAGAAATGGGAGCTGTCACAGGTCATTGTCCATTTAAGCCATCAATGAGGCTTTTGTAACAGCTACAGCATTTCAATGCTTTTTGGGAATGGATTACACAGATTTGAAGTCCAGGAAGATTTGATTAATTCATATTCTTTTATCAGACTGCCGGTAATTCAAACCCAGCAGTCGTACAATGTCATCAGAGACGGAGAGTGCAATCAATCTCTGTTATAGAGATAGGGAGAAGACTCCCCAGCAGATGGTAGTGCAGCCTCGCGGAGGAGCATCCCTCAGAACAGGAGGAAAATGGTGCAGGAGACGAGCTGTCTGAAAAGGAACGCTGCATATTCCGAGGTACGAACCTTAATGGGATAACAGGGTAATATCTTACCTACACCGTCATTGTGCAAGGCAGCACATTTGGAAAAAGAAAAAAAGGACAGAATCCCGAATGACAGCAGTATATCTTTCAACATCTCCCATATGGTGTACCCAGGGGGACGATTAAAAGTGGAGCACATTGATAGCCCGGGTGCAATGAATGTATGTGCGTATGGCTGCAGTTTTGAATCCAGTCACTTACGTAAATGAATCCAAGATTGAGTGCAATCATAATATTCAAACTGCAGATCAAACACTTGATACGGCAGGAGCAAAGACATCCAGCTGGGTGAACAGAGAGCAAACGACGAGCAGAGAGCAAACGTGCTTACGTGTGATCCGTGAAATGGCTTGCAAGAGCTTCATTTGCATCACAAAAATAATAGTTAACAGAAGCATTTGTGATTGTTGTGTCATCAAACATTGCTTTGTGGAGTGATATCATAGGTATCTTCATGTCAACTATAAAGCACTTTCTATACCTGTTACAAAGCTGCTATTTCAGATCTGGCCTTGGCAAATGTTGCCACGCAGTCAGTGCATGTTGGAGAGCTGATTCATCTGAGTTTCCAATTGCCTGTCCTGAAAAACAAGTCAAGTATTGTTTCTGTGCTGTGCTGCATGTCATCTGGGAAATATCTTGGCTGTCTTTTAGCTGTATATCGGATAGGCACAGATAGCCTCACACTCTCAAAAGTGCTTGAAGAAAGTGTGGTGAGGGAAGAGGGAACAACCAAATGGCCATAAATAACAATGAAGCATTTTCTGTGTGTTCCCAAAATGGGAGCTGAATGTCATGAAATACAATGTTTTAACAGGAACAGCAGAGTTACTAGATGAAACACATCAGGGCATATATGTTCTGACAAAATATCTCAGCGCCGGAAACATCAGCCCGAGTTCTAAGGCAGCGCGGTATCCTTTGAAGTCTTGGAAAATGGATCTCATCAGACTGAGACATCCAGCATATAAAAAATGCTGTGATTGGAAACCTGGTAAGCTAATGAGTTTGCACTTCTATCTCCTTAATTTGTACAGGCCTTTGTGCCAAGGCCTTTGAGGCTTTTCTGTGCCAAGTCTTGTAATAGTGTTCTCATTGTTCGCCTGAGAGTCTGGCACTTTTTCATGAAACTTAGGGGGAATCCATCTCCTCACTTTTTCACATAGGAGAGACAAGCGGGCTGGCAAAATCTCTGTGAATTATGGATATTGCTGCAGTGAAATTAAGATGACAAAGAAATGGCATAAAAAGGAAGAATCCTGTCTTAAATGGCTCCAAAGGGTGGATATTTCACAACTGCATCTGAGCTGCAATGCGGCGTTACAAGTCACAAGTAGTTCTTGTTGAAGACTTATGAAGCCATCTTGCTCCATCTCCATTCTCCTCTCGTTGTGTCCGCCTAAGAGACTGAACTCCTGCAATCTGAGGCAATAACCATCTGTAACTATTAACTATTGGCTCTGCAAATAATGTGTATATTAGTGTCTCATTTTCCCAGTCAGAGTTGTTGCTGTAGAAGTGAAATAATTCAAGGCTGGTTGTGTGGTCTCTGTGTGTGTGTGTGTGTGTGTGTGTGTGTGTGTGTGTGTGTGTGTGTGTGTGTGTGTGTGTTGGTTGTCTCCCTATATCCCTATATATATTGTCCTTTTGTTGTTCTATTTATGTTGTTATGTTTCATGTGGAACTACTTGAGCAGGTCTCCCTTGAAAAAGAGATCAATGATCTCAATGGGATTTATCTGTATAAATAAAGGTTTGAAATGAAATGAAAAACAGACCACATAAGCATCTGAAAGCTAGAAAGCTAGAAATGAGAGAAGGGTTTTTACACTTGGGAGCTGTTGGAATGATTGGGAGGGCAGTGACCACAGTGTCTATTTGAGCTTCGGATGCAGGCTGTTGAGATTTAGCTAGGAGCTAATCTAAAGGCTGGTTGAGTCTTCAGGCATGCCCAATCCTATCCATTCAACCATTAATGCCTGAGAGTAGACCAGAGGAAACATTACAGCCCTCAGATCACAGTCCCTTTTCTCCACAAACTCACTCTCTGCTTCCTTTGCCCAGCCAACTCGGTGCAAATTCAATAATTCTTACACATGACAAGACAGCACCGAGCACTCTCCATATCCCACTATTTCAAACTGTACATTCAGCAGTTTAGTTTTTTAATCATAGTTACTTCCCATGCGATAATCAGCTATCTGGGGAGTTGGGGATACATATACAGCAATGAACAGACAGTGCACATGATCACATTATGCACTTTCTGTAAACAGCTGTTCACTCACAGATATTCCATAGGTCAAACCACTGAAAAAGAAACAATTTAACGAGATATTGAAGTGAAAATTAAAACAAATGGCTCCTGAACTAAAGTAACAATGCCTCTGCACAGTTTGCACAGTACAGTACACACACACACCTCTCTTTGTAATTTGTAGACACACACATAAACACACACAGTAATTCTATGAGGCTCAAGGTTGTCTTGCTTATTGAATATATCAACTTAACCACTGATGTCATTGATCAAAAAGCCAATTCCAGTTCTATTATTGTGTTAGAGGGTAAAACAATTGCCACATGACTTTGTAAGGTGCACTCACTTGGTAAACAGATCTGAGATCCATTAAAGCCTCGGAGATTATCAAGCCTCAGTCCAACAATTTGTGGAGATTGCTCTAAACACCTTGATGGTGACCTTCCTCGTCCAGTTGAAAGTCAATGGGAAACGTGGCAAGGAGCCCGCCAGCGCCACCAGCCCCGTGCACTTTCATTACAGCGCTCCTCAATGGCTGGCCATTTCTGTGTCCCCCACGCCTCCCTTAGAACCATGTGTCCCTATCAATACCTCGGACCCTCCTTCTGTAGTCCAAATGTGCCATAGGCTTAATAGCCCCCATGATGCGGCACACACTTAATCAGAGTATCTTTGCTCCATGATAGATATGGCATAGCCTGAACTCCATCTCATGTATATTAATGGCAGGACTCCACTCCATGCTGTGCCTTGTGGTTTACTGTAGCTGCCTCTCTCTGACCTCTGAGTGAGGAACGTGGGTGTTTTCCATGTGCTTAATCATAATGCACAGTGCCTGCTGCATTGATAGGTTAATGTACCCAGGAGGATCAATGCAGTCCTGAGGACGTCTAGTACAACAGACATTTAAAGGTTCGGGGAAAGGCTTTATCAATGAGTGCAGACTGTCTATGGTCAGATGTGGGTGCAGCTTCATTAAATGAGGTTGTGTAAGGTCTGGCCACTGGTGCGATGAGCTACAGTAGATAATTGGCGAAAGCAACCTCTCTAAAGAATGCAAATTCAACCCAGAGCTCATTATGAGCGCACACACAATATCTTCTGCAGATTTCTGGAAGACTTGTTCCTAAAGATCACAACAGTTCAGTACTTAGTGAAAAACCGGCACAATACATGAAAGTTTGTAACCGATGGAGTTCTAAATCAGATAAAAGTCAAAGCTGTATAATGTTGCACTGATATCCAGGATATTTGAAGCCTGACCCCTGAATAACAATGACTTGCAAAGGATCAATAGTCAAAGCATTTTTATTTTCATAATCTCCACAAAACTCCATATGCAAATCTGCCTGGAAAAAGGGATAGGCTTTTGCAAAACACGAAAACTTAATAATTGAAAAACAAGTCAAACTATTTTGATCACTTTGTGTCAAGATAATGTTTTCAATGTGGTAAGAGCAGGCAGGGTATATGGTGTGCAAACATGAGAAAGTGCTACCTGAGTTACTGTGTCTTTCTCCTCTGAAGGGGAAAAGCCTCCGCATGGATACAGAACAAAACATTTGCTCGCAATGAATACATAATGAAAGGAAATGAGGTGCTTGCATTAATTTGCAGAGCATAAAATACCATATATTTCAGTCAGAGTTTTAAGCCGGGGGTTTTGGGGGGGGGATCATTTAGCTCCCGGTTACAATATGCAGCCAAATATAGCATCACTTTGGTGAGGACATTTTAAAAATGCAGTGCACTTGACAGTCAATGAAATGGAAAATATTCTACCACCTTTATTTTAAAAGGGCTGTTGCAGAATTAAAACTAGGATGAGCAGCTAAGAATTTGATAAACTGAGAGATAGAGCAACTCATTGAATTGTTATATATTGAACATATATGTATTTTCCATATATCTTACCATATTCTGTTAAAATATAAACTTAATTAACGTTAGAAACACATTACTAACTCTGAAAACATTGAGTTTATACATGAAAGGGCTTACAATTCACTGTAGCTTCTCCTCTGCTGCAGAGCAGATGAAGACGGTACTCCCTCAATGTACAGAAGACTATTGAGCATCTGCAACCAATTGTCTCTTATTTCCCAGAGTCTGGCGAGCCCGAGCAGAGCTTTACGGTCCAAGAACTGGAAGCGGCTGTCTTTTCTTGGTGGAAACCTGAAAGCAAACACAGTCATGTGCCAGTGTCTGGTCAGTCATTTCTCTTTAGAGGACAAGCTGTATTGTTCATCTGAGACTAAAGATATTGAATTACATTTCTCTCTAAATAGCCCTCCAGAATAATAACTCGTTTGCAGCCTTGGGCTTTCGTCTTAGAAGTGTTGCCCACCTGTGGTGCAGAGATGCCCCGAGCATTTACCTCGAATAATGAATAATCTCACTCTGAACCACCGGCTTGTTCCTGTGCTTCGGCCTCTGAGGGATATCTTTCTTAGCACTCACTGATAATGTAGGTAAACATTTTAACATCCTTTTCCTGGCATGGATTTGAGCGAGCAGAATAAATAATAAGTGCAATGATCTGTCCCACATGGAAAATTATTTGTGACTATGAGGTATTACATCACTTAACGGTAAGACTTAGAAGGGAAAAAAACGTAATTAGCTCCTCCAGAGAGCAGAAACAGATCCAAGATTTCAAGGGTAACAGTCAGCCAAAGTCTCAGCCAATATATTATCTCTCACATTAGCTGGTTCCCCACTGCAAGAGACGACTCTTTCCCTTTTAAAGGTATACAATATGGCTAATGAACAAATGCAAATCCTGGTCGCAAGCCCAGATATTCAAATGTTTAAAAAAACCAAGCTGCCATAAAGCTACCTCTACTTTGACCTGAGAAAGGCTTGTACCCTACCCCATAGTGAGTATAGGACTGCAATTCATATCCGGAACAACAACAAGAAAGCATTTCTCTATGTTTTTATCTACAAAGGAAGGAAATGCTGTGTTTTAACCTTTTCAAATTGGAACTCCTGTGGCTTCAATGTGTTTCAAACTTAAATACGAATGAGCCGCAGGATCTTAATTTGGCATGTGATTGTCATGAGTCATCGCAGAAAGGCTGGATGTTTTTCAACCTCAGTCTCTGTGTGCAAACACCCGGCTCCAACAGATGGCAACATTGTTCCTTCATCACGGAACAGGTTACTTGGCGATCAGCCAGTGAGGTACCGGTGCATCGGCAAAGCCTCCAAAATAAAAACAGCCATCAAACACAAGTGTGGGCGATGACGATGTGACTAATTGTTGCCATGGTGATCTGGTCTTTGAGATAATGTCTGACGGTAAGGGAGAAGGAGCGAGCCGTGAAGAGAGGACAGGAGAAAATGAGAAGGAGAGAAGGGGAGGAGAGGAAGACGCTGAAAGGAAAGGAGCAATAATGCTCCATGTGGGAGAGGGGGTCTTATAATGTAAGGTCAATTCAATGTCCCCCCAGACAATTCAGCAATGTAAATACCTTCCACTCATTCATTCAATAACTGGCCTCCTTCTTCTCAGAGTATAACCTCTCATTCTACATTCACAAGTGTTCAAAATGGATTTTAAACAAACCCGGGTGTTAAGGTTTTTTCTATAAAGGCTTTGTGTCACAAACAGCTCAGATGAAAGAGATTATTTTAGTTTGATTATGTTCCCATCCCTCTTGCAGCAGCCTTCCAAAAGTCCAAAATACCATGCTTGTGTGTTTCTATCTGAAGAAAAGGAGAATGTTCTCATCCCTTCAATGGACTGCAGATCCCTCTCATCATGCTTTTTATACACCGAGGTAGCATAGCAGTGTGTTGTTTGCTCAAGCAGTGTTACCCCACAGCGAGTGCCGAGTCAGGGTCTGCTGTGTTAGTGCTGTGCCAGGGAGAGCCACAGACTGTTGCATCAGCCTTTCCTTTTGTTTACCAGGACAATGAACAGTATATGCTAGTAAAGGCAAGACAGGGCCAGGGATGGAGAGAATGAAAAGGAAGAAGCTCTTCATTTCAACAGCACCCCGTCCCTGTTAACAAATCGGACTAATCCAGTTTTCCCCATGGTCAAGGTCAACTCTTTAATAAGGCAGATATCCCCGCTGGGTTCATATTTCCCCTCGGGGCTATCTGAGCCCCTGCAGGACTGTTGTGTTAAATATTATCATATGGAAGCTGCCAGTGGCGTGGCAAACTTCACTGGCTTGTCACAGCGCTGTGTGTCATGTGACAACCATGCTACCTGGCAATAGTTTCCACTAGGGCTGAGTGATAAGAGGGGCGCCGCAGATAAGATGTGCCAGGAGCCCCATGCCATTTACAAGGGAGGGACTGATCTATTTTTGTATATAAAGTGAGCCTATGTAGTGGGTTTGATGCCACTCACCGAAAATGTCATTAGCGACGGAGTTTATGTCGTGATGACGTGTGAATAGCAGCCACCACCACTGTACGTGACTAACCATCACTCACGCCTCCGACTGCAGAGAGCCCGATAACAACGCATGCAGGAGCGTGGATTTGTCTTCACTCACACACCGGCTGGTGCTAAATGACAGTGAAGTGACGAGTCCTGACGATTCTGACAAGAAACATGCCATCTTTCGCTGAGCAGAATTCGTCAGTACCACTTGTCGCAGCGCTCCCCCTCGCTGTGCCTGTCACTGTGATGATGTTTCAACAAAAAAAGACGACCCCATTCCCTCTTCCTCACGTCTTCTCAAAAGCCTATATTTTGAACATTGTCTAAATCAGGGAACATTGTTGCAAATGTTATTCGGCAGCCACATTGTGCTGGGAGAGAATGGGGTTCTTTCTCTGTGTAATGCAGCTCTCTGCTCTCTCTCATGTTTACAGGACAATTTGTTTCTGTAACAACCTCTCAGCAGGAGTGTGGCCAATGTGGACACATATGCAGCGGGCTATATTCTGTTGTATGTGTGTTTATATAAATATATACACTTTCTTGTGTGCAGCTTAAACTACTGTATAGGCATTTGTGAGGAACTCCACGTAATAGCAATCAGCTACGGCTTCATTAAAATGTAAATTCTGCCCGAGCCTCTTGTGAGTCATACAGTGCTTCCAAAATAATCGAGCGAAGGCCTTGTGGGGACTTAACGTATGATCTAATCTGTGTGTCTTATTTGGACCCTCCCTCTTTCTCTGTGCTAGCAGACTCGGAGCGCCCGGTCAGATTTTGGGGGGAAACAGAACACTTGAACCGATGGCTGGCCGAGTGGCCGTCTTTCAGACCGTCCCCGCTCTCCTTGTTTGTTTGCTTTTCAAGAGCAGCACAAAGCTAATTAGACAGCTGGTGTTGAGCCAATTCGTGTCCCTCAGTCTGTTGTTTACCCACGTTTTGCATAAAGTAGCCGTGATTGCTGACATTGTATGATGCTGCTACATGGTCACAAGTGGCCGTTTGGTTTATTTTCCCTTGGTGAAGCCTGAGTGGCAGGAAGCGGAACTTTCTTGGTTGGAGAGCACATGTGTGTCCTAACTAAGCAGCAGCGACGTGCAGTCAGGGGAGGCAGGGGAGGCAGAGCCTCACCTGTCATACTCATAGACTGGCCATACTACAATGTAACGGAAAAACAACTAAAGAAAAACTAAATAGTAATAATAATAAAATGTCTCCACTGATCTGTGTTGTAAATGTGATTTATGATTCCAATCGCTTTTTATAGTCAAAATCAGCAAATTTGCCGAGCTCCGCTACAACTACGGGTAGCGATGAGAAGTGAGGCAGGGACGAGCTCTGCCTCACGTAAGCCCACAGTAATTTGCTGGAGCGCGGGCACTAATTTAGCGCGGGCACTTGTTTTGTGAGCGCGCTCAAGCCAGTTACTGAGTGGTAAGGTGAGGCACAGATGAGCTCTGCCTCACCTCAAAATGCGTCACCCCACAGAAACTGTCTGGAAAGCGGGCACTAAGCGCATGCCTGTTACCATCTCACTGTAGGTCACCAATGTAATGTTTGTAGATAGATCCCTTTATTACATTTATCCTCGCCATCCATAGTCTCTAAATAACTTATTTCACGTATATGATATTTAGGCTCGCCGTACAACGGTAATGAAAAAAGCACCAGGGGAGGCAGCCATAACCTCTGCCGCACTGAAGGGGGCGCACGTGAGCCCACAGGTTCTTGTTGCTACTGTTATTCTACGCAGAGACGGTAGACCGTAGACGTAAACAACAAACTAGACTTTTGAAACTAGAGGAAGATAAGGAGGACTTTTACAAAAAAGTAATAGAGATTGTTGTCCAGAAGGATAGCATGGACTTCATCTTCAAGTCAAGGTAAGACCACATTGGTAATGAAAATGGGATCTTACTAAGAAAGAACAATCCAATATTTAGATTGTGGGTATCCTTTTGTTGAACGGTCTGTTTAAAATGAATCGAAACATCAGACCAAAAAAGCTTTTGAAAATAACAGAATATTTCGATTAAGGTCAGAATATAATATTTGTAAATCTGACTCTGAAAGAGTCAGTGCCTCACCAGCCATGAACCTCACCGCACGTCACTGCTAAGCACTCATCTATTTGCAATTAAGACCGATACACAATTAACCACCATCCAAAAAGATTACACTACCATTCCAAACCAAGTAGCCACGGGAAACCCACCGACCGCACTGTGGTCGCATACGGCTCCGATTCAAATGAGCCAGATTTCTGCATTCAAACAACAGCTCAATTAAAATCTTGGAACCTTTTGCCAGTAGTTTTGGGAGTAAATTATAATGACACAATACATCTCATTCATTCCAGCTACATTGCTTTAAGTTATTTTAGAATCAAGGCTGCGTTTTGTGATTGATCATAACATCTCATCCAAATTATACTGAAACTAATATGTTTGGAATAATAAAAAACCCAACCAAAAGGAAATTATGTTTTACCCAGAAGGCTTAAGGAAATGATAATAAGCAGAGAAATATTACACTCTACCAAAGTGGATGGTAAATAAATAAACTACTGCCTAAATGTATACTTCCATTGCACTACATATCTAAAGAGAGTACTATACCTTTGTCTGCCCTTCATTGATTGCTGTAATTACTCACTTATGGTATATTTCAAACGACATCATTAAAATCATAAAACTAAAGGGCTGCTTAATTAACTAAGTACTTCATAACTTATTTTTAACGTATGGGTTTTAATGTTGTACTTTGTATACAGTCTGAGGGTTACACAATATAGTCAATAACTCTGTTTGACTATATGGTAGAGCCTTTGGATTACACAATATAAACAATCCTAAAAGGAAATCAATAAGAATTGGAAGGAAACGTTATCTGCTCAACTCTCTAAGTCTAACAAATCAGAATTAAAAACTGATCTTTTTAGAGCTGCTAAGGGGGAACATTCGTTATACACCACATTTTGTGTGTCTCAGATTCACAATGGATCACGATTCACCTGACCATTTAAGTATGATTTGAAGTAAGACGCTTAGGAATAAGTTCAGACTTTCATTCTCTACTTGAACTGCCAAAGTAATCCCTTTCTCTCACAAATGACACAAGGCTTTAACTTGACTACTTTGAGTGATGTGACCCTTAAGCGCCTACATCTATAGCCTCTCATTAATAAGAATCAAATCACTGCACATTGACACGCTACATCCATCAATCCATCTCGAATAACCACTTATCCTCTCAGAGTGCCTGGCAGCTGCAGCCGTACACGTAGGAGTCGGTGACTCGGCACAGGTCTCCGGTCAATCACAGACTAACACATAGAGACAAACACATTCACACGCAGGTTCACACCCACCACGGGAAATTAAGAGTCTCCAATTCACAAGACCTGGGAGAGGAAAAAGTCGCCACAGGAGAACACCCACACAGAAATAAAGAGAACATGAAAACCCCAAAGAGAGGGGCTCCAGCTGGGCGTGTCGGGGTCTCGCTGTGAGGCGACAGCACAAACCGCTGAGCCATCTTCATGCAACAAAAAGCTAAATAAATTGCTCACTACATTTCCTTCAATGAATAATTACACAATCAGTTGGGGGGTTTTAGTGTTTCATGTACTTTATTAATCAGGAGTAGGATTAACTACATGCTACAAACTGCTAATTCTATCAATATAAGCTTCTGCAATCCCCATCCTTTAAACCAGCTATATTTATTTATCCTCGGATGTATTCTTTGATGTAGTTCTTCTACCACACTGTATAATAGTACAGTGTATGTGTATGACAAAAGAGTCGTAAGGGAGTGAACCAATCATGTCGTATCATTTCAACTGTTTGCAATAAACAGTCATATTTCTCCTTTAAAGGGCAAACCATCACATCTCTACGTCAGCCATCTCCTCAGTGACAAAGTGGGCAGAAGGCTGAGTGTGTTCGATTAGAGCAGGAGCGATACAAGTTTGATGAAGCATGCAGAGATGTGTGTGTAGGGTTGTAGCACTAGTTACTCTGCTAAAGTGACACAGAAAGTATTTTAAGTGGTTAGGAAAAAAAACACATATATATACAATGCAATGTAATGTAATATATATATAAAACGTATTTGTTAGTAGAGCTGTCACAATATCAGATTTCCACGCTGGATTATTGTTGGCAAAATACAGTTGCAAGAAAAAGTATGTGAACCCTTTGGATTCTGCACACATAGCGTTGTGTGTTCCTTCCAAACAACTCAACTTTGGTTTCATCTGTCCACAGAATATGTTGCCAGTAGTGCTGTGGAACATCCAGGTGCTCTTTTGCAAACTTCAAAGGTGCAGCAATGTTTTTTATGGACAGCAGTGGCTTCCTCCGTGGTGTCCTCCCATGAACTCCATTCTTGTTCAGTGTTTTACGTATCGTAGATTCGTCAACAGAGATGTTAGCATGTGCCAGAGATTTCTTTAAGTCTCTAGCTGACACTCTAGGATTCTTCTTCACCTCATTGAGCATTCTGCGCTGTGCTCTTGCAGTCATCTTTACAGGATGGCCACTCCTAGGGAGAGTAGCAACAGTGCTGAACTTTCTCCATTTATAGACAACTTGTCTTACCGTGGACTGATGAACATCAAGGCTTTTAGAGATACTTTTGTAACCCTTTCCAGCTTTATGCAAGTCAACAATTCTTAATCGTAGGTCTTCTGAGAGCTCTTTTGTGCGAGGCATGGTTCACATCTGGCAATGCTTCTTAAGAATAGCACATTCAAAATTGGTGTGTATTTTTTATAGGGCAGGGCAGCTTTAACCAACACCTCCAATCTCGTCTCATTGATTGGACTCCAGGTTGGCTGACTCCTGACTCCAATTAGCTCTTGAAGAAGTCTTTAGCCTAGGGGTTCACATACTTTTTCCACCCTGCACTGTGAATGTTTACATGGTGTGTTCAATAAAAACATGAAAACATATAATTGTTTGTGTGGTATTAGTTTAAGCAGACTGTGTCTGTCTATTGTTGTGACTTAGATGAAGATCAGAACACATTTTATGACCAACTTATGCAGAAATCCAGGTAATTCCAAAGGGTTCACATACTTTTTCTTGCAACTGTAGTTCATATAGAAATGTTATTTGTAAATGTTTCTTTAAAGGTGGGGTAGGTAAGTTCGAGAAACCGGCTCGAGATAAACTTTTTGTTATATTCATCCCGATAGCAATGAATTGACAAAATGACAACAAATCCATAAAAAAACGTCATCCGTGGAAGCCGTAGTACTGTAAAAAGCACGACCAATCATTTTAGCCGGCCCGGCTAAAATAACTGGATGGCCTACCTGCCTGTCAGCCTTCCATCTGTGCACAAACCTATCTCGTGCCCTCATTGGTCATGTGCGTGTTCGTGTGTGTTGGAGGAGGGGCTCTGTAAGGAAGTGGCAGATTTTTTCCGGCTGTGTATTTTCAAATTCTAGCGCACTCGAGCTGGTTTCTCCAAAATTACCTACCCCACCTTTAAGTTTTTCTGCAAAGTAATTTCACTCATAATAAAATGTAGAGGGAGAGTCTGCAATCACTGCTCTGAAATAGTGTAAACATATAAATACATTATGGAATGATTTAAGGGCTGTTGGAATATTTACATGTTATTATAATGTGAATTATTCAAATGATATCAATATTTTCTTAAATATCATGGTCAATAATACTGATATATCTCGACGCCCTTTGGTGTACAACAGGTACAAATGACTGAGAATATTCCATGCAAAACATAACAAGGTACTACGTTGTATTACAAATGAATACATGAAGCATATATTTCACATCACTCAGTGACCTTCAGGGAAAATAAGCCGTAGGTATTTGAATAAGAAGCAGGTGATTTCCATAATGTTGTACTTCAGGTGAAGATCTCTGATGAATGCTTCAGAGAAGGGAAGTATGGCATAGAACGAATGAATGATAAATGATAGGGTTCAACACGTTGAATCACATTAATGTAATATGAATATATTCATTCATACTGCATTCATGTGTGTGACTGAATTATTCCATATTATATCTCAGGCTAGGGTTAGGTGATATGACAGTATCTGCAGTAGGGACCATATGGAAAATGGTCACGTTTATCTAGTCCAAAATAATTACGATATTTATCAACATATGCTGAAATACTCGGAAGCTGCACTGAAACATCTATTATGAATATGTTTGTATTGCATCCCAGAAAAGACACCTCATTATTTGGTTAACAAACAAAACAAAATGTAATCATAACTCAAAAGGCCCCCCTGAAAACATAAATACAAATGAAACATATGTTGATTCTAATATATATATTTGATTCTGTCCTTTCTCACATGAATACTCCTGTTAGTTTTCTAAGCTCTATGTTGGTCTTTACATTAGCAAAGATAGACAACCTTTCCAAGTCACTCAGGGGGGAATATTAACAACCCCACATTTGAAACTCACCACAATCTATTTTTTGTGAGTAATTGAAGTACTTTGAGTATTTCATGATTATCATCAGAGATTTGTATCATTCAGTTTTTACTGTGGGGCCTATCCCTTTATTATCTGGATATACTCTATTAGGCCGTACAGTAGTGGGCAATGCTGCTTTATGGCAATATTCCATTTTTATATGAGTTTTGCATCAATGTGATGAAGTAGACTTTCTCAATAGGCTTTCTACAATATGTGATAAATCACAAGATGTATACATATTGACATTATATATACTGTAATTAGGGATTTCATTCCATCCCTATTTCAGGCAAGGAGATATCCATTGTTTTTAATACATGCAATCCTTTCAAGTAATTTAATTAGTGCACATATTGAAGTTATACAGACACTAGGTTATACAGACACTAGGTTTCATAATCATCTAAATACGCACTGACACTGCTGTCACGCTGACATCTGATTTCAAATCGTGACATTTGTATTAACCAAAGCTGTCATTTTCCCCCAGTGAAAAGCTCAGTTGCATCAAGGCAGAACAAGAAGACTCTTTCTCTCCAAGGAATTCATACTGCAGCCCACAAGAAGCTTTTATGTGTGTGTGTGTGTGTGTGTGTGTGTGTGTGTGTGTGTGTGTGTGTGTGGACTGTACTTTTTTGTGATTTGCAATTCTTTATCTGTTGTAGAATAATACTACTATCATTGTATCTCCCATTCCAACCTACAAGACAAAGTCTATTTCTCTGTATGGAGGCTGAATGTGGCAGTGCATTAGACAACACGGGGCGCAGTCGTGAGAATGCATAATGTATCCAGGATGATAATGCAGGTTTAGTCTCCTGACTGCGGTGCACGGTGCACGTCCTGCTGGACCAACTGAACCAGTTTGTCACCATGTAACTGTTTGTTAGCTGCTCCACTGACCCCAACACACATTCACATTACTGCACTTTAAAAACATTCTCACTCTCTCATTTCTAATTGCCTATTATTGACAAACATTAAATTGTGCTTGAAGGATATCTTATTCGTCAGCAATTTTTATGTATGAGATTTAAGATTAAAGAACAAAACAAAAATAAATAGTAGCTTGAGAGTGAATAACTACTGCTCTGGACCACGCATGGATAAAAGTTGGCATATCGAGCCGCGGAAAAAGCATCAGACAGAGGAGTAATTGGTTTCTTGGGGACACGTTGCAGGGTGTCAACTCAAAGGTTACAAGAGGCCCTCAGAAGTGCAGCTTCCCACACAAATGACCACTTTTAAGAAGCCCTCATCATCTCCAATTCACTTCATGGTTTATCATTACATCAATGCATGTACAGGTTGGCAGCTTGTGGGTACTGTTCAAGTGGAAACTTCTCTGTGAGTCCTTTCTGCTTTCACACTTGATATAATTGCATGTAGCATAAAAGAAAGATCAAAAGAAAACAGAATAAAAGTGCAATTGTTAGTGACTGGCTAAGAAAAGAAAAAAGTAATAATCCAAAAAGTATTAAGGGATGCACTGCTCTGAGAGTTTGCCTGTGCTTTTTCGGTGCTTATGTGCATTTGTTCCTTTCATGCATCTCGCTGGTTGAGATGGAGGCTATGTAACCCGACCTGCAAATATGCCTCTGAATTTAAGGAAACCCTTCACTGCTGCAACTTCTCTCAACACATCAACTTCCCAACACACAGCCGTGGTCACATCCTGGACTTGGTCTGCTCCACTGGTCTCACCATCCATCATCTGTCCAGCCTCAATCTCCATCATGGACATCAACATCCCCATCCCCGCCCAAAAGCAAAAACGCACAATAACCTACAGAAATCTCAAATCCATCTCACCTTCAGCAATCACTGCCTCCATTACCTGCAAGATGTCTGTCTCCCCCCCCCCCCACTTTCTGAAAACCCATCTGATCTTGTGGACTATTATAACAGCACCCTCTCCTTCTGTCTCAATGAACTGGCCCCCACAAAAACAAAAAATGTCTCTTTCATACACTCCGCCCCCTGGTATACCCCCGAACTCCGCCAAATGAAATCAAGGAAACGTCAACTTGAACGCCAACACAAGAAAACCACACTAACAGTCCATCTTCAAATCTACAAAGACTATCTCCAGCAGTACAGTAATGCACTCAAAGAAGCCCGGTCTAATTACTACTCGCAACTCATTCAGTCTGGCTCCAGCAACCCCAAGCGTCTGTTCTCCACCATCAGCAAACTTCTCAAACCCTGTGACAACGCCACCTCGTCCTTCACCACAGAACAGTGCAACTCCTTCCTCTCGTTTTTCCAAACCAAAATCAGCAACATTTACAGCAATCTGACACCATCATCAACACCCCCCACCTCCCCTCCTGGCTCCCCCCCTTCACCTCACAGCCCCTGTCCCACTTCTCCCCTGTGACCCCCATGCAACTGTCCGACTTCATGACTGGAATTAACTCCACCTGCACACTTGACCCAATGCCCTCCAAATGTGTTAAAGAGAGCCTCCCTGCCATCTCCCAACTCATCGCCACCATCATTAACTCCTCCCTTAGATCTGGATCAGTTCCCCCCTCTCTCAAACTGGCTGCTGTCACACCCATTCTCAAAAGACCTGGACTCACACCTGACATCATGTCCAACTTCCGGCCCATCTCAAATCTCCCCTTTCTGTCAAAAATACTTGAATGTGTCGTTGCCTCACAACTTAAAGCCCACCTCAGCTCCAATGATCTCTTTGAGCCATTTCAATCCAGTTTCTGATCAAAACACAGCACAGAAACAGCTCTTCTGAACATCACAAACGACCTCCTCCTCCTCCTCAACCTGAACATCCTCATCCTCCTCGACCTCACCGCAGCATTCAACACCATCAACCACACCATCCTGCTGTCCCTCCTCGAATCATCACTCAACATCACTGACACTGCACTCTCCTGGCTGAAATCCTACCTCACCGACAGACATCAGTTTATCAACATCAACAACTGCACCTCCTCCACTGCTCCTCTGTCTCAAGGTGTCCCCCAGGGTTCGGTGCTTGGCCCCCTCCTCTTCATCCTCTCCATGCTCCCCCTTGGCAAAATAATTTGTCGCCACAACCTTCAATTTCACTGCTACGCCGATGACATCCAACTTTATATCTCAACATAAACCATCACCCCCACAACACACTTCACTCTCACCAACTGTCTCTCAGAAATAAAAGCATGGATGCAAACAAACTATCTCCAACTGAACAGTGCCAAATCAGACATCATCATCATCGGCCCCCCATCCCGTACCAAAGCCATCCAGAATTTCAACTTCACCATTGACAGCCACACTCTATCCCCCCCTCACATCCGTAACCTCGTAGTCCCCCCCCTACCTCACAGACCTGCTGCACCACCACACCCCTTCCCGCTGCCTCCGCTCATCAGAAGCCAACCTCCTATCCATCCCCACCCGCATCAATCACCGGACCTGGGGGGACAGAGCCTTCACCGTCGCTGCCCCCTCCCTCTGGAACTCACTCCCACAACCCATCAGAGACTGCACTGACCTCACCACCTTCAAAAAACTTACAAAAACTCACCTCTTCAATCTGGCTTTTAATGTGTGATTGTTTTTGTATTATTTGACTTTAACTTTAACTATATATTTATTTGTTGTTCCTTTCTTTTCTTTTCACTATATCTGTAAAGCGTATTTGAGCACCTAACAAAATAAATCTATTATTCATATTATTATTATGTTTGGATGGCGAGCTCTTCTTGTTTTAAAAGTGTCTTTTTATATCCTTTGTGGAAAGGGGAAGTCAGATTGCGACCCTGCGCTCCTGTCAGTCATCCCTTCAGCCTAGAGGGGAGCAGACTGTCTCCATCACGCAGCCCTTCCATCCCCTGCTGTCCTCTTGTTTTAGACTCTATTCATAGATCATGAAAAGAGTGACATCTCTTCTCTCTCTCTTTAATCCAATTTTTGTCCTTGTGCTGCTTGATTAAGTTGTCATGTGTGAGGCTGTATCTCTCGCAGCCTATTCATCCTTGCAGTGTAATCATTATCAGAATGGATGCATCTCATACACACACACACGCTCACACACACCACCCCAGGGGAGGCTACAGGTGGGGAGCTCATGTCTCTTATCATCAACAAACCAAATCAATCAGTGGTCACGTTCCCAGAGCACATGCTCTTGTCAAAGTGAAGCAAACATGGGTATTGTGTGATACATGTGAAACATGCTAAATATGTCCTCTTTTGTCTAACTCTGCACACGTGTTCCTGTATCTGTGTGTGTGTCTGCCTGGGTGCACTACATGCCTGCGTGAGCCATGTACAGTATCTGCTCCCAGAGTACTTAGCCAGAGGAGCTGTCTACTGTTTGAATAAGGGCAGTCAGTCACCGGCACTAAAGAGAACATTCATCAAGCACTTTCACAGCTTACACCTGTTTCTGCTGGCTAAGACAGACAGGCTGGGACGGCGGCGGCTGCCACATCACTCTCCGCGCTCTCTCAAGTGTTCCTGAGGGGGCTGCTCACACATATTGTTCCTGATGCTTTTCACATTAGCGTCCCGCAATGACCATCACCATTTAAGGGTAAATAAAGCTAACCTGCCTCGTAGTGACAGGGAGCGAGAAAAAGAGGACTGGGTTGTTATCAACGGTTCTGAGTCACAGCTTCACCTGCATCTCAACGGCAGGGGGGCCTTTCAAACAACACCACTGGGGGGGTTTGACCTCACACACTGCTCGCTGTTTGATGCAGTTGTTGCCGGTAACAGCAGGCCTCAGCGTTGTTAAACTGTAGGACTGTAGCACCGCATAATTTCCTACTAATATGACAGCTGTGTTCTAATCATGATAAAGGGCTGAGTGCGGCGCAGCGGCCTCACCTTAGTGCTCAAAGCGTGGCTCCCTTTCAGTACTCTGCTGCATCACACATAATTGCCTAACTCCATTCTGACATGGCCACTCAGTGGAATTGGGCCTTTATAGCGCCACATCTCACACTTCTGTCTTTGGCGTTTTTTTCGGCGTTCTCTTCAGTTTGCTTTTCCCTTATATGGACAGGATATGGGCATTATTAGTGTGATCCATCAGAGGATATGCATCACTCCTTCATATTTCCTTTCCTCCCGCCTCAGGTTTCTGATATTACACTCTTATCTTCTTTGCGCTCCTGTTGTCTGAAATACAATTTAAAAAAGAAGCTCATCCACTGCTCCCGCATGCAGTTCAGATTCACGGCGTTATCGATTTCCTTTAAAATTGTATTTGCAGAAAACAGGAAGAATGTGGGCTTTAATATTTCCGACTCTCTGCAACACCTGGTCTGGGGTTGCTAGGTAACACGTTGCATGGCAGTGTTTGATGTGTGTGTGCTCTTTGCAAATGGCTTTGATCCTTAGCACACTGACAGACTCCAAACAGAGTTGCCTTCCCCTGGTAGCTTTGGCACCTCATCACACCGAGGAGACTAAAACGCATGTGAAAGCTCCCAAGTGGAATGCAGTACCTTCCTTGTTAGGCAAAGTAGAAAAGGGAGGCTGTCCAGAAAAGTTTAAGCTTTAACCTCTTTTCATTTACAATGCTACAAGGCCCCGAGTTATTAAGTCTTGTGGCAAAGAAGAATGTGGTTCGCTGAAAGCAAGCAGACTGCATTATGTTGTGCAGTCATCAAGCGGGGAAAGTATACGTAATACACATCTAAGGGAATGCCACTGTCACTTTAATGCAGCTGCTGTGAGATGCAATAAAGGTCAGCAATGTTGACGACAGTATCCTTTAAATCTGATGACATGGCATCTTCAAAGGGACATTTCTTTATGTTGCATGTCATTAAACATTTTCCAAAACACTCCCTAGATGACATTTCACTTCTACACAGTGACATTTCATACACTTTCATTCTCATCCAGGCACAGGAAAATCTTTTTTATAACTCACTTCACTGACAGTGGAACCAGTTAAATGTAATGCTTGAAGAAACACACGTTATAGCATCTGTTTTGAAGCTGATGGGGACCTTTTTTTGTTACTAGAAAACCATTTGGAAGATAATCAAATGTTTTTAATGCATGATTTACAAACCGTATTTTCCGTAAAGGCATGCAAATCAGCATATAAAAGAGTTCCCATCTCTCACTGCACGTAATCCCAGTCTTGAAGCTTCAACTTACTTTCTATCTATGCAAAATAATGTATTTATTGTCCACCAAAGCGAGCTATTGAAAGGGTAACTTTTGACCTGTGACAAAAACAAAGACTCAAGATATAGAAAACAATGAAAACAAATATTAAATCCCTTAGTCGGGTCTAAGGGAAAGCCACACTTTACTACAGAGCAAAGCCTTTTGAGCTCCCTTAAAAAACGTTATTTCAGGTGGGCATATTCTGAAACACAGAAAAATAGTCAGAAAGCAATTTGCTATTTGCACACAGCCCTGCACAACCCTGGGCCAAAGGAAGAGAAGGTAACGAAGAGAGAAATGGAGCGGCTGGCCGTGCACGCTGGTGCATTGGAGGTGGTGTGAGGTTATTACAGGTTTGATTATTGAGTTCCACAGGGCAATTGGCTCAAATGAGTGCTGACAGCTTTGGAGGGCAGCAAACAGCTGGAGAGCTCATCTCTGCCAGAAACCATATTAAGACCATTTCACTCCCAGGTGCATCAGCTCCTATGATCTGTGATTAAGGCATAACTAATGAAGAGCTGATGAAAGTAACCAGGTGCCACCGCGTCTGCAGATGCTTTCAAGATGCTGGAACGGTGTCTTCATAGCTTTGCAGAAAAATAAACGGGAGGATGTTGATTAATGTCTTTTGGACTTAAGGTGGAAATCCAGGGTTAAATACATCCTTTACAAGTGGCTCTGACTGTCATCACACCTTAACAGACTGAGTGCGGCACAATGGGCTCATCTGTCACGGCCATGTAAGTGCCAATGTACGTCAATATGTTGTCACTCCACCTTATTGAGCAGTTTGGAACAGTAACCTAGCAACCAATCAACAGCTGGCAGCTAGGCAACAAACTAACCAGCTACAGTACTTGCCTAATTTAGTGGTTGAATTTAACCAATACATTCATATGGATATTTAATGTCATGCTACTTTATGCTTTTATAAATACTGTAAATGTTACTGTTATAACTATGTGGTAACTGTAGTTGCATACAAAACCTATGGGAATGTACAGGTGCAGCTGGAAGTAGATCCTATAATTTAAATTAATTACAATTATTATTATTGATTTAAGGACAATGCACATTACATATATTGTACCAGACATAGCCTAAAGGTCATGTTCAAATGTAGTCCATTAGCCGAGGCCACTATGATGAAGCAGTTACAGATTGACAGACAGAACATGAGGGGGAAACTATTTCATATAAATAATTCAGGTTTTAAGATATACAGAGGAGTATTTCCGGCTCTTCTTTTGAATAATTTGTATTGTTAATTTTTCGTACCGATTTACCCACATGTTTTAGTTAAGTTTGTACTTGTTGTTGAGTATTTTCAGTGAGGTTTTTATTACTTTTACTGAGAAAATAAACGGCAATGGTTTCTCCACCACTGCTTAAACTTGGATCCTAAACTACAGCACGATAATGAAATGATCTTTTAAATTATTTGTCTTTGGCCGGGGTTGGATTTGGCTGAAATCCAGGTGCATCAATTTTTGAGTGTTACACTAACTGCGAAAAGATGTCAGAGCCTGGTGGAAATGAATTGACATAATCTTTCCAGTGCAATATGTATGAGCAACCACTCACATTTGGCCCGATGTAATGCGCATCATGGGTGTTCAGACCCCTGAGCAGCTTGTAATTGTGTTTCATAATGGTTATTTCTTCCTCCGTAGCCTTTTCTTTAGCATTATTGGAGATAATAGAGCGCTGCGTGGAAAGGGAATGGTTACCAGGTTCTAAAAATTGCAGGTGCATTTTGCCTGAAACTAGCATTTTATCTTTGCTGAAACCAAATACACAGACAACCTGTCCGCGACACACGCTGATAGCAGTAGGTTTCATTCATCATTTCATTCTTTGGAGACGTCTCATCAGCCTGTCACCTGTAGTGCTGGTGGTACACAAGAATTAATTACGAGTTACAGATTTCAATTAGGTGACAGCAGCTGTCACAAAGGCTAGTAGAGATTTTTTCTTTTTCTCAGTCCTGCCTCTGTTCACAAACGCTACATCATTCGTAGAGGACAGGAACCCGGATTGCATCTCAAGGCTTTTTCCATGTAATATTCATTGTCATCTGAGAACACAGCGGCCTCAAGTTTTAGATCAAAAGCATCTCTATTCAGCAACAAGGGAAAGCACTTGAGTGTAGAGGAGAGATTCAGAAACGCCTTTGTCTGGCTTTGATAATTATGTTTTCTATCAGACCTTTGGCAGTGAAGGAGTTCAGTCCACAGATGGTCATACTTGTCACAAAGAAATAACTTCATCTTTTGGGAGCTAGAGGTCCTACTGGCATGACGCTGTTGGAATCATCAATCAGGCCTAGAGTTACTTAAAGCAGGGATATGTTGTTTGTGTTCGGCACTGAGTGAAACGTACATTACATGATGCAGAGGCATTCATCTTCTTTCCTGGCATAGGGTTGCTTGTTTGAAGCCATTGCTTAACATAGACTTGCTTTCAACATTCCTAATGCTGCCATCCATTCAGCTACAGTACTGCAGCTCTGCATATAGCTGTGTTAAAGCAAAACAATCTCTTACAATTTTAATCACAGACAAGTTATCAATGTTTAAAACCAAAATCTCTAATCTGCTACACAACATAGACAAAACTGGAGCACTAACAAGTCAAATGGAAATGTGATGTTGAATCATGTTTTTTCCTGAGAGGTTTATTTCATTGTTGAATCATCACACTATGGTGTTCAGTGCACAGCGTATGCAGTCACTGTTGCTGTCAGTCCTCCTGAGAGATGTCTCGCTGACATTTTCCGGACTGCGTTTTGCCTCAGGACTAGAGATATGGCTAAAATATGTGAACACCATGAATATAGTGGGTTTAAATGGTTTGTTTCTTTTTAGACAATTACCATATAAAGCATATGCACAACTCCAGTATTTCTCTTATCTTTGCATCTCTGCATACATGCAGCACAATCACATTGATTTCACCTTCCACGGTCATGCTTGATAAAATAGTACTTTTTCTTTTGCATAAAATGCCTTCGTGGGAGTTGACATTATACAGTGTACAGGATGAGCTCATTTAAGACTGATGGTGAGATAAAGCACATTTTTTTCTTGACCAACAGGATTGCCTTCTACATCCATTTTTCCTCCCACACATGTTCAAGTGATATATCGAATTCCAACCAGTTCATTAAAAAACCATCTGTAATTTCTGGAGCTTTACAGATAGCGAGCCTATTACATATTTAGTTGACTCTGCTGCTGCACAGCACAGAAATCAATCTGCAGGGAGATACAAGGTGCAGCAGCCAATGTAAGGAGTCCCATACCACATTTATACATGTTTTATTACATTTCTCCCACAATTGATCAAAACCTCTTCTGATTAACATTTGGAGGACATCCTTTATAATACTGGAAAAGGCATCAGAAGCGTCTGGCAGAGAAGATGAATAGGATTTCAAGTGTCATTGTACAAAGAGATACCAGCTCAAAGCTTAGCCGATAGATAAAAAGTCTCAATAATATCATAGATATATGCAAGGATCCTTCACTTTGGACAGTGATTTGATACAGCTACACACATACTTTTGCATGGGTTTACTGTACCACTGAAATTAATTAATTAATTATTCATACAGGCAATACTGATGCAAATGCTGTTTTTTGAGGTAGTGGTCAGAAAAATGCTGGGGAAATAGTCATGAGATACTCTTAGGAGAAACAGCCTGGAATTACAAAGGATGACGGCGCCTTCACAATGCTATGTTTACAATAAGGATACACACTACACACATTTCAGAAGGAGGACACTAGAAGGAAAGCTATCCACATTGTTTTCTAAATCTTTTGTGCATGTCATGATTTGCATTTCAAAAGGAGATCCAACAGTAAACAGATACAGCGGTAAATGCCACTGTTTAGCTCCTAAACAGTTGCACAGAAATCACACATGATAAATTAATTAATCAAGCAATGCATGGCAGTAATGTAAAATAACACAGGTTTCTCAACAATGGCTTTACTGCGATGAGAAATAATATGACAAAGCAGCAGATTACATGTTCAGAATAGTAATTAACTTGCGGCGACCTAATACAAAACAAGAGGCATTATTATGATTTAGCTTGTGCAAAAGACAATCCATTCTTTTGAGCTGCAGAGCACACCAAGGTCTGAAGTACTGATGATACTCTAAAGGGTTAGATTGATAGGATACTTGGTCCCTGAGTGGAGCGGAACATTTATAACAGCCCCAGTACAGCACGCCCCTGACAGCACAAACTCTCCTAATAATCCTTGAAACCTGGGACAACCTGACAACTGTGCTTCAACACCAAATAAATGCTTTGTAATGGCCCAGAAACTACTTTACGGTTTTATCTATTTTTGTTTTACAGGGTTACTTTAACACCGAGCATTTTTCTTTTTACATTATTGTTAGCACAAGATATTTTTCTTTTACCGCAACTACATAAATACAATGAGGTTCTTTTTGCAGAATAGAGGCGAACCATAAGATACAAGGTTTTTACACCTTATTAAACATCCAATTCCAGGACCATTCGAAGGACTTTCCAGGCCTAATTGCCTCAAAAACCGGCATCATTTATGACAATGAATTATTGTCGCAGGTTTCTCTTGTCATGTGGCAAGAAACAATGACCTAACTGCAGGAGACACATATGCAGACTGTAGCCGTATTACCAATGTTAAAGGGCACTATTAAGCGTTTACCTTTCCTCTTAGTTTGTTATGCAGGTATGGGTGCATGTAAATGCTCTGAAAAGGCTAAAACCCCAAAGTTCACGCCATAGGGAGTTTCTCTCTCACAACCATTCTCCTCCCTGAAACGCCTCCATTGCAGTCCTTTGTTCACTTCATTAACATAGTGACATCACTATGTAACACATGGTACGTTATAGGCTCAAAATAATAATAATAATAATATAAAGATGGAAGCACTTCCCTTAACAAAAGTCTTTTTTTAAAAGTCGTGTTTTTTCCTCTCAAATTCACAAACCGTGAAGGATTTGAAGGACCTGTGAGAACTGTGTATATACCAGCCTGCTGAAAGACAGGTACAAGGTACAGGTTCAATCAGCTGGGGTTTTTGTGTTGCAACTTCAGTTTGAGTGGGGGCACATCCTGAGGACCGATAAGTACGAGTGTGCCAGGGGAAGGTCCTGTCTTTTTGCAGTGCATAATTATTTCATGTTACATGCTTACTTCCAGAGTTTCATTCTGCACTTCATCAAGTCCCGGGGGACGTTGGAAGGCAAACTGTTGTTGCATCGCACTTCTTACTCTCTGGAAAGTGGGGCTATGTAGATAAGCTCCCGTTCCATTTTTGTTCATCTGGTGTAAAGCAGACTGTGAAAGGGTGTAAAGAAACTACCCTGACAAACCCTGGCAGTGCAGCTAAGAGAAGTAAAGAGGTTAATTGGAGTCCTTAACTTCAACATACGAGGATCTAATGACAGTGTTAGGGTGAGATGCGCTTATCACCAATGGCATCTCTCAATGAAAGTCATTTAAATAATTTGAAGATGCAGTTTAACTGTGAGAGCGAACGCGAGTGATGCCAGGCAATCAGCCCCCCTCGCAGACAAACTGTGTTAATAATCTGCACGATCCAAAGGACAAAGGCTGTTTCGACAGTGCTTGCCCTGAGCTGGATTAACAAAAGCAAACCGCTGATTACATGACTCAAGAGCCGGGTATGTGCCTTAAATATGTGTCACGCATCCACAAGGCAGACAGTCTCCTTTGCACTTTAAACACACAAGAGATAAAAACACATTCACGTCAAAAGCAACAGCTCTTTTAGACAGACTAAGAGCCTTATGAAACATCTTTAGGAAATAATATACAATTCACCCTGGCAGCAAACTGGTACAGAAGCTATGAGTCAACAGTGCATGAAAGTCAAATATTATCTGGGCAAATGAACAGGGCAGGGCCATGAACAGGGCAGTTCAAGAAGCAGACCTGCTGATGGACCCAGTGTGAGGATCTGCAGTACTTCCTCCTTCTTTTTCCCCTGTCTGTGTTTGTTTTGTCTGTTTGTCTATAGATGCTTCTCAATACTCAAATTTCCCCTCCTCGACTCCTCGGTCCTCGGTCCTCCGGTAGTGACCCGGAAATGAATTTCAGCGCGCCATTTTGAAGGACGTCTCATTTCTCTAAATGCACACCGAGGACCGAGCATCGAGCGTCGAGGAGGCTCTCTGGAGGAGCTATAACCGAGGATACACTGATGGTTCCTCCACGGCTCCTCCGCGGATGCATTTCCGGGAACGGTGGAGGCGTGACGCACGGCCGGACTTATCTCAGCCAATGACAGCTCTGCATGCATCCCCCGGATATTATTTTAGAAACTGCTTTCATCGCGTTGCGATGTTTACAGTGAGAACAGCTGTGAGGTCCATGCAGAAAGCAGAGCAGTGTACAATATCACTCAGTATAACAGGCCTACATTACTCTCTTTATTTGCTGTAGTACAAAGAGTCGATATTTTTCTAAGACCATTTAGTGCGTCACATAATAAAATACACAACGGCTGTAGCCTGATTATGCTTTAGGAGCTGTAAGTGTGTGTTGTAGGCAGTGTGTATGTGTGTGTGTGTGGTACAGTATGTAGGTGTGTGTTGTACAGTGCGTAGATGCCGCGGACAGACGGGTCTCAGTTGGTTTGGTGTCCTCTGCTTACTTTTAATTTAATTTCAAATCTTTATTTATACAGATAAATCCCATTGAGATCATTGATCTCTTTTTCAAGTAGTTCCACATGAAACATACAAACATAAATAGAACAACAAAAGGACATCATACAGCATCATTTACATAATTATCCACATAAACAGGTACCAATAGCTTCCGATTGACTAGCATCCAACCGAGCTTTAAAAACATTTAGTGGCACCAGATTGTTCAGTTTCCATTTCAATTGCAGACTATTCCAAGACAGAGGAGCTGCGCATCTAAACGCTGTCTTCCCTAAAACAGTCCTAGCAGTTGGCACATTTAATAAAACTACAACATTCGATCTCAGGCAGTAGCCACTTACAATTTTCCGTGAGATCAGGGAGCAGATATAAGATGGAAGTTTCCCTAACATGGCTTTGTATGTTAGGGAAACTTCCATCTTATATCTGCTCCCTGATCTCACGGAAAATTGTAAGTGGCTTATTATTATTACAAGTTAATACTTGTAAATACAACTTTTGGCCCGTAATTTCAATTCCCCATTTCAGCAACCAGAGAGAGGGGGGATATATCCAGTCTCTGATTGTGTTACGTTATTATGAGAGTGCTCTCATACTTTAAATTGTATATATTTATATACATATATTTGTGTGTGTGTGTCCGCATCTGTAGCCTGTTATTGTCTCATTATACTGCACTCTCAATGAATTCAAAGTAAATATGTGGGGGAACAATGTTCAGCTGATCTAACAGAGATACAGCGCTATGACAAAACACTCGACAGCTGATGCAGCTGTTGCCACGTAATAATGAACGGACGTCGCTTTAATATGACCGCTCAGAGGAGAGGAGTTCTCATTTCTTTAAACGCCTGCTGCTTCCCCTCCTCTCTCCTCGGTTCCCCTCCTCGGTCCTCCGCTCGCATCTCCTGTGGGCGGGTCTAAGTCTCGAGGAGGGGAACCGAGGAGGGGAGTCGAGGAGGGGACATTTGAGTATTGAGAAGCCTCTTATGTGTCTGTCTCCCTGGCTGGGCGTGGTTACCTACATTCCGATTCCCGCCAACTCACCGCCTCAGCTGCTGCTCATCTCACTGATTGCCACTACTCACCTGCACCTGCTTAAAACCCTGGTTCCCATCTTCAGACTTCGCCAGTTCTTTGTTTATTCTTCAGTGGTAAACTATCGTCCAGGCCTACTAGTGGTTTTTCCTAGTGACTTTTTTGATGCTCCTAGTGAAGGGAGATCATTTCCTAATCCTGCTTGTTTTTCCTGTTCCAGATCCACATACTCCAGCCGCTCTGCCTGCCACGTCCAGCCTCCCCTCCTGAGCAGCCCAGCTCTACGTCTTCCCTCTACGTGTGCTTCGTCAACTCCTTGTCAGTGTCGTGGACAAAATAAAGCCTTTTTGACACTTCACCACAGTCTCAGTTGTAGTGCTTGCATAGCGGGTTCTCATCTCCAGTCACTTCTCGGGAAACCTAACACCCAGAGGTTGAAAAGGGGGTTCATACTGTGCATGAACCAATAAGGACAGATCCCAGGAGAGAACGATAACGCTGAACCGAGGTCTACAAATGTGTGCCTTTCACCCGGGTGTTCCCTGGGTGACTATCTATCAATATCAATGAAGTAAATGTGGTTAGCCACAGAAAAACAGGATCGTGTATAGGAAAAGGGTGTAGTGTTAGATTAAGAAAGGACATGCTAATAGTATTTAAATATGTGATGAAATCATTAATACAATTAAAATACTAAATAAAGTGAACAAGACATTAATACAGAAAGTGAAATTGACAGATAAATACAATATTTGAGCTGATAGAAACCTGATGACGAACAATGCTAATGAGCAGGAAACTCTTTTTTTTTTAAAGAAAGTTTTGGTCTCCTCCAGTGGGTCGTTTGAGAGCCGTGGGGGCCCTAACTCAAAATACTGGGGCTCCTGGTTTTTATCCTTGACCTTGTAATTGCTGGCAGACCTCTGCAGGGAAGATGTCAGGCTGCATTCAAGCTCATAAAAAGTGAAGTACCTTTGGTGAGATGACTGACACAGGAACACAGCTGTAAAAGTGGGATGTATTAAAAGTGTGAATTTATAGTTTCTTCAAACTATTTCAAATGTTGAACTTGCAGAAAGCACAATAACAAGCAAAAAGTGTGGCCGGCATACCCTGGTGACAAAAAAGACTATTAGATAAAATGATGAAAAGAAGATTGAAGAAGGTGAAAAAAGATTGTAATAATGGATCATAACAAATTAGATCAAATGTACTTATCTGGGACTCAACAATACTGTGAATGGCTCCCATTCAATGCCTCTCCTAGTTTTAAAATGACTACACATGTGAACTCTGGAGATATCGTGCAAAGCAGGGATTTCTCAGCTGACTGTCGCATTTGATGTGAGATCAGTCCAGTTCTGCCAGTTTGTGCCGCTGGGTCTTGGGTAAAGATGGTGGTGCTGATGCATGGTAGGTGGGTCTTTAGCTGTGACGCTGACAGGTGTTGACAGCTTTGTAAAATGACAAAAAGAATGTGAACTCCGTGAACTATGGCAGAAAATATAACAGAAACTCAGAGCAACATCAGCTTCAGCTTATCAGTGAAAGTAGAATTTCTGCAGACTCCAACAAAGAGTGAAGTTACAAGGGGAGAAAGAAAAGCCCAGTCTGTGTTTGCTGCTGCTGCGCTGGATGGGGCAACAGGCCAAGATACCTCCAGGGAACTCACACCTCTGAAACACAATGAGAGGGATGAGGGCTGAGCTGCCATCTGTAAGTTAACTGGAGTCGGACATTTCTTTGAACGAGTTAGGTTAAAGCTCTCACAACCTGATGCAACAGGCCTGTCAATTGGGATGGGACTTAGCTGTCACTGTGAAAGCAGGCTGAAGACTGCACAGAGGCCACTGTGGTCAAAGGAGGTGAGTCTAACTTGTCCAACATTTCACTACAAGGCGTGCTCGCTCTTTGTGCACCACCACACGTATACCCCTCACCCGAAGTCAGCCAGCTGGGGTGTTTCAGCGCTTTAGGACAACTATCAAAGCGCTGCTGTAGGTATTTCTTCTCCCATGTGGATGCAGTGGCAGTGAAAGGGAAGGTAACCCACAGCATGTTGGACATTTGCCAGGCTGACAGATCAGGCAGATGGAGAGTGTGCCCAATGAGGAGAGGCTGAAGTAACAACCTGAACACAAGCTGCCTAAACTTACTAGTGCTGCCTGCCAGACGAGGCACACAAAATGACATCGCTGCCGTGGAGCAAACATGGAAGAACAGCAGAGCCCCTGCAGCCACGCAAGGTCAGCCCCAGAGACCAGACTGACTCTAGTAATACTCTTGGAGCAGATACATCACAGTAGAAATGATACAAACTTGAATTAGACATGCAATTTACTAATTATTGCTACTCATCTGGTGTCACATGATTTTGCATTATTAACATGATCATATTCTTCTCACGTACTTCAGAACATATTGTAATATTAAGGTAAAACATTCATCTCAATGTTCTCTTATGATATCATTTGAAATGTAGCCGACCCAGTTATTTGCCTGAGAGGATTTCTTTTTTTATCTATCCCAATATATGCATGCAGTGTGCACATGCATACATGTATGATGCTCCTGTGGGTTAGAACGCTCTCTATATATGACCTGGATTATGAGGATTTTACGTCGTTGCCCGAGAACAGGTTCTGCTTCAACTGAGCGATTTAGCCCGTGGTAGTTGTCAACTGTGCTTCTAAAAAGCTTAATATACATTTACGACAACTTTCCCTTTTTATATTCTCCGCAGGCTGTGTATTGGAGTGAGAGTACGATTTTGACAGATGGAGGACGAAAAAAAGAATCTGAAGAACTTCCCTTGGGGACATCTTAAGGGGATTCATTTCATTCTTTGACTGCATTTCTAAATAGAGAGAAATGAAATGAGATGACACATCAAACATTATCATGCCAAGTTGAAAGTGGAGTTAAGCGCTTTATGTCTACCTAGGATTTGAAGAAACCCTTCCAGTGAACTCGTTCAGGCTATATTTTACATACGAATGTTCTCCATCTCATTGCCTGTCTTGTTTCTTCAGATCTTTCAAACAACGATATTAAACCACCATTATCACTCATTTACAAAAGCTTTGTACTATTTCTGAAACAATCTTTATTTTATAGCCTGGTAACCTTTGGTTTGGGGTGGCAAATCGGTGCATTTTAAGGTCTCTAAAGAGGATGTCAATCAGCCATAGTCGCCTAATAACTAGTGCAGCCTTTATCTGATTGTCGGAAATGAGAGGAATGATGAAGAAAATGACAAATGATGAAGGGAACCTCGGCTGCTGTTCACATTCGAGCATGGATTTCCGCAGCCCTCAGGCTGAAGGGGGATGTCAAGAGGAGGATTTGAAAGGAGCGGAGAGTGGAGGGAATAAAGGCAGGGTCTTGAGAAGGCATGCCAAATAGTGAATAGAGCCCAGACCTTTTGAGAAGTCAGACAGTTACCTTCTGACTGATTCACTTCATCTCCATTGGCATTGTTTATTTATGTGGCAGATGGGTTGCATAAATGTCATTGTGGACCTCGCCATTATAAACCTAACTCAATTAGCCAGCCGGGGTGTTAGCAGACACTTAGCCGGATCCATCGCAGCAAATCACAACGGGCAGATGGGTGATATTTTTAATTTTTGGTGGCTAAGGCTCAAACCCATTATTTGTCCTTGTTTGTGTGAGTGAATAATAATATAATAACTCATTGAATAATCACTTTGATGAATAAAACCAGTCTCCCAGGCACAGTGTCGTTGGCTCACACTGTGCTATGAAACCAGAAGAGAGCCTCTCTGGTACACTATGTGTTTGGTGGATCCTTTTTGTATTTTTACCAGCTAACATTGTTACGAATAATGTTACAAACGTATCATTAATGCTCCGAGCTTTAACTCAAATGACTTGGCTCATCACATCATGTTTTCTCCACCTGTCACCTTTTGTCTTCCACCTCTAACCTGTCATCCCTCTTTCTGACTCTCGCTTCAACATTTCCCTTCCCATTGTCCACTTACCTGTGTTCTGCTTAATATATCTTTCTTTCACTCTCTTGCTCATTTTAAATATTTCTCACGTCTCCTCTTCATCTACATATCGGCCTCCCCTCCCCGCCTCCTCATCCATCGCTCACTTCATATCGCCCTCTTTCTCTCCCCGCCAGTGAGCGCACCCTGGCAGCCTTGGCCCTCTTAAATGCATCATTTCTTCCAAGAGATATCCTTCTGCATTGACCTCTGTGCTTGCTGGCTGACTGCCATCTCCACTCAATGGACTCATCAATCCATCTTGGTTCTTGGATGGCCTTGATTTTATTGTCTCACACAGCCCTCTGCCATCCTGTTCATCTCTCATCCTTAATGTCATCCTTTCAGATTTTAACATGTCTGCATTTTCTGAGCACACACAGTTTGATTACATTGAGCTGGAATGGCAGAGTCCAGGTGGGCTATTGTTATCAAGTCCTTGCCGGGGGCCAATGGATGCACAGGCATTGATGTACCATTTTTGCAGAGTCAATCATTGGGTTCAGGAGGAGCAGTTACTCTGAAGCTATTTATTTTTCTACACATTATTACTGGTGATTGATTGGACGCTTTAATGCATTGATGCTTTACGTTAAACGATGCTTGCACATACTTATCAATCAAGTTCAGCTGCCAAACTCACAGGCATTATCACAAAATACAATAACAATGTTCATTTGGCGCATAACACCGGCTCCTACATAATAAGCTTCATGATGAAGTTGCAGAGACTCTCCATGCACTGATTTGACCTGAGCTAGTGAAGGTTGCAGGATCTATGGACAAATAGTAGCCTTGCCTATCTATTTGTACTTTAGAGTAAAACCTTCTACAGCACAGAAAGTGAATGGATAAAAACATATATTTCTCTGACCTCTATTGTTTTTGACCAACTGATTCTAACAATGCAAACCTTTACAAATAAAAAAACATGATAAACTATGAAGTGAAAAACACCTGTTGAAAGCTAACTGGGCAATTTCATTTGGAAAACCACATTAGAAGAATGTCCAACACTTCTATACTGCATTTTTAGAATATTTCATACAATTCATGGCTACATTGCAAAGCTAAAGACTTCCTGCAGCTCTGTACAGTACTGTATGTCTACAGACACATCAGGTAATTACTCAGCTTGATGGCTAATTCAAGCTAAAACATATTCAATAATTAAATCCTACTGACATATGTCCATTGATAAAAACCCGTAAAACAATGTTGTCAAACCCAGAGTCGTTGAAGATACTGTAACATTGTAAGAGCCAGTCGTGGTCAGCTGGCAGTATGCTAGCATTACTGTAGCTTCTGTGCTAGCTCTGCTACCCTTGATAAAAGCAATGGCTCCCTTGAGATGAGTTTAGCTAAATATGTTAAATAGATAGATTCAACTTATTGTCATTACACAGTACAGGTACTATGTAACGAAACGGTTTCTCTGCATTTGACCCATCCTAGTGTTAGGAGCAGTGTGCTGCCATTATGTACGGCGCCCGGGGAGCAGTGTAGGGAACGGTGCCTTGCTCAGGGACACCTCGGTAGCACTTGGTCTTTCCGGGACTTGAACTGGTGACCTTCCAGTTGCCAAGCCAAGTCCCTATGGACTTCGCCACCACCGCCCCAGACATTTAAGATGTACTGAATATCCAACTCATTTCTTTCGACATTCTTTCTGATTGCTTGGTTATTTTCTCTTTTCTCCAGGAGAGTGAGGTCATGAGGAGAATGAATAAATGCATGACCATTTAAGCGTTGTTTCTTATTTGCTGAGAAATGCCTTTATGAGGCAATTGCAGATCAATATGTACTCTGCCACGCTACGTACAGGGCAACTTACGGGCAGGTCTGGGAGCTTTCTGTTATATATGGGCATGCTAAATGTCAGTCATGCTTCCCCAGCTCTCCGAGGCCATTATGAGCATTTGCTCTACACTATTTATAGAGAGCCTCGGCATGTTTAGTCATGAAACACCTGACCCTTCAAATCAGAGCCCACTGAGTCGAGCATTGGAGACTTGTATCATTTTTGTTGTAGTCCCTAACAGCAGCAGCATATGCCGAGTGAATTTTTAAAATGATGTAAGAAAAAAAGACAACTCAAAAGGCGTATGCAGCCCCTGTAACCTTCACCTTCATCTCTTTTCAAATATGCTTTTCTCTCCCTGGCTGAAGGTCAGTTCCTGGCACAGCTCCTTCACAGTTACAAGACGAGACTGCAGCACACACAGGGGCGTGTGTTTGTGTTCCTGCCACAGAATCAACCCTCAGGTTTAAACTATCCATGGATTTGTTCTTCCCAGCGACCTCACGGTGCTGAGCAAACTTCACAGACAAGACACAGAGACGGAGGGCACTCACTGCTCGTACAGCTCATGTTCACTCGTAACATTATTTAAAATGCGCTTTTCGCATTTTCACACCCACTTTACATTTGTATTGACTACACTTTTTGGTAGAAATGAACGTGAACAATCAAGCATGCATATTATCACGACACAACTTAAATCTGTTTTTTGTGAGGATGGAATGAAAAATCTACGAGAATCCACATTTATTTAATCAAATCACCATTTGCTGCAGAGACTTCGCAATGGTTTTGTAATCGCTGTTTTTTCCTGCTTACAAAGGCAAAATGGCATTTAATTGCTATTGCAAATGTACATCGGTGTGACTGCGAATATAAATGAGACTGCTGTGCCTCTTGTTCTCATGGTAACACAAGTGGGATGTGATGCGTTGATTGACCTTGGGGGTGTTGAGTTTCCTGTTCCACACACATTCAGCAGCAAGGTGAGTCTCTGGGTGTTGCAGTTTGTCCTAACACTGTCACACGCTCCTGTTGGCTCATTTTCTCAGGCTGCATATATATTTGAAGTCTAAATAGTGTATGTAATAGGGAAACAAGTCTGTCAGAAAAAGAAATTGCATTTATTTCACTCACTGCACTTATCTTATTAGAACATTACTGCAATCATTCAGGTGATCATTGTGTAATGTTTCAATGCACACAAGCAATGCATTACAATGAAACATGGATCAGTGTGTGTTGCTATGGAGGTACGTCAGCAGGCCTGTGGGGGGCACTCCAGCACTTTCCCCCCTCGTCTGGCCCTCAATCTCTTCTGTTTCTCAGCTTTCCCTCCCCATTTTCTGTCTTCCTTTTGTTCTGTGACTCTATCACTCCTCACTCTTCCTCCCTCTCTTTCTCCTACTAATGCGCTCTCTCATCACTGCCTCTCTCTCTCTCTCTTCTATTCTCCCTCCAATATTTCTCTTTTTGGTGAACACCCATTTTCTCTCATTCACTCCCCTTCTTCTCTTTCCTTAATGCTTATTTCCGTTGTCTGTCTGCAACGTTTTGTTCAGTTTTCTTTTTATCGATACTTTCCTCCCCCTTCACATCAGCATGAAGTAAAAAGTACACACATTAGCAACAAGGCATTATTAACTTGACCTTCCCTCTGCTGGGCCTCTTTCTCATTCATTGCATTTCCATATTGCAGCAGGGCACAATTAGTATGGCTATCCATACAAGCATTATCAGGTTGCCATTTGATGGGAAAAAAAACATAATAATGGGAGTCTGATGACACAAGGCGTTTTTTTCCCTCTGCGATTTCCCAGCGAGAGATAGCGAGTTTGACGTCAGCTCATCAGACATTCCACTGATTCTTGTTCATTCAACGTGTTTAATCCTTGGGTAGTTCTGAAAAGATAACTGGCTTTCAAATGAAGGGAATACATTTATGTTAAGTGGCCGGAAATATGAAATATGCTATATGTTTGGAGAGATACTAAAGAAAAGCTCTGTGACTCAATCTTCCCATGAATACATCACCACTCTCTTTTGGTAGTACAAGAAAAGGACACAACTATTAAAGGATTTCTGATTCTGTTTCAATTCATTTACAGATTCATAAACAATTGCCCAGCCGTTTATTCTTGTTGGAGCTCCAGGCTTAAAAGTGTCTTCTCAAGTAGACAGATATTTATCTAAAAAATGTCACCATGCCAAGTGTATTCATTCTTGCCAGGAGTTGTAATCGAGTTGACAACATCTGCACTCCAGGGATTAAGTGAAAGAACAGCAAAACGCTGGGGAAGAATCATATCCAATCAATCTGCCCATGGATAAACAGAGCCACTTAAAAGTTTGATGTGACTTTCCTATGTGCAAACCGACAGTCAGCGATACCTGCGGCACCCAATTTATTTCATTAAAACATTATTGATTTCTCCTTTGTCACAAATTATAATAAAAAGCAGGCCATGTCAAGAGAAGGTAATTAATGATTAGGCCTTATATGTATTACTTTGTCAGGAAGTGACTGATGGCCACTTGATGGCTGATGGCCATGACCTTGGCTGGGGAAATTACCGGCGAGATGGCAGACCAAGGAGATAGGTTGCATGAAGCAGCCATTTCTTAATGACTGAGTTACATCATATCACTTTCATAGCTTATAGCTTCATGCCCCAAGAGCACACAGACAATTAATCTTTAACCACTTCTCCAAGTTTAATTTCATCAGGAGCCACCGACGTATGGCTACATTTCTTTAATATGTGAATGATTCATTCATTTTAGGTTAATCGCTTTTAATAAACTAATCGATTAAGAATATATTCACTCCAAACCGTGTGGTATTAAGAGTCAGAAAATATATACTTGCTTTGGTGTAGTAGGGGGTTGCGTCACTAAGCAGTGCCTCAGTCAGCACCAGTGTTCCATAAGTGCTGAATAATCACTTTGCTGTGCACACAGTGGCGGTCCTGAAAGCTAGCTAACCTTTCCGACTGAGTAACCAGATGTTACGCTTCACTGACTCAGTCAACATAAAGTAATGTTGTAAATAACATTTCATACAGTGCAAACATTACACCATGTCATTGTCCAATACATGTGCGTTTACCTACATTGGATGACTGATATCATCCATATTAGTTTTTTGAGCTTCAGACTTGTTTTGCTGTATATCTACTTACTGATGGGAACATGGATAGTAAATAAAAAGTGGGCATCATCACTGTGACGTCAACCATTCATTTGTGGCACAATTTGAAGCTTTGCATTTGGCAATGTGTGTTTTGTTTTTGGCAGATTTGACACGAGAGGGTTACGATAAGCACAACGAAACACAGAACAAGACATGTTAATGCTTCCAAAATGTCACAATTACCAGCCATGAACTGACAACACAGCGTGAAAGTGTTTTGATTCTAAGTAAAGGACGGACAACACCTTGTGGAAGCAATCTGTCAATCAATCAATCATATCATATTATCGTATTACGCCCTAAGCATACAGTGCTTTGTTGTCTATTTTATTGAAAATAAACATCCTGCAATGTTTCCCATGGTAATGAATAGAGTGAGAAGTATGGACATTTTCTTAGACTCTTCTATACAATCGTAGTGCCAGACCTGCCTAAAATGCATCTAATTAATGTCCTCCAATAAATCACAATAAGGGACTTTACTGGCTATATTGAACATTAGGAGGTTGTCTGGCCATTGGTGTCACCTTTTTATGATTGATCCAGTGCAAAATATTATCCTGTCCAATAATCTTTTAGGTACTTTCATTTGAATTTGCATCCCTCGTCCTCATGTGTAACTGGTAAGATGTATAAACAGGAACGGATAATAATTTAATATAAATATCTCACGCAGCACTCTGGAGACAGTTCTATAATTTCAGCAATTCAGGGTCAAGTTATGAGGATAATTTATAATGTACACAATAGTTCAGGTAATTAAGAGCAAGACAGGAAAGTCATTTGGAGACTTTACTACTCTGCTAATTTAGACAAACTCACTATGGGCCTGTCATTTAATGAATGTGATGCTTTCACAAATCTGTAACTGGTAATTTGAGCCACACTTATCTATCATCAATTCATTTACGAAAGAATTACAGAAAAGAAAAGGAATATTCATCATTTATAATATTTAAATGATCATTAACCACGTGCAATGCTCAATTTGAAAAAGAAAGGAGACCCAGAAAATTGAGCAAGGGGCAGTTCTGCACGCTGGTTAACATGGAAGAGTCCCAGAATACGGATCAACTGGGGAGAGAGGCAGAGGTGGATAATGTCCACCATTCAGAGAGGGATTATTTTGTCAAAGCATGGATCGCCTGCCAATACACAGGCCAATACCCACATGGTGCGGGGCTTAGAAAAAAGCGTTGAGACATTATTTTTGAGTTATCACCGTGCGTCATTCCGCGCCGAGAGGAGGGAGCGTCATTTCAATCACAAAGTGCATTTCAAATAGCCTCTATATTGTTGGATGAGAGTTACTTTCTTCCGTGTGTAGCTACATTACAGTATGTGTTCGGTTTGATTCTATACAACTTTTCATCATGGACAATTATTCACAGGCTTTCAGCTTCAAATACAATGCAATATTCACACCACCATCTGAGCAGAGGATGTTGTCTTTACAAGCATCGACAGCATGAACATTCACTGTTGTTTCAGAACAATATAATGCTTTGCTTCAAAGTGCTCTTAGAACAGGGGGGGGGGCAATTTATAGAAAAAATGTTTTGGAAATCCTGTTCTATTGTGGAAAGTGATTAGGTATTCCTGAGCTGTAGCCATACATCCAGTCTCACTTCAATCACATATAGTACTGCATGCACCTACATGTGTATCTATGAATATATCACAAAGGCACATTTGGAGGGGATAGGTAAGAGGCTGTAGGTACTCTCCAGCAGGCAAGTATAATCTCTACTATAAATCTGTAGCAGAGCCGCTCTGCTCCCAGCAGCTTATCCAGAGTCCCGGCGTCATGAGTAGGAGGCTCTTGTAAAACAAAATGCCACAGAGCAAATATTACCAAAATGTCCTCGTCTGTAGCAATTTCTGCAATTACATGCAATTTAAATTGAGATTACCGAGACGACCGAGGTCAACATAACCCCATATTACAAGAATGACAGTTCCAGGAATGTAAAAGCCGGGGGACCCCTGTTCCTGGGAGGCCATTTGTTAAATAACCCTCTTGGAGTTTTTTGAAGCGTTTTTCTAACAGCCACACAGGGAAATGGAACAGATTGTTCAACACTGTGTGAATTGAATGTTAAGTCTTTAGCAGCTTGTTTCATTTCAAGTTTAACCACGTCGACAATTTTATTTAGTTATTTTTAATCCGTCATTTGGATCATGAAAGCAGCAAAGAAGAACACATTTTATAATTGAAGGTAGAGGTGGTAGGATTTCTCCTCTCATATGCTTTGTTAAAATAAAATCAATTATGTGTGATTAAAACAATCCAGCAGCCGCCGGTCTCTAAAGCAGGAGGTGATTTAGAATTATCTGTCAGAGAAGAGATGGCAGAGCGCCATCCTTGTGTGGTGATGAATCTGGTGGAATACAAATGGAAAGGAAAAGCTCACACACACAAACAGCAGGGATGTTTCTGCAGAACACGCAGCTTCACAGTTCTGCAGACTGTCCGAAAACCATGCAAGAAGAATTGAAAGCTTCAAGTTCATCATATTTTCTGTCATTCCCTACCTTCACTGTGAAATGACCCTCTTTGTGTTCGCTTCTTGTTTGTCATAGCATTCCCATTCTGTCCCATAAAAGGTTGAGCGCTCTCCCCCATCCTCCGCCTCTCTTATCTTTCATTTCAGCAGCTACACTATGCTGTCATGTGTAGCTAGCACTGAGACAAAAAAGCCTTCTGGGTGACATTGTTTTGAATGTGCCCAACTCAAACAGACTCCCAGAACCAACTGAACTTTCGGCGCAAATCTTACAGTCAGTCTTTGTTTTTGTGAAGTGCAGAGATGTTCCAAATCCTCGACTTTCTCTGCAGACCCCTGCAGCGTTATTAAGCAGTCAATACAGTGTATACGGATTGTGCCAATGTCTCACCGCAAATCAAAGCTGTATGATTCCATATCAACACATTTTCTCATTTAAATTGGTTCGTGGAGTTCTCCAAAACTTAAAGAAGTTTCCCACATGGATTTTACTTTTTGCCTGAAGCACAAATAGCACTTCATTCTGTGAAAAACCACTGCAATGATTCTGGCAAACAAATACCATTAGCTGCTAATCATTCAGAACACTGAGTAAGTGCTGAACAAATCAGAGTCCTCAAACAAACATCTAGTCATGTTTGTTTTGTCCTGTATGAAACAACAAACCTGTGGTTATCCATGACATTAACTCAGAATCCTTTTCAGCCAAGGCTGAGTGGAAGGGAGTCTGGGGTTCTCAAAGTCTAATTGAAAGAAATGCATTTCAGCAGGGCTCTTAGCCGTCCTGCCTTTTAGTTGAAAGTCTGAGCTCTGAAGTCAGCAGGTAGGCTGTCACACTTCTCATGCTTAGCTCATTAGCTTAGCTGTGCCTGCCAGACAGAGACGGGGCTCTGATTACATGCCAGAAATCAAAGTCAGTACCAGCCAAAGTGACTTTATTGGCAACCGGCTATACAATATGTTTGTTCACACCACGATAGTTGGCTTAGATACGGATGCTGAAATTCTGCTCAACGCCTAGCTGTAAGAGCTTCAGGCGAAGTTGGCACCGATGTCCAGTATGTGCTTTTGCATGGGAGTATATTCTCCATACTGATCTCCTATGAGAACACTTTCCAGCCCGAGTGTATTTTGTATACCCTACTGTACATGGCTCCAAGAGCTTGCTGCTGCAAACCAGCTCTGTGAACTGTGGCTCTGCAGTTCACTTGGGTTGTTTCCACATTGTGAACTTCACATCTCTGCACAGCGCTACTCTGCTCTGGTGAAGCACACATCATGTTTTCCCGAGAGATTTTTTTTTTTCCAGTAATAAGAGAAGTCATTCCGCATGTATTGTGCCAACTGTAAAGTTATGGAAACAGAAATATAATGCTGCTTTCTCAATTAGGTGGAACTGCAGGATGAATGACTGTTTAATGGATATGACTTCCCTATCGTGTTTTCAGCACAAAGAGATATGTTACACAGAATCAAATTTATTTCAAATGTGAACCTTACGATTAATAGACAGCACCAAGACAATTATAATCCGTCAAGTGACGTTTTTTTTAAACAGCTGGATGTAATGAATATCCGGTGTCAACAACTTAATTTGTTTTTTTACCAATGGAATGCAAACCCTGCGAGTGGTAGATTAGCTTTTGCAGACCAAAACGGTGATGAGCGTGATGTTTTTATTCAATTATTGGATTAAAATAAATTCCATAAGAGACAATATAAGCTGTGTGTTGTGGATGATTTCAATAAGATATGGTGATTTGTCAAGCCACTGGGAGTGTTGTTATTGGCTGTATTAACCTAATTTGTTATGCAATTTAATAAAGTTAGGCTGGGATTTGTTGATTTGATGCAGCTTTAGTTGACAAAACATGTGTTAATTCTCATCACTTGTGAAGCCTTAGTGGACTTAATATTCTTCAGACAAAAATCCTACCCCGGACAATAACAAGGTCTCCTGTGTGCCACGGACAGTCTCTCTGCTGTATCTCATTAGAAAGCGGCTTTCCTTCCTCCTCTCTCCTGTAACGTCACATGCAGATAATCTGTGTGCTCTCTGCATGATCCCAGAACGTCCCTGAATCTCTAATATGAGCTGCCAGTTATGCAGCATGGTCTACAGTACCTCTCTTTTCCTCTGCTCATAATGCATACTATTAGCAGTGGCAGCCTCATATGCATACAATGAGTTGTAACGGCCAACACTTCTGTGACAAAGCTTTGGAAATGGTGACTCACTCCTAGTCAGACATTCAGGGTCCAGACAAGATCACAATGCCCACCTCCCTTACCCTGGCAGACAAAGACACCACAAGGACCAGAATAGCTGACCGATAAGTGGCCAAGAGTGATGGAAAAGTCTCATCCACACATTCTGTTTGAATTGTCAAAACAAAAACAGAAATATGATGAAATGTAGGAGCAAAAAACAACAATAGCTAGTCCCAAAAGGAGGGAACATTATGAGAGGAGAACAGCTCATTAGCTGCTCCTGTTTTGGCTGTTGAAAACAATGTGTCACTACACATTTCAAAATGACATCCTGCTGAGACAAACAGACAACTCTTCTCTCCTGTGCTGAAGTCAAAAGAAGCATAACGCCACACAGACGGCATAATCTTCAGTCTTCAGTATTTCCCTCACTCTGAAAAGTGTATTTTCTTTTCAAATAATGTAAGCGTGTTATCTATGTGTACATGTACAGAGCTTACAGGCCCACGTAAGGAGCTTTCATTTGGCATATTTTAATGTGATTGAGGCAACTATCATTTTCTTCAAAACAAACATGAACTAAATAAATAAGCATGCAGCATCGGACAGGTTCAAAGCAGTGCTTCTAACCCCGGCTCACTGATCGAGGAACATGAAAAGGGGCCCCAGGAGATGGTGGGTTTCACATACCAGTGTGATTTATGGTCTACCATAACAAATCAACAAGTTTAACTTTAATTGTTTTCTTTGCGATGGGAGGTGGGGTAGTTAATAGAGAGCAGTGATTGATGGCACAGGGCACCGTGTTTGGCTCGGCACTTTGTCTTTTGCAGTGCAGCTCACGAATTGGACCAGTTGATAGAAGCAATTAATTTAGGGGGATTTTTTTTTTATTTAGGAAATATACAGGTCCGAAAAATATCCTGCAAATTCTACTATTGCTGTGTCGTCCAACGGTAAGTGGTCCTCCAATCTTTTTTATTTTATTGTTCTAGGGGAGGAATATATAGTATAGTTCTTCGATTTTTTAATCATCTTCTTCTTATTTCACCAAATAGTTTGGCACTTCAGCATACTTTCAGCTACAGAAACTATTCAAATATCAAACTATACAGCCTTCAGTACATGATGGGAGACTTTCAACTTCTTCAAAATATGTTATAGTTTTTGAAATATTCAGCTTTTTAAACTCTTTTTTTAACATGGAACTTAATGGGAGGAACCTTCAAATCTTCTTGTACCTACACCTTTCGCCAAAAGGTAAATTTTCAGCTATAAAACTTATTTTTCAGACTTTTCATATCATTTACAGTTTTTGACTTATCAACGTTTAAGTTTTGGTACATTTTCAGGCTGTTTTAGATTTTATAATGGTCGTCTATGGGAGGGACTCTGCAGGGCTAGAGTGTGTGACATCATCACTTAGAGTGTAGAGCAGGGGTGCCCAATACGTCGATCGCGATCGACCGGTCGATCGCAAAGGTAGTGTGGGTAGATCATTCAGCTAATAACATATTCAGCTTTTTCTGCATTTTCAGCAAAATTCAGCCAACAATGTTCACAGTTTACAGCATTCGCACGCATTTTCTGCAGGAAATGTTTTTTCGAATGTAAAAAGCATTTCAATGTCCTACATTGCTTTCGTATGCTAGTAATGTCTTTACACCTGTATTCATACAGATTAGTATTTGAGTCTTAATGTAACACTTTATCCGTGTGGCTGACATTTGAGTTAGCTTCTGTTTAAGCTACATTAGTTTGCTAAGTAATTGAGACAACCATTTAATTAAATTCTTTGCTGATAATGCTTCTCCTGGAATACTGGCTGTTAACCATTAATCACTGATGCACACCTAATTTACAAGGACAACAGTGCGGGGCTGGGGCCTGTGCAGGATGGTCACACAGTTATATTAAATCACCATTAGTAATTAGTGAAGCTATAGTGGCACCAGCAGCACCGAGGATATATTGTGATTACACTAAATCACAGGATAATATAACAAGTATACTGTAGCTGATATCACAGCTGATCAGCACTCCATAGATCACAGCACAGTGCTTTAAAAAGCCTTTTTGTGTGATAATTGTGGCCATGTGGTGTAAAGGTGCCTGTGAGAGCTCCATAGAGTAACCTTGTAGCACCTGCCAGTAACTCAGAGCATGCCAGGGTAGGTCTATTTATTTTTTGCATTTGTTCCAGCCTGCTGGCGACTGATGCAATAGACTGTAGATGATTTACTTCTGTTGATTATTGAATCATGGAGGAAGAAAAAAAGCTTTGCCGAGAGAGCTACGCCTGAGTTTTAATTAAGTTTGGACAAAAACTGGTCTTTCCTCTGTCAATTCATAAAAATGACCTTCATTGTGAATTACAGTTATGAAATATGATGAGCACAGCTTAGGAGCGTTGATTCTACACCATACAGCCATACAGAGGGGTCGCTTCTGTAGGGTGAGGCCGCTCAGAAAGTTTCTGTTGTTACCATGCATGCTGAAACTGCAAAGACAATAAATCAAACTGAATTGATTGCAATACTGTCTTGTAGTGTTTTTGTAAGCATCAATCACATTTACAATGAATTAGGACTGCTGCAAATGCTTAGGATGGGGGGTAAACGGAGAGGGACAACAACAAACAAATGATAATGTTTAGTGCTGGGAAGGTGACCGGCACAAGGGCAATAGTTCAGATAAAAATACACAAATTATTCTTTTATTAGAAATGAGTTTAATTAGACGCTGCATTTGATTTTATTAAATTTCAGATCCTCATTAACAATACATAAAACAATCCATAAATATGGGCATAGATATGTCTCATAATTATTTGTGTGAACATAAAAATAATTTGTGTGTAAATATGTGATTTGTAAATGTAAAACAACATCCACAAATGCATTTAAAAGATTAGCAAACTCACAAATAAATGTGCAAGTGTAAAACGGATCTGCAAATACGCTAAATATGTTCACAAATTAAAAAAAGATCTGTGAATATCTCTTTAACATTTACACCTTTCGATCAGGCATTTGTGAATCCATTTTGTATTTGTGGACCAAAAATGCGCTTGCGGATCTCAAATCTCTGTTCGCGGATCGTCTTTTTACACACACGGAATTTTGAGACATATTTTCCGCCGGTCTCGGCTAAAATCTACTCGTGTCACTCGGTTATTTTCGGAAACCACGTGATGGCCTACTGATGACGACATTTCCGCATGATTTCAAAGTAAGAGCATGATGGTTTGTTTAATGCTCTGTTTTTGTATTATAATGAACAGCGGAACGTTAGATGCATTCTTCATCACCATCACCATCATCATCATGTTATAGTGATACAGTTAGTTTGGTTCAATGGTTCAATATAGCATATATCGAGCACTTTCGTTGATGTTGAAGTGCAGGCTATACACCACTTTCGGGCATATCACATATTTACACACAAATTATTTTTATGTTCACACAAATAATTATGAGACATATCTATACCCATACATAAAGGACGTTTGGTCCTTTTACTGTAATTGTTCTTGTCAAATTATGTCTGTCCGAAGCACTAATAAAAACTAAAATGCGTAGAAACTTGATTATTATTTGTAAGATGTTGATAATTATTATTATAGTGATATTTGTTTGATCCTATATTGGCAGCCTTATTAGTCACACCGAACCTACCATTCCCAGGTATAGTCAACTTTTAAAGGACTATTTCAACATGTACTTTCCTGCTGAGAGACGGATCAGAAGATTCATAACACTCCCACATCTGAACAGTCAACATGTAGCTGAAGCCAGAAACCAGTTAGCTTGTTCCTGGTGTAACAAAATAACGGAAACCAGCACCTTTTAAAGTCACTAATTAACATGTATATTACTTGTTTAGTTCACAGGGTGTTATGTGGTTTATTATTTAATAAACACTATAGGATCAAGAGGACACTACACATAAGACGAGCAGCAATACATGCTTGCTGTAAAAACTTACTCTGAGTACCCTTTTAAACACAATGCATACACTTAGAATATTAAGCAGGAACAACACATCTAATTAAAGAATTAAAAAGGCTGAGTTCACATAAAAATGTAACAATATGTCAATGTATTCAGCCTTTCCGTTGCATCTGGTGAATGCAATCACAACATTTGCACTAAAAAGACATACACAACCCTGGACTAAGGTACTGAGTTGTTTTATGCAAATATAAACTGGCTTTATTCTCTTCCATACAATATATACAGGTGGGCCTATGAGCCTATCATGTATTGCCACCACAACTGTAAGATTGTGGTCTCATGAGTAATAAGCAAAACAGTGCTATATGGAATGGATGCTGCTCTGTGAAGCACATAGATTATTTGGATGTCTCATACTACATCAAAAGATTGTGCAAAATGTCCTTTACAGACTGGGCGGTCCCTGCAGTTACACTATATAAAACAACAGCAAAGACCAGGTTAAACAAGACATGAAATCCCTCATCAATAAAACAAAGAGGTCAAGAGGGGCTTCGGACAGACAAGGGGTTAAGTTTACCCACAGGAAGCTGAACAGAGAGGTACATTATTTGAGGAGAACCATCTGCAAGACAGCGGTGTGAGGTGTAGAGTAGCATCAGGGAGATTATTAGCTAAAGCTGCTAAGGGTCTGTCAGAGGTAGAGATGCATATCAATATGAATAAGCTTCACCTGTAGTAAACCCTGTTTCCAAGGCTTCTATTACAACCCTCACACCATTTCTCCCACTCCAGGTCACCAGGCCAACCGAGTGGGACCTCTATTACCAACACCTCACAGTCACTTAGCCCCCCACCATGTTTCCTGCGACCCCGTCCTCTTGACCTGTAGTACTGTTTTACTTCTACTGTTGTAATTCATTCCAGCTTTCTATTACAGATATGGTTTTCTTAAGATGACAGCAAAAAGGTTCAGAAATGTGTCAACACAGTACACACTTCAAACATATTTAGCAGGATTTAAAGTGGGTTAGCAAACTGCTCAAAGTCAAGAAAACATTAATCTGTGTTTTGATTTTCAGTTAAGCAGAGATGCAAGTCAAAATAAAAAATGAAATGAACTTTCCTCTGAAGTTGCACATTTTGTCTTTCTTTCCCCCCCCCCATACTTTAGTCCTGACCCTGCTATATCCTTATTTGCTCCAAGACTCACTGAAGCTCCATTTGTGAGATATTAATGTTGTATGCAAATGCAAATACACCAATGGACATGTCTTATTATTGGTCCTGAACCCAAAGGGAATGAACAATGCAGGGCAAACAGACTTCTTCCTACTTCTGGAGAGAATAATTTTCAAGCCCAATCCCCAGGTTGGAAAAATACATACATAAGATGAGTTCAGCAGCAGGAAACCAATTACCCCTCCCTCACCCATTCCTCTGCACAACAAACTATTTTATTGATCCGGTGATAATTACCTCAGTCACATCATAAAGCACCTGGAACAGATTGGTGGCTCAAATAATCGATTACCCCTGGGCTACCCTTCGTCGTTCATTGTACTGCCGCTATACATTACTTGATGAGATCTGCTTTGCCGCTTTGCAGGGATACATTGACAAAGAGGTTTAGTGGTCAATCGCATGCTATCAAAGTCATTTGTCATCTTTTCTTAGTCATTAGGTTGTCCTGAGTGCCACACCAAACCAAGGTTAACCTACTGTTAGCTAGTGCCTGCATCTCTTCCCTAGCACCATAGAAATGCTCATTTAATCTAAAACAGTTTCAGTCCGAAAATGACCTTTCATATGTGGTTGTGACCTGGGGCCTGCCCTGGCAAGCACCAGCTGTGTGTAATGCTTCATTACACACCTTCCTCGTGGCATGTCAGCGCGTGACCCTGGAACCTCTGCCCAGTAGCCACACACTCGCCCGGACCACAGTCAGAACAGAGGGCTGACCTCCACTGAGCCCGATACATTTTGTCCGGGATAAATGATGAGTTTGGAATCTCTGCTCAGCTCTGTATTCGGCTGTCTGGATTTTCCCCAAAGCTTACTAGAAAGTGCCTGTATTATTTTACAAGCTTTAATTTTTTATAGATCACCATGGCAGCCTGTCATGTGTCTCCCACTGCTTGTTTCCACTGAAAGGAGAACAAGAAGACACACAGGAGATGTTCTACTTTGTAGCAGAGTCGGTCTTAGCTTTGTGCATGTTCTGGGTATCAGAAGAACAATGGCTCCTGGCATTTCCCAGGATTCCTCGTTTTTCAAACACGAAAGAAAAGAAATCAGAACTTGAACCAAAAATTGAAACATTACTAACAAAGGGAAGTCATCACATGCTAACATGGCAACCTTGAGAAAAATTGGCTTGCACTTTAAATTAAATTAAAGGGCAAATATCTCTATAACAAATATTCATTTTCAGACAAAGACAGTTCTTTAGTGGTAGTGGATTCATTAAATATAAACGGATTAATCAGCAAGTCAACTACAGGGAGCAAAGTTCTACAACATGCAATTCTACAACATGTGGAGGAAAGGTCAGTAATAGGAAGTATTCCCGTGATATGTAATTACTGTATTTTAGTGTGTGATGCTGAGATCCAGTGAAAACTAACTTCTGGTTCAAGAGAATAATCACTGTGATGTAATCTCTCATGTACCATAACAAGCTTATCAGATGAATAGTTTATAATGAGTAGCTGTCTTCTATCTGTTTTGTGAACTAATGCCACTGTGACAAGTGTCTTGATTAGGGGACTGAAAGATACCAAATGAATTTCACAAGAGAGCATTACTCTTAAAACGTATTCCACCACAAGAGTCACACTGAGAGCTGAAGCATAATCTAGCATCCAACACAAAACCGTGTGATTAGACACATAAAAGTCTATGCAACCTCTGTGGGAACCAGCACTAACACCTGATCTAAATGAGAGTAGGACTTAAATTGTGTTCCTATGAGACCATGTGTTCCTTCACATTATTTCGTAACAAACGATAGATCATATTACACCACAAATAAGCAGTATCAGGCAACATTTGAATAAGATCTAAACCAGTATTATAAGACTACATGAACAAGATTGTGTTATGATTAATCTATCATCCTCCATTCATCAACACTAATTCTGCATCATCCTTTGCCTCTGCAGCTTCTCATATTTCATATTGCAAGAAGTTGATATCAGGGCGAAGGAATCACCATGATGTAGCGCTGCCTGGATAATGCAGTTATCTCCATGCACAAGGTGCCGCCCGCAGGAAGACGAGGGTGAGGATAGAGAGCTCACCTTAGCCATCTGCAGTGAACCAAACTGGCTCTGGGCAGGTGTTCAACATGGCCAGGTGGAAAGCAGCTGACACAGTCTTCGCCCCCCCTGCGCTATTTGTCACTGTAAATAACTATTGTTTCTTCAATATTAGAATTGGACAGGAGTGGGGACTTCCTCGTTCCCCTCTAATTTGGGCAATTAAAAAGAAAGGTCATGTGTGGAAACAGATGGCTAAACTTTAACTGTGCGCTGAGTCTGGAGGCTAAAGGAGGCAATTGGCATTTACATGCAGCATTCAAGCACTCAGGATATATGGGAGGGAGATAGAAAAGCACAAAATGACTACTCTAAGTTTTATTTACTGGGGGCACCAAAGTGTATTTTTATGCCTAGATGTCTGGGCAGAAAATCCCACAGGAGGATTTCTGGTTCAAGCCTTGTAAATGTTGTTTATACTCGTCTATGTGGAAACAGATAACATTTTCCCTTCAAGTCATCATTAAGAACTAAAATGTTGATGTAATGGATGAAGAAAACTGACATTATCTGCATTTAGATTGGTTTTCTATAAGCCTTGCTTTCACTGTGCAATTCTGTCTGCCTCCCAGTTATGTTCCACCTTTCACAATAAAAGCCCTAAATATACTTTGAATGATTGCCTACGAGAAATCATTTCACTAAGACGCATTTCAACAAAATATCCCACAACTCAATAAAATATCTTGCAGTAGCTATCCTTAGGTATCAGAACAACCATAATAATATCAACTAAGTCAGAAAGATCAGTAAGTAACAAACTTGTATACTTACCACTACCACCGGGTGTTTTTCTCTGGATGTATCATAGCACAGTGGTCAGGGTTCTTTGGGGTTATTTGGGGTTCTTTGGGGTTCTTTGGGGTTCTTTGGGGTTCTTTGGGGTTCTTTGGGGTTCTTTGGGGTTCTTACGGTTATTTCTTGGTTAAGAAAACAGACAGGCTGTTGCCGTAGCCATGTTGATAAAAATAACAAACTCATCGATGTTCTTATTAAAATTAAAATCAACAGACATGTTAGCAGTGCAATTGTTTTGGAAACAAATGCATTGTGTCCTGTGCTATTGGAAAACATAAGGGCGATCAGACATCAGCGGCAACAACAATAATACTATTTGCAAACGCTTAGGGGTGAACGTTTTCTGTTTCTACTTGAAAATGTTTGCACGTTCAACAAGACTTTCCATAGAGCATAGAAATGATCCCTCTGGGTATATTTGTTGCTTCATATGTTTTTGTAGAGTACAACAAGCTAAAGCTCTCAATTAGTGATATTCAGGTGCTCCATCTATCAGACCCTGTTGTTCTTAATCATCCACTGCAGAGGGACCTACTGTAGAAAACAAGCTGACAAAAAACTATTAAACCAACTGAGGGTGCATCTGGGAGACGATGGCTTACAGTTTCTGTGCTCAAGGACAGGACAATTAAAGTAAAATAAAGTCTGCTGAAGTTAAAACAGCCTGGTGAACCTCCCAAGAGTAACATAGGAAGCTTGTGTAGGCAGTAAGGTGGGCAGGAACAGCAAACAGAATGTTGTCACACTTCCTCTCCCTGTGGAGCTGGGCTAAAAGGAGGGGAGACATGGATCTGGAAACAGTACACTGCCTCCAGCTTCTGTTATTTTCTACCGCAGTCCTTGTGAAATTCCTGCTGATGAGGTGATTATAGTGGAACATGTGTTCCTTTCAGTCTGGCTAGTTACTGACAGTGGTTTATGTTTATGTGAGTAGAGATATTTTAATCTAGGGAAAGGTGCTGTTTAGATCTGGGATTTGAGTGTGTATTTTCATGCCAACATCTGACCTCGTTGTACATACAGATGCACACTGCAAACAGTATTTGCTCTAGGGATTTTGTGTGGGGGAAAGGTTTTTGATTCAACATCCACTGTCCATGGTTATTAAGGTTCAATGGGCCTTTTGAATTTAACACAGAGCGCATAGTGTATGCACTGTGACCAGCCATTTGGTTTCAGCATGCTCATCATTTCACTTAATAACACTGCCGCTATTGGATGGATGTGAGATGAAAGTTTTCTGCGTACTTCAACTGAAGAAACGCTGTCTGTGTGTAGTTACCATCCCTGGAAAAGAGTTTTGCTGAAGGCCTGTCAAGCAGTTCTGATGTGCCTTCGGGGAATGTTAACTTTTCCAGTTTATGGAGCGTTTCACAACGCTTAGTGGCATTGCCAGGTGTGTTTTTTAATGCAAGGTGCCACTTGGGCGCTTATGCATTCAGTAGGATCGCATCATCTGCTACTACAGCATGTGTGTGTATTCATGAGAGTTTGTGTGTTGACACTAATCTCTGTGAATAAGCCACAGCTTGCCATGAGCGTGACATTACATGCATCTTCTCACTCACCAAAACTGACTGTGGCATCGCACTATAAAAACCAGCGAGCTAAACAAACTGTCCTGTCAAAAACCTGCAGTCAGTAATAGCCCAAAACAGCACAAATACTGGAGCCCGCAGAGAGCGATAACCTGGTAGCTGTGTCTCCAATGTCAACAGATGGCGGATAGATGACTAGATGAGCAGCCAGTCTTCTCAACACTACAGACAGTAACAAGTTAGGAAAAAAGCATCTCCTCCAAAGGGTACTTGTTTGGCAAAGATAAACAAGCATCTGCTTGGTTCTGTGAGTTACAGAAAATTAATCACTGCGTAAATAAAGTCATGTTTTTTGAGTGAGAAAGCTTCTAAGTTGTAGGATGATTACCCTCAGTATGGCTGATATTAGCTGGTAGAGTGAGACTGTAACAAAGTTATTTTCTAATGTATCAGCGCAGCAGTGTGTAACTAGTATTGTTCCACATTTATAAAGAGGCGTTTACAATAAAACAATGTACGACAAAGCACAACATATACATTGAAATAATGTGAAAATATGTTATTGTTATGTTGGGGGCATTTTAATGCATCTCATTTATTTAATAGCCTTACTGTTTTGTAGTTCTTTATGTACAGAGGGTAGTGTGTTGGACTTAAGACAATTGTGAAGCGCACATTTCTGTTCAGTTTTATGCAAATGATCAGATGAACAAAAAATGTATCAATATTAAGATGGAAGTGTTTAATTTAGAGCAGGGGTATTCAACTAAAATTCAACGAGGTCCAGTTAGAGAAAATCTCCCCATGCAAAGGTCCGGAACATCAAAATGTCTAAGTTGCTTTATGAATTAGTGTGATATATATTGAAGTGACCTGTAGCTTTATCAACGTCTGCATGTAATCAACAACTGACTGCCAATCAAATAAAGAAAGTACAATTCATAAACAACAATATTTATTGTCAATTAACATTGAACTATACAGATATACAGTAAATACTGTGGATATGTGTAATGTTCCTCTCGGGCTGCATTTAAAAATAAAATAGAGAAAATAAATAAAATGGCTTTTGAAAATGTGTGCATCTTAAAAGTGTAGCAGCAGCTTGAGTTTCCCTTTTTCTTTGTTAACCGTTTCACATCATGACTTAATAGTTTCAGCCTATTATAGAACAATATCAGTCTTTACACATCATAACAATTGAACAGTTTTAAAGTTTCTCTTTCTTTCCCTCTTATATTGCAGTCCCTCACTCACTTTTTTTAATTCAGTGCGAGAATTGAGCTCCAGCTTGTCCTGCCAGGAGTTTAAATCTGGGCTGAAATGGTGTCAGGGCCATTCTCATACACACAGGTGCTCATTGGTTAGCCTCGGTTAGCCTGCACTGGAACGATATTTAGTTTTAATTTTGATCCTGGTGGACTGATCATATTGGGCTCTGAGACTGCTTATTTTTGTGATCTCAGTTCTGACTTGAGAGGGAATGTTTGGTCAAACACTTTGTGTTTTGTCTCATAGTGGCGTTTTTGGCACTTTTAATGAGCGCCACGGTCTCTGAACAAATGAGACACACCGGTTCTTTGCTCCCAGTGGGCAGGATGAACATGAACGAGTCCGTCCACTCAGGGTTAAAAGCTCTGTTCTCACTGTCCACTTTCCTCTTCTTGGAGAGCTCCATGTGTAATTATGTGTCTCTCCCTGTCTGCCGCTAACACGCCTGTTCACTCTCCTCTCCGTCTTCTCTCCCTGTATCGCTAATTATTCTCTTCACTCACTTTCCTCTCCGCTTCTCTCTTAGAGATGGGCGAGTCCTGATTCATCCGGATCATCAACCCGGATCCTAGAAATGAGCTGGTTCGTGACGAGTCTCCCCTCTCCATTAACCCGAGTCCTTTGAGTCCTACACCTTGTGTGACGTACAAATTAAAACTATAAATTGCGTCACTCGCTACTCTCTTTATAACATGTAAAATAACATTACAACATACCCCAGTCCATCTGCCTACCCTTTAGCAAGTAGGATAGCTTCCAGAAGTTATCGTTTGGCTCAGGGGACGCGGATCAGTGAAACTTCCTGCAGACTCGTGGGGACTCAGAGGAGCCGTAAATTACTGCTCCTAATCGTAATAGCATAGCAGATCCAGAGATCCATACTCGTCATGTACACGAGCATAGCCGCGGCCGGGAAGACATTTTACTTAGGGGGTGTGGCCAAAAGTGGGGAGTCAGGATTTGCGAATCTCTGAGTCTGCTGTTGACTCGTGCATGACGACGAGTCTGCTGGATCTCTGGATCTGCTGCTATACGGTTACGGATCTGAGTCCGCACGAGTCTGCTGTGTTTTGCACAGTGAGTCAGGATTTGCGAATCTCTGAGTCTGCTGTTGACTCGTGCATGACGGCGAGTCTACTGGATCTCTGGATCTGCGCAAACGTGACGTCATCGCCTGTATTGAGCGTTCGTCTAGTTAAAAAAGCTTTTCTCTCTCTTTTGAATGATATATTTCCCATCAGATTAAACAGCAAACGGCTGAATAAATAATGTGCATACAATTGCGAGGAGGCTCGTTTTAAGGACACTTTTCAGATAGTCACAATCTTCGTATTGGAACAAACTTCCGTTTTTGAGTGCAGTCCCACTCTGTTATATTCCTCCTTCCTACAGAACAGACAATGACAGGATAATATGTCATTTGTCAGTATAGTCCTATTTCTTAAAACCTTCTCTGTTGTTTAAGTGTCTGATAACCACGAATAGTAAGCAATTATATGACAGTAATGATATAACACATGTCAGACACTGTGTTATTTTCAACCAAGCCTAAAAGATAATGTGTTCAAACTGGCTTCACTTGCTTTAATTGCTCCTTTGAATGTAATTTTCCTCTGTGGTTTCCTACTCAACACATGTTTGTATTGTAATGCCACTCATATTTTATTTTTTATTGTATTTTAAGGTGACATTGAATGCTTTGAAAGGTGCCCTAAAATAAAGTGTATTATTGATCTTATATCTGTGCCTATATCACACTATTAATGTTCCTTATTTTAGATCTGCACTGTTCTCTATAACATGTTCAGCGGAGCAGGTATTTCTCCTGCCAGATATCGCACCCCCCCCCCCCCTACAACTTTGTCCAGCATAGTCACAACTTCACCACAATCACACTGGTGCTTGCTGTTCCCCTCTAGTTTGTGCTCACAAAAGCATTTTACTCTGGGCCCTGCAGGTGAAAAACTAAAGAGGGGCTTCAAAATCCGGCAGATCAGGTGTTGGTGCTGCCGGATTTGGAACCCCCCCTATATCTTTCTCCAGGATAGTCACAACTTCACCAAAATCACACTGGTGCTTGCTGTTCCCCTCTAGTTTGTGCTCACAAAAGCATTTTACTCTGGGCCCTGCAGGTGAAACACTAAAGAGGGGCTTCAAAATCCGGCAGATCAGGTACAAAACTAAAGAGGGGCTTCCAAATCCGGCAGCACCAACACCTGATCTGCCGGATATGTCGGCTATGTTTAAATGTTCGGAATTTGACCGTGATGGCCCTCTTGAGTTGCCGTAAAATATGACGGATATGACGGATGACGGATGCGACGGAAATACACCCGAACACATCTGGTACCCCGAACACATCTGGTACCGACACCGGCTCAAAGAGCCGGCTCTTTTAAGTGAACGACGGGAGCCGGCTCTCGTCCGCGAACAAGCCTTTTTTTTTTGCGGGGGGGATCTAGATCGGCTTGAAGGCACATTATGCAATGTGCAATGTGCACATTATCCCGCTTATTACATGGCCACATTCTCAACAAAGTAACGACATGACTCCCAATATTAATTGAAATGCTTTTATGGATTTAGAAAATGATTTTATTGATTTAAAAATAGTTTTATGTATTGATTTAAATTGACATGCATCCGCTAAGAAAAGTAGTCCGTTGTTACTGTTTGAACTAACGTAGCAACGGCAGGAACTGCTTCGATAGTGTTTTTGAGGAGCTTTTTGATTACAGATTTGAAAACATCGTTGCTTGCTTTAAAAGTAGCACAATTCATTATGTCAAACCTTGGAAAGTATCTAGATATCCCTGCCCTAATGCCAAAGGAACTGCACACTGAATATGTGTCGCCGTTTGATGTCTATGTCTGGACCGCTGCGTAAAAAGGAGGGTTTCTGCCCCATTATTTCTCTTCTTACTTCTATAAGAATAAAACACGGAGGACGGAGATCTCTTTTTCTCCCCCTCTTCTGCAGGGGCGGCGCCAGGGGGGAGCTAGGGGGTGCTGAAGCACCCCCCAGGATTGCCAAAGCACCCCCTAAGCACCCCCAAGAAATAGGTTTTTTTTCTTCTTTTTTTTTGAAAATTATTATTATTATTATTTTTATTAAATTAGAAACATTATTGATTACATCAATGCAAATGTGAAACAAACAAATGTTTGACCAAAAACATAAAGCCAACACAGGTGATATGATTAGGCCAATGGCCAGCACCCATTACATTTTTGACCTATCCATAGGCTAAATTACTTCCTGTTAGCTAGAGCACCAAATTATTTGCTAACAGCAAAGTGAAAGATGGATCGTGTTTTAGTCCTTAAACGTCCACGTGTGGACACTCAATCAAAACCACCTGAAAGCGAGAGGGATTCTACACATAATAGCCTAGCGTCGTGAGTAGCCTACAAGTAGCTTCTCTGGTCTCTGTGTTTCATTCAAGCTCTGCTCTGTGTGTGTGTGGCACCATTTTGTGTGCGTGCGCGAGCGAGAGAGAGAGCTCGCCTCGCGCACCGGTGGGTATCTACCGGAGATCGTTGTGGTTAGCATCTGGTGCTAGCTAGCCAAGCTAACGGATATAAGGAGCTTTTTCAACAACAAGGTGGAGGGAGAACTCTCTCCTGTCAGACGGAGAGTCTCAGATAACCTCAGCTCAGGTGAAGTAAAGGGCTCTCAGTGTTTAGATAGTTAACTTTAGTCTAGTTATCTCAGTGGGTCTCAAACGGTTTGTTTTAAAAGGGTGTGTGATTTGTAAAATATCTTTAAAGAAATAGAAAATCTGTTTACAGTTCTGTGTCATATGGATGTTGAGAGATGTATCCATAGATCTCTTAATGTTGCTCTCAAAGTGCACCAGATTGATGCTTTTAACTTATAATATTTTAAAAAATCTTCCCGGGGGAAACATGCCCCCGGACCCCACTGAGGAGGTGAGGTCCACCCCCCACTTGTAAAAATAGCACTTTACCCCTGCTTACACCTATATGCCGTGAGCTGATTATCGAGCCTTCATTGTAACAGTCGAGGGTACACTGTGTGTGCGTGTGGAGAGTGTTGCAGTAGAAAATTCAACTGTAGCGCTGGTGCATTAATGGGAAACCCTTAATGTTTGAGCACCCTCTATGAAACGTCAAGCTACCCCACAGCACCCCCTAGAGAAAATCTCTGGCGCCTCCACTGCTCTTCTGACAGCCCAGCAGCTGATCTCAAAGCACGCTCCCCTCTCCTGCAGGGGGCGTGGTCAGCTGCAGCTCACAGAATCAGCCCCTGCCAAAAACAGCGCTGGAAAGAGCAAATATAGAGCGAAATGAGGCATGGCTAAAATGCAGGATCTTTTTGGTTTATATAGTCTATATTTTTTTATATAAATAAACGATATTTATATACTTTATATAGGTCGATACAGTAACCCCTTATCTGTTTTGTGTATCGTGGTTCTACAAGCCAATGCATTCATTGGGTGGTATCAGAGAGTTACAAGGGTCTGTAAATGCAATGAAAACAATTGGCCACAGCAAATCATTTATATTAAACATGTAATTTTTACTTTTGAATACTTCAGTACAAAGGATGTATTGAATAATTTAAGTGATATATGTGTACACATATAAATCATTAGTCAAAACAGGGCTACATTTGATTTAATTAAAAGGTATAATATGTGGTAAACTGAAGAGCCGTTTGGGAGCCGAAAGAGCCGGCTCTTCTTGGTGAGCCGAGCCAAATGATCCGGCTCACCAAGAAGAGCCGGAATTCCCATCACTAGTGCCAGCAGCTCCTCAAAGGACGCTCGTTGATTGGTCGGACGCGGGCTGCTTCCCTTTATATACAGTCTATGGCTGCTTCACAACGTTCACAACACAAACACATTACTTGAATCCTGACAAGATTCAGAATATTTTGTGATCCACTGATTCTGCTAGATTCCAGCTGCAAAGTAAACTCTGGCCGCTGCAGTTGGATTTCAAAGTGTGGAAGTGGTCAGCAGAATTCTTGCTACTTCTAGTGGAGCGCTTTGGTCCACAACATGAGAGATAAGAAAATCAAAGATTTCACTCTTTGACTGATATGATTTGTAAATATTCATAACCATTCTTGATCAAACATTTATAGGCTACAAAGTAAGTCACTATTTCATGTTTAAAATTGCAAACATAATAAAAATACTTTATATAGCCTAAACTTTATTTACTCTATCAAAATCATATTGGAGTTTTCTTACTGCAAAAAAACTTAAGAAAAAAGCCTTAAAACATGTTAATAAAGGTTTGAAAAAACGCCTTCAAAACATTTCAATAAAGCTTTGAAAAAACGCCTTCAAAAAAAGTGTTAATAAAGGTTTGAAAAAACGCCTTAAAATGTGTTTATAAAGGTTTGAAAAGAAACAGATATTACCAAGTGGCAGCGGTTGCCTAGCAACTGTTGCAAAGCTGCGGTCGTTGTGTGGGTGGGCGGGGCTTAGCGATCGCTCGCTGCTTCGATCTATGGCGTCACGTTCTAGATCACTTTGGTCCTTGAAGTTTAGAATGACGTAGACATATCTTCCTGCAGATAGGAGCAGCTTCTACTGTCAGACAGTCACCTTAAGACCAGTTCCTTCAAATTTAGTACAGTAGTCCACACAGCATTGAAAACAATCCACACTATTCTTTGAATAACAGGATATCTAAAAACAATCCACATTATTCTTTGAATATCAGGATATCTAAAAATAATTCAGATTGTTTTTTAAATTGCTAAATATTTAAAAATAATCCCCATAATTTGTTCAGTTGCTAGATATTTAAAAATAATCAATAACAGTATTGTTTAAATTGCTGGTTAGTGGATTAATACAGTTGTAATGGCCATGAACAGCCAACAGACAGAGGCAATGCCAGAGCTCAAAGTGACTCTGTTTCCTATTGTTGAGCCCTTTGTTAAAGGGGTGACAGGAGATCAGTGGCTTCTATTAAGGTCAGGCAAACCTGATGATGCCACCTTAATCGTGGTGGCAGACCTTGTTCTCGAGGTTGTAACGTCCCTAACTAAGGCCATTTTGGCTGCTTGTACGGGCATGACGACGTCTGTCTCTGAGGAGAGCATCAGGTCCAGCCTGGGGGACGCGCTCTCCCAGAGTATCGCCCAAGCTTTGGACCTTGCGAGCCTGGTGGAGGACGACAGCGTGGAGCTTTGTGCAGCTGTTATTAGCAAAGAGGTGGCAGAGAGCGTGAACTCTGCCCTCTCTACCCCGATGCACACTGCTGAGCGCGTCGTTCGCCCCCGCAGGCTCAACGTTATGGTGGGGCACATCTGCACAATGCTGAAGGCCTTTGCAGGAAAAATTAGAATTGGGAGATGCCAACGTAGAACACGTCAGAGAAAATTAAGTCTCGCCCCCCTGGAGAAACCATTGGTGGATAACGAGGAGCCCAGAGCTGAGTCACCGGTCTCAGTGGTTTCCTTACTAATAGGAGTCCAGGAGCAGAGTTCGTCAGGGGACTCAGTGATTGACATCCGCAAACAAAAATCCGTCGAAGAACTCATTGACCAGGAGCTGAGAAAAATCACCGATCCTGTCCTGGACGATTTGCCTGACCAGGTTTATGCTCTGCTGCAAGAGGAGTGCTCTCTGGAGATCGCCAACACCGCGATGGGCATCACAGCCCTTCTGACCCAGCAGGAGGAGAATCAGGAGAGGACGCATGTTGGCAAGTCCACCAGTCAGACCAAATGCAAGCAGGGCGTAAAGCTGAGGGTGAAGAACTGCTTTGCAAAGCGTTTTGCCAAAGCTTGGATTCATCGCATGGTGGTAAAGCTTAAAAAGAAATTCCACCCAGAGCCCAAAGCTGAAACTACGAAGTCCATGATGTCACTGATGAGCGGCGTAAGTGCTCTTCTCATGACTGAGGGAGGTGAAAAGGGAGGGAAAGAAATTAGTGTCTTTAAAAGGTTCAAGGACTTCTCCAGTGTCAAGCATTTAGTATTTATTGAGGCACTCACCGACATGTTGTACAGACACATTGCTGGTGGTATGTCGCACAGTGACTTCCCAGAGCCTGTCAGGCACTCGTCCGTCAGGACGTTGCTCGTTCCTCAGGTGCATGCCAACATGTACGCGGAGATCCGCAAACAGGCGTGGCGTTTCGTGTCCCTGATGAGCTGGTTTGTGAACACTCAGGTCGCCACCCAGAGTCAAAGGGTCCAACAGGCCATAATGGGGCCTGAGGATCCGTTTCAGTCAGAGGCCTTGGAGAGGGGCGAGGCTTTGGAGCAAGCCACGCTTTGTGAGGAGAGAACTGCCAGTCCTTTGGAGGAGGACGCAAACAGGCAGCGGGATTTGAATAGAGTCTGCATTCAGATTTTTGTGGAGAAGCTGGTCACGCTGGCCTTCAAGAAATCTAAAGTGGGGCGCACTATTGTGGACGACAGGGACATCATTAAGAGCCTCTTTGATAGAGTTTGGGCTGAGGTGCAGCACAGGGACTTTTACACCACCCCAACAACCTTCGATGACCTTGACAAGATTGTTTACCAGCGCTTGTGCAAGATTGCGGGCTCTCAAGATATGGTCCTGGCCCATTTGATTTTAAAGGACCCAGGACTTGGAACTTGTATAGTCCGGTTCGTCGATGATCACCTGCTCAACCCACCTCAGAAACATAGAACCATCTGCAGATTCTTTAGGTCTGTTGGAAAAGCCTTCTCCAACATCTGGAGGAGCGGTCAGTAAGTGAACTGTGCCGCAGGGTTCCTCCAGGTTTTCCCGCATTTCCGCATTTAACTGCAAATGAAAAACCTGTAGCGTGCAATATTTAGGGGGATATTAAGGGTAGATCTCCACGGGTCTTTGTCCTTCTAAATCCACACGGGTTTCCTCCGAGTGAAAAATGTGCTTCGGTTTTCCCAACTGATTCCTGAAATCAATTAAAAAAACTCTAAGAGTGGACAGCCACTTTGAAGGAACAAATGTCCAGGGGTATTTTTCCGTTCAAAATAGAGGCGGGGTTGCTCTAATTTCCCCACATTGATTACATTAAAAAAAAACTCTTACATTTCTTAAAATGAACAATAAAAGCAATCGGAGACAAATGTCTCGAGGCCAAAATCATGGAAATTATGAACATTTAAAGAGGAAGAATATTAATGATCAATCAATCAATGTTTATTTATATAGCCCAATATCACAAATGTTACATTTGTCTCAGTGGACTTTACAGTTTGTACAAAATATCAGTATGACTATACGACACCCTCTGTCCTTAGACCCTCACATCGTACAAGGAAAAACTTCCGGAGAAAACCCACAGTTTAAAGGGGAAAATGGGAGAAACCTCAGGGAGAGCAACAGAGGAGGGATCCCTCTCCCAGGACGGACAGACGTGCAATAGATGCCGTGTGTAATATGAAAAGATAATACATTTGCAACATAGTAATGATAATGATATTGTTAAGAATACTGTATTAAACATTAACAGTATGCACATTCATTCAATACAAAAATATTGTAGCTGATTCAATCAATTAAAATCAATAAATAATTATAATCTATTCATCTCGGTATATTTTACATCTTTATTCTGAAGGTTATGTTCATATATAATTTATAGCCTAATTTGAATCATATTTTTTCATGCATCTTATTCATATTTAAAAACATTGGTACTCAGTGGAACAGATATTTGTTTCTTACAGGAAGCAATACGCTCATCTTTAAGTCAATAAAATCATTTAAAATTGATATTGTGAGTCAAGGTTTCGTTTATTTAGCTTTCCTGCTGTCGTCGGGTCAAGTTGACCCAATCTCAGAAGTGTTGATGTGATAAAAAGGGCTGATTATCTCATTGCCACACAAATTACATGGATGTTGTGTTCTTTGCAAGAAACAATTATGAGCACTACTTTAATTGAATTATGGGTATTTTAAAGTCAAAGTATTTGTGCTATCCAGCTGATTAAAATACACACACACACACACACACACACACACACACGTTGATTTTACATCAACAGCTTCATGAAAATCGCAATTTCTCGTTCAAACCAAATTTGATGGTGTTTTGAAATTCCACTCGGACTCCTAAGATGCGTCTCAGTCCAAACAGTCTTTGTGCCAGATGGTTTGTGACAAACAAGCAACTTAGAACACATCAGTGGCAACTAGAAAAGATCAGACACGTTTGTAAAAATACCTGGCAGGTGATTGGATGATCCATCTGTCAGGCAAACTTACCAAAGCAGGTCGGTAAAAAGTCATATTTTCCATTGAGAAACACATTCAGTTGACAAGAAATGGAAGTTGCATTTCTCCCCCCAAACAACGGAAAAAAACAAACAGAAGGAGACTGGATTTGTTTCAAGTTGAATTTTTTGTGACAAAATCAAAAATAACAGTATTCAAAGGAAGTCAATTAAATTAAATTCAAAACCTTTATTTATACAGATAAAACCCATTGATATCATAGACCTCTTTTACAATGGTGACCTGCTTCAATTAGTTCCAAACATTAATACAAACATGACAGAAAACAAAGGACATTATATGATACTACAGTTTGTATACTAGTAGCATTTACAGACACCAATATTTTCTGATTGTATAGCGTCTATCCTAGCTTTAAAAACATGAAATGGAATCAAACTGCTTAGCTTCCATTCCTTTTGTAGACTGTTCCATGCTAGCGGCGCTGCGCATCTAAAAGCTGTATTTCCTAATACAGTCCTAGCAGTTGGCACATGTAATACAACCACAGCTTTAGATCTCAGGCAGTAGCCACTTTACAATACGCTGTGAGATCAGGGAACAGATGTAAGACGGAAGTTTCCCTAACATTGCTTTATAAATAAAAAGATACCAGTGATTTAGCCGCCGTACAGTAAGTGAAAGCAACCCTGCCCTTGTATACAGGGTACAATGATGAGTCAAAGTCTTACAGTCTGTCACAAACCTTAGTGAACTATGATAGGCGGCATAAAGACTTTACATGAAGTAAAGTCTTCAACAACCCTGGATCTTTTTCAGTGTGTTAAAAACCTTACAGAGTGTTTTATTGTGAGTCAATATATTCTCTGTAACTACAACATTATTTGATTATCATTCTAAAAGAATATAAATAATAGTGAATGTAAATGTATGGATGACTACAATCCTCATCCTAAAACATTTAGTCATCATTCTATTGCAATGAGCTGGTGAACTTGGAGCAGGAGGACTGAACTGTTGTTTTCTGTATCTATTGAATCTACTGGATTGCACATTATTTAAGGTTACCATACAGCTGATGAGTGAACTGTATCTACTGTACTAGTGACCTTTAACTATTTACCCAGGACATTACATGGAAGTGATCGCCTAATATGTATAGTCGCATTCTCACTTTGGTTTTCATTTGCACACAAATTAATGCAGATCACACCTACAATTTAAAAAAAATTGAATACACCTCAGATTGTAACTCCATTCATTCTATATCAATTAGTGTAAACCAGAGAGACACAGTATTTCAGGTGATAGAGCCAAAACAGGGAAACTTGTAAACAAAATGCATCCTTATAAACCAAAGCAAAGTGATGCTGCTGTATGCTCGCTCACTCATTCTCCTCATCTAATCATTCACACTGATAAAGTGTCATAAATGATGTCTACATTCTACTCATTCAGATTGCTGGTGCTGCACACTCATAACTACTTATAACAAATAAAGCAAAGCCAAAATTCTCCTCTTTATGTTTAAAGTACTGCGGCACTGATCACAGATATCCCCACTTGTGGCCTTATAGGGGCACAGCCATGTCTTCCCCCATCCTTCTGGCTTAAGAAAAGCACATCACTAAAAGTCTCTATTGCTTACACCACTCCAGCACACAGCGACATGTAACAGTTTAGCAGTCCATCTGTGCATAATGTCTCTGTGGCCTTCCCTCGGTACATCAGAAGTCCATGGAGGTGTGACCGGGATTTGGTTCGAGATCTAGAACAGGTTCTTAGCCATGGCAGTGACATGTTATGGATGTTGTTTCAAAGTTCAGGTGTTTAACAGTCTTATGGCCAATAATACATTCTTCATTGTTTTTCATCAGTAACCTTACTTAAAAAATAATATATATTTTTGCTTTGTTGAACTGTGTTCACACAAAGTCTTTTAAATGTATTAAAAGATATTAGACATTTGTGTTAAACATTCATTATGTTTACCATCCCAACACAGAGACAGTGTTTTATTCTTAACCCTTAGATGCACGAGTGACTGGACCCTATACACTCTTCCATAAGTGGGTCAAAAAGGACCCGTATTCGAATAATATGTGTTTTTACGTTTCAGAGTGGCCTTTTATTGTGGCCAGCCTGAGGCACACCTGTGCAATAATCATGCTGTCTAATCAGCATCTTGATATGCCACACCGTGAGGTGGGATGGATTATCTCGGCAAAGGAGAAGTGCTCACTATCACAGATTTTTTCAGATTTGTGAACAATATTTGAGAGAAATGGTTATTTTGTGTATATAGAAAATGTTTTAGATCTTTGAGTTCATCTCATGAAAAATGGGAGCAAAAACAAAAGTGTTGCATTTATATTTTTGTTCAGTGTATTAATAATTGTATAATTAAGACATTATATATATTCTAACTGTTTTGCAATTTTCTATCATTTGTCATTGTTTGTTTCTTTTTGTGTGCTATGTTCAAAATAAACGTTTTGCCAAGTAAGATCCGTATTGGAAATGCAGCTATTACACGCAGGAGACTGTTGCACAACATGACAATTTTGTTAGAAGTCTACACTGGAACTTCATTTAGAGCCGGAAACATAATGGACTTAATCAAAATCGCGGGATCCGTGAATCCAGGACAATGATCGAGAGAGACCAGTAGCCTACGAGTTAGTCAGCAGAACTTCAGAGACTCAGATTCACAAATCCTGACTCACTGTGCAAAACACAGCAGACTCGTGCGGACTCAGAGCCGTAACCGTATAGCAGCAGATCCAGTGATCCAGCAGACACGTCGTCATGCACGAGTCAACAGCAGACTGAGATTCGCAAAATCGCAAAATGACCCTTTTTGTTTGTGATCAACATTTTTTATTAAAGCAAAAGACACTGTGTAGCGGAGGTTAATGTAACGTCAGTTTAATATGCTCGTGCAATGCAATAAGTTTTCGGTTTCACCGGTAGGATTTCTACGCTCTTGGTGATGCTGACTCATATGACTCAAATGACTCGTATGATCCGGATCTCTTCAATGACTGACTCAGAAGACCCTGAGTCCGTAAAAGGATCCGGATTTGCCATCTCTATTCTCTCTGCCGCGCTCTCGTCTCTTCTTCTGTGTTTCTCTCCCTGTATCGCTCACTCATCTCTTTCGCCCCCTGTCGGCGGCGGTTAAAATATAATCATCCCGTTAAAATGGCTATTAATGTATTGATTATAGGTCCGGGTCCGTATACGTCGGCGTCTGGGTTCGGATCCTGACCGCGGTCCGCCTGTTGCCGACCCCTGATTTAGAGGGTTCAACCAAAAAAAGATTGTTCTCCCCCCTCATCTCCCCTGAGAGGAAGATACAGATTGCAATAAAAGAGGCAGTGATGCTTTGCTTTGGAGTGTGCACTTCTGCTGATGTCAATTCATACAGTAGAGGCTGATATAGAAATGTAAGAGCTCTCTACTGATGAGTGCAAACACGGCCACCTTTAAAGCTGCATTGAGAGATATTTAGTCTTGTGATCAAGTTTTGATTGTGGTTTGAACCATTTAAAAAAACACATATTAGAAGAGGAGCATTGCCAAGCCAAAGCTAATTAACTAATATAATAATAATGAATACATCTGCATACACTTCACCAGCACTAACAGTATTACTAATTGTAAATAAACTTGTTGAAAAACATTTCAAAGTAGGCAGCTTTTTTTAATCAGTTGAGCCAGGAGTTCACTATGTGCTCACCACAAAAAAAGGGGGGGGGGGGGGGGGGGAACTGAAAGGAGACTGGTGAAAAATGCCGAACACTTAGCTAGATAAGCAGTTACTTTTCTCAGGACTATCATGAACCACATGGCAGGTAAATATCAACCAAATCTATCAGAAACATGACTAATGGGAACAGTCGTTTTGCTATATTCTGTTTTTGTAAAAAGTTACATGTAAGCATTTTATACATAGCTAGCCAATGAGCCAGTACATCTCAGGGTTGGGTTACATCTGAAATCTTTCTGTCCCTTAGTGGTAGAAAGACACTTTAATACAGCTTTAAAATACTTAACAGTTGAAGCATAAACTTGTTAGTTCTCTCTAGTGCACACACCATGAATAAGGCTAGTTATAGAAACAGTTTCTAAATTACCTAAACACATAATTGGCATTGCATAAATGACTTTTCTTTTCACTTATCACGCCATAAAATAGTAATCTGCGATAAGCTGCCAATTTTTCAGACTAGCTCTAATAGTAGCTAATTGTTACTGATGCAAATTACGTTTAGTCACAGTCAAGTCTGGCCACATCAATCTCACACTGGAGGCTTTTATAAGATTTGCGTGAGTGGTACAAGGCAGTTCTCCATTTGTTCCCGCAGTAAGAACACATTGAAATAAGACCTAATTAATGAATCCAACAATAAAACTAGCTTCTATGTGTTTAATCGGATAATTAATGAGAGCCTTTGTCACTCCACCAAATCTCTCTCTCCGCTCTCTCCTTGCTTCAAAACCAGCTGCTAACGTCTGTGGCTCCAGTTTGAGCCGAATCACAGCGAATCTTAATTAAAATAGGAATGAAACATCAGGGCCAGGGGATATAAAAAAAATTACATCCTTTGATAACAATTAGAGGCATTACTCTTACTGTTAGAGAAAGTAATTTGGGGGAGTAGTTTATTAGCCCTCTGCCCTTTAAGCTAGATATGACTTTGAAGGCCCCGGTACCAGAGGACCAGCTGCAATACATGATTCATTTAACACCTTCTGGGTCTACAGAAGCACTCGGAGCACATGCACTGTTGATTAAACTCTTTGTGGGAGTATTCACATTTAAAGTATACGCCACATGAAAATTAATGATAACCAGCCAAGCAGCAGAACACAGCACAGAACCACGATGGGCAATTTATGAGAGATTCACTCCAATTTACAATTTATTCTGTAATCACCACAATGTTTCCTCCATATACAGCATAATGTAATGCACTTTTGTGAGAGAGGGTGGAATTATAAGGAATATGAGTGGGCTACTCACAAAATGATATAAATGTCATTATAGTGCATTCAAGCAGGAAATCTAGCACAGGGAAGTAGAGATTAGCCTCTGGGTGGGAACGCTGCTCATGTGCCCATACCAGGCTAACAGAGTCACTGAGTGAATGAATGGGTGATTGAGCAAACTCCAGTGAAGTTTTTGTATGGCTCTGGATTTAGTATGGAATTTAGCTTAGGGTCTGTACATCTTTGAACTAGATCACAGTGAATTTCAAAGGAGACTGCAATGCCCCGCTTACCGTCAGGGTACCGCCTAAGGTGAAAAAGGAAGACAGTGTTGTGTAAATCTAAAGCTGTAAAAAGTAATGCTGCGATTTAGATTTATTCACCCCTTGTTGCTAATGGCTGTCATGGCTTCATCTCGCCAGCCCTGTGTGTTCTGAAAAATATCTCCCATTTCATCTGCAGCTTGTTCTTGCAAGAACACTGCTCACCCAGGGCTCAACACATCACCGACAGCTTGTTGATGGAAGCAATCCATCACACAGAGTTCAGGGGTTGGACATCAGGTCTGTGCTTCACGGTCATGCTCCCAGATCCAACACCTTGCCCCCCTATCTGCCCTAGACCTTCTACAAGTGTCATTTTGCATCTGGCTGGCTGATGGCTCTGTTGATCAACCTGCACAGCGCTGTGTCTGTAGAAGCTTGTTTAAAAGGTAACTGAGCACACACTGGTTGGTTTGATTATGTTTTTGTTAATGATACAGGACGATTCCACCTTTTATGTGCACACTCTGTCCCCTACAATGACAGCTTTTAAAATGATTCGCTGTGGTTTTGCATAATTTGCTAAGGTTTAGTGATTTGTTTTATGGAAACTACAGCCTCAAGAGCAGCTAGTGTGGATGTAGACTATATGAGAAAATATGAATAGTTGTTATTCAAATACAATATATGGTATATTCATGTTTCTTGATAATTGCAATTTGTGTTTTTGCTTGTATTTGCAAATCTATTAGCCTAAGGATTATTTAGTTTTTTGTGCTATTTACCTCATGTTTGCTTGCATACATGCTAAGCTTTTTTTGTTGATCATCATACCTGCTAAACTTCAGCATGTTAACAAGTTAATATTAGCTGGCAGTAACAATGATCTCAAAGCAGCATAGCCTCATGGGGTCTTGAACTCCTAAAGTTAAATGTGTACATTAATATGTAATGCCCAACCGTGCAGGCTGACATTTACTAACTGTGATTGGAACTGCATGGTTGATTTTCACAAAGGGATTTAGTCAGTGGCTTTGAACTTGCAATGTAAAGGCTGCTGCTCATACATTAAGTTACTGTATTAACAATATACAGGTGTTCCACTGTTATCAGAAAGCAGCGTTATAACAAGGCAGCCGTCAGCTGATGAAGCCTCTTAGTGAAATGAGGACGGATGTTTTTGTTTCTAAAAACAACAAATCAAGCTGCCAAATTGTCTATAACATCTATTTGACATTTCAATAAATTAGCATCTGCACCTGACTTCACATTTATGTTGTTAGGGAGCATTTGCATAAATAAGACCTTTATGCATTTTTATGAAAAAATTCAAGAACAATAGTTTCCATTTACTTAAAAATACACGTCTTTTTTATCACATCCTGTTTAAAAATTACACTTACACACAGAGATACAGCACTGTGACAAGGCTGTGAGTGCTTTGCAGTATGGTGGCTACACAGTGGCTGCAGCTGCTGTTGTTGGTGTGCTGTGTTCAATTGGCTGCCCAGCACAAGTACACAAAATGTTAATGTGTTTCAGACAGACTAAAAAAGAATGGATTGTGGTCCCTGCCAGCATCAAGGAATGACTATTATTTGCAACGGCTATCTGCCCCGTACCAAGGTCCAATTTACAAATTATAATGTCTTAATGATATCACAGCGGAAAACACAGTCATACATTTTGTCAGCTGAGTGATATTTGCCATTTATTTGCTTCTGATCGCAATTATCCACACTGCTTGTGAGGGGGGAGCGTCAACCACTTCCATCTGAACTTCCTGAAGTCAATTCAGTGCAATATTTGATTATGTATGTGCAATAGGGATATGTGCAATAGGGAAAGTGCTGTACCTGTATGTTTCTTGTTTGTTTCTTTGCCATGTGATATGTGATCTCTGTTCTGTATCTATGACTGATTGACCTGAATGTTTTATGTGTATTATCTCGATGCCCAAGACAAATTTCTCCTAAGGGAGACAATAAAGCTTTATCTTATCTTATCTTAATTAAAAAAGAGGAAAGGGAAAATTGACGCCCCGTGTTTGAGGAGTGAGAAAGAGGGAAGACATAATGTGTTTATCCATATATACTGTATCAGTGGTGAGCCATGACTTTTAGACATAGGCCCTCTGATCCCCACCCCTTCCCTCAAAAAAAGAAAAAAAAAGAAGAGTTATTACGTCACAGCGTATACTTCAGCGGAATATCAAAACAACGGCCCGGGGTGCAAAACGCATCAATGACAGCGACCCTCTACCACACAAAACAACACCTGTAAATAACCCAATTTATGTTCTTTGAAATTGAAAAGGATATTGCATTATGTTTGTTACTTTCGTTGCAGTTGTATGTCTTAAGTGTAATTTGGCATGCTTTTATTTTGAAGACGAGTTAACGCTGTTGACTGGAAGTTGTTGTTGCTGTGGAAACAAGAAAAGCTTCACAGCGGGCGGAACTTGTCATAAAGTCCGCGATAATAAAACCCACCCATTTAGAGGGAAGATATGATTGGTCAATTGTACTGTCATTTGACATTACTCTCTCGTTCAGTTACTATAGCGGGCCCTCTGTGAATTTACAGCTGGACCACCAATCAGCTCCTATCTTAACAGTAATTACATTTTGTATCTGTTCTAAATGTACCTTAGAGCAGTGGTTCTCAAACTTTTTTCAATAATGTACCCCCTTTGAAAAAAACAAATTCAGCCAAGTACCCCCTGATCAGCGCAAACACAATTTGTTAAGGAAAAAACTACTATAAAGAGGTACAGTCTACAGTGCTACACCATCAGTGTCTGGTTGTGTAAAAAGTACAACCAATCCGTTTAGCCGGGCCGGCTAAACGGATTGGTTGTATTTTTTACAGTATTACAGGTTCCACAGATGACATTTTTGTATGGATTTTTTGTCAAAAGCATTTAAGATATTCATTGCTATCGGGATGTTAAGAGCATTCCATGGAATATAACAAAAAGTGTATCTCGAGCCGGTTTCTCAAACTTACCTACCCCACCTTTAAATGCTACATTTAAAATGTTTACAATCCATCACTAAATTCATGGCAAACCAATTTTAACATCATGCAATAACACTGAGACGACATGAGTTGCATTGAACTGATCTTTTTAATAAGTTGTACTTACAATGTAGTGAGAAACATGGGCTTGTGCTTCACTGAGGACCTTTGTCATTCTGACAGGGAGGCAAACTGCAGTTATTACACTTCACGTTTTGAAATATGTGTAACTCTGTTAATTATAAAACCCACACTGCTCAAACTTCGTTACTTTTCCTAAAATTGGTTTATTTATTTATTTTGGGGCGTGGGGAATGAAGAGAAAAAATATATGAGCATTTTATGAGCATGGGATTTTGACCCCTCATATAAACATATGCTACACTTTGCGGCTGCACGCCGTTGCCAAGCAACGCTTATTGTTTAGGTGTCCTTTGATAAGCAGGCAGTCATATAATTAACTAGAACTAGCTAGATCTGATAGATTTGGACATAAACGCGAGTGAAGTCTAACCGGACGCGAGAGAGTGATCAGAGATCAGATCAACTGCTGCTGACGGATAACACGCAGCTCTGCATGATCACAGCTCCGCCGCTGTGACGGACCATTGAGTGGAACAAAATGAAATACACTAAGAGTTAGACCTAACACACTTAGCTAGTTGATCTACTCTGGAACTAGCTAAACTAGTTATAAATATATTTATTCTTTACTGTCGGGTCACTCATTACAGGTTCAGCGAGCTGCACGAGACTGACGGGCTGTCAGGAGAGGGAGAGGAAAAGAGAGCACCCCGTTTATTTTTCCCATTTTATTATCCAGAGTTACTGTAAACCTTTGAATAAAGTAGTTCATCTACTATTAGTAGTTTGTTTAAATGCATTACTTATGATTTGTTTTTTCATTAACATCAAATAAATCTCATGTACCCCCTGCAGTACTCCAACGTACCCCTAGGGGTCCGCGTACCCCCATTTGAGAACCACTGCCTTAGAGGGATATTTTTCAAGTTTTGAATACTTTTATCAACATATGAGTGGACAAATATGCTTTATGCAAATGTTTGTTTATTATCATTTGAACAATGACAAATATTATCATGAATATTAAACAGAACAACCTCTGAACATTACAAATATTCATCTCAATTCAACCTGGAACCTCTCTCATACAATACAATAATACAATACAGTGTGTGTGTGTGTGTGTGTGTGTGTGTGTGTGTGTGTGTGTGTGTGTGTGGGTGTGTGTGTGTGTGTGTGTGTGTGTGTGTGTGTGTGTGTGTGTGTGTGTGTGTGTGTGTGTGTGTGTGTGTGTGTGTGTGTGTGTGTGTGTTGTGTGTGTGTGTGTGTGTCGGCAAAATGCCGCTCCTCTGTTTTCGTAACTGTCAAAGCATGAGACTGAAGTTCCCACTGTGGGTCAAAATAATGCGCTGTGACCCCGAGGTGACTGTCATTACTGAGTGAAGTCCAATAGTCTCCGGTGAGCGCAACTGTGGAAGTCTTTCTTAAATCGTCCTCTACTTTCGCAAGCTGTATGTAGCCACTCATTTAGCGAGCTTTGTTCAAAGTTTGCTGCTCGCAGACGTGTCCAGGCGTCTCCCCCTTACACTTTTCAAGTGTGGTCTGCCGCAAGCGGGCGGCAGGAGCGGGGCTGTCGGCATCAGCAGTGTGCTTGGATTGTATAGATGGTATTTTAAACTCGATGCGCTCTGAAACTACGGGGCGGCCGAGGAAAAAAAATACACATGCGTTAATCGCGTTAAAATAATTAGTGGCGTTAATTTGTTTTTGCGTTAATGCGTTATTAACGCGTTAACTTGACAGCCCTAAAAAAAAAAAAATGTGTAATGTTTTTAAATATTATTTTGTAGAATATCTTAGGCCCTCAGAGAGGCTCGCCACTGTACTGTATATATTAACCTGATTTTATAAAAAAAATTGTATGTTCAACAATCACATGTATTGAGTTTTTTTCATTTATTTTCATAACCCAACTGTTATTGCATCACTGAATCAAAATAAAAAAACAAGTTTGGATGGACACTCTTTATAATGCGTGGCATTTACCACCAATTTATCTCTGGAGACACTTAGTTCACTGTAACGTTGTGTTTCTATTAGTGCTGATTTTTGTGGATTGGACGTTTTTTTCCCCACAAATGTATGCATAATATCTAATAAAAGTTCAGAAGCACCAAATGTATTTTCTTAGCAATTTTAGGGGTGTATTTAATCATTTGGAAAGCGAACTTTAGAGGTGGTTCAACTTCATACAGAGTCAAAGAAGTGAGTGGAGTCCTACAGACAGGGGTTTGCCTTGGGCAGCATTAACTAGAGTAAAACCACACTGACTTCAGATAAGATGCATAAAACATTCATCTTAAAGGTCCCATGTCATGGCCATTTCTACTGATCATATTTCCATTGTTGAGGTCTACTAGAATATATTTAAATTGTACAATTTTCCAAAATCACATTGGTTTCTCATACAGCATCTCTGTATAGTATGTGTATTCACTCTCTGTCCTAAACGGCTTGTTGGAGCTCCTGCCCCCCCCCCCCCTCCCTGTGAGCCCAGTGTGCTCTGATTGGGTAGGCGATACAGGAAGACACAGCGAAACTCATCCTGAGCACACACAAACACTCACAGCCGAAGTAAAAACAATAAGTGTGGCTTGATATTGAGTAAGAAAGGTTTATAACGCTGTGAGAATGGGTCTGCGGAGAGCATTTCTCTGCAATCCCAACTCGTCTATTACCAGCGTTCAGGGAGCTCTATGCAAGTCAATGGGACTCCCTGTTAGTTAGCCAAGGGATCCTGGTGTGTGAGGTGCTCCGCGGATTGATCATTTGGACAACAACGGTTAAGAGTTAAGTGATGTTGTTGTAGCTAGAAGCAGACAACTAAAGCTGATCACAAGAAGCCAGTCAGCTGTGTCTCACAGGATGTCTCGTACTGTACACTTTGTAGTATTTCAAAGACAAACAACTGCAACGTGATTGGCTGCCTGCCAACAGTTAACAACTTTTATCCAACGATAAAAAGCTACAGTACGTGGAGAACATCATCTAGAAATTGTCTGTTCATGTGCCGTGTAACCTGAGCTCACATTTTCCATACATCTCACATCTGTGTTCACTCAAACGGAAAAAGGCCATTACAGTACAGAGTGATAAATAATAAACTTCACTATTAACTTAATTTTCTTCCAAAACAGACAAGGTCCTCTTTGTTTGTCTGTCAGGCACATGAACACCACACTCAATGCGTACTTAGCTACAGCTAAAGTCTGTACACTCTGTACATTAGGACCAATTAGCACATACTGAACAAACAAGCCAGAGTTATCGGCTTTCTCTCTTTAACCTGATTTCCCACATGTGTGTGAGCTTTAGAAAGACACAAACAGAAATGCACAGAAAAACACAATAAATTGACTAAACTAAAGCAATTAAGGAGAGAAGTCGCAGATCAGGCCAAAAAAACGTCTCGCCATGGTAGTTGCAGCTACTTGGCTATTGACAATATTGACCGGAGCTCTGTCAGACACAACTGAGCGGTTGCTTTCCACCCATAGTATGTGTGTTGCAGTGAGAAAATAAGTTGCTTTCTACAAATTATACTGTAATCAGCACAGTCTCGATCTAGAGCAACATCTTGCTCTGACAGCCTCTATTTACCTCACAGCTTTGTAATGCATTTACTTTTGAAGTCATTTTAAATGTCTTGAAGCATGCTATGTGAAATGACTGTTGGTTGACATTCATTAAGAGCTCTGTGATTGTCTCTGTGTAAGAAACGGAGCGACAGCTAAACATAATGTCTCTTATTTTCACTCAAGCCTAAACGCTGGGAAGGCCTGGAAGGTTTACATGCACAGTTAATGTTATTGTGTTGGTAATTACAGCTGTTATATTTGTGAGTTTCAAGTCAGGGAAACTAGCACTACAGTGTAAGGCAAATACTTTAATAGGTAACGATTGTGTGCTTCGTGACCATACATTCATAATGAATACTAATCAACAAAACACAACAAATAAGAAAATAGAATAAATAAATAAAATATTTAAAAAAGTTCAATGCTGCAATGAGCATGTTATCAGATTAAGACAAAAGACAAAAGCTACGTGAATTTAAGAACTTGGATATTTGTTTTGTGTTAATACAATTAGTTTTTGCCAGAAGTCTACAGTTTGAGGGCTCTGAGGATGTTCAGGGGTGTATACATTTGTTTTGGGGGGCTTTTATCTAGGCATAACTTGTGGTTGAGGTCACCGTGTATCTTTATTTCCAGATAAATATCCTCTGTGCATGTCTTCAGTGCCTGTGGTGACTTTCAGTTAAAGCCTCGGGCTGAATGTCGTCTTAACAGCCCATCAAGTTGAGTGACAAGTGCTGGCCTCACCTGCCCCCCCGAGGGGACACATAAACGACACAGAATGCACTCTATTGCCTCGGGGTGAGAAGTTGCATATCGGAGCGAGAAGTTGCATATCGGAGCGTTTAGGAATCTAATCGTTGTTTCTTTACAATGATTGATTTGTTGGATTATTAAAAGAGACTAGTAGTACTAGTATGTCATATACCGTCAGCATTATGTAACTAGTTGAAATAGTTGAGGGTCAGGACTACAAAAGTGACTGCAGGCGTTTTAGCAATGTGAATACAAACTAAACCTCAGCAAAAGACTCAAAGAAACAGACAAAACAACAATGTTTTTGTAGCCTCCCTCCAGTTCAAACCGGAGAGACGTGATGTAAGGATTACATATTTATTGTTTACACGTCATATGAATGAAATGATTGCCATGATAATACAACAGGAGAATGTAATGGTGTTTGGCGATTAGGCCCCGGTTTGCAGGATAATCATTCAGGAGGGAAAGAACCACTCCGATGAAATCCCTGGGGTCTAGACACTGGTGGTGGTGATGAGTAGGTGAGACCGGTCTGAAGAAGGAAGGTTTAGCTTTGTCCTGGAGGAGATGGGAGGCGAGAGGGGTGGAGGCGGGTCGCGTGTGATCATCTGCAATGACAACTGTCAGGGAGGAAGAGCAGGCATTTAAGGAATTTAGCATGTGCAGCAATTGGCTGCTGAAGGGTGACACCCTCGTATTTAATGAGGGGGGAAGGGAGCCATAGAGTGACGTGTAAGTGACTCGTGTTAGGTCTTCCTTATTGAACTTGCGCTAAAGCTTTCATTTCAAACCGGAGAGACGTGATTTAAGGATTACATATTTATTGTTTACACATCATATGAATGAAATGATTGCCATGATAATACAACAGGAGAATGTAATGGTGTTTGGCGATTAGGCCCCGGTTTGCAGGATAATCATTCAGGAGGGAAAGAACCGCTCCGATGAAATCCCCAAAACCAGTGAAGTATGAAATACTGAGATGAACTGAGTTGCTTACCTTGTGGGGTGACTGGTGATCTGAGAATGAAAGATAATAGATTAACATATGTAAGCGGCATTGGGCCGGAATCACTGCCGGAGCTTACGGGTCATGCTGAGACTCTGACTGCCAAAATCAGTGCCGGTCTTATCTGAAAACGACCTGCGGGTCGCCTGCCTGGCTAGCAGGGCTTGACTACGCCGCCCGAAGGTCGAACGGTTTTGTTTTGTAACTGGCACCGAAGTGTACGGTGGCCCAACGTTCACGACACCGAAGTGTACGGTAGCCCGAAGCCACGCCTGACTTTGCAGGATTTTTTTTCTTTTCTTTTTCTTCTTTACTCTTTCTCTTTCTTTATTTTTTTTCTTTGTTTTGTAACTGACACCGAAGTGTACGGTGGCCAGAAGCCACGACACCGAAGTGTACGGTGGCCCGAGTCCACGCCTGACTTTGCAGGATATACATTACAGCCCACGGACTAGGACAGGAATGCAGTTTGAAATCCGATACCATGATGAGACATGTATACGTGTAGACGTGTTATGAACCACCACCAGTTATATGCATAGATACCATAGTTAGGGTCTGAGAGATCTTTGGGAAGCCCGTACGGCGCTGATGTCCGGACGAATGAAGGTTGTGAAGGCGGAGGAGGACCACCGTCCTAGTTGTTGTAGGGATGAGGTAGAGAGACCTTGATTAGCAGCAGAGGTGGCTGCACCTATCCTGAAGGAATGTCCCGGGTATGATATGGGTGATAGGCCGGATTTAATGAGAACTTGCTTGAGGTAGAAATTGACGGGGCCATGACCCTGCGAACCACTCTCCCTGGAAGAAACCCCCAAAACCCATGGATGGGCGGCATCCGTGAAGAACCTCATTGAGTCAGAGGAACGCACGAGGCCATCGTAAAAGAAAGTAACTCCGTTCCAGTGGGCGAGCAGGAGGGACCAGAACCGTAGGTCTGAGCGGCAGCCTTCGTCTAAGAAAACGCAGTCATGGAGGTTGTCGACCGCTGATGCTGCGTCCAGGAGGCGGGAGATGAACGAGCGCCCCTGGGGGATGACGTGCATGGCGAAGTTGAGGTGTCCGAGAAGGGAGAGCAACTGTTGTTTTGTGATAACTTGTTGCTCGCAGTATGACTTGGTGATGTCCCGGATGCGCTGCAATTTGTCGGAGGGGAGAGACGCCTTCATGTCTATGGAGTCGAGGATGATGCCTAAGAACTCTAAGCGTGTGTCGGGACCTAACGTTTTATCTTTGGAGAGAGGGACACCTCACTCCTGAAGCAGTGTTTAAGCTTGGCCAGTGAGATCCCTGAGCTGTCCTGTGGCGGGTTTATGGGGAGGAAGTCGTCCGGTAGGTGAAGGACGGAGGGGATTCTGACGATGTTCAGCAGGATCCAATAGAGCGCTTCCGAGAAGGAATTGAAGATGCGGGGGCTGCTTCTGCACCCGAAGGTCAGGCGAACGGCGAAAATAGAGTTTGGACTCCCACTTAATACCGAACAAATTCCACTGAGACAGATGAATGGGGATGATTTGAAGGCATCGGTAATGTCCGCTTTGGAGAGCCGAGCTCCGTGCCCTGTGAACTTGATCATCTTTATTGCATTATCCACTGAGGCATGGTGAAGGGAGAACTGATCTGGAGGGATGATGCTATTGACGCTGCAGAATGGGCCGGAGCAGGGAGCGGACAGATCGAAAATCAGCCTTTTATTTACGTGTGGCTATTCCGATGGGATTTGAACGGAACACTGAGAAGGGGGAGGAGCTAAAAGGACCGATTATATATCCTTTGAGAAGTTCTTTGTCGATGAGCTGGGAAACTATGTTGGGTTCTTTAGCGGCTGACTGTAAGTTCCTTGCTACGAAAGTCACTGTGGGAGATGGGAGGACCCCTACCCTGAAGCCTTGGGAGAGCCCTGACAGGAGATAGTCAACAAACACGGAATCTGGGTGAGTAGATAGCGCAGCTGCTAGCTGAGGGATGTTAATGGGAGTGGAGGGGTGATATTCCAGAATGTTTTTTTGTTTTTTTGTTATGTTTCTGGCGCAGAGCCACTGTGACGGCCCGTCCACACGGTGGCGTACGTTACAGCTTCCAAACGCTTCTGCCCATTCACTTTGAATGGGGTGACGTCACTTTTAGCAGAACTGTATTTTGGGAAGCGACGTGGAGCGTTTGCTGGCATTGCTCGCTTCAAAAAGTTGAGCAATGCACAGGGCTGGAGTGACTTTTGCTGTTGGAATTCGGGTTTGAGTCCAGCATGAACTTTTTTGTTATTTTTATGTCGATGGACACTGAATATTATGTGGTTTGAATAGAGGATTCCTAATATTGTTTGCCGAAACCAACATTAATGACCCATCAGCATTTTAAAGTCTAATATCCCTGCACATGCAGCAATGACATTTCTGCTGCTATCTTTGCAAAACGAGTTAACAGTCACATTTGATCTGGATGAGTGCTGCAGAATGCCGTTTTTATAAGGGATGTAGATGTGTGTGTCTTTCATATTAAACATGATCGCTGGTAGATAGCCACAGAAGTCGTAACACAGTTTAATCTGGGCGGATCCCATTTTCCCATGGGCGAATCACAGTTTACCTGAGAGGATCACAGTTTAACACAGCTGAAAACTTCTCCACGCTGCTTTCAAACTCTGAGTAAACAACGTACGCTTCACTGGGAGGCTGTCTGAAGGTGTACACATGTCTCAGATGGACTTGGTATCACATTAGGAACGATATTCAGTGATAAGTCGGGCAACAATAGCTGGTTTTAAGGATTTATTCGAGCGGATCACAGCTTAACACAGCTGAAGACTTCTCCACGCTGCTTTCAAACTGTGAGTAAAGAACATGTGCTTCACTTGGAGGCTGTCTGAAGGTGTACACAGGTCTCAGATGGACTTGGTATCACATTAAGACCGATATTCAGTAATAAGTCTGGCAACAATAGCTGGTTTAAATGATTTATTGGAGCTCGCAATGTTTTGAACAGACATCCCCAGTCAACTCGTTTTTCTTTTTGTAGTCCTCGCTGTTCGCGTCCGGATATCGCCATCGTAACCACAACCTCACACACTGGTACTGAATGTGCATCAAAGTGTTCCTATGGAGCCAAATATACCAAAAGATTTATGTAAACGACAGAAGAAGCGATCGAAATGTGTATTTCAGTCGAAGGCCACGCCTCCACATCTGTCAACCAGTTGATCGGGGAACCAGTTAATCCGGAACACCGGCCGCGCTACTCTCCATAAGGGGTGTGACACTCCCTGCCTGGCGAGCCTGAGAAGGGGTGGATTTTGGAGGGGGACGGGATCCTGGAGGGCTCGACTTCCTGCCCTTTTTTACCTCCGTGGCTGCGGCCTCGTCCTCGCCCTGCTCTCTGGGGAGCTGACTGGAGCTGCTGCCCCGGACTGGGGAGCTACGCTGGAGACCTGGTCCGAGAGCTCTCGCAGCTGAGAGAGAGTGAGGCCTGGGGCTGTGGGAAAGCCCTGCTGCAGGAGCCGGGCGATGAGGAAGTCTGCCTCTGTTGATAAGCCGCTGTGGGGAGCCGAACCGGGATCGGAGACTTCCAGAGAAGGTTCGTGTTCCGAATTGTCCGAGTTGGACATCTTGAGCTAGTTGTTTCTTACGGTTCTTCTCACGAGAAGGAGTATTGTAGTACTACCATTGCGTGTGATCATCTGCAATGACAACTGACAGGGAGGAAGAGCAGGCATTTAAGGAATTTAGCATGTGCAGCAATTGGCTGCTGAGGGGTGACGCCCTGTATTTAATGAGGGGGGGAAGGGAGCCATAGAGTGACGTGTGACTCGTGTTAGGTCTTCCTTATTGAACTTGCGCTAAAGCTTTCATTAGCTGTCTGGCCTATGACCATGACTTGTGTGCCATTCTTTGTTGTGTATAATTTCCACAAGATTACACAGACATTTGTTCCACTGTAGGCATTCATACAGTTGATAACCCTTTATTTTTTTGATTCCAACCATCCAGACATTTAAATTAGATTTGCTATGGTTTTTTGCACTTGTCAAAACCACTTTCCGTATCTGCAGTAATGACTACACTCACTGATGATTAGACTCATGACAGCTAAGATTTTGCATTTAAAGTTCAAACCCATTTTGTAGTGAATTCGATGTGTCCGCACCACGGCCAGGGAAGTGTTTCTCACCCAGGAGATTTATACTTCAATAAAGGAGAGTGAATCACTACTATTACAGTATGTAGACGTTTTTTTCATTAAATCCTCTATTCACTGAGAATAATTAAACTGATAATAATGGCACTTTGCAATCTGCAAAATGAAAATTAAGGGCTTATCTTTTAAAGCAGGAAACATTTTAATGAAATTATGAAGTAGTGTTAGATCAATCTAAGTGTGCAGTTTTTAGAAATGCTACTTCAATATCTCTCTGTGTCGTTTTTGATGTGGCTAAACGTTTATTTTAGTTTCAGACGTCTGAGGCTTAATGAAGCCGCTGTAAAGATGAGATTATCTTCTTATACTTGCCATCCTGATTACAATCACACATTAATACAGTTATTATACTCCTTGATGATGAGTTTTTGAACTACATCTTATTTGGGTATAATTTAAATAACGATATACTGTGAGTTACAGTAATCCATGGATATATTTTTCTGAGTGAGAGAGAAATGCAACTATAAATAACCATATGATCAGTTCATAATATTCATGTTTAGTTATGAATAATCCCTGTTCTAGTAGTAAGGGTGGTCGTTAATGACATAAAAGCACATATTAAAAGGCAAAATAAATACTTAACTGTGGTTCATAAGGTCGAGCTACATTAATCACGTACTTTGTAAATACAAAGTTTTATTTTCTGACGCTGCGTGAGTTCCCCGACACACGGGGACACATATTTATGTATAAAAGACATCAACAAGTGCATTTTGAATGATAGGTCCCCTTTAAAGGAGAGCGAGAGATGAATGTTTGTGCAGGACAACACAGTCCTGTAAAAAAGTCTGGTTAGGTGAATGCAGGGGCAACACCTCAGTGTTTGAATAATGGCCATGCATATGAGATAAAGATTTCATAAAATAGTTCAAATTAGCCTCAACTCAACTAGCTACATGACAATTCAGCTTTTATTTGAAAGCTTGTTACAATGATTTCTTAAATCATCTTGTTCTCTCGCATGCATCCACGGTGAACAAAGGGGGAAAAAATAGTAGTACGGATTGAAGTGGTGAACAAAAAAGGCTCTGCGTGCTGTGTTTTTTCTAATGGCTGCTGCATACTTCTTGCCATGGAAACAATTAAAAAGACACTGGTGCTCAGGGAAACACACTACTGGACACATGCCCTTAAGATGAATTTTGTGACTTGTGATTTTTTTTTAAAGCATAACTGTGATATTGCTGCTTGCTTTTGGGGCAAGGAAAATAAGAAAGAGTTCTGGAAACTTGAAGACTCTTTTTTTACACCAGTAGGCTATATACTCTCGTACAGGGGAAAACAAAAGGGTTAAAGGGACCCTATTATGCTTTTTGGAGTTTTTCCTTTGCTGTAAAAGGGGAGTTTTTCTCCCACACACTCCAAACCCCTCCATAGAACTCCTTTGTTTACTTTCTTAACATCATTACATCATTATGTAACAACCGTGCTACTATTGGCTTATACTCCACCACATTGTAAGTCATAGGCTAAGGGCGGGACAACTCTAAGCGGTGGCCAATCACAACAGAGCCGGCTAGCTAACAAATCAGAGCAGAATGGGCTCTGGTTTGAGACAGAGGGTGAAAAGGCAGGCAGTACTATGGCAGTATGAGACAAATAAAGAGCTATTTGAACATTAAATCATGTAAACATGTCGCTGTAGAAGCACACAATAAAAATATGACCCTGAAACTGAGCATGTGTTAAACTACCAATAGTTAATCTTCAATCTGGCTTTTAATGTGTGATTGTTTTTGTATTATTTGACTTTAACTTTAACTATATATTTATTTGTTGTTCCTTTCTTTTCTTTTCACTATATCTGTAAAGCGTCTTTGAGCACCTGTAAAAGCTCTAACAAAATAAATCTATTATTATTATTATTACAATTATTATTATTAAGGAGGCCTACCAAGCCCCACCACAATATTGTGGTTCTGCATCGCTTCTCTAATGAAGCAGCTACATCTGGTTCTTAAATGCTCATGAAGTTTTTTATGAGATTCATTTATTTTTTCAAATCCAGGAACCACAGAGAAGGTAAAGGTTGCACATTAGTGTCAGTAAAAACACACTAAGATAGTAATAACTAGATAATGATGGTGTCTAATTCCTGCTAAGGGATTGGAGAGAGGCTTTGCTTTAAACAATAAGGGGGCTTCTTATCTTGTTGTCCTTGTTGTTTTGATACTGTAGAAGGGAGTGCTAGCATCTTAGCAGTGAAATCAAAAGCTGGGATCATTTTGACTGGATGTACAAGTCTTCAGGGTGTACAATTCAGACTGCACAAATGAGCACTTTCAGTATAACAAATGAATGTGCTTGCTTGACTATAATTAAAATGAATATAGAGCATGATGACATATAGAAGATCTCCTGAATACATTCTCCAGCCTCCCTGTCATCTTTATTTCAGGAGGACATTATGATCTTTTCATGTCACTTAGAGCTTTTTTGAACCACTGAAGAAGTGTGAAAGTGTCTCAAAGTGCACAGACCAAAGCTCTGCCTTATCAATTCATTTTGTCATGACAACCGCCAATTTCACTGAGTTACTTTGGAGACAATTGGAATAAAAAGCTTCAGAAAAGAGTTGGACCTCAGATCCTCCCACTTCAGCTTTAAAAGTTCCTCTAATGAATACACTTTTCATGGTCACAGTGAAACTGCATACACACAGTTTAGCTAGGCACAGGGAAACTTTAATGTGTGTATATCCTTTGCATGGAATCCAGCAGGATGATAGATTGTTTTTCTATTTTGTTCTTTAAGAGTGTGATGTGATAGCAGCTCAGTGGAAAATGGAGATACATGCCATACACGCCGCACCAAAACAAACCGGGACACTTTGCATGCCATCCACATAATACAAGCAATGTTTTGGCATCTAAATAATGGATTTATGCTAATAACATGTATTAATCACAGTGGTTCCAATACATCAACAGTTTGAATTAACACTCTTGCTAAATATCAACAGTGAATTCTGAAGAGTTCCATCCACCATTAGCCGTACATAATTGCAGGCTGCAACAAATTAGAGGGGATGCAAATGCTTCCACAGTGCCAACGAAACATCCCAGATAAGGCTGCCTTTTGTTTGTTTTTTTACTAGATGGAACATTTTCCTTTGAAAATTGTGTAATTCATTCAATTATGGCAACAGGAAGCTTCAACCAATTGTGTTGCTTTCTTTTACCATGCCTCTGACATGTGAGAAATATCTTGCCCCAGAATTATTATTAAAAATTTATCTTTGACTGTACGTAGCAAAAGATGTCTCAGTGCATTACCCAAGGTGTTTTTCAGCTGAATGAAACAATGTTCTGGTACGATGACTGTGTGCTCAAAGGATTTGTACCCCTTCACTGCAGACCCCCAGCGACCTGCGGCATGCTGCATATCTTAATTCAAATGGCCACTGCGTCCATATTCACATGTACACTGGCAAATCTGTTTACCTCAAGGGAAAGTTGCCGCAGGGAGAATTGCCTCAGGGGGAAGCGCACACAGTTGTTATTCCAGGCTGTCTCCATTATGAGAGGTTTAAAGCTGTGTTACCTTGTTTACAGCACTGTCAGAAAATACTCTCTCCCCTGAAAACGTTTGAAGAAAAGGATCTGAACAAAATGTATCTTAATTAAAACCTGCAATGTGTTGCGATGATGTGTTTGCATGTTTGAGTAATCAGATGCCAACACTAGATGGTTGCAGCCTTTTGTATTGTTTGCCTTTGAGCAATTAGGTGTCAATTGTTTGTTCATCTCCTTTTGTGAACACATGTACAGTATAAGATGAATTGTTACTGACTGGAGGGAAACTCTTAAAAGGCTTCGTTGATATTATTCGGCGGATAATACATGGGTTAGCTGTCACAGGACTGTCGTGACATATCATTATTGATACGTGTATAAACCTGGTTATTATCCTAACGTTTATTAACTATTCATAGAGTAAGAACACATCTTTGTAGCCGGATGAAAGAAGCCGAGCTGTCAAACATACTGTGCGAAGGAGTGTGTTTCCTCTGGACGCAGGCGTGCTCTGCCAGCATGCCTCGCTCACATATATTGTCTTGGCTTTGAAGGCGAGCTGTCATGCATGTTTGATCACAGGCTAAAACAGACACTCAGAAGTCCCACAGTCTTGGCAGAGGAGAGATATGCATTTTCTAGAGCAGGGAATTACATTTCCGCTAGTGACATTTCTGATCCTATGCCATTTCTCCACTTGCATGGAATATTTTCTAATGACCAAACACACCTCCAGAAACGGGCCGAGAATAGAAGGGCTCCTCCTCAACATCTGCTCCCTCCGTCTCTCCGATGGTTCCCAGGAGATCTCCAAGACTAGATCCCTTCCTCATTTCCACCCTTCCTCCCCACTATTTACTCAGAAGGCGCACTGAAGGAGCAGGTTGTCCTGGTAACAAGTGTAGAGAAATTCAGAAATTACACACGCATAAACACCATGTACCGCCGAGCCAAATAACATACGTCATAGATGGGATGTTTCTTTTCTGAAGCCAATCATCACACGTTGGGATCTTTGAATATCCTCCCAAACAACATTTAATTATTGAGCTGTGATGTCTGGAAGTAAAAACAAACATGGAACAGGATGCTGTGAGCTTGGCAGCTTTGTTGACATATAAACTTAGCTGTCAACAAGCTCCCCACCTGCATAGAAGGAACCCTGTCAACAGGTTGTAAAACATGCATAACAAAAACATACATAACCCCTAGACTACATGCTCTCCAGGTTAAGCTACTAACATGAGCTCACTTCCTGTAACAACATATTTCACTCATTTATTAAATGTTCATACATTTCCTTAATGGGAACAAAACATGAATTGGGATAGTATGATCCTTCTCAGGTTGATTAAGACTATGTTAACATTACAAGCAAATGTGACCCACATCATTGCCCTTATGTGACACAAACATGACGTTCTAAGAGTAATTTGGACAATGACATTTATTTTTTTCAATCAGAACTAAATACATATCCGATTACTGGCCAATGTGGCACCCGTGAAAACGATCATATCTGAATTCATTTGTTTCCCACCTCATGCTTCACTGTGCGGACAGTGGCGTAGCCAGGAATTATTGTGTGGGTGGGCCTGGAGAAATGTAGGTGGGCCAGGGGGAGACATATTAAGCGTGGGGTCTGAGCTGAAACTTCATTAATGATTTTAATGATTTTTTAATGCACTAATAGAACATAAGCATAAATTAGCAGTGAAAACAAAAAACATAGGCACGGCAGCCTCAGAATGTGTGTAAAACTGACATCCACATAGGGATGGGTATCGTTAAGGCTTTAACGGTACTACTACTTTTATCAATAGCGCTTATGCTTATGCTCCAGGTTCAGTACCAACCACATCATAAAGTACGCGGATGATACAACAGTGGTGGGACTCATCAGGGACAACAACGAACAGGCCTACAGGGAGGAGGTGAAACATCTGACAGACTGGTGTAACACCAACAACCTGATCCTGAATGTCGATAAAACAAAAGAGATCATTGTCGACTTCAGGAACAAAAAGCACCGTCACCCACCACTCCACATCAACGGCACAGCAGTGAAGACTACAGACAGCACCAAGTTCCTGGGGGTGCATATCACAAGCAGTCTGACCTGGTCCACTCACACGACATCACTATTTAAGAAGGCACAGCAGCGCCTACACTTTCTGCGCAGGTTGAGAAGAGCACAGCTCCCCCCTCCCATCCTCACCACGTTCTACAGAGGAACCATAGAGAGCGTGCTGACCAGCGGCATCTCCATCTGGTCGAGAGACTGCAACGCCAAAGACTGGAAGTCTCTGCAGAGAGTGGTTAGGACAGCAGAGAAGATCATCGGAGTGTCTCTCCCTCCCATCAGAGACACCGCTCAGAAACGCTGCCTGACAAAAGCCCAGAACATTTTGAAAGACCCCACTCATCCTCACCTTGCTCTGTTCTCCCTGCTGCCCTCCAGCAAGAGGTTCCGCAGCATTAAGAGCAGAACAGCCAGATTCTGCAATAGCTTTTTCCCCCAAGCCATCAGACTGCTGAACAGCAAGTAGACCAGTGACACAGAGATTACATTACGCTGTGTAAAGAGCACATATTTGTTATATAGTATGTCTATTTTATTTATATGTATAGTAAGTCTTTATATTTTAAACGCACACTTTATCTTTAATTTTATCAGCACCACGTCACTATTATTTATTCATATGTACAATTTTAGCACGTTTTTATATTGTCCTGTTCCTGTAAGCCAGTACAACGACATTTCGTTTTAATAGTACACTCTGTGTCTTGTTGAAATGACAATAAAGTATTTCTATGTCTTATCGATCCGGTCCTTTAACATTACTTTTATCGGTTCTTTTGGAGAAAAAAATAAGGTAAACTAACTAAACAAATTGTGAACAAAACTAACATTGCTTTTTATTTAAATTAAATACATAATATTTCACATCAAAAGAAACAACAACGTTTTAACAAATCGTATTAAATAATGTGATGACAGAATTGTAAACAGAATAGCTGAAACTTTAACAAAATAAATAACTCAGTTTCCTCTAATCATTAACCCATGTTTGTATAATGTGGTTAACTCGGTGTGTTGCTGCTAGCATACATAACACCTGACGTGGAAACGTTACTCGTGGATGGGGCTACAGAGCTACTAGAAAGACAGTCGAACCCGGTGCATTTCTCCGTCTGAATGTGGAGCACTTTTGCTAAATGTTTAGACACATTGCTCGTGTTACCGCCCTTACATACTAAACGCTTATTCCACTTTTGGTAACGAGTATTGTCCACATCGACACGGCTATAGTTTAACCACACCTCGGAGCGCGTTCTCTCCGCCATCTCCTCCGTGTGTGTGTGTGTTGCTGCATGTAGCAGCTGCGTGTGTGTAAACTGCCCCGCCCCCTCGCACACAGACGGGGGAGAGATCTCTTAAACGGAGTTGGCGACACTTAAACTGCAATGTAATGTTTGTGTAGCAATAATACATACAACATATATCGGGGGCACAGGTTGTTTATCCTTGACAGTCGCACAGTGGGCACACACTGAGTGTTTTCATATTCAGCAAATGTGTACACGCTAAACTGCAGACCTCAAGAAGAAATAATACTTTCATTCACTCACGGCAAAAGTTACTTTACTTACTATAAAAACTCACGGTAAAAAAATGCACTCCCTATTCCATTGTCATGAAGGTGGAATCTAACTATATCCAGAATAAGTTTTATTGGATCCAGGCTAGACACATGTTTATTTCTGCTGTAAAGTTGGGCATTTTAACATGGGGGTCTATGGGAATTGCTCCTTTTTGCATCCATCCCCTGTCGGCCACTAGATGAACTGCAGTTTGTGGCACTTCCTTCTGGGCTTCCCGGCTCTGCGCTATGAAGCGCTGATTGGCTGTGGGTGGGCCAGACGTGCATGTGGGTGGGCCCAGGCCCACCCGGGCCCACCCACAGCTACGCCGCTGTGTGCGGGTGCAGATCATTGACTGTTTGAAGAGGACTGTTGAAACTACACTCGCCAGCCGATAGAGACCAGTTGGCGCTCGAAGCATTTCTTTTGAGTCCTGCTGTGACAGCCTAGTGATGAGGCCCTGACAGAGATATCCAAAAGTTACGTTTTGGAGGAACTTTTACGCTTTGAAACCCTCCATGTCCCTCCATGCAGCCCCACCCCCACCAATCCTAACTCCTCTCTCACATCTCCACCTTCATCTCCTCAACGTATAGCACCTTGTCGTCCGACCTCGACAGCAAGTCATTCGGGAGATTAACTCTTGAACCGCTACAGTATGTCATTTATTTGTTGTCTTTCCAACATGCATAATGTTATTGGTTGCATGCAGTTTAACGTAAGGCATTTCAAGGCATATATCCGTTCATACATCAGATACGGGCAGCAGTGTAATGTATTGAATTACATTTACTCAAGTACTATAGTTAAGTACGACTTTGGGGTACTTGTACTTTACATAAGTAATTCCATGTTATGCTACTTTATGCCTCTACTCCACTATATTTTGTCAACGTTCTCATTTTTATTCTACTACATTTACTTAACAAAATTAGTAACTAATTACTTTATATATTCATATTATCAGCTAATACATAATATAAATGAACTTAAACATAAACTATAATATATCATTATAGATTAAGATATTGAGCAGCAGTTTACAAAGCTATCTACTTAACTCCACCTTTAACAGCAGTGATGAACACTTTAATGCATCATAATAGTAATCCAGTATTTAATATACGTATATGATACTAGAATGTGACGATACGCACAATAAGTACTTTTACTTTTGGTACTTTAAGTATATTTTTATGCCAATACCTTTGCAATTTTGCTTAAGTACAATTTAGAATGCAGTACTTTGACTTGTGACAGTATTTGTAAACTGTAGTATTTCTACTTTTACTTATGTACTTCTTCCACTTCTTGATATGGGTCACTTCAAACATGAATATGAACAGTATCGGCATGAAGATACGATCTGGGAGACAAACATGATAAATTAAGCCCTGTAATGTGAGCTTAGCTTTAGCACACACCCTGTCGATGGCTACACTTTTTAATAATAAATTATCTTTAATCAGGCTATCCAGTTACACAGCAAACATAATACTCAGACAGTCTACCCATACATTATCAATACAACCTGATAACGGTCTGCTTTCTGTGATTTCACTCGGATTAACATCAGACTAAAAGTAAACACATTAAATCTATTTCAAACTGAACAAGAACATAGGCATCAGAGAGAGAAGGTGCGCTCTATGGAAAACTATTTTCAGCTGCCGCAGCGTGAGCTCTGAACTAACAACGTGCAGTTCTATCAAAAGTTTCACTTCCCAGCTCACAAAACTACTATGCAGCAAATCCTATATCTTTGGTTAACATCACAGTGCAGGGTATGTTTAAATTATTGTATCAGAAGTTCCAGGACAATGACAAAATTAGATTTCTTTAAAAAAAAGGCTTTAGAGTTCAGAGCCATATTATTCTGGTTTGGATCTATAACGTTTTATATGTCCATTTTTAAATGGGAACTGGATGTACATGGTCTACATAGAATAATTGAACAATTGTTAAGCTATAACTAAGATTTGTAGATACGACCCTTTCTGTTTCTATGACTTTCTTTAACCATTGTCATTTAAGGACATGCTTGATTTGACCCAAACAATCAAATCGATGCAGTATTGTTCGTTGCAAAAATATTTGAAATGTGTATGACAACATTTTGATATGGATGTCACCATTTTTGCGTTATAACTGCTCTAAATCTAAACTCACTACAATATTTTTAAGAGTTACCTTTTCAAGACCAAAGGCAGGGATTGTTAAGTACTCCAAAACAAAGCGTTTCAGTGAAGTATTCTCTCTAAACAAACAGTGGAAGTCAAAGCAGAGCATCAGGACTGAAGTAATACCTCGTCTGTGTGTAGCTCATTTGAACCACTTGCTAACACGCAGTCGCTGAACCATTCACACATGTAAATAGTTGCACTATTCTGGGCGGAGGGAAAATGAAGCCGTGGATAATGTGCACAACTGCATTTCCAGGCAGCATTGTTCTAAATGTAGTGACATTTCTTGGCGACAGAAACGGCACAATTGCACAAGGCTTGTAATGGTGCTGAATGAAATGCAGGTATGGAACAGAACTGATTTCTGGCAATATAAATAAATGTTCTGTCAAAACCCGCCGACGGAAGATAATACAGTCCGACTACTGGGATTTAGGTTTGTATTGTCTGAACTCAGAGTCATTACATAAAGCCCATTTGCTACAATGAAAAAGGAAAACACAGACCTAGAGTATGTCATTTCAGGCTCCCACCGCTTTTTCCTCTGTACTCAGAAATCAACTGAATCCAAAAGCAGAGTTTAAAAAGGAAGAAAAGGTTGTGGGAGAGATGGAAAAAAAGTGTTCAGACAATGCCAATGTCACTGAATGTTTTGCATTTGTTTAGATATAGATTTTACAGCATATCTATTCTGGTGGTGCATTGCTGCTGGGCAAACTGAGATGAACAGTGGAGTGCGATGTAATGTTCCCTGACGGACAGCAGTAATGGATAATAAATCCCAGGTTCAGGTGCTGTTTGATCATAAATCACACTCACACTGTTGGCCAAAGTCAAATCCATCAGGCTGCAGTTCAACAGGGAGCATTGGCTGAAGATGTGAGAATGAATCCCATTTTGCTTAATCTTTGTCTCAGTTTACAAGAGAATATTAAACAAACTTCCACAGATGCTTTGTCTTTATTAGGAATAACCTCAATGGTTCATTGGTATCTGGGTTACAATAGGTACAACTCTGCAAGTAAACAAGCTGGATATGAAATACATTGGAAAGAAAACCTGTACTGCATCAAAATATATTCCTCTGCTATAATTTTAATATTTTTCATATATTTTTCATATCCGTCCAGATTCATGAGTGAGGGGGTCCAGTGAATCAGAATGTATCATCTGCTCTGTGGCAGAAACCCAAGCAGTGGGAAGCAGTTGAAAGGTTTGCTAATATGATGTTTTGCTGCTTGTTTCTTTTACTGCAAGGTCATCATAAAGATACAAATAATCCCCCATGACAAATTTGTTTTCAAAAGGTTTCACTCTCCTTCTCTATCATCTCCGAGAAATACTGCCCGATAGTGCTGACTCCAATAGAATGCTTTGATCGGGCCTGATGTATTACCCTGTCTTTCCTGTCATTCAAATGCCTCCACCACTTGTTTTGGGGAAGAACGTGAGAGTGTGAAACGCTCCTTTGGGAATCCCACTGAAGGGCTTCTTTATTCCCAGACACATGTTGAGGCATGTCGATTTCCTAATCTGATGGAAACACTTGCCAATGAAAGATAATTGTGCAAATGCAAATACGCAGCGCAGTGGTAGGAGGGACCATTTATCAATGCGGCTTGATATTGCAGGCATCAATTTGCTTATCCTGGCCAGGGTTCAAAATGAAATGAAAATCCTGCAGTTGATGCTTCAAGCATTGTTGATACGTATATCCAGGATGTGATTGCAGTCAACATGAAAGACAGCAGAAATGACATGATGACGTGCTGAACTGTGGGCTTAGTGTTCACGCTCTAATAGCTTCTAAACAATGCCTACTTTTTATTTGTTGCCTTTTCTCCAAGTCTCCATACATTCTCAACAGCGCAAACTACAGTATATAAAGCAGACCTGTGTTACTTATCATTAATAACACACGGCTTGTTCCCTGGCTATTTGCTTCAAAGATATGCAGGCTGATTTATACAGGAACCTGTTACAGAACGGCCAATTATGCTGTATGTGTGTAGGAACAGTTGAGATAGTTGGCTAAACCTGATTTATACATTATTTTAGCACTAACAGGCTGCCAGCAAACCTAACATGGACAATATATTCAGGATACACTGAGCCACCGGAGAAAACATTTAGGTCTACCCAACACAAAATCACAAGTAATAAAATAAAAATGCTGCAGTAAAAGCTCTTCAAAATAAAAGCCTTTCTGTGTTTTGATTGTCTTTCATCTTTTATTAGTGCTAATGGCAAAATGGCAACATTGGCACAAGCTAATGGCTACACTATGTCGTGTTAGTCATCCCAAAATAAACAAGGCCCCCTTTATACTCTTATTAGTGGAGAAGAGGATGGATCTTAAAAGTTGCTTTGAAGCAGGATTTGGGACCCGAGCCTCTGCTTTTTGTTAATCAATATGTCTCAAGAGCCACTTCCTAGCTGATCAAGGTCAGGAACTAAAATGACAAATCCAAAAGGAAAAAGGCTGTAAGCACTTAGTTTAATTTTCCTTCAATTAAACTTGGTCTTACTTCTCCAGCAATTTGATTAGATTTACACATTTTAAGGAAAAAGTCAATCCTCATATAGCAGACAATGCCCACTTTATAATAATAACACTGTGATGCTAATGATTTTGTATAATTGGCTTTAAACATCTGACTCACACCTCGTGTTTTTAGCTTTCATATAAACTCGTGTCCTGTATTAACTTCAAACCATACTCAGATATTGTCTCAATAAATAGATGTGTTTTTTTGTCTGAACACCTTTAATTAGTATGTTTCAGTAAAAAAGTCAATAGTGACCAATATTACATTATCACAGGTGTTCATCTTTCATAAGCTGGGATGTACGCTGATGTTAACCATCTACCTTTCTCCTTGCTTGTTCAGGAGCACCATTCTCTTTTAAAAAGGGAAAAGCATAGAAACCTGACCTTACTATCCACTTGAAGAAGGTAATATGTTAAAAATCCAGATCAGGCTCACCTGGTGGAGATGGTGGAGCATGTACATCGGCTCAGTACCTGTGAGGAGGACCCAGGTTTGACATTTGTAAATACATTTACAAATGTCAAACTCCCCCTTTCAACCATCAACACTGTCATTTTCAAATAAAGCCTAATGCGGGCCGATAAACTATTAGTTAAATAAACAAAAAAAAACAGAGTTGATTGTTGACCACCTGATTGTCTACTGTGAGATGTATATTTTTGATGGGGTGCATGTACTATCACATTGAGTGCAGCAGTAACCTCTTTTTTAATGTTTGTCTTTAAAAGTTTTTCATATTACTGATATTTCATATCTCTCTTTTTAATATAGATTGTTTTGAATATGAGCTGAAATACAACACAAATATAATTTAATAGAAGTTGTGGCCTGATGGTCAAAGTAATGGCTTCAAAACTGTTGTACTACTTCCCTCTATTTCTGTGTCCGCTAAGCCCAAGGAAAGACTCAAGTTCTTAATTTAGCTGTTCTAATGTGCCAGATATTTTTATAGAAAAACAATGTTGCAAGCATTCAAGCACATTGCCACATTTCCAATAGTATTAGGAAACATGGTACCTCTAGTTTAACAGTGCAGTCAAACAGCACTGTGAGCAAATGCACTTGTCCTGTAAATATGTCATACATACTTCTGTGTAGAAAAGCTAGACCCATAATCCACACTGAGTTTTTCTTAGGTAAGCTTGCCTCCACTTTAGAAAACAAACAACCAGAAATAAGAAAGCTACACTTGTATGGCAGGGAAACATTGATGTCTTCTGGAGTGACGGCAGCTTTGCCATGTAGACATATTGCAAAGGCAAGCTTTTTGAGCAGGGCAATGCATGGAAGTAAATGGTTTTCAATCTTTCCTGACTCTAGACAAAATGGCTCTTTGAAATCAGCCACAGCACGAGAAATGAAACATTGTACTTACATCCTAGCCTGTCTACGATAACATTCACCTTTGAATAATACTACAGTACGCTGTACCACATGTTTCTCAAGATTCTGAGTGCACATGCACTGAGAGACACATATTATATGGCATACCTAAAGATCTCTATGAAAAGCTTTGGATTCATGGCATTTTTCACATCGGTCAAATTTAGGGCACACAATAAAATGAGGTCTCTGGAAAGTCCACGAGAAGTGCTTTTCAGTGAATCAATCACACAGCAGTAAAAAAATGTTGACCAATGATTATTGGGAATAGCATTGCAAACAATCCATAATCTGATTAATTAACAAACACCATATTTATTATTTACATTTGCTGGAGCTTTTTACATAGGAGGACTTACGCTGAGTGAGCAGGTTGGCATTCAGGCATCTAAAGCACACTTTGACAGCATGTCTACTGATGAATGCATAATGGCTGTTTCCAGAACTGACTGCATGACCTTTCAGCTACAGGGCGGTCTCTCTCATCACGAGGACAGTCCACTACCACAACCTCCATAAACCTTGGTGGAGGAATTTCTGGCTGAGTGAACAAGCATCCAAAAGTGCTCGACAACGAAAGGTTAGACAAGCATCACCGCAAGACTCCCCCAGAACTTGTGGAGCTGTCAGTAATGTGTTTCAGTGGGCCCGACAACATGCTTAGGCGGTACTTATCTGGGAGAACATCGAGACAAGAGGAGATAAGAGAGTAGGGCTCTGTCCTCATTTTCCAGTTCATTTTTCATTTCCCCCCACCTCTCGCTGCCTTCTTCCCTCTCCTTTGCACCGGCGCTCTGTGGAGGATGGTTGAATTTCCCCTCCTCCAGCTATCATCCTCCATGAGTTGGCAGAATTTCTCCAACAGCGTTTGGCCCGAGATCAGTGAAGCACCTTGGGCTCAGAACAAAATAGAAGCAGGACGTGGAGACAGACACAACCTCCCGCAGCAATCTCCTTCCAAGCAATTGTGATAGCAGGGGTGGCGGTGTGGGTTATTCTCTCTGTAATACACTTTAAGGCTGTAAGCTTGTTCCCTGCACAGTGGAGAGGCCTGAACCCCCCCCTGCATGACTCTCTCTTAACAGTCAGACAAACACATATCCAATCCCCGGTTTGGATGATTACGCTGCTATTGACCATGACCTTCTCATTCATGTGTAATTTGTGTGAGAGAATTCACACGTCATTTTATGGCTGAAAGAAAAGCAAAAGCTCGACTGGAAAGAGAAATCCAGTCGAGCTTATTTTTCTTTTGTGTCAACAAGGAAGGGACTTAAACGTTCCAAGGCTGCTGGTGTTCATTCTGCTTTACAGTTGCTTTGACAATAAAACTACATCTCACTTCCAAGGAGCAGGTTTACTGAATTACCTGGAAATCTTTGCTGAGTAAAACGTGATGTCCAACGTTTCTAGAAATCTCTGCAGCTTACTCTTTCAACCAGAGAGGGCCTATGGGTGGACATTTAGTCTATCATTCAAGCTTGTTTTTGGTTTGTTTTATGGTCCATGAGTTGTTTCATTGATCACGCTGATAACAATGGCAGCTTCTTAGTGAAATATCAACTGCCAGAGAAAGAAACGTAGCTTTCTCATTATTAAAAACCTTCTGCATCCATCTTTGCCAATGTTGATGCCTGTGGTTATTAGGACTTGTATCGACGCTTTGTGCTTGGAGTCGTGTTTAAATATAGCAAACAATCAAGTTGATGTGTTATTTTAGCTCTTATTGTCACAACAAGCTCAATCCAGTCTGCGATATTGCAGATAAGAGAATTATCCATGTCACATTAATGGGACAAAGGACAGGGGATAATTCACATTAGCACATCTTCCATTGTCAACACAGTTTCCAATACCTCTGATACTTTGACTATAAAGTGCTGCTCCTCTGTTGCAGGCTCAGGCTGTAAGAGGGGAATGAGTTACACGGAGGAATGTTATTGTTTCACAAAGAGGCTTTACATTTGTGCCGCCGAATGCAAATGAATGCCTTTGAAGTAGAGAAATCTTAGAAAATTAGAGATTTTTTCTTTTCTTCACATGAATAAACCTGCAAGCTGCAGACGTTGGCACAAAGAGAACAGAGATGAAAGCTGTTTTGTTCGTGGTCAAAAACAACTAAAAACCATCTCATCTTTTGAACCGCCTGAGACAAAACCAAAAAGGAAGAGTCGGTAGGTAGTGTCAATCTTTTTTGCTTTAAAGAGCATATTTTCTTTATTGAAGAGGAACCTCTATCAGGGATGTGCAGGCAATTACACCAAATGCTCCCATGCATGAAATCCCAGCTGGTTGTTATTGATACATTTCCAAACACCTCCAAAGACTTTTCAAATTACCTCTCTCCCTTATTAAAACTTAACTCGTGCATTCCTTCTCCCCATCCCCTTTTTTTCTGAGGGTATGTGCAGGCGTGTTTGTGTGATAGTGTGGGAGCAAGCAGGCAAATATGCTTGAGAGAAGAGCGAGAGAGAGAGACAGAGGAGGAGAGATAAAGAGAGGGAGAGGGAGTGTATGTCGGATTGGAGAGCCGGACATACCAGCAGACAGCATCCATTTATCTCCTCCTGGAGTACCGATGGGCAGGGCTTCATTAGTAGTAGGGAAGCAATAAGCCAAACATATTTTGAGGCTCTTCTGTATTCAAGCAGCATACCTCCACATTAACACAAGCCGATTCTCTTTACATGGCTGAATGACATTCCCTTAAAAACCCTCTGAAGGTCAAATTATTTGCAATACTTTAAGGCAGGGGTGGGGAACCTTTTTCCTCTCAAGGGCCATTTCAATTTTTTCAACATCCTCCAAGGGCCGTACAAATTATTGACCTATGCTTAAAAATACTAAAATCACAGCCCATTCATTTCGCCATGCGTATGCAAAACAGAAAGATATGGACACAAGATGTGTGCAAATGTGTTTAGTTTCCTATCCATGTGAACATGATTTAAGTGGGGGGGGAACCTAACCTCCTCTAGGGGGGTCCGGGGGGCATGCTCCCCCGGGAAGATTTTTTTTTAAATATTGAAGTTAAAAGCATCAATCTGGTGCACTTTTGGCGCATTTCCACTGCAGCGGGTAGCCCAGTTTAAGCGTCCTTAACCGTCCTCAAGCGGCCAGGCCAGTTTTTGGTGGCCTTTCCATATAGCCTAGTACCGGCTAGCGGGTACTTTTTCCCTCTTTTTCCGGCCCCATAAAATCGTGGTTCTATCAGGCCAGGGCCAGGGCTGAACTAGTGACGTCAACACTCTCGCCTGCTGATTGGTCAGAGAGAATCGTCACAAGATCGCGCGCGAGTTCATCCCTAGCGTCGCATATATATTTAGAAGCAAGCTTGCAGCATTTTTATAAACAGCATTTTGTAAACGGATGAGCTACAAAAATGGCTACATCTAATAAGAAAAGCACACCGTGGTCGACCGAGGAGGTGACGACGTTCCTACATCTCATTGGGGATGATCAAATCCAGCGGGAGCTCGACGGAACAACTCGAAATGTGAACAAAAACAAAGCCGATCGCCCCGCCTAAACTGCGTTGCTACCCCAGGTCCTAAACTGTAATGGAAATGCGCCACGGTCTCGGACGGCCAGCGAGGCCTGAGCTCGGACGCTTAAACGAGGCTACCCCGTTGCAGTGGAAATGCGCCATTACACCCATATGAAACAGAACTGTAAGCAGATTTATTTTTTCTTTATGGATATTTTGCAAATCGCTCTCCTTTTAAACTGTATTCTTGTTTATTAATAACAACTTTTTGTTTACTGTCATATAGTATTTTATACCTGTTTACTATAATGATCATATAAAGATGTGCCTTTACCTCACTGGTTGTAGAAAAAGCTTCTTATATTCGTTAGCATAGCTAGCTAACCAGATGCTAATAACATTAAGTTATTGACTGTATGATCAGTATGACAGATCGCCACTGGGTTTTACAACTTAAGACACAGCCACGCAAAAACTGCAGCATGTGTACGGCTCCTTATGGGTAACTGCAATTTCTGAAGTGCCGGAGAGGCACTAGGCACATTAGGCTCGTGTTGTGTTCAAGGACCCTGACCGTGGCCAGGAAAAACAGGAACTCACTTGTTTAATTATTTTGCGGTCTAGATTTCTTAAAATGTTTTCTTTCTTTGTTTATAAATTACCTCGAGGGCCGTACCAAATGGTCTTGCGGTCCGTATACGGCCCGGAGGCTCTAAGGGTAAAAGTAACCTCAAGTTACCTCCCTAAATATCCCCCTTGCGTCAGTGTCATCTCTCAAGGATAGATCTGCTTATTTGAAATGACATGTTAATTGCGATGAGTGGAGATTAATGGATTGCATAAACGCAAATTAATAAGTAAGAAGAGTTTCTAAGTTATTGCAAAAACACCCTTCAACATGCGAGGTGTGCCGAGACGTTTCAACTAAGCGGCAAACTGTGGGGAAGAGCCGGGAAGCGTCTATCGTTATTCCAACCCAGTTTAGATTTTGCTTCCGCATTACGCAAGAACGTAGCTCTACGCGATACCGTCATAGCCTTCTTCTTCGGCTGTTATAGCAACCTGGCGTTACATCTCTATGGGCGGCAAATATGATCTGACAAATATGATCTGACAAGCGAAATACCGTCCTTTTAAACGCCCATAATTATAATTATAATAATAAAATAGTGCTTCTTTGTCAATATGACTGACGACCACACTTATGCAGTGCTGAGGTAATGTTAATTCATCATCCTGCTTTACCGCGACCGCTATAACAGCCGAAGAATAACAGCCGAAGAAGAAGGCTATGACGCTATCGCGTAGAGCTACGTTCTTGCGTAATGCGGAAGCAAAATCTAAACTGGGTTGGAATAACGATAGACGCAGCCGGGAAGCCAATACGGAAGTGCCACACACTGCAGTTCATATATTGGCCGATAGGCGATGGCTGCAGAAAGGAGCAATTTCCATAGACCCCCATGTTAAAATGCCCAACTTTACAGCAGAAAAAAACATGTTTCTACCCCTGGCTCCATACATTTTATTAGCGATATAGTTAGATTCCACCTTCATGATTATGGATCTGTGAGTGAATTGTTTTCTAACGCGACCCTTTTATTTATATTAGGTCTTAAAGTTTGTGCATAGATTAGGGCGTGGTCACATTGAGTGACGGCTCTGTCAAGTGCCTGCCGCTGCTAGCTTCTTGTCTCTCTGCTAGCTGCTCCGTGAAGCTAGCTACAGGGACTCTGCCTGCTCAGCTCATCCAGCAAACACAACTTGTAGCCGGCCGTGGTTGTTTGTTCTTCATGCTTATATATCGGACTATTGTGACTCGCTCTGCGGTTAAAACAGACGGTGCATGAATGCGGTAAGTGACATTTAAATTTATTTATGTGTTAATGATTTTAATCGGCTACGTAATGAATGGTAAGGCTTGGGTTAGTTAGTGGCTAGTGGTAGCTACATCGGTGCTAACGATTGTAATCGTAGCCTCCAAGTTAAAATCATAGACTGTATATATAAAGGTTAAAACTAAATAGACAAGTGTTAAGTGGGATAATACTGTTGAACAAACGGCTTCTGTTTGAGGTTGATAAAATAAGGTTACATCCTTGTAACTTAGAGATATTGTATTATGTAGAACTGTATGCATCTAAGGTTAATTTAAATTGGCTATGCTCAAGTATGTAGACAAGCTAATGTCGAAGTAGTGTATGTAAAATCAACCTCACAATAAGATGTGTGTATATTACAATTATTAATGTCATATTTCAAGATGATTAGTTAGATATTACAATATGGTTGGTTGAGCTGGCGGTCATTATCGAGCTTACACGTTAACGTCACAGTCATCTGAAGAACGAACCCAAACCTTGTTGTTTTTATTAATTGCATTACCAAATGGGTATCAAATAAACAGTAAGCATTGGTAACACAACTTCCAAAGTTACAGTAAAATAAAAAGGACCCTGACTCGGACAATACACAATCCAACATGTTCAACAGAAGAGAATCAGTTATATTGTTTGTACACATGGTACTTTACATATATATCTGTTTGTTTAAAGGGTCCAGGTGATGCAGACAGGCTGGACCAGAGAGTGAGAGACAGAACTGGACTCCTCACAGCAGTGAACTTCAGCACAGGTACAAAGACTCTTTTTTCATACTGTACAAAGAATCAAGAAAGATATTGGTTTAAATAAATGAAGTATTGACTTTAATACACTGATATACATTCCATTAAACAATACTAAATACTAGATCACCTACACATCAGTGAAGTTGAGGGTTTTTTCCATGCAAAAAGTTACATTTAGATATTTAGCAATATGACATTGTCAGCTTTCTAATGTAATGTATTGAAGGCAAAGATATTTAACACATAGAGATAACTGCTGCTATTTATCTCTCAATATTGTCTGAAAAAAACCGTGGTAAAAGTTATTCTTTCAGTGAGACAACAGAGCAAGCTTCTACAGCTGCACTACGTTTTGATAACCGTTAAATATTATTTTGATAATAACATATATTTCAATGTTGATGAGCTTCATACTGTTCATTCATAATCTGATTGTCTTTGTAGCTCATTGTTGAAATAAAAAAAAAACATTACAATTACAAAATAATTATATCTACAGCCCCTAAACACACAAGCACACTGCTTTCATAAATAACACACTTGTTCTGCAATAATATGTTTTATGTTTCCTGTCATTTTTGTTAGGAAAGGACATGCCTGAAAGACACGACATGTTCTCCTTCTCTGAGGGTCAAGAAGAACATCCAAGAGGAACATTAAAAGCTGATGTTATGAGATTTCAAGACCAGTACAGGACATTCACTAAGAAACTACTTTTATTGTAAAAACAGTCAGCTGATCGAATGCAGCTATTTCCACATCTACACTCCATCAGCTGATTATTTCTATTTGCCTCGCTTTATGAGCTTCACAACATGTACCTTGTTTTGCAACGTCACAAATAAATGGGGCCAATCTTCAGTCAGATGTGAATGTGTAATCTAACATTTTCAGTAAGAATAATGGACAAAAGGAGTGCAAATACAATTTATTGAAATGTGAACCAAAAGCACATATGGACAGAAGGTGTAAACCTATTAAATGTATAAGTAAACACATTTAGTCAAATAAAGTGACAGACTAGGCCTGTGCAGTTGGTATCAGCTTTGCCTAGCATGGGCTCCTCCATCAGCCCTGGTCCTCCTCGCAGAGGAAAGACTGTTAAAGATTTGGAGGGCAAACTGGGCCGCTTTTCAAATCTCCGCGCGTCCCTATCCAGCTGGTTATAATACAGGAAGGAATCCATATCTACAAATTAACCGTTAACAATAATCTACTTTAATGGCAATATGACAATGCAATACAATCATTACAATACAACATGATATATTACAGTTATATTGTAATGCTTAAAGAGTAATGCCGGCTTACTCCTGCACTGGTTCGCATACTGCAGAGATACTTTCACCCGGGGCAGCATGTGAAGAAGAGGCAGAAAGCCAGGGATCAACCGGAGATATGGCGGAGTAAGAAGGAGGGGTTAAGGGTTAGGTCAGCTGGTCATCTTTTCCGGTCATCTCATTGGGCGACGCAACGCTGGCCAGCAGGAAACCAAACAGGCTCACTTCACAACCAAAAGGTCTCAAGGACCTGCATACCTACACCCCCCCCACAGAGCAATAAAACCCTGTTTACTCCAAACAGCCCCAACTCCAGCTCACAGTTTTACACAACTTATTCCCATTTTAAGCTCATCCATAGTTTGCTAATATGAATACATACAAATATTACCCCACAATTCCCCCTTTTTATCTCCTTCTCCAGAGATAAACTCAGACAAGGCATTTTGAAAGATACCCACTGTCATTCTTTTCTACTGTGTCCGTCCCCCAAACATTGTATAAATCCATCCGAAGCTGGTATTTAGAGTACTTGAAACCTTCATGGAGACAGAACACCACTTTCCGTGGCAGTGAAGGAACCATGAGGGAGTAGCTGAGTGCTAGAATCATCAGCCCCCCCCCTCGGAGGAATAGCCCACAAGGACAGCTAATAGGGAGGGGGAGATGCGGCTTTCCCTTCATGGGCGAAACCGATCAGAGAGAAGTAGACTCCTCTGCTGCCTCGACAAGTCCCCTGTGCCGTCCTGGCTTGCCGTGTCTTTGTCCCCCCGATCCGCTGACAGCAGCTTCTGGGCTGCCTGCTAGAGAGATGTCTTCCTCCTCCTCGTCCTCCGGCCCGCTGATGGCGGCTTCCGGGTCGATGCTGTAGAGATGTCTTCCCGATCCTCCTTCTCCAGTCCGCTGCTTCTGAGTAGTCCACGTCTGCCAGGGCCACGTCCGTCCTGATGTCGTCCCCTGGTCCTAGCAGGTGGTTTCCCCGCCGCACACTGGCTCCCGTGGTACGAGCTGTCCCCCTTTTCTCCCAGGCAGACGGCATAAGAGGTCCGCTGGGTCACTCGGTCGGGGTCGGAGAGCCTGGAGTTGAGCCACTTTGTCCTGATGACTTTCAGCCAGACGAACTCTGCTGTGTCGGCCTCGTGCTTCTCGGGTCCCCCTTTTGGCGCCAGTAACCTGTGTGGAGAAATCTGATACAACTCCCTCAAGCCTACGCTCAGCTGTTTTGACCCACTTGGAGCCTGTTGTTGGGGTGTCTTGAAACAACAGCCGTCTGTGAACAGGTTTTCTAAATTAATTGTAGACCTCCTATCTGCCAGTGCAGCTTCAGAATCTTAATACTTGGATTGTGCCAACTAAATAAGAACCTCAACATCTTTAGGTAAACTAAATAACATATTTCAATAGCTCTGAATTTCTGACCAGCATCCGTGTTTATTTTTAAATGAAATCCTATTTAAAATCTAAATATAATATGAACTGCTAATGTTTCTGGTAAAGAAACCCACTAATGTTATGGATTCAAAAACAACCAAAATCACGATACTAACAAAGTGAATGATTTCCTGGTGATACTGCTTCTACCTGTCAGTGCTTAGATATTATCAAGCTGAAAAAATGAATACAGAATTCCAACAAACTGTCATCAAATGTCTTTCTATTCTAAATGTAGATGAAATGTATATCCCTATAATGACCTAAATAATAAAGTGTATGGCTTTTACTTCTTTACCAGGCTAGTTACATGATGTTGTCTAAATTAAATTCTGTCTCAATACACTACTATGTTTTAGCTTTAACTGTAATATGTTCTTTCTACATTTCAAACCTCAGTTACTCTAATGTCTGTTAAAATATTACAAAATTGTTTCATTATCACAGGTCAACTTCTTCGGTTTCACAGTAGCCCCTTGGCCACTGCTTCTTTGTTACCTGTTATAATTCAAATCAATATTTAGAAACATCTCAACATTCATCAAACAGTATCTTATCCCCAGATATGGAGCAGGTTAATTACATTCAATGCTCAGTTTGAACATCTGGGTTGGGGCGGAAGGTTTCTGTCAATCCTTAAAAGAAAAATTGAAATTGTGAATTTTACAGCCATGTTAACCTTTATACATTATACTCACTCCCCCCTTTTACACATGAAATCATGTGTAACAAAACCCTGTAATGGGAGGGGAACAAAAACTGTCAGGTAATTGGTTAGGGACATAACGAACATTATTTTAAATTTGACATCATTATCATTATTTCCACAGTGAACACTTCAGTGAAAATAAGTGTTCCTCTCCGTCCTTCCGGCCTAAAAGAAACAGAATCTTCAGATTTTAGTTTTACCTTTGCAAACCGCCAACTCATGTGAGAGGAAAATATCACATGTGCGGTTTCCCCTTTTTGTGGAATTTTTAGGAAACCTCTCGTTTCCCTTGGAGCTCCAAAATAATATGTTAGTCCAAAAACATGCTTGGTTAGTTATTGTTTTAGAATCATGCAGTTACACTGATCACATGCCGGCATACATTCACACTCACACTGTCTGGTTGTCATGTCAAGTTTGGTCAGGTTCACCCCAGAGTCAGTCATCCACAGTACCTTGTCAAGTTACACTGTCGGTCAGGGTCAAAGGTCAGTTGGTCTCCGTCTTTTTTGGCCATGTGTCGTGCTCTGCAGAGACTTTGACATTTCAGCATAGGCCAGTATCCTTTGTCTACAAAAATATGTCACGATTTCAACTATGATTTTCAAGATGATTCTCACTTGTCATTGGGACTTCTGCCTCCCACTTTTCCTGAAACTTGGTACAAAACTCACTTCCTTCGAGTACTACTACTACTGCAATCCATTTACACCTAATTAGTATTAAAATGTCTAATGATCTATTTCAGAAACTTGTCTACAATAACTATTATCTTGAGTCAAAACATTACTAGGATCTGTGTCGCTCTGCATTTCATAGCTCATTATAATTCTGGTCTACTTAAAAAACAATGATAAACTCTTTAGCAGTGTGTGGAACTTTGGGTGTCCGAACATGTAACAATTACTCCCTCCTTTATCAAGGATTTAAAAGCGAAGTCGTTTTATATTTCTATCTTAAAGCCCTCCTATGGTAATAACTATGCCACAATGGTGAAATCAACACTCTAGATTGGAATTTTATATGTGGCTTGGCACCAGCTATTAATACAAATAAAGATTTGTCCTATAGAGAAGTTCCTAAAACTATCCTTTTAATGGTGATCAATATTGTAACCAATGAGATCACTACTTTATTCATACGTGAATACAAATCTCTTAAAGAATGATTTGTTAACATGATGAAAATATTGCTACTTTAATATTTTCCTCTTTACTGCTATTTTTAATTTACCAATTGATTAATACATGTTTCTGTCTTTACGTATTTATGAAGTTAATTCAAGTTATTTAAATGTGCGTTTTGTGAATAAGTGTGTTTATGTGTAAACTCACTCATTCCCGTTCTCCTTTTCTCCTCCCCTGGTTTTCTCAAGCCGTGACCCCGGCCTCCTCACTTCCAATTGACCATGCCAACTCCTCTGATTCTGTCTTCTCTTCAGTCCATCAGCTGTTGAAACCATCCGCTGTAACTTTTTTTGCAGCCATTGGCCCAGTTACATCCGCAGCCCCATCATGCCACTGTTGTTGCACTCCTCCTTTACAGTGTCTCTGCTGTTTTTATGGAGGGCGGATTCTGCTCTCATGTCTATTGTGCCAAATCTCGCGGCGCAGTTTGGAACTTCATGTCCTGTTTGAGGGACCGATGAGAGTTTGCCTCTTTGTCAGCATGCTGGTTTGGTTCTGGATGCCTCAGGTCGTTGTTGGTTCAGCTCTGGTTCTCTGTCTGTACGATGGAGAAGAAGGAGTCTCCTGTTGGGTTAGGTCTTCATCTGCTTGGAGGGTCGGGATCATAGCCTTTCTAACTCAGAGGGGGAGTCCAGGTCTCGGTACACATTACCTATAAGAAGTCTAGCCCACTGATGATAAATCCAACCCTTTCCACTCTGTCTCTTTCTAATCATACTATCTGTCTTAGTTGTTAAATGCCATCTAAACAACATAATTAATGTCTACTTATGATATTACAAAAACTCACTCCAAAAATTGTTTCATCCATTGTTACATATTTACCCAACACAACTCCGAAATACTTACATGTTTCCAGCATCACATATTCCACACACTATGAAAGAACATCTCCATATCTTCTCTCATTTTAAATCCCACTGTTACTTCGAACAATAGTAAACCTGCAGAGCACACCAATCGGATCACAGTAATGAAATTTGAATCAAGTGTAGGCCTATGTCTTCTTTCTGAACATTTATTTATATTGTCTAAATTCCTTGTCTATGATGTGCAAACAGTTCGAGTGTAAAATGTGTTTCGCACAATGTATTTACACTCTACAGATTCTTGAGTTTACTCATCTCCTGGTGCTGTCGTTGTCGTTGTTTCTATTAACGTGCTTCCCGTCTTCAATACCGGCCAGCAATGTAATGATTAAACTCTAAGCTCGAAAAATGTCAAGGGTGTGATAGCCCCTTTCAGCCACTAGATGGCAGCAGCAGAAGTTTCAAGGGTGTGATACCCCCTTTCAGCCACTAGATGGCAGCAGCAGAAGTTTCAAGGGTGTGATACCCCCTTTCAGCCACTAGATGGCAGCAGCAGAAGTTTCAAGGGTGTGATACCCCCTTTCAGCCACTAGATGGCAGCAGCAGAAGTTTACAGACAAAGGGAAACGCTCTCCCTCGATTTAACATATAACAGAGCTCTGGCTTTTAGCTTTCAGCATTGGTCTGTTATTTAACCCCAGTTTTAAACGGCGACCCGATCTTAAATATCGTGTTTCCAGGTTTTTGTCGTGCAGGAATCAAACCTCGCAACCCACAAAACTGCACCGTCTCCACGCCACTCAGGAATAAACTACCTGCAAATCCGCGTCAAACTGCTCTATTTTACGTCACGCAGGACTTTCGTCTACCTGTCGATCAACGTTTACGTTTTGTATATAACTTTCCTAACATAGTAAAATATGCATTGTATATTCCATTTCAACTTTAAAAACACTGTGAAACGCCTACAGACAATCCTAAAGTTTTAGCGTATCCAATTACAGACAGGCGATTTTCATCGTCTGCTTACCTTATTTGCACAGTTGCAGAGTCCTGCTGATTGTCTGAGATGTTTGAAAGCGTCTGAATTCTTCCTCAGCTTCGTTATATCTAGACGTCGGGTCACCATTTGTTAGAGATTTGGAGGGCAAACTGGGCCGCTTTTCAAATCTCCGCGCGTCCCTATCCAGCTGGTTATAATACAGGAAGGAATCCATATCTACAAAGTAACCGTTAACAATAATCTACTTTAATGGCAATATGACAATGCAATACAATCATTACAATACAACATGATATATTACAGTTATATTGTAATGCTTAAAGAGTAATGCCGGCTTACTCCTGCACTGGTTCGCATACTGCAGAGATACTTTCACCCGGGGCAGCATGTGAAGAAGAGGCAGAAAGCCAGGGATCAACCGGAGATATGGCGGAGTAAGAAGGAGGAGTTAAGGGTTAGGTCAGCTGGTCATCTCATTGGGCGACGCAACGCTGGCCAGCAGAAAACCAAACAGGCTCACTTCACAACCAAAAGGTCTCAAGGACCTGCATACCTACACCTCCCCCACAGAGAAATAAAACCCTGTTTACTCCAAACAGCCCCAACTCCAGCTCACAGTTTTACACAACTTATTCCCATTTTAAGCTCATCCATAGTTTGCTAATATGAATACATACAAAATATTACCCCACAAGACCCTCAGTCCTCCTCGCTGAGGAAAGATCCTCAGTCCTCTCCAAACCAACAGACAGGACATCACACGGAGGTTTCTCCCTGAAGTCTCTGCAGCTCTCTGGACACCAGGCTGTCTCAATCCGTCCACACTGAATATGAGAGGGGGAAAATGAAAATAATAAATGCTTTAGACAATAAGAAACATAAAGTTGACTGTTGAGTTGCTCAGTTTTTTTAGATTGTCAATACTATTACTGTATAACTAATATCTCAGGTTAAGACGCACATTCAAATAAAGATTGGTCTTTAAATACATTTTATCTTTTGAATTGTTTGTCTAAATTCAATGATCTGGTACTTAGTTTTAATGATATAGTCTGGTTATTATGCTGTTTGGAGGAGGCCTCACAGGTAAGAGCGCTAACTAGCTACCATCACATGTACCTTAGCTTGACTTAAATGTATTAAACGTATAGTTAAGTGATATCAAAATATAAATAACTAATGTCATGCAAACATATTAATATTTGCTTGATTCCAGTGTTGAATTTAGCACAATTGCATACAAACATTAAGGGGTTTTAAGATTCTGAAGTATTATGCTAAAAACTCAATAACTTAGATTATTATTTATAGTTTCATACCTTAGAAACGTAAACAAGATGGTGGCAAGATGCTTTTACTGGCCCTTTCAACTCTTATTTCAATAAAGTATTTATCTAGACTGTAAAGGGACCAATTTGTCTTTCCTCTCACCAAATGCAAACAAAAAAATGCATGAGGTTTGTGCGGCAGTTTAAAAAAAAAAACACACTGGCCATTCATGCATGATTCTCAGTTTGGTTTTCACACAGAGGACCACATCTGTTGTCCCTGCTCTGAACCCATCCTGCCCTCCAACCTCAGCCCAGGCAGATAAGAACATCTCTACCATGAATACATTTAAATGTAAATGCAGCTCCTTTCATGAATAAAGACACAGTTCCAACTGCGACAAGCCTTTACTACAGTGTAATTAATCATCTCATTGGGCTAGAGATTAATAGCGAGGGAAAATTAAATACATCTTTGCACATTCTGCAGAGATTGATTTTGTTAGCCTCAGAAAAAATAATGAAAGGTGCAATATGATTAAAATAAACGACACTGCATGTCGTTTGGCCCTCAAATATTTACAGGGCGTGAATATTTATCAGCAAAGTGTTAAGAGACACAATACCAGCCACCCGAGCTACTTGAAAGAGGAGCGCATTTTCCAACTGATGGATGTGAACTTTTTCCCCCTGAAAGCATAATAATGACACACGCTTTGATGTCAGAGCACTCTGTTGACGCCTGGAAATGCTACATAAAACAGTAACACTTTCTATCTGTCACAAATATGTACTGACAAGGCCCTGCTGGGATTGAAAATGTATTCCTCTCATGCACACGTATGTCCAGTTCTTTGAGACACAGACATAAGCCCACAGCTGTAAAGTAATGGCACAGTAAGACCTCTCCCCCCTACAGTGTACAGGCGGCGGGGGGATGTGGAAGCACAGCCTGCAGCAGAGGTAAGTGGTACTAGTGCCACGCAGCGACGCAAGGCGGCAGGCTGCCACTTCTGACCGCTCTGTGGCTGCAGAGGTGGATGTGAGCCTCCATTAGTATGCATGCGCTGTCTTAGTGGGGCACGCTGTCTATCCTGACAAAGCATAGGTGGGAAGAGTGAGTGCGCTAACAAAAAAGGCAGGTTTCCTTTCATGCCATAAACTCAGGCTGTCATCCTAACAATATGTCACCTGCTCTTCTATTCTTTTCTTTTTTTACAACCCCCCCCTAATTTTGTTGTTGTGCATGGTGGCAGTGTGAAGTGGTGTCAATTGATGAGTGAGATGTTAAAAGGGGCATCTGTGTAGAACAGCAGACCAACAAAAAAGAACATGATGGATTTTTTTTTTTTTATATCCTTAATTTGCTGGCTGAGTTCACTAAGAACATATTCTCATTCATGGTGACAACGCAGAGGATCAGTAGCAGGAGTAATACACGGGCGCATAGCTGGAAGCATTAATGTATTTATTTTCTTGAAGCTAAGCACCTGTGGATCTAATCACAGAACTGGATTTCAGGTTATTCAACGCCATGATGAGGACAATGATTATCAAGATCATATATTACTATCTTACCAGTGGTGTAGTGGGGAGAGACACTATCAACGCGCTCGTGAACTGTCAACGGGGGTGGTGCACTGTGGACCTCTGTCGCCTGTCAGCGCAATTTACATGGTGCCGTTTACAAAATATGATAATAAAGGGCGGTGCCGGCAGTCAGCGAACCGAGCAGGCCTTTCTGTGCGACTGTCACTCAAATGCGGGACATAGTCTCAATTTGTGGGACGCGGGACAAATGATACAAATGCTATGTGTGCAGTCCCGCACAAAGAGGGACACCTGGTCACCACACACGCACACGCGCGCGCACACATACATGCGCACACACACACACACACACACACACACTTCAATCAAGTTGCATAAATACTTGAGCTACGTTTTTATTATAATTACTGTGAAATGTATTATGTTTTCGTCATTATTACAACAAATACACACTTGCAACCGATAACACTGGCAATGATTTTTTATTTATTAGACTATTCAAAAAAAATCATGCTTAAAAAAAGTGGGGGGGCGGCGATCCCCTGCGTCCAACAATCACTACACCACTGTATCTTACTGTACGTAGTATTGCAGTCACCAACAGGCGGGAGCACTACTGCAAACATGGATCTTGGCGGTTTCCCATATCTCTAACTGCCTCTGCTACTGGCTGCTTTGAGGCGATATTTTTATATTAGAGAGCCGCTCTGATTCATGTTTGACCTCCCTGCCACACCAGCCCCTTTGAATGCAGCGCTGGCAGAATAATAAATGCTCTTGTTGGTATACAAATGGAGGGATTTCATGACTGTGAGGATTAGAAAGTAAATTCATAAAACGTTCACACAGATCTTACGTTAAAAGCGTGGAGAAAGGCTACAGCCGGATTGACAGTTAATTCCTCCACATCAGCTGAGGTGAAAGGGAAATTGGAACACATTTCCACTGATTTGCATGGCTTGCGGTGTTTGAACCCTATTTTTACACTCAGGAATACTTCTGCATATAAACTGTATCAGGCATGCATCTTTCAACGTAAATGGAATTAAATATTCGACAATATTTATTCCTCTTGAATGTCATTTCTGACATTTGCTGGCCAACAACATGATGTCATCAAATAACGACAGGAACAATATGTTTCTTGCTTCCATCCTCCCCAAAATGTATGCAATGTATAAAATCTATATTAAATGCCATGACTCATAAGCGAGCGCTTGCCTCGAACAAAAGCAGACGCCAGATTGCATGTCTCATCAATGGTGCACTCCATTTAACATGAGCTGACAGACAGATTGCAATTTGTTTTACACACATCCTTTATGACAGTGTCCTTTACCATCCAGCAAACATAATATTATGTAGGTACTTAGCGCAGAGTTTGTGCTGAATACATTTCCCTCTTGACCTTGAGACAAGGTGCCATATATTATGCCGTTACCCCAACAAAAATCAAATCTACGTGTGTGTCCTTGTGTAGATGATTAAAGTTACCAGCTGTTGTGTTGTTTAATTTGCTTGGTTGAAAATAATTGCATAGCACTACTTGTGATTTCATCGCTTGTCAAATTCAAAGGACACAAGTGCAAGCAATGGATGGGGTAATGCATGCTGTTGTGTACATGATTGCTCCACTCGCTGCTTTTATGATAAGGTCTCTGTAGCCCCCCGGCACCACACACCCGCCATCCTCTCCCGCTCTAATGTTGATTCATGTGAGGGGGGTGACATCTTAAGGCACATACCTGCTGGGTGCTGCTCCTTGCATCCAATATGTTCCTTCTCTATATATTTACTGTATATAAATAATCCTATGTTGTCAAGTTACATCAAGCTGCATGACTTCAGAGTCATACCCCCGCTGCGCGTGGACTCTGGTGAACAACTTATCCATATCCCTTTGCAAAAGCACTGTGTTGCGTTGTCAGATCACATTACGGTAGGCATACGCAGTCATACATTAGTTACACAAGGGGGCTACAGCATCTTTGATTCCTACAGCTGCTCCCCTCTCCCAGGGACCCTGCTCTATAAGCACGTGTGATCTGCCATCGGTAAACATTAACTGCAGTGATTCATGAAGTGCTAACTTTTTTATAATTTTTCAATTCTTCCAGCACACCTGAGACATCTGACGTCAAGTCTTTGAAGATATTTTACTGGTATTCAAAGAGTTTTTAATTTATACTGTAATTTTAAAGGAAAAAAGACAACAATCAACATCTTAGTGCTTCAGATTCTAGCTATTCATAGGCCGGATGTCTCTTCAGTAACTAGAGATGTTCCAAGTGACAAATTATATCAACTTTAAAATTGAGACTTGTCAACTGGTCTAAAAGTAAAAACACTCAGAAAACAGTCCCATTCAAGCAAAATGTATCTAACGTTTATTCATTTTTCAGCTAAAAATATTTATGATAATAAAAAGGCTATTAGAAATGTGTTTTTTGTAGCCAAATCATATTTAAAATGCAGCTGAAATGATGGCACTTACAACAGGGATACCTGCTTAAAGTTGAGTGTAACTTATACAGAACATTCAATATGTGTAACCATGTCAGTAGTAGTAGTAAGTTAAAACTGTGGATAAACACTCAAATCAAATCTTTCTACAGCTCTGTATTGGTGTAATCTTCGCACACAATCTTTACCGGACAACACGTATATCAATACCCTTCCATCGAGAAATGTTGAGTAAAAAATCTATTCTGATACAAATCAGACAAGATAGCTTAAAGATAGGTCTGAAGGTTGGGGTGAGATACTCCTTGACTGTAAATGGAAGATGGTTCACTCGTGAACCTTGAGAAGGTTCTACAAAGATGCATGAACACCTTGTTCTGCTTAGTGTGGATGTAGCAATGCACCTAAGACACGGTCCTCCTCTGAATCAGCTTCCATCAGAAGAAATCCCAAGGGATGCTTTGTGGGATGATAAAGGAAGAGCTAACGTAAAACAGACAGATGTCCCAATCACCATAAGCTCTGGGAATTGAAAGATAGCTCCTCCCGGCATTAAAGAACATGGATGACAACATGCAGGAACGGCTTGTAAGATTTGCTTTGGTAGTGAGATAGGAACATTTGTACGGGAGCAAAGCTTAAACCACTATTTACCCTGCTTTTCCTTTTGTTTCCTTTTCAATGTTTGATTGGTAACAAGACCTCAGCTTCAATATGCCAAACAATGCGCTCAGCGGTGCATGTTTCTGATTCAGTGAACCCTGCACAGCTTACAAAATATATGGAAATCGGATCTGAATGCAAATCTTAAAGGAACCTTTAATATTATAGTCAAATGTCAGATCCCAAGATCCTGAATGCGACAAGAAGTGCACTCTTTGTGAGACATGTAAAATCCTATCTTTCCCTAGAGTGAAGCTGTGACTGAGGGCCAGCTGAAATCTCTCACTCTTCTCTTCAGGGGCCTCATTTATAAAGCCTTGCGTAGGATTCACGTGGGAAGGTTGCTTACGTAGGACAAAGCAAATAAATACACACAGACATTTTCCGATTTATAAAACACTGCGTGCCGGCGTAGGACTTGCGTACGGCACGTCCTACGCCGGTTTCCCTTTATAAATCATAATCAACTCGATATGCGGCGCACCTTTTGCGGGCTTCACGTAACGGTAACGCCCATATTTGCCCATAAATAGTCAAAGAAACGCCCATTCATTCATTCTGACTGACTGCATGAAGAAGATCGCAGGAAATTACGACAGAACAGCTAAAAAATACATCTCACACCGTGTCAGATTTTGGTTATTTTGGGGAGGCGGAGACAAATCATATTGTTTGGTGGATGCAGTTTGAACCAGAGTAGCAGCATGGAGGTCGGATCGTCACCAAAATAAATAAATAAGTGGTCCGAAAAAGGTTAATGACAAAAACAATACACATAGCCTTCCTCAGGCTGTGTGTCAGTGTGTTTGTACAGGGGACAGGAGACACCCCCTTGATGAGTGTGGGGGAAACTGCTGTAGCAATGGAGAGTCAGGACTCAGCGAGACACGAGGAGAACTGGAGCTTTGATGTCAAACACTGATGGTTTATTTGGAGTTACGGCCGGAGAGTTGACAAGACAGGCGGTGCGTCACGAGTTGACACAGCGGTTGCCAAACCAACTCTGAAGAACTCTTTCTGTAGCTCGAGGTTTTAACTAGTTCAGAGTGTAATAATCAACATTCTTCATCAGTGAGACTAAACATTATGGACCCTGAATCTAACTAGAGCTCTCGTCCATAGGAAAGAATGTGCGCCAGGGAACCTACGTCCCTGAACAGTAAACTACCTCATGGCGGCTTGTGCTCTGTCATAGACTGGCAACAACAATGCGCCCAAGCTGCTCCTCCTTAACCCTTGTGTGGTGTTCGGGTCAAATTGACCCGATTTCCATTTTCAATGAATAAAAAAAAAAATAAGGATATTTTCGTTCAACCTGAAACTCAATGGCTTATTTATTGTGAAGGACATGTGGAATTGTTTTTATTTTTTTCCACTTGTGAAAAAATGCCGATCCGCATTTATGTCCTTCATAAGAGGTTCGGGTCAATCTGCCCTGGATACAATACCAGGACAGACAGACAGAGAAAAACACACAGAAACACAGAAACTAAAGACACACACACACACACACACACACACACACACACACACACACACACACACACACACACACACACACACACACACACACACAATTGTATGCATATGCATAGAGAAGCTGTTTGATCCTTTTTTCCCTTGATCTTTACCCTTTGTAGTGTGTACACAAAACTATCCTAGAACATTATAAACATTTTAGATCTTCCAGAAATGTATAAACATTTTACATTTTCTCGCACTGTCCCCCTCGCACCTGCACGCCGGAGGAGGGACTAAACAGAGACATAACCTCAGTGTAGTAACAGTGTAGTGCAGAACTACAATTATCTACCAACAAAATGGCCAAAAGAGCTAATAATGGATGAGAGTGAGTGGAATGCAGAGGAAGAACACGGTGAAGTGGGACAGGAAGACATTTCTGAAGATGAGGAGGTAAACTCAGAATTTGACAGCAAATTGGAAGATTAACTTCACTCATAGTAGCCAGCTGCTGGAAGTCCCCCACAGCCAGCCGCAAGAAGACCCCCACAGTCAGCTTCTGGAAGACCCCCACAGCCAGCTGTGAGGTCTGTGGACCCTCAAAGGACTCAAAGACACAGACTACATGCAGCAACTGCAACAAGTACATCTGTGCTATACACACGAAGAAGTTCTGCACATCATGTGTTTCCTAAACGGACTTGCCCATTGACTCACATGATGTTCTGCAGCGTCACTTCATCAATATATTTTTCGGATATACTGTATTTTATGAATAGTGACTGTTAATTGTTTTTATTTGCTTTGTGTTTATATCTGTTCTATGTCATTTATATGGATGTTTCATTCTCTCTATTTCACAGCCAAATACTTTTGGCTGTGTGGTTCTTGTGTTCCATTTGATGATAAATTGCTGTATTTCCTTCAGGGCTTTGATTATTATATGACAGATTAAAAATAATAAACATTAATGACATTTTTTTTCATTTACATTAGTCCTAGCAAAGCATGATCAAAATGTAAACTTAGTTTTTATTACAGTGTAGTTTTTTTTAACATAAATTACATTTTTATCACAAAAAACGATGAACACTTCCATTGTTACATTTGATCTAGCAAAGAGTATTTTCAAAAACTAATCATATATTTCATTTATATTGTTGGGGAATGAGTTAAAGACAATATATATAAGGAATTGTGCATGTTGAATTTAGTTCTGTATTTTTTTTAAAACCCTGAAATATGTCCCGGGTCAATTTGACCCGAACATTACCAAAGGGTGCGAAATGTGAACATAACACAAGGGTTAAGAGAGATAGCAGTAATACCCAAGGCCGTAGACCTACAGTATGCCATGGAAAAGGAGACAGTGGGAGGAGAAAAGGATGAACTGTGTCAAAGGTTGAATACCTAAGCAAATTATTCCCTAACAATGAGAAACTGTGGGATAGCAAGAAATGATCGGGGGATCCCTCCGGAGTGGAGTCATGACGACTGGATCTGAATTATTTTTTTGTATTTGGTAGTTTGTGTTCCAGCTGGCGATCAGCTGTGCGCAGCGTCTCCACTACAGCCTGTGCATCTCAACCCCCCCCCCCCCCCGCAGCAACAAGTTATGTTTTTGTGTGCACTGAGGAGTCTCACACAGGTGTTTGTTAAATCATTTTAAGATTGGCTTTAATCAATTTGTGAACATTAATTCTTCATATATGATACATAAGAGGTAACATTTTATTTATGGTATTATTTTCACATATTTATCTCCATTCTTCCTTCTGCCAACGCGGTTTTTGTGCGTAGTGCGTGGGCCTACGGATGGGTCAGAGTTTGCGTGGAGGACCGCACAATTTCCCGTCAAGATTGTTTTTTATAAATCGCAAACATTGCGTAGAAACTGGCTTACGCCATCTTTAAGCGTAAGCACCGTTTATAAAAGAGGCCCCTAAGATCTGCCCACTGCTGATCACTGACTCAAACCACTTTTATCCTCACTGAAGAGACCAGGAGTCTAAACCAGAAGTTCACTCCACCAAAGAAGGAACACACATCACTAAGCTAAAAGCTTAACCTCCCCAGCTCAAGTGGTGTCTTTGAGCTTAACTCTGCAATGCCTAGCCTAGACATATTCACATCAAGAAGAGCTGTAGTGGAAAGAAGGGAAGTCTTGGTATTTGATATGAAAATAAATTATTTTGAACACAAAGCACTGTACTGACACCTGCAATATGTATCTCTGTCATGCAATGCGTAATGTGATTGCCTTCATTTGACCATTTGCTTGTTAGCTTGTTTGTGACCTAAGAGTCTCTCAAAAGCTAATGGCTGGTTTGGCAGGAAATGTGCTGTGCACACCTATTGATGTTTTTGACCCGTCTTTCCTCAAAAGCCACATTGAGGTCAGTCTTTGCCTGCACTCATGGCACCCTGCCTGGGTGGTTAGCACTGTTGACTCGCAGAAAAATGTCCTGGGTGTGAACTCGTCTATTGCTGAGTGGACTGATAGAAATGCACTTTACTGTAGGTACAGTATTGGAAATACTGTTAATACCACCATGAACATCTTACCAGTTTCAAATAATAATTTGTTGTGCTTTTAACCAACAATGTAACAATGTTACAATGTATTCTAATGATGCCAAATGTTAAGACAAGTCTAAGAGTCTATAGACATGCAAGTTCCTCTGTTTACAACAGTGCTTTTCACATTTACAAGTTACATTACATTAGTTAGACACTTTTATCAAAAGCAACTTACATACATTCAGTACTGTGGACAATCCCCACAGGAGCAATTTGGGGTGAAGTGTCATGCTGACTGCAGTGGGACTTGAACTTGGTACCCCCTGATTCGAAGTCCAGCACTCTATCCACTGAGCCACAGCAGCCCAGTACATGTTTTAAGCATAACAACATGTTCTTATTAGCATTATGGATTTCATATTTAAAGTTAGAAATGTAACTGCTTATAAGAATTTTGACCTACTTGCTTGTTCGGTTACAAAAGGGTCGGCTACAATTCGAAATGAGCCTAGCTATATAGCGCTCAACACAAAGTACATTACATTTTTAACAGAATATAATTTCACAAACTTAAATTCCAAAATGTCGATCATATGTGGGTAAGGGTAAGCAATCCGATGGATGTATCCTGTAGGAAACATATGCTAACTTCAAGGTAATGCAGCCCAGTGTCCAAACACAGATGTCAACCTGCTTACAGTGATTGAGGTTAAGTCAATTTATCACTAAAGTCAATAGGATTCATACTTTGGAGTCCATTACTAACCATAATTGTTGAGATATTTTGGTTGTGACCAAAGAAATGGGCCGATCAGTGTTATCCCTGGAGCCATGTTGAAAACCTCCACATAGTCTGAACCCATGTATAATTGACTCATGCATGGTACTTAGCATACAGATAAATGGAGGTGAACGGATTATGATACAGGAGCGACTTGTGAAGTCTGTATAACATTTCTATTCCCTTCTTTTTTGTGGAAACCTGTCACCTTTGGAATTGGAAACATTGTTACTGACAGGAATTCCATTTTTCACGGATACACTTCATCATGAAAAAAAAAGGAGAAACTTTTATTCTGTTCTCCTGTCAAGCCAATGGGAGGTGTTTGATAAGAAATCACTTTACACACCCACCCTTATATAACTATTCTGTCCTCTGGAAGAGCAAAGTTGCCAACAGAGTTAACAGGGACTGTGGAGATTGTCAGATTGGGAGAACACATGCATGCTACTGAGTGACTTCTTGTTAAGATGTATTCAAATGTGAAAACAATACTGTTACCTTCATCTCCCAATGCTCAGAATAACCATAACCACATCGAAGTGACTAACCACAAATTCAAATGAACCAGTTATTGTTATTCAGTGAGCATGGATCCAAAGTGGCTGTTCTTGCCTGGAGGAGGATGACCTTTTGTTTGTTTCTCTCTTGTGGACTGGCAAGAGTATAGACCTGTGGTTTTCAAAGTCTGGATCATGACCTGCCCCTGGGATATCTATCTGTCCATCGACCAACTTTAAAAAGGCATCCATCCTGCTGGCCTGAAATGAACCGTAAACATTGGTCATGGACTTCAATTCCACTGCTTTGCCGACGACATCCAGCTTCTCATCTCCACCAAGTCCATCTCCACTGCTACCCACTCCATTCTGACAAACTGCATCACTGAAATAAAATCCTGGCTCCAACTTAACTTCCTGAAATTGAACTGCGATAAATCTGAAATAATAATCATTGGACAAAACAAGCTCACCACACCGATCCATAACTTCATCCTCAACATAGACGGCTTCCCAGTTCAAACCTCCCCTCACATCCGGAACCTAGGCATCATATTTGACCAAACCCTCTCCTACAACAAATACATCAAACAGATCACAAAGACAGCCTTCTTCCACCTCAAAAACATCGCCCGTCTACGTCCATCCCTCTCTCCATCCCTCACTCCATCCCTCTCTCCCACTGCTGCAGAAACCCTCATCCACGCCTTCATCACCTCCCGTCTGGACTATTGCAACAGCCTCCTCTACGGTTCACCTGCAAAAATCTCAAAAAACTTCAATACATCCAGAACTCCGCCGCCCGTCTACTCACCCACACCCGAATCCGTGAACACATTACACCCATCCTCATCAAGCTCCACTGGCTCCCCATCCCCTAGAGAATTCAGTACAAGATCCTCCTGATGACATACAAAGCCCTCCATAACCTGGTCCCATCCTACCTGACTGACCTCCTCCACAGACACACTCCCACTCGCTCCCTCCGCTCTGCTACTGCCAACCTCCTGTCCCTCCCCACCCGGACCAACCTCAAGTCCTGGGGCGACAGAGCCTTTTCCGTTGCTGCACCCACCCTCTGGAACTCACTACCCCCAATCCATCAGAGATTCCCACCTGTTCAACACTGTATTCAACCACTGACCACCCTCCTCCCCCCCCTATTTTCTGTTCTGTTTATCTCTTTTTGTACTTCTTTGTTATCTTTTTTATTTTTTTTATTTTTTTCTCTTGTCTTTTTTTCTCCTCTTAATTCTCTGTCAAAGCGTCTTTGAGTTTCATGAAAAGCGCTATAAAAGTCCCATGTATTATTATTATTATTATTATTATTATTATTGTAAGTGGTGGCTTTTCAGTATTGCACATGCTGATGTATATGTTCTTTGCCTCTAATCTAACACCTTAAGACCTTAAAAAAATAGATCTCCTTAAAAAAGTTTTTAAAGAACCTGAGGGCTGACTGTCTAGTTATGTTGAACATAACCTGTTTATTATTCTCAGTTCAGCACACTTCTGCTTTGACCCTCGCCCACTTGATCTGCCTTGTCCATCACGCTCTGCACTGGAAGATTTATTAATAGAATAATAGATTGTTCATCAAACACAGGGTGTCAGTTTGTGTGTTTAATCACAAGGGGTGAAAGCCGTGCTCGATCACAGGCCATTCCTTAACCCCTCGCCTCGGAATTGAGTCGGGCTCTTGTTTTTGCTGACACATCGGAGGTCACGTCAAGATGAATTGTTTTTAAGAGGAAACGGGTCCATAAACTACTGTATGCAACTTTGACACTACCGTGTGCGTGTTTCAGTTTAGTAACTTGATGTGAACACAAAGAGATGGCATGTGCCAAGTATTCAGTCACAACTTGCTATTAACACTTCTATCATGTCTGCTTCTCTTAAAGACCAACAGTTCAAATGAGCACAAGAACGTTTCAGAGGAAATTAAGAGAGCCTTGATCAATTTCATAAAGAGCTACTAGCTTTGTGGTGCGAAAACATTCTGCATAATCACATTTTTCATCTCTTGTACAATTATTGACATGCAATATGATGAATACTTTAAAGTGATTGGACTGCATCAATGGGAAGGTCTGAGTGATGTGTCAGCGAATGTCTCAGTAGTCCACTCGTAATTAAAGGTGTGTAGCGCGCAGGAACCCTAAAGCCACGCGCTGTAACCATTGGAGATAAGAGTCACACGCTCCAGGCTTACTTACTATCGGCCCAATTATTAACTGTGTGGTGCACACGGCCCTCTCAACGCCTCTGCAGCCAGCACCTAACCTTTTAACCTCCCGCCTTCCTTCAATCCCATCTTCATGCAATAATTGGAGCACACATGGGATATGAGTGTGATAAAGAGGAAAGGGGTAACACAAATGAAATAGGCTGATAAGGCACACATGCAGGATTAACCTAGACCTTTTTATTGAGGAGATCCATCAAGAGCACTTTTTCCTCCTGCCAGCTCATGTAGTCAATTTGCAACAGCACAACTGAAAGACATTCGATCATAAAATTCTCCTTTGATTGTCAGCTTGTTTTTTGTTGTTGTATAAATAATTAGTAACATTTTACGTGTCAATTATAATGATATCAATCATTGAAAGTAATAATTCCTTAAATGTGAGAAGCTGGAAATAAGCATTTGGCATTTTTGCTTAAAATGCATAAAATAATGAATCTAATAGTTAAATAGTAGCAGATTAATATTCTGTTGATCGACTTATTTTTCTACTAAACTGTTCAGCTTTATGTTCAGTATAGCAATAATATGCCATGTTCGATGTCATGAGATAACATATGACTTTAGTTTACATTAAGACTTTTACACACATGATGTGATAAAAGAGTTATATCCTTGGGCATCATAAGAAGGATCACCGCCCTTGCAGTAAAGGATAACAGTTTTGACCAGTCAACTGTCCTCAGGAGATAAACAGGAGATCTACAAAAGACAACATAGAAATAAAATAACTCCTCCGTCCTCTTTTGAGCTTGCACCATGTGTAAAACACCTCGGCTACCTCCACATTCAGTCAGCGCCACACCTACGCAGCAGCAGCAGCAGCTCTGGCTGTGAGCTCCTTCTCTCCTCTCCTGCGACTGCATTAACACTTACAACTATGTCTTGACTCACCAAGCCCACATATCTACCTGTGAGGAATGTGTCAGTTTTCAATATAACACCCACTACAAACTCATACAGTATACAAGTTAATGTCTCATAACTCCACTTCTTCCTCAGTTTTAGTGTCTGCACATACTGTATGCTGCCTAAATGGTGCAAATTAGATTCCATTTAAACAAGATTCATTGTTATAAATCTCCTTTGGATGTGAGTGTCTTGGTATGTAAAGTTATAGAGTGGCTGAGAGCTAGAAGATTGATGAGTTATTGTCTTGTAATATACTTTCTGCTCCATCAGATACCTCTGCTGCTCTGTTCCACAGTGTGCAATAAGGTGAGTCATGTATATATAGTGTATGATTGAATTTATTTTATAGAACACATACTGAACTACATCCTTCAATAAAACTACTATAAAAAGGTCCAACGTGGCAGGGAGAAAAAAAGACACAATAATCAATCAGTCTGGGTATGAAAATAAAATGCAATCCAATTTAAACCAATCTTCCACTGAATGATGCAATATTGATTAATGATATCTCACAATTTACCTTTTTTTATACACCTTTTATGCTGAAAGCGAGAACTAAAACAGACGTGGGTTTAATATTCGTTTTAAAAGACTTGATACAGGAAAGAGCTTGACAAAAGCAAAGACATATGCAAGGTATCCAAAAGTAGGTAAACAGGTAACCGTTTGGGTCCATTTTATGTACACTTTTCTTTCTTTTAAAATGAACAGGAACAGTTCCCTGATATTTTCTTGTGCAGAATGTGTCATAGTTTAACCTAAACAAATCAGAAATCCATTTGAATTGGGACCTTATGAATGAGAATTTAATTGACTTGGGAAATCAGTGGTGATTTCCAGCACTAATATTCAAGTATTTCTAAGATATATAACCTTCAACAGATATTATTTTTGTAACTTCGTTCTTCAAAGATTTAGCATAGATACAAACTTGGCAACATTCCTAGATATTTGTGTCGCTTTTTTTGCCATCATTGGATGGAGGTGTGCATTGGAACTGTCAAAAATGTTGGTTACTTTTACAAAAAAGCATAGTTGATGTAAAATTGGTCAATTTCTCCCTGATCTAGCGCCTGATTTATATGTGTAGGTGCAGTGAACAGTCGTCTACAGCTGGATGACTCCCTATTATCCAGAGGCTCGCTCTCGCCAATCCACAGCTGTGTTTGAAATGAAACCCTGCAGATACATTATGCTTCATTCAGAAATGCGTCACACAATAGAGTCTAAAAATGCTCTTACTCTATCTCCACTTAGCCCCACTACATACACAGTGGACATCATAGTTTGTGAATTGTAAAAAACTATTTGGTTGACACCTGGATTGGCAAAATACAGATGTGTTACAGATGCGTTACTACTGAAGCTAATGTCTCCTTAAAAAGCAGACTGCAGACAATCATCTAGCAGCCCCTCATGTTTTGCCAACGTTAACTGTTGCTTTCACCGGTTAAAAAGAAAAATGCGACCCGCGGTAACTCATGTTAATTTTGTTAGTGACTTGATTGCAGGCCAATATAAAACTTGGCTGTCATCTGTCGCTGTGGCATCCAACAGGCCGAGGCAGCCGACAATGGGAAACACTGCACATCATATCAATAATTTAAGCTTTCAAATGTAAAAGTTTTTGTTTAGGACTTTCAGTATTTGAGTCTGTAAGCTTAAATAAGGCATTTCAGGTAAAGGAGGCTACAGCTATTAAATCAATGCTTCACACAAATGTAATAAATACTTGGGTAAGTATCGGATCAGACTCGGTATCAGCAAGAGACTAAATATTAAAGTAAACGGCTAGGGAGCGTCAATTGAGTAATCTGTTCAAAGATATAGTGCCTGTAAACCTTTTATGGAGGACAACCGCAAACTGTTCCACCAATCAAACAACTTCTGGAAACATGTTATACTATATTATACCTTAGAATATTTGTTAGGTATTCTCTCTATATTCTTTCTTGTTCATTTTCTTTTTTTCCCCTTATTATTGTCATGTTGATACATGCAACCTGAGAGTGGACTGTGCAAAGATCAAAGCACCGGCATGTTAGGCAAGGTGGTTCGTATAGGCAGAGCAGCCGCCTGCTTCCGGAGCCCGGCACAAAGCCCAGTGCTATTTGATGGCACAAATGGGGGACTAATGCACTATATGTTACACCTTTCAGGGGATACGGCAGATGCAGGAGAAGCTACATAACTCGATATAGACTTGGTAATGAGGATGTGAAATGTGTACAGGTTTGTTTTTATGCTCTGCTCTGATATTAGCCTTTGTTCTCATTGTGTTATTTGAGTTCACTGTGGACATGAGCACGAAGTCCGCTGCTAACAACCCTAATTATAGAGCGTGTACAGTGGTTTGCTTTCACAGAAACAACAGTTTAATCTGCCCTCTTACATTATCAGACCAATCCAGGTGATGTTCACTCTCCACTGCCTGCAGGCCTGCAGTGTGTAGCTCCCCTACACGCTGACAGGTGTCAGCAGCTGCCTGCTTGACATTTCCGTCATTAACAAGCATCTGGTTTGTATCACACGCCTAAAACGGCTTGCCACCAGTCTCTGATTTTCATCCTTGGAAATAACCAATGCATCCCTTGGTAGATTACTCTCTGAACATAATCCAGAGTTACGTAAATCTAAAGTGAAGTTAACGTACCAGTCACAAGTTCGACTGGTACAGTAGCTGTTTAAATCCAGCTATTTCATGCTGCAACCACTGGTGAATTTACTCAAGTTTGATTTGGACATTTAAATTAAAATGTAGTGAAATTCAAGGAAATGGTTCCCCAAAGCAATTACTTAATGGTTTTCTTAAAGTTAAGGTTCTCAAATGTGTAGTTTGAACAAGTGCTCAAGTGTCTCTTAGAGATTTCAGTAATCCATAAATACAAGAAAATGAGGCTTAAGATTGTCATTGCTGAAAGTATGGGCACAGAGAAATGCTGAAGAAACAGTTCAAAAAAGGCATTCAGCCAAAACTTCATATATATGTTAAATTTCCAATCCAGTGGGTATGAAGCCGACAGAGTTACGGTCAGCACTGAGACGTATGAATGTTGCTGTAGGTAACAGTACAGTCACCTGAGGTGGCCCTGTGCACCGCTGCCTGTCCGACATACTGCTCTCGACACAAAGCGTGGCATGTCCTTGTAGTCTTTAATCCAGAGTTCGATGTCCTCGTGCATCACTGAGCCACTCTCTGAGGAGGCCTCTCTCCATGCTTCTACCTTCTTCACATGGGTAGAGGCAGTGCGGAACAACAGGTAGTGCCACAGAAGCACTTGTAATGATGTGAGCTGTAACCTAATGATGTCCTCAGTTCATAGACAACGACTGCCACAATCAAGAGGGTGGTGTAAACAACACATGTAATACATCCTGAGTGATATAGAAGAGAGATGAGCAGCACTGAATGAGGAAGTAAAAAAAAACAAGATGTGAAACTGATTTGAAAGAAAAGTCAGTGCTGCATTAGTCACGATACCCGGTGATGTCAAAGTAAAACAAATATGGTGCTTTTCAAGGATAGGGCAAGTAGTCAAGATTTTAACTGATGAGAAATTGTTCAGACTGAACTACTTAGTTCAATGTTAAGCTAATTGGATATTATAGGGAGTGTTTTCTCTTGTTTTAATATTCTGTAAAGGCTAATGATATTCACCATGGGTTTTTAAAAGGAAGACAGTTCATCTTTTTCATTGGCTTGTGCCCAGCCTCAGTGGCCAAAATAGCTCATAATTTGTGCACTGCTTCATTCACTGACCTCAAGTAACATTATCTGCATCCATATGTCAACAATTTCATTTCCCTACATGTGTTTGATTGTGTTAAAAAGAAAGATAGACCACGTAAGCAGGGTTGGGCTGTGTCATACAATAGACAGTATCACGAGGAAGGAAATTAAGGATTTTCTTAGGACAGCGTGGAAGCTCATTGGTAAGCGGTGTCACAGCCAGGCGCTGCAGACTGCTTCCTGCCTTCTGCTCGGTGCACACCAGGACAGAAACACTGCCTGCCTATCAGGAATACGTCGGACTTTTAAAGAGGATAAGGAAATACAACTTTTTCTTTATCGAGAGACTAAAATGCTGTGCTCATTTTTATGTCTGCAGTATTGTCCAAGGGCAAAATGTTTGTTTATTACTGGATATCCTGTTATGTTTTGCATGGGGCTTTTGTTGTTTTTGTGTTTTACTTGTTGTGTGCTCCTTTTACCCCTCACTACTCTGTCTTTCTGTCTCTGCAGGGCTGGTGTGTGACAGGGGGGCGTGGATCCTGGCTGCAGATGAGGCACACCTGTCCCCACTCACTTGATTACCTGCTCTTTAAGAGCCTGGCCCTCACCTCACTTCTCTGCCAGAGTATTTTTCATGCTGTCCCGCGGTCCGGAGTGCCTTTCTGCAGCCTGGAGTCTGTTGTTGTTCACTTTGCAGTTAGTTAAGGAGTTATTTTTGAGTTTTGGTCGGGAACATTTTCCCGCAGCTTTATTTTTTGGATTTACTACGGCCAGCCAAGCTCCCTGTCGTCAGTACCTGCCTTGGACTACCTTTGTTTATTAAACTCATTGAAACTTTATTTTTGTCAGTCTCTGCTTTGGGGTCCAGTAGTATCTAAACATCACATATCCAAACACAACAATGGTAGCCTGCAGCAAAAGTAGTTATACTAAATAGTTATAGTACACTAAATGATTTAGTATTAGAATTATATATATTTAAAACTGTAACCTTACATTTAATGAAAAGTGCTAGAATAAATTATACTTGTATTATTAAAAATTAGGTGTGGACACTGAAATTCAGAGTTAATTTATTTAGTTTGAATTTATTTGAGCTAATTTCAATATTGTATTTACTTGGCTCTTTAATGACTTTAGCATCGTTTTTGAATTACCTTTCATAATGTTTCTCAATGCTGTTTGAGAAACAAAGATAAACTATAATGTTAAAACAGTTGTCCAATGCTTTCTCTTATATAGTATATAAATAAAGTCTGTAGTAATGAACTTGCCTTTCAGAATTATGAAGCGTGTAAACTGGCTATGGGGATAAAATGTGTGATATTGGAATACAAATCACCTCGGCTGCTAAGGACATCCTCATTGCCACACAGATTACTGCCTCACTACATTCATGTCATGTTGTTCAGATCAATACCACAGACAAGAGGAAGCCCTCTGCGCTGCCCTTGGTATTCTGCACTGTAAAGGAGATTTTGGAATCCAGCAATACAGAGGATGGACAGAATAATGGAAACACATCATGATAAAATAACTACGGAGCAATTAAATCCTGGCTGAGTAAATACAAGTTAGAGGTTGCCAGCTGTTTAGCATCATTTCCCAAACCCATATGTATTCTGTGTATACTGCGTGTGACAGCTGTGCCTTCTTTATTTCCCAAATGAGAGCCATATCATATTAAACTTTTTTAAACCACTGTACTAGTGGAAGTCTTTTGACCTCTTTGCAGTGATTTGAGCTATATTGCATGTTGTTTATTCGACATAACATAGCTTATATTACCATTTCAGTTTGCTGGTGCTTGCAATTACAATTTAGTTTTATGAAATTCTTTCCTTCTTTTCTTAAGTTTTGTGTGGTGCCAAAATAAGATAATACTGTGAAATACTTCTTCACAATTCAAGAACTCATATATTGACTTGACTTAGTTAGGACTTGTGTATGTGTAAGCGTGTGCCTTTTAATGCTCCTTTATCTACAGTATGCTACATCACATTTTGCCATCTGATCAGCTTTTGTTTATCTTCAAACTAATTGTAAATATGGCTGGCAAATAAAGGTACAGTAGTGATGTAGTCGGGTAGAAGTGGATGGTAACAGAACATTCAAATACTCAAGTGAAGTGAGATTGCTTAACATTGTAAGTAAATTGACTGTCTTACTGTCCAACACTGATCTAATGTTTGGGTCAGGGAGAATGTGTTTTGGACCATAATTGCATGTGTAAGACTTTCTGCCATTTTGAGAGGAACTTCCACTAAATGCTTAGCTCAATACAAATACTGTACATAGTGCTCAGGGGAAATCTGAACCTAAAAGACCATTTCTAATTTGTATGGATCTGTAAAAGTTCTGAAGAGATATCAAAGCAAAGCCATAAAATAAATACAATCCAGCAAAAACTCATATTTCAGAAACTTGAAAAAGAAAGTCAATGTGCGTTGTGATTAATAAAGTGAAATGATGATCACTATTCATCGCCTAATAATCTAGTTGAGAAGTTTACTGGTCGATTTATAACAAAAATAGTTTGGATTGATTTTCATTGGTAATCAATAAGCAATGTGTCATTAAATGTTACGTCTTGGCACCAATCTCTGATGGTGTAGCCTAATTTCATGAAGCTCCAAGCTTAGTCCAGTTCACTTCCTTTGCTTTCCATCCAGCAGGTGAAGGTAATTTAGCAGCTGAGGCTAAGTGGAGAGGCTAATTGTTGTGTCGCCTCAGACTGAGTCAAAGAAAGGGTGAGAACCCTCGGAGGGGGTGAGGGGAGGAGCGGCCATCTGGAGAGGGGGGAGTGCCCCTGGTGGAGCGGCAGGCGTAAGTTTCACCCACATCTCACCAGCCCATCGCTGAGCCAATTTAACTTTGTGAACTATTATCATTGTGCGCTGAACTGAAATCATTACACAGACTGTGTTTTGCATGAATTTGAACTAACAAATGAACGTTATGCTGTCTTCAGGGTGCTGTCAGGAGTACCAGGATTAAGTTAAGCGTGAATTAATTATATAAACGAAGAGGCTAATTAAATGAGACAGTCTGTCATTTCTGTATTTCAATACATGTATAGCATGTCGGATATGCCTGTTCATACACACGTGGATACAACTACTGCTTGAGGGAGCAGCCGATTAAGCTTAATTAAAGACCCTATATGTATTACCCATGAATTATACTATAACATTATTTAAGAAAAAATAAGAACATCCTGATGATAACTTGGAGGTGGACCGCACTTCTAGGAGTTGCAATAACTTTCCAATTTCTTTCTTCCTCACTCCAATTAGTCAAATACTTTAGGCTTTCAACGAACTCCAACGATAACCCATCAGTGTCATTAGCTGGTCAGGATAACTGCCATATTAGAAAAACTGTGCTGCGAATAAAGAAATGGCTGGGTCAAACCAACACCGGACTTTGTCCCACGTCACCACCTATCCTGCCAATGTTCACTGATTTGCCTTCCTGTTTCAAGAAACCTACCTTCTTAACTAGCTTCATTTTGTTAGATATATTTGATGTATATATTATTTTGTCGCCTTTATTAGAACAGCTGAAGAGAGACAGTATGAGAAAGGGTATGCACAATCCTCAACAGGGAATTCACCAAAAATATATCCAAGATGGGCCAAACTAGGTCATGAAACCTCTTTTTTTCATTTGTGCACATACTGTACAGTATGTTACCATGTTTAGGAGAGCAGCGTTTGAGCTGCTATTAAAGGACACATTTACCTGTGCTATGTTTTTCAAAAGGAAACCCTGGTTGGAACTTTATTTTGAAAAGAGTGTACTGCATGCATGTAATGACCGGAAATTGAGACACCATTACTGACAGGTCCACTGATGCTAGAGTCATACCTAGAGCACCATTGTTTGAAATGTAGGGCCACTGGCCAAGCATCAGTGTTATTTGAGTTAGAATGTTCAAATTCAAAGGGACTTTAGTTCTGAGGTGTTTTTAATCATAATATAATTAGGCTTATGAAGTGCTGGGCTAAATGCATTACTCATGCTAGTATTAATTAAATATCTTTGATCATAAATATTTGTATGGGCTGAGTGTCCAGTTACACTAACAGGCTTTTGACATGTATATTCCTCTGCAGTTACCAGCATCTCTTCCCGCACAGAAAAACATATGTGCAAAGCTTCTCTGTTCTTCAGCCTAGTAGCCATGTCAAAACTGATAGTAAAGCAAGACTTTCTATGACAAATGATGAAAAATAGGCAACATGACTAATCATCTATCCCTCTGTCGTGTGGGCAAAACTGTCATTAGAAATGATGAATGAACAATAGATGTGTGTTTTGCTTTATGAGCTGTTATATTGATCTGCTTCACAGAAATCAAGTGGCATGCTTGAAACAAGCACCCAGCTTGTCTCCACCAGTTTGCTCAAAGTCACATTTTTGGCTCCCTGTCTTCCATTATCTGGCTGTGCTCACAGAAACAATGCTGTTGTTTGCAGATGTTTTTTTGGAGGCAGCTTATTGGCAAGTATTTAATAATGGCGCCACATTACACTTGAGTAGTAATCTTTGAGCTGTAAGCTCTGTAGAAAGCCCACCAACCCAACTGGGACACGTTCAGTTGTGACAATCTGAGAAACAGCTTTGTCCTGAAATAACCTGCATTAACCACAGACATGGGCCTCCAGTTTTAGGACATAGCATCACATTTTTGGCCACGCATGCGGTTGTTAACACACAGCAGTGGTAGAGCTAAAACTGGTAGTAACAGGCTGAGAATGTAGGGCTAATTAAAAATAATGAGCTGTGTACGTACAATACAGTAAAGCACTGACCAACCTTTATTAAAGCTAGTCATCACTATTACAGATCACTAAGGTTTCAGTTCCAGCAGTCTTCATACATAATATATTACAAACATATATACTCCTGGATAGTGAACCAAGGACACACTCTCTTTAATTATAATCTAACAAACACGGAAAAGTAGCCTCCTCTAATTTGCTCATTTACAGTATCCTTTGTAAAGTAGTAATCAGCCCAGCATTTCCTTGAGCAAAACAAATATTAATTACGCTTGAAATGTACTATAGATTATATTTCTGTGTAATGAAGTCGGCGGAGGACGCTCTTAATTATACAGCAGGATCGCATTGACAAGGCCAGTGACTTTATTTATTCCCAATGGAAAGAATACATGTAAACAGAGCCAGAACAAGAGGCATTGTGTGACACCTGTGATAAGAGACTGCTGGTTATGATTGTCTTAGATATAATAAAAACGAAAAAAGACACGATTTTCGCAGACCACTAAAATACTTCATGTGCTGGGTCAAGCTAAGTGCAAATGAGCCATTATCCTGAACAGTTTGAGTTTTCATCCAAAAAGCACATTATCTTTCAGTGGTTGAAGAGTTGACCAAATGAGATGTCCAGCGGAGCAGTAAACACAAACACTGATGCTCCTCAGAGCAACACCTGAAGGCCACAGCGGGACGGCAACACCTGCTCGTTCCACTCATGTCACGCTTTGTTTCTAGTACATCCACTCAGAGAGAAACTGAAAGACAGAAGTCCTGAGTCAAAACACAAACAGGTTTATCAGGTTCTGGGCATACAGACACTATAGAACATCTTGCAAAGTTATTTGTAAATAAAGCATATCGCACATCTATACATATGACCCAGTTTAGGGTTGGTTGTTAAGGAAACACACCACTAGAAAAGGAATATGGAATGAATAGAAGATGAGAAATGAACAAATCAAAAACCACCACTATAATCTTAACTCTCCATTTCCAGGCACAGCTGTGATTGATTTCATGGCATCTGGGGATTTACTCGTGCCCTCTCCTCTTCCTCCATGTTATTGGAAAAGGCTGAAGGGACACGTTTTTTTTGCCATGATCACAGCTTGAAGCGCAAGGCAGCACTCGGGTGGTGTGATAATGGCCTGTAAAACGTTTGACTCTCTTTACAGTGATTGTGATGATGATTGACATACAGCTACACAAGCGAAAACTACTAGGGGTTTGTTATATTAGGAATGTTTGAAAATATTTTGTTTAATTATTTTCACTGTGCTTATTTTACATATTTGATTTACCAAGGTGTCTGTTTGTAAGAGCTGTACTGAAGCACATTTCTTTAAAATCATGGAAATGAAGTATTGAAAATAATGATAGTCATAATGTCATTAAAGAAAATGTCCATTTGAATGTGTGTAGTGCTCTGAGGCAAACAGTCAAGCTAAATGGCTCTTTGTCCCATTCCAATGTGCAGGTTATAGCGCACTAGAACAGAAAGTACAAGAGAGACATTGTTGTCAGTGGTTTCAATATAACATGTAGTTGACAAACAAAAAACACTGTTTGGTTTGTGAGCTCCATAGATACTGCATACACAAGTATAAAAGTTATGCTGTGTTCCCACATTTTATTCCATACATATAAAACAATCATCCATTATGAGTCAACACATGTAAATGTCATATAGTATATGAAACTTTGGCGCTATAAGCATTTGCATAATAAATCATTTTTATAATTTTGTTGTTGAACAGTTGAGACCATATCCGTTTAAACTCTTTTATGTTAAACTGAATTGTGTGTGTCAGCTCTGTGGAGATGAATTTTATTATAGTCACTCCTGACGTTTTTCAGCTAGTGAAATTGTAGTTAGTTGTTATTCATAATGACCCATTGTGGCTGCAGTTACATTCTACATTAAGACAGAATATTCTGACTCCTAAGACAAGAAATCCCTGCAGAGACTCACAGGGACACAATGGACGTTTTATTTCCATTTTATAACAGGACCGGCCTTGAACTACCCCCAACGTCCCTCTACCTCGTGACCAGGCTGCTTTGAAATCACAGAGGCACTCAAACTACACAAAGGATGCAACATTTAAAACGAAATAAGTTATGCTGTGCTAACTAGGACCGCCAATTGATCAACACTTCATCAAAGTCACACAATTTTTTATAAAGGCAAAATCATTTGAATATCTGAATGAAGTATATGGAGCTGCAGTAACGTCCAAGCCTACACATTGTATTCTTTAGAATAAATTAAAAAATCCTTGTTTGGTATATATTATCTTAACATATATATATTTTTTTAATTGTAATAAAATCATGTTTCATTCCCTCTAATGTTGCTAATAATAGCGCAATTGCAAAATCATCTAACATTTTGCAATTAGTAATGTTTCTATACGTTTGGCCCTAGTGCTAAGATGTAATACGATAGAACGTTTTGCTGTTTTAACTCCTGTTGTTTACACAATACCCCTATACACATCGAGAGCCACTGAAGCATATCCAGAATGACCTGCAGCTAATTTATGTTAAAACATTCATTTTATGTGCATAAAGCTATACAATAGTGTCTCCCACGCATGGACTTCAGTCGTGCAGGCCTCCCAGTTATAGATGGCGACCCAATTTAGTATCTTAATGTGTGTATCCACAGCCTGGGACCTCACTGCCTCAGCTATCTCTCATGGGGGGACACGGTGGTCTGAGACGGTCTGAAGTGCTGCTGGACTCTACCGACATGGTACTAGTTCCAGGTGTTGCTGATGAACTGCTCCATGAAAAGGCTTGTAGTGAAACATTACGCATGCATTTCATTCCCACGCAGAGCCCACATTGATGTTTTCAAGATATCAAGGAAGCTATTGTTTTACTGCATCATTTTAAGGCCTACTTACATATATCAACTAGGTTGTATGCTTCTGCCAAGAAGTTAAGCTAATAGGTCACCACTCCATTATTTCATCCTTTCTGACATTTGTGTGAAAATGTCAGAAATAGTGGGGTAATTCTTGAGTTATGGCAAAAACTTGTATGAGAGATCACAATAACCTTTGACCACTACATTTCCATTCGTTCACCCTCGATTTAGTAAACATTTCTGACAAATTTGAAGACATTCCCTCCTGAGATTTTATGTTGACTAGATTAGGACAGAAAGTCTTAAGGATAGGAAAAAAATTCCTGAGAAAATGCAGGATATTGCTTGAGGCTTCAAAGTGAGACATTCATTCTGATGACCCCACTCATTACGATGATGTGTTGGGCCACCAAACCGAGGGTTCATTTCTATAGCCAATTACAGACTCGTTTCACAGACATATTTGCTTTGTTTCAGAGACAAAACTCTAATTCCCAAGTCTATAACATCTGTCCCAGGGAGGTACAACTCGAAATGCAATTAGCCCCTGCCTCCCAGAGGACCCCCTCCATAGGGATGACATATGTGTATTGTTTGTTATGCGCCTAATGTTCAATTTACGGCAAAAATAGCTCTTTTTAGGTCAGAAAAACAAGCAGTGATTTACTCTCACAATATCATACTCATAGTTTAACTCATTTGTCTCAGTATCAAAGGCTCTTTTGAGACTTTGATCAAAAGTTTTAATTGGCTTCATTACTGACACATTCAAAGTCTGCAGAGTCATTTCTCAAATCAAATAGCTAAAACTATTAAATGGATAAATGCCCAGATATTGATCTTTCTTTTTCTATTCTGAATCCTTTGACAGCAATTAGCAATGTTGTGTTTAACTGTTCCCTTGATGTCTATGGTGGTACACAGCACTAAGAGTGCAGGGAAGACCTGGTAAGCAATGTTTACAGATCTATTATCCACTCATGGTCTGCAAGAGTAGCCTACTCAAAAGAAATGTGCAGACTAAATCCCTCTTCACTGACACCTGTCAAATCTGAAATGGTGAACCTAATAGCTGGTGCCATTAGAGAATGACATTCAGGTTGAAAGTCATATATTTGACTATGCTATGGTAAACGGTTTCCATTATCCGATTTATTTGGGGGGTTATATTGTGAGAAGCATGAGATGTGTCGCTGAGGGTCTGCTGGAGTCACAGTATATCTAAACCTCAGGGGCTTTTGACAATTACATGAAGCTTGCATCACCTCATTATGGTGAGAGACTCCAGGTGTGTCAGGTGCTCGTGCACACAAATTGGATTTTGCAGTCATGGTGCACAATAACAGTGTCATTCAAATGGTAAATGTTTGTTATTGTTTTTTGCTCACATCATTATGAGATCCTCAATGGTTGGCTTTGGGATATTAATTTGAATTTGTTTTAGTTAAAAACTGTGCACACAATGAATATAGTATGGGAGTGTCCAGAGTGAGTCCCCCCACCTGAAATGCCTCCGTTGTAGTCCTTTGTTTACGTCCGTGACAGAGTGACATCACTACGTATCACTTATTTTGGCTAGTGCTCTGACACAATGTACATGAGACGCTAAGAGTCTGGACATCCAGCTAACCAATCAGAGCAGACTGGGCTCTGGTTTCAGACAGAGGGTGAAAAGAGGTGCTGCAGAACATTAAAGCATGTAGACATGTCAAAGTAGAGGCACTAAATACAAATATGAAACCGAAAATGAGCACAATGGGGTCCCTTTCAATATAACGCAGGAATGTTTACAGGTAGCATGTGAATGCATAGTAATATAGTTACATAACAAAAGTAATTCAGGATTTCATTTTGTAACGATGCATGTGAGTGATCATCAACATGGTCCTACGAGTTTTATCCAGCATAGGAAGCAAAGTATTTTGAACTGCTGCGTGCCCTTAAATTGTCTCTTTTACGACAACAAAGTGAAGAGACAGTGTCCCATTGATTATTCATGGCGATCAGTCCACAGTCACAACAGGAAGTGACTGCTGTGCCTTGACATAACGTCAGACAATAGGGGCATGTTGGAATTAAGATTTATGAAATTCATCTCGTGGCATTCTCTTCAAGTCTTTTCTTGACCCTGACCTGTCAATGTATTATGCATCATGCGTACATGTGTTCCAAAAGAATTATGAGAAAGGAACTACTGCTAGGTAGTACTCATCAAAAGATGGCAGCAGATCCCATCTCTTTCTCATGATTTATAATCCAACACATAATCACAAACTCATTAAATAACTCCACTGTGAGTGTCCCGTATAGCCACATTATACTCAGAATTGTCCTTTTATCCTTTTGTTACTGTTCACCCGCAGCAGGAAGGTTCTAATTTACATGTTTTATAATGGACGGAAAGGGGAAATGAATACCAATCAAGCCATACCTGGATAGTATGAAGTCATAATTATAATAATGAAAGGAAAAAACAATCTCGGTAAACAAATTTACTTCATTATTATTCAACAGTCAACAACTGATTTGTTTTAAAGGTCCCATGTCATGGCCATTTCTACTGATCATGATTCCATTGTTGATTGTCTACTGGAATACATTTACATTGTTCAATGTTCCAAAATCACATTGGTTTCTCATACAGCATCTCTGTATAGTATGTGTATTCACTCTCTGTCCTACACGCCTTGTTGGAGCTCCTGCCCCCCCCTCCCTGTGAGCCCACTGTGCTCTGATGTGTGTTTATGTGTTACAATGGCGTTAGCAACCAGAAAATGACACCAGTAATGACAAACAGAGGAGAATGCTGCGTGGGGTCTGGCTGCCGTGTTGGCGGGACATTGCGGGGCTCGCTGCTCCGCCCTTTGAGTCTCGAGGAGTGGACAGTGTGAGCTGTATTACTGGTGTCGTTTCCTGGTTGCTGCGTGGGGTCTGTGAGAGAGTGAGACACCGCGGAACTCAGCCTGAGCACTGTAGAGTTATATTTGTATTTATTCATGTTAGCAAACTATGGATAAGCTTAAAATGAGAATAATTTGGGTAAAACTGTGAGCTGCATTTGGGGCCTTTTGACATGTGTTTTTGAGGACAAAGGAATATGTGGGGGAGGTGTAGGTATGCAGGCCTTGAGACGTTTGGTTGTAAGGTGAGCCTGTTTGGTTTCCTGCTGGCCAGCGTTGCGTCTCCCAATGAGATGACCTGAAAAGATGACCAGCTGACCTAACACCAAACCCCTCCTTCTTACTCTGGTATATATCCGGTGGATCCCTGGCGTTCGGCCTCTTCTTCACATGCTGCCATCGGGTGAAAGTAGCTCTGCAGTATGCGAACCAGTGCAGGAGTAAGCCGGCATTACTCTTTAAGCATTACAATATAACTGTAATATATCATGTTGTATTGTAATGATTGTATTGCATTGTCATATTACCATTAAAGTAGATTATTGTTAACGGTTACTTTGTAGATATGGATTCCTTCCTGTATTATAACCAGCTTCATAGGAACGCGCGGAGATTTGAAAAGCGGACCAGTTATCCCTCCAAATCTCCAACAAAATGGTGACCCGACGTCTATAACGAAGCTGAGGAAGAATTCAGACGCTTTCAAACATCTCAGACAATCAGCAGGACTCTGCAACTTTGCAAATAAGGTAAGCAGACGATGAAAGTCGCCTGTCTGTAATTGGATACGCTAAAACTTTAGGATTGTCTGTAGGCGTTTCACAGTGTTTTTATAGTTTAAATGGAATATACAATGCATATTTTACTATGTTAGGAAAGTTATATACAAAACGTAAACGTTGATCGACAGGTAGACGAAAGTCCTGCGTGACGTAAAATAGAGCAGTTTGGCGTGGATCTGCAGGTAGTTTATTCCTGAGTGGCGTGGAGATGGTGCAGTTTGTGTGAATGCGAGGTTTGATTCCTGCACGACAAAACCTGGAAACTCGATATATCAGATCGAGTCGCCGTTTAAAACTGGGGTTTAAATAACAGACCAATGCTAAAAGCTTAAAGCCAGAGGTCTGTTATATATTAAATCGAGGGAGAGCGTTTCCCTTTGTCTGGAAACTTCTGCTGCTGCCATCTAGTGGCTGAAAGGGGGTATCACACCCTTGAAACTTCTGCTGCTGCCATCTAGTGGCTGAAAGGGGGTATCACACCCTTGAAACTTTCTGCTGCTGCCATCTAGTGGCTGGAAGGGGGTATCACACCCTTGAAACTTCTGCGAGCTTAGAGTTTAATCATTACATTGCTGGCCGGTATTGAAGACGGGAAGCACGTTCCCAGTATATTAATTATAACTGATTTTGGTAAACTGGTACAAAACAATAAGGGATTGAACATTTTTTACAACGACAGCACCAGGAGATGAGTAAACTCAAGAATCTGTAGAGTGTAAATACATTGTGCAAAACACATTTACACTCGAACTGTTTGCACATCATAGACAAGGAATTTAGACAATATAAATAAATGTTCAGAAAGAAGACATAGGCCTACACTTGATTCAAATTTCATTACTGTGATCCGATTGGTGTGCTCTGCAGGTTTACTATTGTTCGAAGTAACAGTGGGATTTAAAATGAGAGAAGATATGGAGATGTTCTTTCATAGTGTGTGGAATATGTGATGCTGGAAACATGTAAGTATTTCGGAGTTGTGTTGGGTAAATATGTAACAATGGATGAAACAATTTTTGGAGTGAGTTTTTGTAATATCATAAGTAGACATTAATTATGTTGTTTGGATGGCATTTAACAACTAAGACAGATAGTATGATTAGAAAGAGACAGAGTGGAAAGGGTTGGATTTATTTAACATCAGTGGGCTAGACTTCTTATAGGTAATGTGTACCGGGACCTGGACTCCCCCTCTGAGTTAGAAAGGCTTTGATCCCGACCCTCCAAGCAGACAAAAAGACCTAACCCAACAGGAGACTCCTCCTTCTCCATCGTACAGACAGAGAACCAGAGCTGAACCAACAACAACAACAAGACTACATCAAGACTGCAGCCAGAACTATCTCCACCTGTGGCATCCAGAACCAAACCAGCATGCTGACAAAGAGGCAAACTCTCATCGGTCCCTCAAACAGGACATGAAGTTCCAAACTGCGCCGCGAGATTTGGCACAATAGACATGAGAGCAGAATCCGCCCTCCATAAAAACAGCAGAGAGACTGTAAAGGAGGAGTGCAACAACAGTGGCATGATGGGGCTGCAGATGTGACTGGGCCAATAGCGGCCTACAAAAGTTACAGCGGATGGATTCAACAGCTGATGGACTGAAGAGAAGACAGAATCAGAGGAGTTGGCATGGTCGATTAGAAGTGAGGAGGCCGGGGTCACGGCTTGAGAAAACCAGGGGAGGAGGAAAGGAGAACGGGAATGAGTGAGTTACACATAAACACACTTATTCACGAAACGCACATTTAAATAACTTGAATTAACTTCATAAATACGTAAAGACAGAAAGATTTATTAATCATTTGGTAAATTAAAAATAGCAGTAAAGAGGAAACTATTAAAGTAAAATGATAATCATCCTAAAACACACTGACAGAGTAGAACTTTATTCTTCAATATTTTCATCATGTTAACAAATCATTCTTTAAGAGATTTTTATTCACGTGTGAATGAAGTAGCGATCTCATTGGTTACAATATTGATCACCATTAAAAGGATAGTTTTAGGAACCACTCTATAGGACAAATCTTTGTTTGTATTAATGGCTAGTGCCAAGCCACATATTAAATTCCAATCTAAAGTGTTGATTTCACCATTGTGGCATAGTTATTACCAGACTTCGGTTTTAAATCCTTGATAAAGGAGGGAGTAATTGTTGCATGTTCGGACACCCAAGGTTCCACACACTGCTAAAAGAGTTTAACATTGTTTTTTAAGTAGACCAGAATTGTAATGAGCTATGAAATGCAGAGCGACACAGATCCTAGTAATGTTTTGACTCAAGATAATAGTTATGTACACAAGTTTCTGAAATAGATCATTAGACATTTTAATACTAATTAGGTGTAATTGGATTGCAGTAGTAGTGGTACTCGAAGGAAGTGAGTTTTGTACCAAGTTTCAGGAAAAGTGGGAGGCAGAAGTCCCAATGACAAGTGAGAATCATCTTGAAAATTATAGTTGAAATCGTGACATATTTTTGTAGACAAAGGATACTGGCCTATGCTGAAATGTCAAAGTCTCTGCAGAGCACGACACATGGCCAAAAAAGACGGAGACCAACTGACCTTTGACCCTGACCGACAGTGTAACTTGACAAGGCACTGTGGATGACTGACTCTGGGGTGAACCTGACCAAACTTGACATGACAACCAGACAGTGTGAGTGTGAATGTATGCCGGCATGTGATCAGTGTAACTGCATGATTCTAAAACAATAACTAACCAAGCATGTTTTTGGACTAACATATTATTTTGGAGCTCCAAGGGAAACGAGAGGTTTCCTAAAAATTCCACAAAAAGGGGAAACCGCACATGTGATATTTTCCTCTCACATGAGTTGGCGGTTTGCAAATGTCAAACTAAAATCTGAAGATTCTGTTTCTTTTAGGCCTGAAGGACGGAGAGGAACACTTCTTTTCACTGAAGTGTTCACTGTGGAAATAATGATAATGATGTCAAATTTAAAATAATGTTTGTTATGTCCCTAACCAATTACCTGACAGTTTTTGTTCCCCTCCCATTACAGGGTTTTGTTACACATGATTTCATGTGTAAAAGGGGGGAGTGAGTATAATGTATAAATGTCAACATGGCTGTAAAATTCACAATTTAAATTTTTCTTTTAAGGATTGACAGAAACCTTCCGCCCCAACCCAGATGTTCAAACTGAGCATTGAATGTAATTAACCTGCTCCATATCTGGGGATAAGATACTGTTTGATGAATGTTGAGATGTTTCTAAATATTGATTTGAATTATAACAGGTAACAAAGAAGCAGTGGCCAAGGGGCTACTGTGAAACCGAAGAAGTTGACCTGTGATAATGAAACAATTTTGTAATATTTTAACAGACATTAGAGTAACTGAGGTTTGAAATGTAGAAAGAACATATTACAGTTAAAGCTAAAACATAGTAGTGTATTGAGACAGAATTTAATTTAGACAACATCATGTAACTAGCCTGGTAAAGAAGTAAAAGCCATAGACTTTATTATTTAGGTCATTATAGGGATATACATTTCATCTAAATTTATAATAGAAAGACATTTGATGACAGTTTGTTGGAATTCTGTATTCATTTTTTCAGCTTGATAATATCTAAGCACTAACAGGTAAAAGCAGTATCACCAGGAAATCATTCACTTTGTTAGCATCGTGATTTTGGTTGTTTTTGAATCCATAACATTAGTGGGTTTCTTACCAGAAACATTAGCAGTTCATATTATATTTGGATTTTAAATAGGATTTCATTTAAAAATAAACACGGATGCTTGTCAGAAATTCAGAGCTATTGAAATATGTTATTTAGTTTACCTAAAGATGTTGAGGTTCTTATTTAGTTGGCACAATCCAAGTATTAAGATTCTGAAGCTGCACTGGCAGATAGGAGGTCTACAATTAATTTAGAAAACCTGTTCACAGACGGCTGTTGTTTCAAGACACCCCACCAACAGGCTCCAAGTGGGTCAAAACAGCTGAGCGTAGGCTTGAGGGAGTTGTATCAGATTTCTCCACACAGGTTACTGGCGCCAAAAGGGGGACCCGAGAAGCACGAGGCCGACAGCAGAGTTCGTCTGGCTGAAAGTCATCAGGACAAAGTGGCTCAACCCCAGGCTCTCCGACCCCGACCGAGTGACCCAGCGGACCTCTTATGCCGTCTGCCTGGGAGAAAAGGGGGACAGCTCGTACCACGGGAGCCAGTGTGCGGCGGGGAAACCACCTACTAGGACCAGGGGACGACATCAGGACGGACGTGGCCCTGGCAGACGTGGACTACTCGGAAGCAGCAGACTGGAGGAGCAGGACCCTGGAGACATCTCTACAGCATCGACCCGGAAGCCGCCATCAGCGGGCCGGAGGACGAGGAGGAAGAAGACATCTCTCTAGCAGGCAGCCCAGAAGCTGCTGTCAGCGGATTTGGGGGGACAAAGACACGACAAGCCAGGACGGCACAGGGGACTTGTCGAGGCAGCAGAGGAGTCTACTTTGCTCTGATCAGTTCTACCCGTGAAGGGAAAGCTGCATCTCCCCCTCCCTATTAGCTGTCCTTGTGGGCTATTCCTCCGGGGGGTGGGGGGGCTGATGATTCTAGCACTCAGCTACTCCCTCATGGTTCCTTCACTGCCTTGGAAAGTGGTGTTCTGTCTCCATGAAGGTTTCAAGTACTCTAAATACCAGCTTCGGATGGATTTACGGACACAGTAGAAAATAATGACCGTGGGTATATTTCAAAATGCCTTGTCTAAGTTTATCTCTGGAGAAGGAGATAAAAAGGGGGATTTGTAGAGTTATATTTGTATTTATTCATGTTAGCAAACTATGGATAAGCTTAAAATGAGAATAATTTGGGTAAAACTGTGAGCTGCATTTGGGGCCTTTTGACATGTGTTTTTGAGGACAAAGGAAGATGTGGGGGAGGTGTAGGTATGCAGGCCTTGAGACGTTTGGTTGTAAGGTGAGCCTGTTTGGTTTCCTGCTGGCCAGCGTTGCGTCTCCCAATGAGATGACCTGAAAAGATGACCAGCTGACCTAACACCAAACCCCTCCTTCTTACTCTGGTATATATCCGGTGGATCCCTGGCGTTCGGCCTCTTCTTCACATGCTGCCCTCGGGGGAAAGTAGCTCTGCAGTATGCGAACCAGTGCAGGAGTAAGCCGGCATTACTCCTTAAGCATTACAATATAACTGTAATATATCATGTTGTATTGTAATGATTGTATTGCATTGTCATATTACCATTAAAGTAGATTATTGTTAACGGTTACTTTGTAGATATGGATTCCTTCCTGTATTATAACCAGCTTCATAGGAACGCGCGGAGATTTGAAAAGCGGACCAGTTATCCCTCCAAATCTCCAACAGCACGCACACACATACACACACACACACACACACACACACACACGAGTGTGTGGCGAACTGTGAGTGGAGATCCACGGAGCCGCGGCTGAGAAAAGATAAGGCTGAGTGAGTGTGTGTGCCAGCGAAACTCAGCGGAGTACAGCGGATGAGAAAATATAAGAGTGAGTGTGTGTGAAAGACCCCCATCACCCCAGCCACAAACTGTTCCGTCTGCTGCCGTCTGGCAGGCGTTACCGCAGCATCCGGACAAAAACAACCAGATTCAGAGACAGCTTCATCTCACAGGCAATAAGACTGTTAACTGCTGAAACAATTTCATAACATTCATCTGCTACTTAGTAATTATCTATCTATTATCTAATATGTCATTCCAATAACTTGTATATAGATTCGTATTGCACTATTCCACTTTTTTTTCTCACTTTTTTTTTAAACTATTTTTCTTTTGTATTACTTTTAAAGGTGGGGTAGGTAAGTTTGAGAAACCGGCTCGAGAAACACTTTTTGTTATATTCCATGGAATGCTCTTAACATCCCGATAGCAATGAATATCTTAAGTGCTTTGACAAAAGATCCATAAAAATGTCATCTGTGGAAGCCGTAGCACTGTAAAAAGCACGACCAATCATTTGAGCCGGCCCGGCTAAAATAACTGGATGGCCTACCTGCCTGTCAGCCTTCCATCTGTGCACAAACTTATCTCGTGCCCTCATTGGTCATGTGCGCGTTTGTGTGTGTTGGAGGAGGGGCTCTGTAAGGAAGTGGCAGATTTTTCCGGTTGTGTATTTTCAAATTCTAGCGCACTCGAGCTGGTTTCTCCAAAATTACCTACCCCACCTTTAATATAATATACTTTAATATTGCTTTAATATTGTCTGCTTATCTGTATTATTGTGTTGCATTGTTGGAGAAGCCTGTGACTTAAGATTTTCAACGACATAATTACTCTGTAGCTATGTTAGTTTGACTTAGAACCTTGTGTGTGTGTGTGTGTGTGTGTGTGTGTGTGTGTGTGTGTGTGTGTGTGTGTGTGTGTGTGTGTGTGTGTGTGTGTGTGTGTGTGTGTGTGTGGTGGTGTGTGTGTGTGTGTGTGTGTGTGTGTGTGTGTGTGTGTGTGTGTGTGTGTGTGTGTGTGTGTGTGTGTGTGTGTGTGTGTGTGTGTGTGTGTGTGTGGAGCTCCACAGATTGGTCCATTTGGACAGGGGTATGGTTACGTCACTATACTCATGAACAATGGAAAAAGAAAAATCTCCAACGAGGCGTTCTGGGGCAGCATAGACAGGTATTTTCTGTGTTATAGTTTTACTCCCTACAGGGTGTACTTTGAGGGTTTGTGACTTTGCAGACCGTTTACATGCAGAAAAACCTTTATAACACACAAGGGGACAGGTAATAACCGGAAAAGCATGACATGGGACCTTTAACTTACTGTATGTGTCATACTGTGTGAGTCTTTTTCTGTGTTAATTAACATTGTGTGGGCTGCTACCTGAAGTTTCTCTGCTTCAGAATACTTTTAAAGTGACTCTTACACAGCACTGACATTCACAGAATGTGCCTTCAGAAAAGGTCAAAAGACCATTAAGATGAACAAAATAAAAGACTCAAGTGCTCTGTACTTTACTCTAATCAGGATTGCTTGTAGCTAAAATTAGCATGTTGATGTTAGTTGATTACTATTACTATTTCTCTGACAGCTGTGGTTAATAGTGAAAGATTGTGCTTAAATATTTTCATTACTTTCTATTCAGGAGCAAATGTATTAGAATTACTTTAATTTAACAATGATTATTTGTTTATAAGTCATCAAATCTAGATCCAAACTAAAATATATTATACTGTAAAGTACCACATACAACAACATAAGGGTTGAAGCCATTTCAAATATTACAATGGCTAAAATGTTGACTTTCATAATATGCAAATTAAGGACTGAGTTTATTTATTAATAATTACAATTAATTCATCTATGCCGGTGATTGTATCTGCTATATTCCAAGAAGCCTCCTCGTGTCGAACAGTAAATTACTGTTTTCTATGCAGGCTTTGTATTTGATTAACACGTTTATCTTGGGAACATGCAATTATGAGGCATCCATTAGCTCTCCATTGTCTTGCCTTATTGAAATGGATTTTTCCCCTAACCATTTGCGTGGTGGCCGATCCTTAATTTAATCTGGACGGTGAGGTAGTATGAAAACGTCAAAGGTCTGTGAGGCAGCACCTTGCTCCCGGTCAAAGTAAAGCCTCGCCAACTCTCTTTCTAAAATAAATGTCCCCTTCCACATAATTGGTGGCTGAGGCTCCAGCTCATGCACACTCCGTTTTATTTTGCCGGAGCCTCCCTTGCGAAAACAAATCCTCCATTCCCACAGCCGCATTACTGCATAGTCACTGCGCCAGAATCCCCATGGCAACAGACATGTGCAACAGCCTGCCCTCCCCTCCCCTCGCCCCCCCACTCCTCACCCCTCAGAGCTCTTTCCTCAGTATGAAACTCGGGAGTACAAATGCACAGCATCTTCCACAATGATCTACAGAGGTACATGTCGTATAACGGAGAAAATATATCTTTCATAATAATCTGCCAACTGAAAAATCTCTTTTAGTTCAGCCAGTTGCCATTGGAAACTGAACGAGGACAAGTAAGTAAGGACTAACAAGCATGGCAGGCTGAAAGTAGGTGGTATATATTCACTGTGACAAGGAGAGACATCCTCTTGAGGTTTCTGGTCCACAGAACAACATCAAAACCAGTTAAGGGACTGCATCACTACACTTCATTCAATTTTTGTCACCATAAAGTGATTGGATGTATGGGAAGGCAGACCCTCTCACCGATATATCTCTAACTTTGTCTCTTTTTATCTCTGTCGTCTGGCTCTTTACATGCTCGTTGTCAGGTTGTCTTCACCCCTCTTCCTTCATCCTGTGTTTCTGGTCAACCTTAACTGTAATAATATTGTGAATTGGGGTTACAGCGAGTAGAGAAGTCAGGCTGACCGGCAACCCCTATTTCCTGCTCTCACGGCACCTCATCACAGTAGAAAAGACACACGATTTCTCAATCCACATCTCTCAGTGCCCCACTTACACTGCCTGCTCCGAAGTGAACCCAGGCCTGGCATTAAAGTGGACTTCTCTTTCTTCTCCACAATTAGCTTTAAAAAAACTCGGTAAAACTTTATTTTGATAGTCCATAGTTAACACTCTACAAGTCATCAGTTGACATTCAACAACAGTGTTTCAACAGACAAGTAACATGCATTTAACTAACTGCCAGTAGAATATAAGGTACATCTCAAGTGTTGATCTATAGATTTTACAAAAAGTGTCTGTTGACTGTCAACATGTTTTTTGCAACAGGTTATTAACCGATATTCAACCTTACTATCTGTAGATTGTGAGTTCTTGTGAAAAACCTTTTTTTCTCAAGTGAATGCATTAGGCTTCTGTGTTTATCTTATATATTAGTCAAATAAAACAGGAACATGTGTTTCTAACTCAAACATTACATACATAATGAATAAATCAAGTTTGTGATCAGTTGTGCAAAACATTTCGCTTTATTCCCATGTCTGTTGCATATAATTAGTGGATGAATGTATGTGTTCTGTTGATAGGTTATAGACTTTCTACTGTTCTCAACTGTTTTTCACTTTAATTGGATAGTCCTAACACATGCCTACAAATGCTTAGTGGAGAATACCTACTAAAAGTATACTGATAGTCAACTCTAGATTAGTTGACGATCAACAGATAGTCAACTAAACTCTAAAGTTGCTTATCTGTTGATCATCAACTAATGCTTAATGTAATCTTTAGTTGACATCTTGACTCTCAACAGATTATCAACAGATAGTCGACATGACCCTGTTGACTTTCAACTGACAGATTGATTTTGAGTAGTTGATTGTCAATTTTGAAGATGTTGACACAATATACAGATAGTAAGGTTGAATATTGGTTAACCCTCTGGAGTCCGACTCCAGAGGGTTAATACGCTGTTGACATGCTACTAAATGTCAATTGATGACTTATAGAGTGTTAAATATGGACTATCAAAATAAAGTGTTACCAAAAATTCTTATATTGTCGCTGTACAACAAAAGCAGTCTATGCATTCTCATACTCTTTACTTTACTAGAGGAACAAGGGTATTGGGTATGATAAAGTAACCACAACCATGGTTTGTGAACAATTACAAATAAGTCAACAACAAGCTGTGACTTCCCAAGCAACTCAGCTCCAGATGTTCACCAACATACATGAAATACAAACCAAATGTCAATATTGAAACAAAACAGAAAACAAATTAGACTTTTTTTTATGCTCAACTTTCTGTTTGTTTTGGTCTTAGCCAATTAAGATATCTTAAGTCAATAAGCCTTTTTTTCATGATGAATGATTTGTTTTTTAAGGAACCTATGAGCAGGTTTCTGGTAAATTATGCTTTTGAATAATTGTTGTGGATAAAAATCAGTTTGACATCTGTCAATTAAATAGATTATTCAATTATTCAGCAAAATTGTATGAATTAAGATTTTCTTCAGTAGAGGACAATTCTGCCATGACAGAAAATTAAAAGGGCACTCTAGCAGTTTAGCCTGGAAAGTTGGGACATAAGCACCAAGCCGATTAAGAGAGAATGGTCAAAATCTCAGCAGCAGAGGACCAGACATGCTGACTTTTAGTCCCAAGTGCGGATCAGGCTCCAAAAAGCCTACAAATCCCATAATCCATAGTGACTTGTCAGAGCCTCTCTGCCTGGTAAATGCTCATGTCTTTCAAACTGAGACTGTCCCCGAAAAGACAGCAACGGTCATTTCAGCCATGTGTCAACAAAACATCAGACCATAACAAGAGAGATCCTTCTTTGTTTCTGGTTTTCCAACTGAGAGAGAGAGTTGTTTTTAAACCATAACATGATAACCTAGTGCTTATTATTCAGATCAGGATATAGTTAAATGTGACTTTCTAGAGGGCGGACTTGTTGTCCTACTCCACACCCATTCTATTCAATTACATTTCATTTAGCTGACACTTTTATCCAAAGCGACCTAGAATATGTGTAAACAACCATGAAAATACAAACTCAAAACAGCAAGATGTGCTTCTGTATTGGCTATAAATAAGCCATATATTTCTAAGTGCTACATACAAACTGAATAGAGGTTGTTTTTGTTTGTTGTTTTTTCATTGTACAAGGTGTAATAGAAACAGGGAAGTTGTTAGTCATTCACAAAAGATGTGTAGACTTCCTGCTGTCCTGTTATCAATAGGGAGCTGGTTGTTCCACTTCAGAGCCAGGATAGCAAACAAGTGTTTTTGTTGAAGGGTGCCTAGGTCAATAGGCGCGTTCACACCGCAGTACTTTTCCCACTTTAGTTCCGATATAGTTCCGAAATGTTGCGTTCACACCAAAAAGAGCCGGAACTAAAATTAGTTCATGAGAACCTTTTTACACCCTTTTCCGTCCCTGCTAGAGAGCAGGGACTTTCGTGGGAGAAAAAGGTTCCTATGTCTGATTGGCTGGGCGGAATGCAAACCACGCCCCGTAAAACTCCAAAAAAGTTTTGTGAAGCCGCCATTTTATTATTCTCGCAATAGCATTATTAGCATTAGCATTAGCCCAGCGCAGAAACGCAGAGAGACTAACTTATGGCAACACAAAATAAAACATGGGAGCAGCTTCTACTGAAGCCAGTCCCTAACTCCGGAGACTCCGGTGGCAGTATACGCCGTGAAGTTGTTTGCGGCCTGCCAGTAAACCCAAAGCAGAAGAAGAAGAAGTGACGTCAGCGGCTTCATTGGCCTAATCCACCCAGGGACTTATTCCGATGTGAACACGATCTGGGGCCTCATTTATAAAGGGATATACGCTCAAAAAATGGCGTACGCCAGTTTCTACGCAATGTTTGCGATTTATAAAATACTAACTTGACGGGAAAACGTGCGGTCCTCCACGCAAACTCTAACCCATGCTTACGCACTAAGCACAAAAACGGGAGAGACGAGAAACTGTGATACCGTTGGCAGAAGGAAGAATGGAGAGAAATATGTGGAAATAATACCATAAACAAAATGTTACCTCTCATTTATCATATATGAAGAATTCATTTTCAAACATTGATTAAAGCCAATCTTAAAATGATTAAACAAACGCCTGTTTGCGACTCCTCAGTGCACACAAAACATAACTTGGAGAAATAAATAAATACGGATATGTTATTTAAAACCACCTCGAATATGTTGTGTTAATGTTATGAAATGTTTTCTCATAAATGATGCGGTAAACAGGAGGACAGAATTACGTCTAAACTGACGCCGTTGCATTTCTATAGGTTGTAGATACGAGCATGGTTTTATATTCTTTCACACACACATACGGGTATTGGGCCGAGCGCGACACCGTACTTCCGGTCGGTGCCGTTTTACGCGAGGTGCAAGCAGTCGTACACCGTCTAGGTGTTGCTAAGCTTCCTGTACTGAATATCATAGTCTATTTCCTTAATCAATATCTAGTCAACTCTAAAATACCACATATATGTAATGGCATGATAATATTAGTGTGACAAGTGGGGTATTCACCTGGTGTTTCCAGAAATTAGACGTAGATGCAGCCAAAATCGACGAAGGCCACTGTCGTTTTTCCATACATCTGCAGGCAGTCTGTAACAACCCACACAGCTCTAGTTTACGCTGGTAACGACCTAAAGCACACCCCTCAAGTCCAGAGATGTAATCCGAAGACATGCAGCGATTTCTTCGGTCGTTAATTCAGAAAAAAAACCTACTGCGCTCTGCCTGGCTAGTTAGATAGCTGTTTATATTTGCACTTCCAGGATATTAGCACCTCCAGGAAAATGGCGCATTTCTATATATATATATGGCGCGTGTTGCATTGTGGGTAGCTCGTGACGTCACTGTGTGTGAAAGAATAGGCCTACTATCACGTTTTAATCATGTTTTATGCCGTTTGCTAAGACTTGTACAGCTAATATAACACAACACATTACCTTTTTCGGGCCACTTATTTATTTATTTTGGTGACGATCCGACCTCCATGCTGCTACTCTGGTTCAAACGGCATCCACCAAACAATATGATTTATCTCGACCTCCCCAAAATAACCAAAATCTGACACGGTGTGAGATGTCTTTTTTAGCTGTTCTGTCGTCATTTCCTGTTATCTTCTTCATGCAGTCAGTCAAAATGAATGAATGAATGGGCGTTTCTTTTACTATTTATAGGCAAATATGGGCGTTACGTGAAGCCCCAAAAGCTGCACCGCATTTCGAGTCGATTGTGATTTATAAAGGGAAACCGGCGTAGGAAGTGCCGTACGCACTTTCCTCGTTCGGTGAATCGGAAAATGTCGGAACATTTCTGTACCTATTTTTTGGATTTCTACTAGGTAAGCAACCTTCCCACGTGAATCCTACGCACGGCGTTATAAATAAGGCCCCTGAACTTAGTTCATGAGAACTAAAGAGTTCTCATGAACTAAGTTCTGATGAACCTTTGTGGGAAAAGTACTGCGGTGTGAAAGCGCCTATTATCTCAGTGAGGAAGTACGAGCCGATTGGCTGATGCAGAGCAAAGTGCACATGCTGGAGTGTATAGTTTAACCATGTCCTGGATGTAGGATGGACAATATCCTTTTAAAAGCACGGTGGGTCTGTACCATGGATGTATAATAAGAACTAGATACAGCGTGGGAGGCGGGGCCACATTCATTCCTATGAGATTGGCGCATGATGATAAAATGGCCCAATTTTTGAGAGAGTGAAACGTCACAGATTACCCAGCATGCCTGAGAAGTACCCGTATGTGCGCTCAAAGAGCATGCGCAACTTTAACCACGCACCCCAAAAGGCTTGTTCACATCAAGCACGTCAATTTGCGTACACGTAACAGCACCGCGCGTTCTGGATTGTTATGATGGATTTGATATTAACGAATAACGAGGTGGCCGCGGCAGTTAGCAGCTAGCGGCTAGCTAGTGTAACGTCCGAGCCATTAGTAATTATGCTAATGAAAAACATCAATCGTTATGTACTTTTATATTACGCTGATGGAACAGGACCTAGTGATGGTTTTGTTCAGCATTGCCAGCTTCACTGTTGAGCTTTATGTTGTGCCCAGCATTCTCCTGTGCTCTGAAATCAAAATGTGGATAAGCATAATACAACACTAAAATAAACACTACAATACAACTTGTTATTTGACACACACAAGGTTGTTCATTTGTGTGTATAAATATATAACACAGGCTGTATACATACATATATACATATACAAGTATAATTAATACAACTGTTAATTTGATTAGAGCTTTGACACATATATCTTTATTTATATATGTATAAGTATGACGACTTCCTCGGGCGATATCATATGCTAATTCATCTGGGTCAAAACGTGTTGCGCCCACATGCAAAGGTTGTAAACTCTGGTTTATCCCTGCGTGGTATTATAGTAATAGCAAACAGCAACGTTCAACTCCTTTAATGGTATATTGCGAGTGCAATAAGAAGCTACAGGGACGTTAATCTACGTTGGTAATATTAACTTTATTTAATACAAGATTTACATCATACAGCCCATGTAGTATAATATTTTACAAATGATGAATTACAGCAAACATGTGCAATATATCCATTATTATATATCCAACTATTACAGCGCCGTAAGGCGATATGGGTCCGTTCTTATTGTGCATCCATGGGTAAAGGTACAATGCATGTAGTACATGCATTTCCAAACATTTGGACTACCTATGTTGCAAATGTATTATCTTTTCGATTTACACACGGCATCTATTGCACGTCTGTCCGTCCTGGGAGAGGGATCCCTCCTCTGTTGCTCTCCCTGAGGTTTCTCCCATTTTTCCCCTTAAACTGTGGGTTTTCTCCGGAAGTTTTTCCTTGTACGATGTGAGGGTCTAAGGACAGAGGGTGTCGTATTGTCATACTGATATTTTGTACAAACTGTGAAGTCCACTGAGACAAATGTAACATTTGTGATATTGGGCTAGGCCTATATAAATAAACATTGATAGATTGATTGATAGTGCTGAACACGTCACATCACATGAACGTGCCGGGCGGCGCGGTCCCGTGGGCTAGATGCGTGTTCATAATGCAGAGGGAAATAACTCTCAGAATAACGTTATTAGCAAATTTGTACAACTTGAGGAACGAATGTTTTTAATAAGGGCTATACAAGTGTTCATACTGGGTAGTCTATTTAGTTTAAAAAAAAGTATCCAATGATTTACAGATCACTCTTTCCCCATGTAAGTCAATGGGAAAAAGTGTTTCCGGGCCTGGCAACCAAACGGAAGTGTAGTACTGCCGTTTGGCCAGCACGAATATTTTCATCTGAGTCCGGCACACTTCCTGGGGGCTTGGTCTGTACCAGGGTCTTGAAGCGGATTCTAGCAGCTACTGGTAGACGTGAAGGGAGCTGTGGGAGGTTAAAGACCAGTCAGGCCAAACCAGCCAGGATGTAGTTGCAATAGTCAAGGTGTGAGAGCTGGGACCAGATCCTGCATCACCTGGGTCAGTAAACGGAGGTATACCACTGAAGTTGTAAAGAGTGTATTTGTGAGAGAGGGTATTAGCATTGAAGGACAGTTGGTTGTCCACTGTCAAACCCAGATTTTCAGTCTGAGTGGGGAAACAGCAGCGATGCCGGTATTGATAGAAAGTTCATGGATGAGAGTAGGGGTGGGCGATATGACGATATATATCGTCGTGACGATATTAGGTCTCCACGATATGCTTTTTCAGAGATATCGTGATAAAAAAATTTAAAAAACTTGAAAAAAAAAAAACTGATGTGAAAGACATGCTCTAAAGCTGTCTAGTCAGGATTCAGACAGTATTGCACTTCATTTATTGTCTTGGTTGATTCTGTTTGCTTATATTTTATTTTATTTGCGTGCATATGAAACGCTAACCATTCCCATTGAGATCATTAAAACTGTCATTTGAACGGCGATCAAGCCTGAAGCCACAGAGACGGACACGATCCCCTGTCTGGCTAGGGTTAGGGTTAGCCAACACACTCTCACTCCATAATCGTCCAGGAGCGACGTTTAGTCAGTGTCCGTGGCGTCCAGTTGTGACGCTCCTAGGCTCCTTCAGCGTCATAAAGGGACGCAAATAGCTTTCAACTGATTGCAATGTATTCCCATCTGCGGCGGGATTTGACGCTCATGGAAGCACGGCATTCGTTTGTGTCGGCTGCCCTTAAAGGCAATGTGAACGTCCATTCTCATTGGATAACGGAGAATTGTACACCCGGAAGTAAGTATTCCCCTTACTGTCGATTGATTTTACAGTGATATCTGCACTACTCATCAACTCAAAAACACCAGATTATCCTTGTTAATTACACAACATTGATTGGTTTAAATTGTGTGCAATGCTTTTGTATTTTCCCCCTTCGATTCGGAGAAACAAATATTTTTTCGGAGTAAAGGATGGCAGAAGACACTACACTACCCAGAATCCCCAGCTATCGTTTGGACTACACCATGTGCTCTGTTTGACAAACCCCGTGATAGTCCTCAAGCTCTGTGATTGGAGAGTGTGCTCCGAGGGTTACGCCGAGCCTCGAACAGCACTTGAAATGGGATGGAACCACGGCAGACTGTCCAAAACTGGATTTGAACGGCTGTGGGAGCGGGAGGGGAAGAGGCTCTCCGTGCGCGGCGCAGGGGGCTATGACAGCGGACGGAGAGCCTCTTCCCCTCCCGCTCCCCCAGCCTCACCTACTGATTTTAATTTCACCATATATCAAGCCCGATCGATTTCACAATGTCAGCGCACCTCTGCTTTCGTGTTGGTAGTTCAGTCCGAGTTGTTTGACACGCTAGTGCTAGTGCTACCTCAGAAAGTTCATTTTTATACTGAGAAACTGTGCCTTGAAGCCATATCAAAAATGTTGAATTGTTCATTCATTCAGGGATTCATTTCAGAAATAAAACCAGCTTGAAATGCTATTTTGGTCTGTTACTCCTTTTTGTTTTAGTTTCTGTTACCTTGTAGGTGCTTGTACTGTTAAGTAACTTGAAAAATAACCATAATAACCGACATGAAAAAATATCGTGATATATATCATCTATCGTGATACTGCTTGAAAAATATCGTGATAATATATTTTTCAATATCGCCCACCCCTAGATGAGAGAGTCCTTCCCTAGAAAGAAAAACAGTTCTCTCTTGTTTAAATTGAGCTTCAAGTGGTGTGCAGATATCCCCTGAGACATGTCAGCCAGACAAGCAGAGATGCATGCAACAACTTGTGTTTTGACCAAGAAATAAATATTAGTTTAGTGTTATTGCTCTGCAGGAGAAGCCATGAGAGCCTCTGACAGAGCCATATGGTGTATAGAGGGAAAATAAGGGGACACGGGATATCCCAAGTCTTAATGCACATGTAAAGTAAATATACAAATGTTTTCAGAATTCAGAGCCCCAAAGAACAATGTGCAGCAGGTTAGTTACCGCTACTTAAACCAATCTTCATTCCTTCAAATATATGAGCCTTTAATCACCAAACATTTCATATTGTAAAGTAGAATTTCCTGTAGAGTTGTAACTGTTGCTCAATTCATGTATAAATCCTCAACAAAAAAATATTCATCACGTATTTTGCAAATTGTCCTATTACAGTATTTGAGTTATTCTTCAGGCAAGAAACATCCCTGAAACCAGCCCCTCAACTGTGATCATCTATTGCCTGTCTTTATTAAAGTGTACTGATTGGGTTCTGGGTTGCTGAATAAAACTGAATAATTTGACGATATTATATTGGAAGATGTGATGGAGAATATATTACCATTCTCGGACATTTTATTGGACAAGTTTTTTTTACCGAAAATCAAACAATCAATTGCAGCCCTAATTGATATCAAAACAAAATTACTGAATGAATAAACAATTGATGTTTCCTACTACTAAATTGGGAGGATTTGCAGCCTCACATGAAAAAAGTCAACTAAATATTTTGGGGCTTTGGACAAAACAAATCAAGAAAAAAGACCAAATACAAGTTGGATTTTTTTGGCTATCAATAAATCACAAAACTAACCATCCTTCCAGATCATTATTTTACATTTCTGGTAATTTACCGAATGTACTCAAAATCTTTATTTAGTTTTTCTATCATAACTCTGTTTTCTAAATATAAACCATATATATTACAGCTCTACTACTAGATGCTTCAGATGAAAAACCCACTATTCTCTGTGTAAAAGGCTATAAGTGACTGACAGAAGAATGCCCTTGAGAGTGGTGGATTGCCCCATTGTATCATGCCGTTTTCATTTATTTCTCTTGTGCAGCTTGATTTAAAGGTTCCTGGGTCACAGAGTCCGCATGACAACCAGTCCAAGGTGATAAAAGGGCGGATTCTTTAACCATGATTAGCAGCACTAGATTACTTCAATTAGTGTGTGATCATCTCTGACATTAGAGGAGAACGGCCTGACGCCTGAGCGGTTCTAAAATACCATCACTCACGCCCGGTGCCACCAATATCAATGATGGCCATGATTCCTCCCTTCCCCTTATCTGCATGTTCCCATTTTCCCACATGGGCTCCTTCAGGGCACCTCTGTCCTTTACAGAAGGAGATCATATCCTTACATGTCCCTTACAGTACATCACTGCCGTGTCAAAGCTGCCATTCAACAGCCACTTACGGTTCATCGCAACAAAATGTCAAACTCTGTGACAACATAAAAAGGTCAGTGAAGAGCAGTTTAGGGACTGCATTTTAATATCAGTGCGTCTAAATGGCAATCTGGCATTATCAATACGTCCGGAAGTGGCACTGAAGGTGAGTTCCAGGGTGAGAGAGCGCTTTATGTGAATTAGGAATAATGATGATTTACAAATGAGAATCCGCATGACTGATGTTTTCCCTGCAACTTGTTGTGACTGAGATTGGGGTCACAGGCTTTGAGGCGGAAAAGTCAAAGCACAACTGAAGACTACTTTTCTTTATTTTCTGTCATTTGCTTCCTTTTCTTTTTTGTCTCTTTGGACTGTGGCGGATTCTAGCACACAGCTGTCAATTGTATAGCACTAACAAAAGCGCTAACACGCACACACACACACCATGTATACATCACTTCAGGGGACATTACATTGACTTACAGGCATTTCCTGGAGACTTATCCTAACCTTAACCATAACCAACACATGCCTAACCCTTAACCTTACCCTTAACCTTACTCTTAACCTTACCCTTACCCTAATCCTAAACCTAACCAGGTCTTCACCCTAAAATTAATGATTCCCCTCATGGGGACCTCCAATTTGTCCCCATAAGGGAGGCGAGTCCCCACACATGACTGTGTAAACAGATGTAGGTCCCCACAAGTATAGTAATGCTAGGCCACACACACACACACACACACACACACACACACACACACACACACACACACACATGCACGCGCACACACACACACACACACCACACACACACACACAACACACACACACACACACACCACACACACCACACACACACACACACACACTTCAAAATCCCTGAAGATGTATTCAGTTGCACATAACAACAATTATATATATATTTTTTATATTAATGCAGCATGATTCAACCTCATAAGAACAGCTCTGAGTGGATAGTTCTTTAATTTTTTCAGATATACATCTGTTTCGAGAGCAAGCAAAAGGATTTTTCCCCCCCGCATACGCTATTATGTCATGTGGGTCAAATTGTGAATCACAAAGACAGAGAGGAAGGGAGGGAGGAGGATACACAGAAAAGCAAACAAGAAGTAAGTCTGATATTCAATTCTCCGGTGAAAGCTAATCTCCCTCAGCAAGGGATTGTTGTGTACCAGCAGGGGTCCATAACAGCAACATCTATGAACATGTCTTGGACCATCTCCTCTGCATTACTTGCAAATTGGAGACATGAGGAACCCTTGGCCCACCAATAAACTGTCTTTGGAGACTTTCGTTCTCTCTTTCCATCTCACTAATTGGTTATCTATCCTCATTCTGCCCTTCTGTTTGGTATTCAGAGGACGAGCTCCTCTTACTTTGTGTTGGCCGAGTAGCTCAGGATGATACAAACAATCTGATCTCTTCACCAATGCCACCCTTTCTTGATAGGAGGACAGTACTTCACCTCTGCAAAGTGTGGGGCAATATTTAAGGATGATATCATATCCTGGCTGGGTCCCAGCACCTTATTTATTAACTTCTTGCATCACCCCTGCGATCATTTACAGACCGGGCCATTTATTCATTAAAGCAGTTTCATTTGTTTCAATTTGCGACCTAGTACAATGTCACCAATGTCCCTGTAATGACTATATCACAGGAGTTAACAGATTCATTTACCAGCATACCAGCTCAGCCTGGCTAGTTTGCACTAGATTCCTCTGCACTCCCTTCTCATTAGTCAGGCAACACGTGAATGTATGACTCAGCGCATAATAACCACTCTTCATGGGTCTGTTAAAATCATGCTGTTTAATATCCCTCTGCTTTATGTTGCTTTTTCGCTTTCACTGCTCTGTTACTTCTTAGACCCCATGTGCTCGCATGCTTTTTCAAATCCTTTCACGAGGACTAGACTCTCCATCCCACTGACAATAGTCCACCTCTCATGGTTTATGTAAAAATGTAGTTGTTATTTTCCTGCGTTGTGCACATTCATGGCCGTATCTACCATTGAGGTCACCGAGGTCCGGACCTCGGTAATATTTGTCGAGCTGTGTATATAACAAAACTTGTGAAATAATTGCACTAAACGGTTCTTTGTAGTACTTCCATTTACTGACGATGGGAGCGCTGCATAACTACGTAGCCTCGATTAAAGCAAACAGAAGAAGACGACATGTATCAACAAACCACCGCAGCCCGGACTTGAACCGGAGCGGCGGAGGAGTGATGAGGTATCTAGAGATCTGAGTCCAGCGGCTGCTTGTGTTTCTGTTCATCAGGACATCTTATGACCAGCAGATCCTGTGTGAACGCTCTACGTTAGTCAGTGGACGTCCGACAACATGCATGCACACTAACTTATATTGCAGCTATAGGCTATACTTTGGTTTACATTGCGTGAATAAACTAGCTAGAGAGCTACAGTTAATTACATTCATCCAATGTCAGAAGGATTACCTTTTAACAAACTTTTTAATGTTTTTCATTCATTTCAATTTTAATAAAACATTGAAGATATAACATTGTATTGTTTTCTTTTTACACTGACTCAGATGTAATGAAAAGACTACGTCAGTCGAAGCTCAGCGTTGGTAAGGAAGAGACAGGACAGGCAGAGAGAGAGAGAGAGAGAGAGAGAGAAAGTGATGGAAGTCAGGGAGGAACTGCAGGTACAGTCGGACAGAAGAATGTAGGCTTAATAACCCCATCTATATATCTATTTATCTATAACAATAGTCTTCATTTACAATAGGCATAATTTTAAAACAACATACATCTATTGCAGTTATGATTTCATCATAAAACACCATTTGCTTACATCTTTGTTCTCTTTTGAGAATCAAACAAAACAGATTTAAATTTTTAAAAAATGCAAAAAAACAAGTGAAATAAACTAAGTGGCTGAATTGCTTTTAATTCACTGGCAGGAGCGACAAGTGAGGAGGAGCAAAAAGTGAACAAAGAGAAAGCATAGAGGACAGAGAGAGTAATGAACAGGAAGAAGACAGAGAGACTAAAGAAGATGGAAGAGAGGGTGCAGGTCCTTCTGCATGTCCAGATCATCAATAGTAACAATCAACTGATTCTTATGTATTACACTTTCAAAAATAATTTATGCTGCAGCCCACTGACATGGTTTGAAATCAATATATTATCCAATTTGTGACCCCCCACAGGACTTAAAAAGCACCTAACTAGATCATGAAAATCCCAAAAATCTCGGGGGTATCCCCGAACCCCCCCTAACATGTTTGGACCTCGGTATTTAGGAAATCCTGGATACGGCCCTGCACACATTCATGCATGTATGTGTGCTATGCCTATGGCATATCCACTGAGGTGTGTAATCAAAATCCCAACAAATAAATAAGAGGATAAAATCTGATATTCCTTTATTTTGGTAATGTTTTCATTATTAAACAATGTAAAATAGTAATGAGTGTTAGTGATAAGCTTAGAAGGTGAAAATAATCAAATTAATTATAGATTGCCCTATTTTGTTTGATTCACGCAAAACAGAGACCATCAATTATTTTTGAATGAAAGATATAAAATAAATTTCTGATTGATATCTTCTACTTTTTTAAACTAATATTATATAAACTACTTGTAATACGTTTGAATGAGTTGGCAATTTGACAAAAAAGTACACTCTTTACAGGTACACCTCCATTTATGATGTTCTTTAAAGTAGTAAGTAGATGTGATTATATGGACATAAAATCACAATTTGCAGTTTTTACACTTTAGTTGTTGTATAAATTAAACATACAGGATAACAGCTCAGAGCTTTAGGGATGCTGCTACAGTAGGTGGAGTTTGTATTAACATTTGGACAGAGCCAGCCTAGCCCTATAGCTATAGCTTTTTACTTATATGACAGTGGAATTGGTCTGTTCATCTAACTCTCAACAAGACATAAACCATTTATTTAACAGAATACACTGAAACCACATCTTATTCCTTATATGGCCTCTTGATAGAGGTCTGGTAAGAGAACAATATCCTCACTTTAGAAGTCTGACAATAAAGTTATAACCATGGATAACATTATAAATCACATGTGAACAAACACATGTAAAGCCATTGTTCTCCTATGTCTTATGTTACTTGATCCATACGTATGGTTTACTCCTCTTCTACCGCCACCTCCAAGTTCAGCTTCTGTGTTTGTCATCTTGATTATAGACCGGAGGATGATGACCAAATATTTATCAGCCTTTGTCTATTCACAACTCAACATTAATCGTTTCTCTTCTAATCCAGCCTGTCTTTTATCTTCCCACATAGGAGAGTTAATCCCCAAATCGCTGTTTACAGCACGCAGTCATTTCCCCTGCTCACTTAATGAAGTGCCATGGGCGAGCTTTGTCAGGTGACAGTTGCAAGTCGGCAGGTTCGTCAACATACTTGAAGTTTATCCCTTTTATTTCAATCCAAATGTGTGAGTTTTTTTAATGATCTGGGATACAATACAATTGTGAAGAAAGCCATGTGTTTTTTTTAATTCTGAATCTACTCCAGATAACCTGAAACAACTAAGCTTCATAGAAGACCAGATAATCCTGCACATATACAGTAGTATAGGTATCCGTTTTGGGGATAATGATGCAATTCCTCGACTCCCATCCATCAAACAGGATAATGTGAGCTCTAGGAGTTTATCTATGGAGTTTTCAAGTGTAGGAAATTAGTCCTTACTTGCCTTAAAACTCGGCAGTGAACTTTTGGTCCCATCAGTTTATTAATGTTCCTAACCAGGGGAAGCCTGTCCCCTCCAGGATTTAGTGGCTGCAGAGCTGTCCTAAGAGTTTCCATAGCAGGACCACCATATAACACAAACATGCACACACAACCCTGTAGCTGGGGAATAATTGATATAAGAATTATAGATTTAAAACAACAAGATTATTCAAAGCACTGCGATTATATAATTAATTATTTACACAACACTGATTAGGGTTGCTAGATCCTACTATTGATATAATGGTGCAACTCATTGATTGCAATATAATTGTAGCCAAGGACACGGCCATTTAATACGTTTTACAACACAGTAAGCTATCTAAAGCAAAACGCAAGAGATATAAGTCCTTATTCAATCCGCCTTTTCAATGTATTTTATGATATACGCAATGTACAGGGACCAAAAAGTTAAATCCAAGAAAGCATACTTCATGGTCACAAGCTGTGCTATTCCATGCACTTTTGTAAACTGCATTCAGAGTCCATTCGTTTTTACACAAAGTTGATAAAAAAGTCCTCGACTATGAGAAAGGTCTTTCGTTGACAGAATGGAGCCTTTACTTTTCTTTGCTACACTATAGAGTGCCACAGTGACGCATCCTAAAACCCGGAAGTAAACTCCTTTCGGTTCCTTCGACAAAAAAGCAATGCAATTTCTCCATAGGATTTTGGAAAATAGCTCGAAATAAGGTCTGTGGTTGACACACATTTAAGAGACGGATCACGTTTTGTTCAGCCGGATAATATGCTATAAACAAACTACAGCAGGGTCGCTGCTTCAACGTCACGCCAACTTAAAGGGGACCCAGTGTTTCCCCTAGGATGGAGTCATAGCAGCGGTTCTAAGGTACGTGGGCCCAGCATAATGTGAGCGTGCAGGGCGTGGACTTTTTTAGTGTGTGTGCGTGCGAAGTGCGCCCCGCCAATTTGTTTCTATGTGTCTGCCAGCACAAGAAAGGCTCTTGAGGCCTAGTACCAGGGCCGGTTCTAGACAATTTGCTGCCCTAGGCGAGATTTTATATATAAAGAATAAATGAAAAATCTCTACAAAAGACAAATACACTACAAAAACAGAAACTTATTGACATAGGTAATATACGACAACATGGCTTAAAATGGTTCAGTATTGTATGAACATGTTTGAATTGGGGGGTGGACGTCACATCCTCTAGGGGGGTCCGGGGGTATGCCCCCCCCGGGAAGATTTTTTTGAACATTTTATGATCGGTTTACATTTTAATAATCAAATAAGTATGTGAACATAACCAATAACCTACCACAGCCAATAACAAATAAATGTAACTTATTTTATTTTGTTGTTCATTCATATCTTATTTTACCTAGTTAACATTTATTTATTTATGCATATTTTTGTACCTCTCCAACTTTAAACGATATTTTTGGTTTACTGTCCTATAGTATACATTGGAATGATTTCAAACCTGTTTTTATTTATCCCAATAATTATAAAGGAGTGCCTTGGAAATATGTGTTTACATAATTTATGGTCAAAACGTTTGAGACCCACTGAGATAACTTAGACTAAAATGAACTTATCTAAACACTCAGAGAGTCCTTTACCTCACTGAGCCTCTCAGTCTGACGGGAGAGCTCTCCTCCACCCTGGTTGTAGAAACATCTACTTCTTATATCCGTTAGCGCAGCTAGCACCAGATTCTAATAACAACAGCGCCGGTACCGGTGCGCCCTCTCCCTCGCTCGCTCTCTCGCTCCCACGCTCGCACTTTGAATGTGAGCTGCGGGCGCCTGATAAGCCAACATCCCCCACTTTCATCACTTACAGCGCCCATCGTACAGGGCAAATGAAAAGTGTAACCGGGGTGAAAAGGCTGTTACATTTACTTAATTATGAATGTTGTTACATCAAGGCCAAAAATTAGGATGAGCACCAAAGGTCAAAAATGTTGTTCCCCTCCCAGAGCTACCAGCGCAGCCCCCCCATATCTGGCGCCCTAGGTGACCGCTGTTGGGGATTTGAAGGGATATCTGATCCGCTTTTCAAATCTCCGCGCGTTCCTATGAAGCTGGTTATAATACAGGAAGGAATCCATATCTACAAAGTAACCGTTAACAATAATCTACTTTAATGGCAATATGACAATGCAATACAATCATTACAATACAACATGATATATTACAGTTATATTGCAATGCTTAAGGAGTAATGCCGGCTTACTCCTGCTCTAGTCCGCATACTGCAGAGCTACTTTCACCCGAGCGCAGCATGTGAAGAAGAGGCCGAACGCCAGGGATCCACCGGAGATATACCAGAGTAAGAAGGAGGGGTTTGGTGTTAGGTCAGCTGGTCATCTTTCAGGTCATCTCATTGGGAGACGCAACGCAGCAGGAAACGCAGCAGGAAACCAAACAGGCTCACTTTACAACAAAAGGTCTCAAGGCCTGCATACCTACACCTCCCCCACAGAGCCATAAAACCCTGTTTACTCCAACCAGCCCAGAATGTTTATAGCCATTTGTAGTCCTTACATTTATGAAAGGATAAAACAGAGAAATCAATATAAAACACAAACACAGGTATTGTTTGAACAGTATTCACTTAACTGCTACTATTGATAAGCACCAGAGAAACCCAAGAGACCTCTCTTAACCTCACAAACACTGCAGCTAGATCTAAGTTGAATGCAAATCAGGACATGCTCTCCCCTTCCCCCATCTTCCTTTGTCCTCAAAAACACATGTCAACAGGCCCCAAATCCAGCTCACAGTTTTACCCAAATTATTCTCATTTTAAGCTTATCCATAGTTTGCTAACATGAATAAATACAAATATAACTCTACAAATCCCCCTTTTTATCTCCTTCTCCAGAGATAAACTTAGACAAGGCATTTTGAAATATACCCACGGTCATTCTTTTCTACTGTGTCCGTAAATCCATCCGAAGCTGGTATTCAGAGTACTTGAAACCTTCATGGAGACCGAACACCACTTTCCATGGCAGTGAAGGAACCATGAGGGGGTAGCTGAGTGCTAGAATCATCAGCCCCCCCCCCCCCGAGGAATAGCCCACAAGGACAGCTAATAGGGAGGGGGAGATGCAGCTTTCCCTTCACGGGTAGAACTGATCAGAGCAAAGTAGACTCCTCTGCTGCGCCGTCCCGGCTTGCCGTGTCTTTGTCTCCCCAAATCCGCTGACAGCAGCTTCTGGGCTGCCTGCTAGAGAGATGTCTTCCTCCTCCTCGTCCCGCTGATGGCGGCTTCCGGGTCGATGCTGTAGAGATGTCTCCAGGGTCCTCCTTCTCCGGCCCGCTGATGATGCCTCCCGGGTCGTCTGCTGTAAGGATGTCTCCAGGGTCCTGCTCCTCCAGTCTGCTGCTTCCGAGTAGTCCACGTCTGCCAGGGCCACGTCCGTCCTGATGTCGTCCCCTGGTCCTAGTAGGTGGTTTCCCCGCCGCACACTGGCTCCCGTGGTACGAGCTGTCCCCCTTTTCTCCCAGGCAGACGGCATAAGAGGTCCGCTGGGTCACTCGGTCGGGGTCGGAGAGCCTGGGGTTGAGCCACTTTGTCCTCGTGCTTCTCGGGTCCCCCTTTTGGCGCCGGTGACCTGTGTGGAGAAATCTGATACAACTCCCTCAAGCCTACGCTCAGCTGTTTTGACCCACTTGGAGCCTGTTGGTGGGGTGTCTTGAAACAACAGCCGTCTGTGAACAGGTTTTCCAAATTAATTGTAGACCTCCTATCTGCCAGTACAGCTTCAGAATCTTAATACTTGGATTGTGCCAACTAAATAAGAACCCCAACATCTTTAGGTAAACTAAATAACATATTTCAATAGCTCTGAATTTCTGACAAGCATCTGTGTTTATTTTTAAATGAAATCCTATTTAAAATCCAAATCTAATATGAACTGCTAATGTTTCTGGTAAAGAAACACACTAATGTTATGGATTCAAAAACAACCAAAATCACGATACTAACAAAGTGAATGATTTCCTGGTGATACTGCTTCTACCTGTCAGTGCTTAGATATTATCACGCTGAAAAAATGAATACAGAATTCCAACAAACTGTCATCAAATGTCTTTCTATTATAAATTTAGATGAAATGTATATCCCCATAATGACCTAAATAATAAAGTATATGGCTTTTACTTCTTTACCAGGCTAGTTACAGGATGTTGTCTAAATTAAATTCTGTCTCAATACACTACTATGTTTTAGCTTTAACTGTAATATGTTCTTTCTACATTTCAAACCTCAGTTACTCTAATGTCTGTTAAAATATTACAAAATTGTTTCATTATCACAGGTCAACTTCTTCGGTTTCACAGTAGCCCCTTGGCCACTGCTTCTTTGTTACCTGTTATAATTCAAATCAATATTTAGAAACATCTCAACATTCATCAAACAGTATCTTATCCCCAGATATGGAGCAGGTTAATTACATTCAATGCTCAATCCTTAAAAAATGTAAATTGTGAATTTTACAGCCATGTTGACATTTATACATTATACTTACTCACTCCCCCTTTTTACACATGAAATCATGTGTAACAAAAGCCTGTAATGGGAGGGGAACAAAAACTGTCAGGTAATTGGTTAGGAACATAACGAACATTATTATCATTATTTCCACAGTGAACACTTCAGTGAAAAGAAGTGTTCCTCTCCGTCCTTCAGGCCTAAAAGAAACAGAATCTTCAGCTTTTACATTTGCAAACCGCCAACTCATGTGAGAGGAAAATATCACATGTGCGGTTTCCCCTTTTTGTGGAATTTTTAGGAAACCTCTCGTTTCCCTTGGAGCTCCAAAATAATATGTTAGTCCAAAAACATGCTTGGTTAGTTATTGTTTTAGAATCATGCAGTTACACTGATCACATGCCGGCATACATTCACACTCACACTGTCTGGTTGTCATGTCAAGTTTGGTCAGGTTCACCCCAGAGTCAGTCATCCACAGTGCCTTGTCAAGTTACACTGTCGGTCAGGGTCAAAGGTCAGTTGGTCTCCGTCTTTTTTGGCCATGTGTCGTGCTCTGCAGAGACTTTGACATTTCAGCATAGGCCAGTATCCTTTGTCTACAAAAATATGTCACGATTTCAACTATAATTTTCAAGATGATTCTCACTTGTCATTGGGACTTCTGCCTCCCACCTTTCCTGAAACTTGGTACAAAACTCACTTCCTTCGAGTACCACTACTAATTAAAATGTCTAATGATCTATTTCAGAAACTTTTGTACAATAACTATTATCTTGAGTCAAAACATTACTAGGATCTGTGTCGCTCTGCATTTCATAGCTCATTATAATTCTGGTCTACTTAAAAAACGATGTTAAACTCTTTAGCAGTGTGTGGAACCCGGGTGTCTGAACATGCAACAATTACTCCCTCCTTTATCAAGGATTTAAAACCGAAGTCTGGTAATAACTATGCCACAATGGTGAAATCAACACTTTAGATTGGAATTTAATATGTGGCTTGGCACTAGCCATTAATACAAACAAAGATTTGTCCTATAGAGTGGTTCCTAAAACTATCCTTTTAATGGTGATCAATATTGTAACCAATGAGATCACTACTTTATTCACACGTGAATAAAAATCTCTTAAAGAATGATTTGTTAACATGATGAAAATATTGAAGAATATGGTTATACTCTGTCAGTGTGTTTTAGGATGATTATCATTTTACTTTAATAGTTTCCTCTTTACTGCTATTTTTAATTTACCAAATGATTAATAAATCTTTCTGTCTTTACGTATTTATGAAGTTAATTCAAGTTATTTAAATGTGCGTTTCGTGAATAAGTGTGTTTATGTGTAACTCACTCATTCCCGTTCTCCTTTCCTCCTCCCCTGGTTTTCTCAAGCCGTGACCCCGGCCTCCTCACTTCTAATCGACCCTGCCAACTCCTCTGATTCTGTCTTCTCTTCAGTCCATCAGCTGTTGAATCCATCCGCTGTAACTCTTTTAGGCAGCCATTGGCCCAGTCACATCTGCAGCCCCATCATGCCACTGTTGTTGCACTCCTCCTTTACAGTCTCTCTGCTGTTTTTATGGAGGGCGGATTCTGCTCTCATGTCTATTGTGCCAAATCTCGCAGCGCAGTTTGGAACTTCATGTCCTGTTTGAGGGACCGATGAGAGTATCTCTCTGTATGTCAGCATGCTGGTTTGGTTCTGGATGCCACAGGTGGAGATAGTTCTGGCTGCAGTCTTGATGTAGTCTTGTTGTTGTTGTTGGTTCAGCTCTGGTTCTCTGTCTGTACGATGGAGAAGGAGGAGTCTCCTGTTGGGTTAGGTCTCGTTGTCTGCTTGGAGGGTCGGGATCAAAGCCTTTCTAACTCAGAGGGGGAGTCCAGGTCCCGGTACACATTACCTATAAGAAGTCTAGCACACTGATGTTAAATAAATCCAACCCTTTCCACTCTGTCTCTTTCTAATCATACTATCTGTCTTAGTTGTTAAATGCCATCTAAACAACATAATTAATGTCTACTTATGATATTACAAAAACTCACTCCAAAAATTGTTTCATCCATTGTTACATATTTACCCAACACAACTCTGAAATACTTACATGTTTCCAGCATCACATATTCCACACACTATGAAAGAACATCTCCATATCTTCTCTCATTTTAAATCCCACTGTTACTTCGAACAATAGTAAACCTGCAGAGCACACCAATCGGATCACAGTAATGAAATTTGAATCAAGTGTAGGCCTATGTCTTCTTTCTGAACATTTATTTATATTGTCTACATTTGCAAACAGTTCGAGTGTAAAATGTGTTTTGCACAATGTATTTACACTCTACAGATTCTTGAGTTTACTCATCTCCTGGTGCTGTCGTTGTAAAAAATGTTCAATCCCTTATTGTTTTGTACCAGTTTACCAAACAATACCGGCCAGCAATGTAATGATTAAACTCTAAGCTCGCATAAGTTTCAAGGGTGTGATACCCCCTTTCAGCCACTAGATGGCAGCAGCAGAAGTTTCAAGGGTGTGATACCCCCTTTCAGCCACTAGATGGCAGCAGCAGAAGTTTCCAGACAAAGGGAAACGCTCTACCTTGGTTTAATATATAACAGACCTCTGGCTTTAAGCTTTTAGCATTGGTCTGTTATTTAAACCCCAGTTTTAAACGGCGACTCGATCTGATATATCGAGTTTTCAGGTTTTGCCGTGCAGGATTCAAACCTCGCATTCACACAAACTGCACCATTTCTACGCCACTCAGGAATAAACACCTGCAGATCCGCGCCAAACTGCTCTATTTCACGTCACGCAGGACTTTCGTCTACCTGTCGATCCACGTTTACGTTTTGTATATAACTTTCCTAACATAGTAAAATATGCATTGTATATTCCATTTAAACTATAAAAACACTGTGAAACGCCTACAGACAATCCTAAAGTTTTAGCGTATCCAATTACAGACAGGCGACTTTCATCGTCTGCTTACCTTATTTGCAAAGTTGCAGAGTCCTGCTGATTGTCTGAGATGTTTGAAAGCGTCTGAATTCTTCCTCCGCTTCGTTATCTCTAGACGTCGGGTCACCATTTTGTTGGGGATTTGAAGGGATATCTGATCCGCTTTTCAAATCTCCGCGCGTTCCTATGAAGCTGGTTATAATACAGGAAGGAATCCATATCTACAAAGTAACCGTTAACAATAATCTACTTTAATGGCAATATGACAATGCAATACAATCATTACAATACAACATGATATATTACAGTTATATTGCAATGCTTAAGGAGTAATGCCGGCTTACTCCTGCTCTAGTCCGCATACTGCAGAGCTACTTTCACCCGAGCGCAGCATGTGAAGAAGAGGCCGAACGCCAGGGATCCACCGGAGATATACCAGAGTAAGAAGGAGGGGTTTGGTGTTAGGTCAGCTGGTCATCTTTTCAGGTCATCTCATTGGGAGACGCAACGCAGCAGGAAACGCAGCAGGAAACCAAACAGGCTCACTTTACAACAAAAGGTCTCAAGGCCTGCATACCTACACCTCCCCCACAGAGCCATAAAACCCTGTTTACTCCAACCAGCCCAGAATGTTTATAGCCATTTGTAGTCCTTACATTTATGAAAGGATAAAACAGAGAAATCAATATAAAACACAAACACAGGTATTGTTTGAACAGTATTCACTTAACTGCTACTATTGATAAGCACCAGAGAAACCCAAGAGACCTCTCTTAACCTCACAAACACTGCAGCTAGATCTAAGTTGAATGCAAATCAGGACATGCTCTCCCCTTCCCCCATCTTCCTTTGTCCTCAAAAACACATGTCAACAGGCCCCAAATGCAGCTCACAGTTTTACCCAAATTATTCTCATTTTAAGCTTATCCATAGTTTGCTAACATGAATAAATACAAATATAACTCTACACCGCCCATGTCGCCAAAAATCGGCCCTGCCTACCTAATACATACATTGGCAATCATGTCTCAAGATTTAGCAAAAATACACCTTTATTGAACATACAGTAACACAAATACTACAAATCCACATAACAAACAATCAAAAATGAAAAAGGGTCGCCACCTATTATTATTTTAATAAAAATAAAAAAAGTACCTGGCTGGCGCCCCCTAGCAGCGGCGCGCATATTTCTGCAGCGGCGCTGCGCCGCCACTATTTGTATATAGGGGAAACACTGGGACCTATCATGCAAAATGCACTTTTGTACGTCTTTTATACATGAATATGTGTCCCCGGTGTGTCAGGGAACTCACCAAGTGTCAGAAAATACAACCCTCTCTCTTTTCCTCCATACCCAAATCTCTAAAAACTGGGCTGCAACGGATCTGATACAGACTGATACAGATTTGAAATATCTCTGACGTCAGGAACGAGGAGCTCTGCCTATATGGGCAACTCTCCACCTACTGTATCAGGGGAATGAGAGGTTGCCGTGGCAAGGTAACAGCATGGTAACAGCATGGTAACATGACGCTTGTGCCTCGCCCCCTCCTTTGCAGGGGGCGTGGTCAGCTGCAGCTCATTTGCCACAGAATCAGCCCTTGCAAAAACAGGGCTGGAATAGAACAAATAGAGCGAAATGAGGCATGGCTAAAATGCATAATCTGTTTGGTATTTTGAAAAATAAACTTCACAGACATGTTTTATATAGGTATGGCCCTACAATATATTATTCAAATATAGCATGATAGGTCCACTTTAAGATCACTATTCAAAAATACAGATTCAAAATTGCACAAGTTGAAGCGTTTGTTTTAACAGTTTGCAGGAGGCAGGTACTTGCTTTCAAGCAGAACACGGGGAAAAACAAACTTAGCGGGAGTGTTTACGTGTTCGGTGTAATGACGTACAACGGCCTCGACAACTTCTGTAGTCCTATTCAGCCACTTCTTAACAACCATCGTTTTTCAGACACGTAAACTCTTCAAAAATCCCCAGTGGGGTCACTGCTGATGTATTTAATGTCGTAGAACAAAAGGTGATCTGTCTCTTCAATTTGTGTCATACACAGACCTTATTTCCAGATATTTTCCAGAATCCTATGGAGAAATCCCATTGCTTTTTGGCGAAGGAACCGGAAGTGGTAAAATGCTAACTTACTTCCGGGTTTTAGGATGCGTCACTGTGGCACTCTATAATATGAAGTGCATTAAACTTTACATAAACAGAACTTTTCTCTGTTTCAAATGGTCAAAACTACACTTTTAAGCAGAATAAGGAGGAATTTACAGCATCATCAATCAGTGTTGCCATCAGGACTTACGCCAGCGGTGTTACTTTCTCCAAAGAGGAAATGAGCTGGCTGGTGCAAACCGTTTAACTGCCCAGGACCTCAAGCAAATCCTATTTTCTTCAGAAGCTTCATTTTGCTCCTTATTGTTTTAGGTTTATGGCTTTATAAGTCCCATTTCTCCTATTCACTAAATCTACTGCCATGCAAAGAGTTACATTCATTTTAAATAAATTAATCTTCAGATCTTTTTCTAATGGAGTACTCGGGTACAAGGGGGGAAAATCAAATACATTTCAAGAAAACCAAATTGTGTACAATAATGTGTTAGGTCTGGCTTGGACCTCTGACTGCGGGAGACTGATCATTTCATCTGATTAACAAACTAGTGAGGATGAACATCTGGAAGCAATTAACCTTCAGACCTGCATTCATGCCCATGGACCAGCATGCACTGACTGGGCTGAGCTCCAGCTCTCTAACCCCCATTTCTTTCTACAACTGCACTCTTTATCGCTACACAGAGGAAATGGGAACAGAGATGGATGTGTTTGCCTGATTGTAGCACTGGAGGTCAAAGGCCATTTCAACTACAAGCTGCATAACCCTTTTGAAATAACTGAATCATTGTCCTGCAGAGAATGTCACTGATTGTTATCTATATGTGTATGTATCATTTGAAATAGTCAAACGTAAGCCATTGTGTTGATAAAGTACTGCACATCCAGACTGTCTTGCTCCTGTTAAGCTGCCTGGATGACAACAGCCTCAGTCTGAATAAAAAAATACCCGGCAATTAGTCATACTGCGGCACGGATCGAGCTATAGTTACATTCCTCTTGTTTGACCTTGCTGCCAGGGAAGATGATTTTGCCAGGCTTGTACAAATCATCCAGGTCTCACTCTTGCCAATTTAGAAATGCTGCATGTGCACGGCACTCTGGGAGAAATAAACAACATCATGGAGGCTGCCATCTTTATCCACCTGATTCACCATTTCGTGGTCAAGGTTGTAGAGGTAACACAATCTAGAGATAGTTCTGTGAGAGTATGGGTTCTCATTGTGTGGGATGGGGAAATCTGGCTGCTCTGTGTCTGTGTGTGTGGCACATTCAAATGCTATTGTGATGATTTGGATACTCAAACCCTGCTTTGGCTACCAAACACCACTGGGGTCAGAATGGCAGCTTCCCCCATTACAAAGGCTGTGGTTCATCAGTAGATTTTTGGACATAGCACATGAACGCACCACAGCACAAGTGTCAGTTATGCACAACAGGCAGCTTGGAGCGGACTTCTCTGAGCAGCTTGCTAAGCCAAATGTTATGAGCATGCACATTGCTCAGATATTATCATAAATGAAACTGAGAAAAGTACCCAAAAAGTGTAAAAGTGAATTTACCATTCAGTTAAAGGTCACCTATTATGCAAAATCCCCTTTTTCATGAACGTTTCTGAACGTTTCAGGAAAAAAGATTCTCTCACTTTTTGTCCTGATCCATATAAAAACCTGTCTGAAAAGGGTTTTGGCTTGTGTAACCATTAGCCAATCACCAACCAAGGTACCCCCCCCCCCCACACCTTATCACCTGAATCTCCTCCTAGAGAACCATTGTGTTCTTTTTAACCAAATAGCAGCAAGCACTACATGGTAGTAATGGAAATGATTATAGTGAAAGAAAATGAATGGTTTTCTATTCAACTATTACCATGTGTAATTGACTTATCATCAATACGTAAACTCAGCTTTTGACAACAAGTTCAGACATTTTTATCCACAGTGTTTCAATAGTTTCTAAGGAAGTGTGTCTGCCTGCTGTTTGGCATTCAGGAGTTACTTTAGTGCCTCAATGGGAGCTGATGCCTTACGTAAAAAGGGTTGACAGGGATTTTTACTTATTAAATTAAGTTCAACCAGCTGCATCTTTGTTAGCCCTTTGTTGCATTATAGTAAAAGCTTTTTGCATTTCAGTATTCACTCAGTGTTTTCTGTATGAATCGCTACGACTGTCTTTTGTCAGTAATCATTTAGCACCGTAACATGATTTACCCCAAATGATAATCAGGATTTTGTGGAAAGTGACACATTGCAGATGTCCAAGTCAGACCAGGAGGTAATGGATTTACTTTTCAAGATGTAGATCTAAACGTAATGCATGATGTGTACTGTATACAAGAACCTTAATGGATTGAATAGCAGTAAAGCCTAATGATGCTGATAATGACTGACTGTTGATTTCACTGGAACATCCTGAGGAGCTGTCCGAGTCTATTCAATTTGTTCAAAATGTAAAAATAGCCACTATTACAGGATGTCCTGAAAACATGTCCAAACAGTACACGTACTGCACCAAATACTAGCTGTTTTTCTCAAGATAATCAACACTTACATGTCTTAAGTGCATAAAAGACATTTTAGAAACTTATCCACAAAAATAATTTAGGAGTGTTTTTTTTTTGTATTGAGAGGATTTTGCACAAATATCTATCAGAGGAATTATTCTTTTAGTATTTAGTAAGACTTTACATGTGATTTGATATTTGGTATTGGAAAGGTATGAATGGTTGAAGAAAAACACTTTTGATGACTGCAGTTTTTTAAATGATGTACAAATAATTGTGTAAGCCTACTTAATTACTGTTTATTATGTTACGCTGGAACTAACTGCCAGGTTGTTTCATTGTTACTTTGATTTCTTGTTTTGCGAGGCCGAGCATTGAACTTAGGTTAAGCAGTTTTACAATACATCTTTTAATTTGTGCCCATGTCTCGATCAGTCAATAATGAATCCGACAAAAAGCAATTTGAGTGTCCAGAGCTACCATAACTCTGTAGTAAATATTGCAGTGTATAGGCAATAATCTGGGGATTAAATACATCTCACGATACAGCGGTCACGATGCAACACTGTAAGGAAGGCGACATACTGGTCTTTTAAAAGCTAATTTTATGAAAACATTCACTGTTTAAAAAACACACCATGATCAATCATAGCACTAGAACAACAGGGCACATATAAATAATTAGCAGGTTTTAAAACTGATCAATGTCATAAAATAAAATGGCAGAGCAATACCGTATCCATATTTTCTTACAGGAGAATTGTGTTCTTCAGCTACAAGCTGTAACAAAAGCAGCTAAAACATGAATTGCCTGCAGGTGGCGTAGGTGTTGAATTTGCTGCAGCTATTACTTTCTTTGCCTGTAGGTTGCAACATTAGTATGTCCATGATTGGTACTCATCTAAGTAGCACCCACTGGCAGGAACGGTAAGAAAACAGCTTCCTCTGATGGTCTGATGGATTTGTGGCCTCTTAAAAATAGTTTGAGAGTTACAGAACCTGTTCCAGGAGGTGCATCACATCTAATATGAAAGTCATGAGGCTTTGCCATTCCATCATGTTGGATTAATCTAAATAAGTGTCAGTTATTGCAATTATGGTTAACAGCAGGAGTTGGTAGTCTGCCTGAGTCACCTGCAGTTCCACTACAGGTAATCATATGGTTTCTTCATCTCATTTCCAAAACACAATCAGCGTTACCTTCCAATACAACAGCTATTTACAAGAAACAGAACCTCGTTTTTCTATTCAAATTCAAATGGTTTGTCACACTAATGTTTTCAAGAATGTTTCTTCTTTTGTTTTCTTCTGTACCCGACAGATGGTAGCACCAAATGTAAACAACACACCATTTTGTTCATATGTTTGTTGACCTGCTGTTTTGCTAAGCAGGGCGTGGACAATATCACAGCCACCAAATTAAAAAGCAATTTCTCCAAATAAAGCTAAATCTTTGGCACAGTGCATGGAAATGAGAAAACAATACCTCATGATTTATGGTGAGCGTTCAGCTTTGGCCACCATTGATTAACTATGTCCTTAGTTGGCACCAACTCAAAGACAAAGCCTAAATGATGATTAAAAAGAATCAGTGAAGAGTGGAAAAGAAGGTGAAATAAATATGTTCCAGGTCATTCAAATAGATGTAAGTAACGTCAAAGTGTACGTTTTTGTTCTTTTTCCACTTCATTTACTCTGTTGAAAGCTACTGATTAATATTAAGTATGTTTACCCAGTTTCTTTTGTCAGTGGCAATGGCTTACCATAATGACACAGCCAAGATGTTGTTGTTGTTGTTGTATTAATTTGCCAAACAAAAGCTATTCATCAGTGTGTTCAGTATCTAGCAGACTGTTTAACACCCAGGTGGGAATTACACCCAGACAATAAGAAATCAGATTTTTCCCAGTTGGCAAGACATGTTGGCAGATCTCTCATTAACCTGATGTCCTCATAATGCACAGTGCAACACGACACGTTAGGGCTGTGCGATTATGGCAAAAATCACAATCATGATTATTTGGGTCAATAATTGATATCACGATTATTTTGACAATTATTCATTGACCATTTATTGAACTTTAAATCAAATAATATTTTACCAATAAACAAGATCAATAAATATGTTGGAGCACACTTCCAAAACCATACTAAACATATATTAATATGATAAATACAAATAAATTAGACCAAAATAAATTAAATCCAATATGTTGCAGTGCACTGTCACAACCTACTGAAAACTCCTTAACATATAGCCAACATTTTGGTAAAACATATTCAACATATTCCACTCAGTTAAACGTTGAAGGCTGGCCAACCGTCATGGTCCAGAAGTAACAGGAAATAAATGTTGAACTACAATTTAAGACCAAATAAAAATGTTTTGGCCACCATGGTCACACCATGCTGGTAGGGCTGCTCATGTCATCTCTTAAAGATTTTTTGCAAGAAACACCAGCCTGTTGACATGGTCTGGTTTCAGAGATGAGCGCAGGCAGGGGACGATATTGCCACCTGTACTGAAGACCCTCTCTGAAGAGGAACTTGTGGCAGTGCTGCCACATATGACACAGGACAAAAAGAAAAGACTCTGAACCCTTTATTTGCCATTTATATAAAAACAGTGTTGCTACAAAAGTATAAATTAGGCTTACTAATAAGACGACTCAGATCTGAAGCTACTCAGGAATCTGCTGCAACAGTGCAATAAAAAAGACAAAATTAATAGAATCAAACCCATTTTTTGTTGCATTTTAGTAGAGTATAAAAAGAAATGCCTTTAAAATAGGATGCAAGCATCACTAGTTTCTTAACCTGAATTGATAACAGACTATAATCAATTTAAGTTAGCATTCTTATACCATTTTGTACAATAATTATAATGAATAAGTTCAAACAAACTAAAACTTACAGCTGATTAATAACGGTATCTAACTTGAGTTTTTATTATATCAAAAACCTGTTGAAATGCTACTGTTATTTTTACTGTCCCCCAAAAGCGCGTCGGCAGCCTCCAGGAATGCTTCTTTCACAACTTCGCCGTCTTTGAAAGACTTCATGTGTTTCTCAAGAACGTGACTGACACGATAAGATGCTCTGGTAGCAGCCTTGCTCTTGTTGTTGGGCCTGGTGGAAATGGACTGCTGTGCATTTAGCTGTCCTTTCAGGCCCCTCCCCTTTTGGAGCGTAGGGCAGAATCAGGAGGGAATTCCGTCTCGTAGCGTTTGTGCACTGTTTTGAAATGCCGCTCCTAAATTACCCTTCTTCGATAAAGCCACGCTCGCATTGCAGATGAGACAGATGGACTTTGAATTGGAAGAGATACAAAAATAATCATCCTCCCACTCGGAGTGAAAATGATATATTTTGGGCTTTTTTGCTTCTGCCGTAATTGCGGTCTTGTGTGTGTGCGGACTGTCACTCACGGACAACGTCAGCGAAATAGTGCCCACTGCCCACCAGCCACGCCCCGACACATGGGGTGAGGCCGGCCAATCACAAAGCTTTGATGCGTTCAAGTGCATTATTCTGGCACAGGAAGATTATGTTACAGGACATTAACGATAAAACAGAATATTGTTGTTCTATTTTTAGACATATCTCGCGATCGACTGGGAATCTCCCCGTGACCCTTCTTTTTAACTAGTTGCTGCTCTTGTTCTGACATATTCGCTTGCGCTGAACACTCACAACACATGTCACTCCCACGTGGCCGAGTGGGCTTTTAGGGAGGGGCGAAAGCGCACCCAGCAAAATAATCGTATTTTGTCAATTATGCTGTTTTCCTAATCGTCGCAAGCCATAATCGTAATCGCGATTAAAATACGATTAATTGCACAGCCCTACGACACGTAGCTAATCATATCACTCAACTGTTTAGCTGTCCCGGACAAACAGACTCAAATTCAGTTTTTTTCCCAGGGCCATATGTGCACTAAACGCTGCTAATATTTAAATTATATAAGCCATACAATACGAGGGGAATCGTGCAATTTAATTTATTATTTATTTATGTACATATTCCCTATCATGTCTTATTGTAACTCTTTATTATCAGGGTGTACCAAGAAGTCAGTCAAGTCGCTTCAGCTGCAGCTCGTGTACTAACCAGAGTTAGGAAAAGGGACCACATTACTCCTGTTCTGGCTGCCTTACACTGGCTCCCTATAGAACACAGGATATAATTTAAAATTCTTCTTCTCGCCTACAAAGCCCTTAATGGGCAGGCGCCATCTTACCTTAAAGAACTCATTATACCCTACTGTCCTACTAGGGCATTGCGTTCCAAGAATGCAGGGTTGTTGGTTGTTCCTAGAGTCTCTAAAAGTACAATGGGAGCCAGAGCCTTTTCTTATCAAGCTCCACATTTGTGGAATCAGCTTCCAGTTTGTGTTCGGACGGCAGACACCCTATCCGTTTTTAAGAGTGCGCTTAAGACCTTCCTTTTTGATAAAGCTTATAGTTAGGGCTGATTAGATTCAGCCCCTAGTTTTGCTGATATAGGCTTAGTTTGTCGGGGGACATCTTACTTCTTCCTTCTCTCTGTCTATACCTGTGTACTCTCATGTTCCGATTAACCCAGCTTCCCCACATTTCTTTCTTTTTGGTGTCTATATACGCTGGGATCCGGAGTCATGGGTGATCCTGCGCTCCTCTGTCCTGCATCGCGAGCCCTGGATCTTGAGTCGTGGCTGTGGTCTTGGATCATAGGTCCTGGATGGATATCCTCGTGGATTCATCTTCTTATTATACACACATGCATTTCCAAACATTTGGACTACCTATGTTGCAAACGTATTATCTTTTCAATTTACACACGGCATCTATTGCACGTCTGTCCGTCCTGGGAGAGGGATCCCTCCTCTGTTGCTCTCCCTGAGGTTTCTCCCATTTTTCCCTTTAAACTGTGGGTTTTCTCCGGAAGTTTTTCCTTGTACGATGTGAGGGTCTAAGGACAGAGGGTGTCATATTGTCATACTGATATTCTGTACACACTGTGAAGACCACTGAGACAAATGTAACATTTGTGATATTGGGCTATATAAATAAACATTGATTGATTGATTTAAGTCCCATTTCTTGTTTTTATAGTGTCTTGTTGTTTTTATATTGTCTTGTTGTTTTCATATTGTCTTGTTTCATATTGTCTTGTTGTTGCGTGTTGGCACCTTGAGTTCATTGTAATTTCGTTGTACCTGTAGGCCTACAGTACAATGTCAAATTAAAGATCTATCTATCTAAATCACAGAGACAACAAACAGTCTATTTCTCAAATGTTTCTTTTCCTAGTTTGACACACTTTACTTCCTCTACATTGTGCAAATACACATTTAAGAGATGGTTTTCGTTCCTAAATAGCAGTTTTGGGGGAGGGAGGTGCTCCTTATTGCTTTGAGTTAAAATTGTGAGATAAAAGTCTTTAAATATAAACTGGTATTGTGCCTCATGGCAAAACTGGTGTTTTTGTTGAGTTTGTTGACATTCACTCTCAAGGAGTATGTATTCCCTCTCCAAAGTCCCAGTCAGATAAATTCTTATCCTTCTTATCCTCAGCAAATCAATACCTACCTCAGCTACTTTGAGAATCAGCTATCCACACACTACTGCTAAGAAGTGATGCTTCAAAGCACAATGCGGAAATCCTTGGTGAAAATATTTGCTTGCGTTAGCATCTTCAGGTGTATCTCTCGGTGGTATTTGGGCTTCTAGAATAAAGTGTGAAAATAGTCAGAAGAAAACTCTTCCTCATCAAAACACCAGCTGGATATTAGTGGAGTTGTCTGAATGCTGCCCAGAAGAGTGGATGTTTGGCTCTAAATAGCACTCTTCCAGCATGTTACAAAACGGTCCATTCACTCATTATAAATGCATTTCCCAATGTCACCCAGGGTCTTGCAGGGTAATTATTAAACGTGCCTTTACTGGAGGTCAGTGAGGTTAGTTGAAGCCATTAATCAGATTTTGTCATTTACATATCATACATCATTGTACATGTTTACATTTGACATCTCTGTCCGACACCTCAGGAGGGGGAAGCAGGGGACCATCCAAGCTGTGTACAGTAAGGATGGGACGTTGTTGACCTCAACTGATGGAGTGTTAGGGCGTTGGAAGGAACACTTTGAGGAACTCCTGAACCCGACAACTCCGCCCTCTATGTTAGAGGCAGAGCTGGAGTATGACGGGGGATCAACACCAATCTCCCGGGGGGAGGTCACTGAGGTCGTCAAACAACTCCACAGTGGCAAAGCCCCGGGGGTGGATGAGATCCGCCCGGAAATGCTGAAGGCTCTGGGTGTTGAGGGACTGTCATGGTTGACACGTCTCATCAACGTTGCGTGGAAGTCGGAAACAGTACCGAAGGAGTGGCAGACCGGGGTGGTGGTTCCCCTATTTAAAAAGGGGGATCAGAGGGTGTGTGCCAATTACAGAGGCATCACACTACTCAGCCTCCCCGGGAAAGTTTACTCTAAGGTACTCGAAAGGAGGGTCAGGCCGATTGTCGAACCTCAGATTGAGGAGGAACAATGCGGATTCCGTCCTGGTCGTGGAACGACGGATCAGCTTTTTACTCTCGCAAGGATCCTGGAGGGGGCCTGGGAGTACGCTTATCCGGTCTACATGTGTTTTGTAGACTTGGAGAAGGCGTATGACCGAGTTCCCAGGGAGTTACTGTGGGAGGTGCTGCGGGAGTATGGGGTGAGGGGGTCTCTACTCAGGGCCATCCAATCTCTGTACTCCCAAAGCGAGAGCTGTGTCCGGGTCCTCGGCAGTAAGTCGGACCCATTTCCGGTGAGGGTTGGCCTCCGCCAGGGCTGCGCTTTGTCACCAATCCTGTTTGTAATATACATGGATTGGATTTCGAGGCGTAGTCATGGGGGAGGGGGTCTGCAGTTCGGTGGACTAAGGATTGCACCACTGCTTTTTGCAGATGATGTGGTTCTAATGGCTTCATCGGTCTGCGACCTTCAGCACTCACTGGATCGGTTCGCAACCGAGTGTGAAGCGGCTGGGATGAGGATCAGCACCTCCAAATCTGAGGCCATGGTTCTCAGCAGGAAACCGATGGACTGTCCACTCCAGGTAGGGAATGAGTCCTTACCCCAAGTGAAGGAGTTCAAGTATCTCGGGGTCTTGTTCTCGAGTGAGGGAACAATGGAGCGTGAGATGGGCCGGAGAATCGGAGCAGCGGGAGCGGTACTGCAGTCGCTTTACCGCACCGTTGTGACGAAAAGGGAGCTGAGCCAGAAGGCAAAGCTCTCGGTCTTCCGGGCCATTTTCGTTCCTACCCTCACCTATGGTCATGAAGGATGGGTCATGACCGAAAGAACGAGATCGCGGATACAAGCGGCCGAGATGGGTTTTCTCCGCAGGGTGGCTGGTGTCTCCCTTAGGGATAAGGTGAGAAGTTCGGTCATCAGGGAGGGACTCGGAGTTGAGCCGCTCCTCCTTCGCGTCGAAAGGAGCCAGTTGAGGTGGTTCGGGCACCTAGTTAGGATGCCACCTGGGCGCCTCCCTAGGGAGGTGTTCCAGGCACGTCCAGCTGGGAAGAGACCAAGGGGTAGACCTAGGACCAGGTGGAGGGATTATATCTCTTCGCTGGCCTGGGAGCGCCTTGGGATCCCCCAGTCAGAGCTGGTTGATGTCGCCAGGGAAAAGAAAGTTTGGGGCTCTCTGCTGGAACTGCTACCCCCGCGACCCGACCACGGATAAGCGGGAGAAGATGGATGGATGGATGGATGGATCTCTTTGCACTTAACAGTGCAGCAATATCTTCGCCTGCTTCCTGTAATCATCAGGCATGAATATTGATGTGGTATCTCTCCAGGCATTTCATCTAAAATGAATGAAGATGGGCCCCCAGCTCAGACAGATCTGCACAAACACGGCATGCTCATTAAAGACCAATTGTAAAATAATGTGCACCTGTCTAAAGAAATGAAAGGTAACCTTCCTGAATGTGTTCCCTGCAAAGAGGACTAAATTAGCCAGTAAACAATATCTGCTGTTTAAGCCAATTATGTTTAGTTTTACAGGTTTAACACTGCATTTACTGGCAAATTATTAAACTTTAGGGTGAGGAATGTATCAAGTTTTACAACAAATCATTATATTTTATATTCTTTACCCAACATTTGCCTTAATCAAACACATTGTTAATTTCGCAAAAGGCACACTAACATTTTACAATGATTACACTTGTTTGAATTTTCAGCAAATTGTATTAGTAAAGCCTTATATTTCCAAGTGCCGTGGTAGGAAGGACAGTAAGATTTGTCAGTTTCTGTGGCTGTCTGAGCGGAGCCCAGATGAGTCAGGTTACATGACTCCATATCTCATATGCTAATATTGTATATTGCAATGGGAGTTGGGACCTGAAACCTGAACCTGGCAATCTGAAAGCAAACTGAGAACTAATTTGAGCATCCTCATCCAAAAGGGTAATATTGTTCTGAAAGGCAATTTGTTTGAGGAAGAACAATCTAATATTTATTATCTTCTACATTAGTGCCTATGTGTGATAGTGAAACATTATTTGTAATTCAGTCAAATGTGGAAATATTTCATGGAACTTCGTGCACTTATTGGACTCCAGGGAGGGAACTTAACTCACTCCATCTATTATGTATTTATTCTTATAGTAACTTGTGTATCTGTTGCATTAATGCAGTGTCTTTTCCGTGGCATTTACAGGCCAGGTATGACACTTGTGCTTTTCCATTTGGGTTTTTATCTTACTAGTGTTTTGTATTGTTTTTACGTCATGTAGAATAATTGTTCAGTCTGTGTCTTCTGATCTGGTTTCATTGTCTCGTGTTTTACATTTGTTTCATGTCCTGTCTGTTATGTATTTATGCTATGTTTTTATACAGTATAGAAATAAAATGGATTGGATTGTCGTGGATTTTACAGGTAAAATAGACTGCATGACTGTAGTTTGTCTTACACTATCTCTGGTTCACACAACAATGTAACATCAGCCGGTTGAAATGGTTCAACAAATGTTGAAAGGAAAGATAGAATTAAACACAATTAGCAAAGCAAACAAAGGTCATTGGAAGATATGAAGACATATGAATAGATGGATATAAAGCAGACGATTCAGAGGGTAAGACTCTTTAGCCTTGGAAGTGACAACAGTTTCACAAATAATGTAACCATTATGAATACAAGAGAATGTTATTGCCAAGCTTACATTTAAACTGTTCATCTATTTTTCTAATTGATGTGGTTGTTATGTCAGCTATATCAAAAGAAGGTACCTTCTCAATGGATCTTCAACATTTGTTTATGTTGAACCTAACTTCCGTTGAGTACCATTATTTGGATGTGATAATATACTTTGTGTGTAACCATCGTCTGTGGTGTGAATCAACAGCAATAAATGCACATTGTGACAGGAACATTTGCCAGAGGCTCTTTCAATAGTAACACTTAGAATCACCGAAGCCGAAACTTTTAAACCCTTTTGTCTCGAAGGGAACGTCTTTCATTTTATTTCAGTCTCCCTCGTAAAAATCTGTAACTCTCTTCTGTCTCTCTGTTTAAACAGCAGTGTTTCCCCTATATACAAATAGCGGCGGCGCATTTTTTTTTTAAACTTGTTTTTCTTTTATTAAAATAATAATAAGTGGCGACCCTTTTTCATTTTTGATTGTTTGTTATGTGAATTTGTAGTATTTGTGTTACTGTATGTTCAATAAAGGTGTATTTTTGCTACATCTTGAGACATTGCCACTGTATGTGGCAATGTCTCACACATTCTCGTGGATTCATTTTCTTATTACAGACACATGCATTTCCTAACGGTCTATATGCTGTAAAATGTATTATCTCTTCGATTTACACACGGCATCTATTGCACGTCTGTCCGTCCTGGGAGAGGGATCCCTCCTCTGTTGCTCTCCCTGAGGTTTCTCCCATTTTTTCCCCTTAAACTGTGGGTTTTCTCTGGAAGTCTTTCCTTGTTCGATGTGAGGGTCTAAGGATAAAGGGTGTCGTTTTTCTCATACTGATATTCTGAACAATCTGTGCTATTGTATTTGCTGTAAAGTGTCTCTACTGTAGGCTATTTTTATTATATGTACAGCACTTTGGCTCGACCAAAAATCGTTTATAAATGTGCTATATAAATAAAACTTGATTTGATTTGATGTACTGGCAGGGCCGATTTTTGGCATAGGGGCGCCAGATCTGGGGGGCGCTGCGCTGGTAGCTCTGGGAGGGGAAAACATTTTTTTGACCGTAGGATAATCATCCTAATTTTTGGCCTTGATGTAACAACATTCATAAGAGTCTAAGGGTATTTTCTCGATTTTTAGATGTTTTCTTAAATCACCTTTTAAATGTATTTCTTCTAACATGGCACCCCATGTGTTAAATATCAAAATGTTCAGGACAATCTCTGGTATTGCTATATATGCAAATTACTCACCTTAGAGCACTGTTTGATGAGATAAGTAGCTCAAAAGCTTAAAATTTGACATCTGATTTTCGGAAAATCTTCAAAACTTTTGTGAAAACACAAATGTACTCATGTGATCGAATTGTTTTGGTGTTTTAGATTAGGTTACCAAAGTCTTAGGATCACAAAAGCAGTGAAATATTTGAATTACACTGTATATAAATGTGTTATTCATGTCTAAAATTAAAAAAATTAAATTCGAATTTTGAGTAAAATAGGTGTTTATCACTCTACTTTCACCACAGCAGGGGCTGAGATACATTAGGACTGAATAATGACTTCATATTACATACCAAGGTTCATGTGATGTGTACAAATACAAATTGAGCATTCAACCTTTTTTTTCAACCAACAATTTATTATAAATATGTTTTTTTCAACCAACTATTTATATAAATATAAGAAACTGGAAAATCTAACTATTTACAATATTGAACATCAGAACTTTCAACCAACTATTCATTATAAATGTTAAGACAGTGTCAAGGTCTTTGTCTGTCTTCCAAGACAGTGGGTCTGGCTGCTGTGTAGGTGGGGGTGATGGTGCATGGGCTGCTGTGTAGGTGGGCTGTACAAGTGTTATACGAGACCTCCACGAGACCTCCTTGCTGGCTGGGTTGAAGGTGATGGCTGTGGTGGAGCCTTTGTGCTGAGGTGTATCTTGACCTGATGGCTTTCCCTGACGGACACACGAATCCACCAATCCACAGTGTAAAGTCAAGCTGCTTTGAGCGGCCATATTGGCTGCGGTGCCTTGGTTACAGTCTCACAGGAGATACCGCTGGAAAGCTACTCTTCCAGTGATTCCGCGGATATCTGAATCATATTTCTACTCCTTATAATCGAAAATATATGATTAATTACGTAAAATCTCCAGAGGGTTAAATGTAACAGCCTTTTCACCCGCAGCCAAAGTGCGAGCGTGGGAGCGTGGGAGCGTGGGAGCGTGGGAGCGTGGGAGCGTGGGAGCGAGAGAGCGAGCGAGGGAGAGAGAGGGCGCACTGGTACCGGCGCTGTTGTTATTAGAATCTGGTGCTAGCTGCGCTAAAAGATATAAGAAGTAGATATTTTTCTACAACCAGGAGAGCTCTCCTGTCAGACTGAGAGGCTCAGTGAGGTAAAGGACTCTGAGTGTTTAGATAGTTAATTTTAGTCTAAGTTATCTCAGTGGGTCTCAAACAAATATGTGTTTACAAATTATGTAAACACATATTTCCAAGGCACTCCTTTATAATTATTAGAATAAATAAAAACAGGTTTGAAATCATTCCAATGTATACTATAGGACTGTAAACCAAAAATATCGTTTAAAGTTGGAGAGATACAAAAATATGCATAAATAAATAAATGTTAACTAGGTAAAATAAGATATAAATGAAGAACACAAATAAAATAAGTTACATTTATTTGTTATTGGCTATGGAAGGTTATTGGTTATGTTCATATACTTATTTGATTATTAAAATGTAAACCGATCTTTTTCATATGGGTGTTTTAGAGTTGTACCCCATAGATCAGGTAATGTGTGCTTAAAGTGCTCCAGATTGAAGTATTTTACTTTAAAATGTTAAAAAAAATCTTCCCAGGGGGGGGCATACCCCCGGACCCCCTTAGAGGATGTGACGTCCACCCCCCAATTCAAACATGTTCATACAATACTGAATCATTTTAAGCCATGTTGTCGTATATTACCTATGTCAATAAGTTTCTGTTTTTGTAGTGTATTTGTCTTTTGTAGAGATTTTTCATTTATTCTTTATATATAAAATCTCGCCTAAAATCTCGCCTTGGGCAGCAAATTGACTAGAACCGGCCCTGGTACTAGGCCTCAAGAGCCTTTCTTGTGCTGGCAGACACATAGAAACAAATTGGCGGGGGCACTTCACATGCGCACACACAAACAAATTCCACGTGCTCCGCGCTCACATTATGCTGGGCCCACGTGCCTTAGCACCGCTGCTATGACTCCATCCTAGGGGAAACACTAAACAGGGTAGGTGATGCTGCTCGTGCAAACTACTGACATCCTCTAAGTTATTCGAAACGACACACTATGTATGCATTAAGATAGAGCATCACTTCCTGTTGGCTGCAGGGGTTTCTCTTCCAGGAAAGAGCTGCATGCTCATTAAGGAGCTGTCACTATTCTCCAAATCCCCAGTTCAATTTGTCTTTTGATTTTAAGGTCAGGATTGGATTTATTATTTCAATGCATAAAGATTGGTTTTATGCCCTGACTAGTCCATTTACAATTTTAAAGGATAATATTGTGTTAATTATTTGGGAATTGTACAACACTAAAAAGGTAGTAGTTTGACTTCCCTAATCTGCACAAAAAAACACTGATCCTGATCCCCTTTAGTTTCAGTGCTCAAAAACAAAACAATAAAATCTAATTGACCATAAAATCAGATCATGGCAATAAAATCCTAATTGAATTTGAAGTGTTTTAAAGAGTTATAATATTACATCCCATAATTATAGTTTTGGATACTTCTGATGACAATACTCTTCTCACCACATACATAGCAACTTAACTACTTTTATAAAATATCAAAACAGACTGATGTAGTATTAGAAACTTGAGCCTCTGGAAAAACACTCTGTAACTTTATGAGTCCAGGCATGTTGTAACTGAAGCAGCAAGGCCACAGCCTGTGTTCACTGTGCTCATAATGAGTGATAGAAGTCTACATTTCTGCATCAGTAACTAATGCAAGTCATGTCTGCTGCTGCATCTGGTCTGTTGACATGCTGCTCTTTGAAGCTCTCTGAGCACAGGCTGCACCAAAAGGCTATTTTCCCTTTATTGCGCTTCTTATCACTTTCATTTTTTTGCTTGGAGACTTTCCAAAGAGCTAATTCTTTTTTTCTGGATGGCTAAAGGCAGTCAAGCCAATCCTGTGGAGCAGCTTCTGCCATGCTGCATTGCACCTACTACAATCCAAATAGGGTCATGGCTGGAGGGTATCTGCATGCTGTTGAAGTGACATTCCTCTCTGCACAGTTGGTGTGTGTTGTACGATCCAGGCAGCTGTCTGATGTCAATATTTCTGGAGGCCATGGCACCGGATGTCTTAATGAACGGCATGAATGAACTACACCTACCGTAATTAGTTGGATTTTCAAGCTAGATTTTCCATGAATTACATAACATTCTTCACCTCTATATGTATGGTTAGGGAACTTCTATCCCGATGACTCCATGGTAAAGACATTTCTAATGACTTAGTAACCTACAAATCAGCTGTTGGTGTGTCAAGTGACTTGCTTGTCTTTCGGCATGTTTATTGTTCTCTACCATATCATCTCTAAAGAACATGTCTATCTTTGTGCTAAAATAATCACCATCACAATCTTCCCATCCATCATCAGCCACTTATCAGGGACGGGGTCGCTGTGACAGCAGGCTAAGCAAGGTTTTGGCTTTCACAGTTAATTGAAAATCATTATGTGTGATATTGATGCTTTGTGTTCTCGGTGCCTGACTACTGAAGTCCTGCATTGGGCGCCAAAGCCTGTAACAAAGTGGCGGGGCAGAACATCTGATTGGCGTGCCATTGGAGGCATACGTATCGATTGTGCCTGCAGAATTTCAAATTCGAAATGCTTTTGAAGAAATGATGGCATGACCAAGCATTTTTACTGTGCTGACTCGTGATATTGACAGCTCGCCAAACCTCCCACAAACTGCGATTGTTCAAACCTTGCTCCCTCCTTGCTACCGTTGTTGGTGTGCTTAGGGCTGTGGAAGGATAGAGATAAAGTGTTACGCTATTTCCAAAGCTCTAAAATAAAAAGTCTAAAATACATAACACAAATGAAGCAAAATACTAATGGTGTTGTGTTGCCCTCATTCTTTGCATCACATACATAGCTTACATTGTGTATGTAGCAAACCAGTTTAAAGACCTTTGTGTATGTTTTTTGAATAAATATAAAATATTTCAACCAACATAGCAAGAGAAGGGTCAATGCCCTTTGTGTGTTGGTTTTCTGACTTTTTCTGACTAACTTGACTTTGGTTTAGCAGTGTTTTAAAGCACACCAGTAATGCAGTCAGCAAACCCATCGTAACGTCAACAAAGTGTAGACTCTACAACCATGACTTCTCAATAGTTTGCAGGCTGAAACCTAATTGTCATTCTTGCCCTAACACATTTAATGTATCTCTTCCGAGTGCTGCGAGGTCTAAACTGATTGGACCAGACCAGTAGGGATGAGTACAGGGTATCACACTTTAAAAAAGGTGTTGTAAAATTGTTAGACTTTTAAGGTTAATGCATGAAGCATTTCCAAAAAAGTCAAAAAAAATAGCCCTGACATTTTACTTCTTTAACCTTTTTCTGCAAATTGCTCAAGTATCATTGCAACAGGGAACATCATTTTGATGAGTGGTTAACTAAAGTGAGAGTTCAGCAGGTTTAACATGGTTGTGTGGCTCGCAGCAGGTATAGCAGAGCACCAGCCTCACCAGAGGGTCTGCTCTTTATACTCCACTACAGAGGAGATTTGGGAATGGTCAGAGCACACACACACACACACACACACACACACCCTCCCTGTGTAAAACGAGTTCACTCAAAAGAAAGGCAAAACATTATATTGGCTCAGCTGTGCACATCGCCTTAGGTCCAATGGTAGCCTTGAATTTACCCTGGCAATATCAAAAAAAGAAAAGGCACACAAGTGGCTTTATATTCAGTTTTTTCAGTGTCTAAATATGAAAAAGTCCCAATTGAGCATGACCTGATACAGCCCGCCGCAAACCATGTGTCTGTGATTCTAGGCTCGTAAAGGTTTATATGTTGGCTTCGCTTACAGCATGTTTAAGATAACTTATTATTATCACAGAATAAACAAACACGCAAGTAAATGGCAATTTATCGAGGTCAGAAAAGTTATCGAGTTCATTTTTTATTTATCGTACGATAAGTCAATTAATTGCTTATCGCAACAGGTCTATCTGCCATCACAGCATGACCACTGTCAAGACCGCCATACAACAAAAACTGACTCAGCTAGTCATCATTAACAACAAATAAAGCTTGCTGACTAAAGACATAACAGCATTTTATGAAAAAACCTTTAGGGACGACCCTGTACTGAATGAATCTTTTTTTTTGGAAACAAGTTTGCAACTTGTATGCATACAGTAAGAATACAGTTTAGATATAAAACACACAGTACCTACAGTACCATATGGGGCATTTCCTAAAATATAACAAAATGTAAGTATTATAGCAACTTCAAAAATGCACTTTTTATTTTGGTTTATTGTACTTATTTACTACAGCTTTGCTTTAACAATATTTGCATCCTATTCACTATTTTAACTTTATGACTGTAAATACAGTTCAAGCACAATATGAAAGTGATATTGATTGTATGCACACTGGTAGATGTATAAAAGAAAAGAGGCTTGCGTCAGTGGCTGCCATGAAAAAGGTCATCCAAGACTTTTGATCTTTTATTTTGTTGTTGTTGAAAAGGTTAATGTTTGTTCAGAGGATAATTTGGTAACACTGATTTTTGCACGGTTGGTATGAGACACATTTTGAAGCTGAGGGCAGATCATCTTTCATTCACACTTTATTTACCAACAGTAAGAGAGAGCTCTGTTGTTCACTCCTGGCTGTGTTGTCTTAAATGGGATGGGCTTATTAAAAGCCTTTATAATCCCCCCATTAGAAGCTCAAAAGAGTAGCCTCAACGTAAAATCACACATTTATGTCTACGCAGAAAAGACTACAAGGACTTGACGTCATTGTATCAGTGTGAAACTTGTGTTTGTGGTGAAGAAAAAGGCAAACATGTCAGTGGAGAGTTTGCTGTCATGGCTCAGCAGCTCTACATTCTTCCTGGCGCTGTTATAGGGTTTAAAAGATATAAGCAGGCTCCACGCAGCGATCGGCTGCTCATCTCCACTTCAAACCAGGGTACACAGCCAGTCCTACCGCAGACTGCCGCTCTGCGTCCCTACCACCGGCTGGGTTTATATGAGGTAAAGAGCTTCAAACAGTGGGGAAGGATGGGGAGACAGGGAACGAGAGAGAGATCAGGAAGAAGAGAAATCATACTGTACTTGTGTTCAGTCATGCCTTGTGGGCGGCACAGCACAAAAAAAGAACCATCCAAACCATGTTAAAGAATGTCACATTTTAGATAAATGTGCCTTAATATAGACACATGCTGATCCTCTGTCTGACACTAGCTTTCACTCTGGGTTTACCACAAACATATGTTTTACTCCCTGCACTCAACACATCCAGTTTTTTTCAAGCTGGAGACTGACTCTAAAAGTTGACTTAAATATAGAGGAAACAACATGGCCATGTACTGGACAAGCCCCAGATACCAAATAAAATATAGAAGTTACTTACATGTTTTGCCTTTGTATGGGGAGTTAAATGTTTTTGACATTTATAACGAAAAAAGGGTATTTTGTACCTAAGCTTGATATTAATTTATGTAAAAATATATTTATAACGAAAAAAGGGTATTTTGTACCTAAGCTTGATATTAATTTATGTAAAAATATATTTATAACGAAAAAAGGGTATTTTGTACCTAAGCTTGATATTAATTTATGTAAAAATGATATCCTGTCTAAACATCAGTCAGGCTTCAGAAAGCAACATAGCACCATCACTGCCACAATGAAAGTGGTGAATGACATTACGAGTATTTTAGACAATAAGCAGAGTTGTGCAGCTCTATTTATTGACCTTTCCAAAGCGTTTGATACCGTCGTTCATCGCATATTAAAGCAGAGGCTACTCAGTATCGGCATATCCAGCCATGCAGTGGGTTGGTTTGTGAACTACTTCTCTGAAAGGTCCCAATGTGTTCACTTTGATGGGCTGTCTTCTGAGTGGTTAAACATTGCTAATGGTGTTCCTCAAGGTTCGGTTTTAGGTCCACTTTTATTCTCCATATATATCAACAGTTTAGGTGAAAATGTGGATGAAGCTACTTTACATTTTTATGCTGATGATACCGTGATGTATTGTGCAGGTCCCTCCATTAAGGAGGCTGGTGTTAAATTACAGGCTGTTTTTAACATTATTCAGACTCAGCTTGCTGAACTTAAGCTTATTTTAAATGTTGATAAAACCAAGGTAATGCTATTTTCAAAAGCTAAAAAGACACCAGAGCCTATTTTGGATATTGTTACTATGCAAGGGCAAGTACTTGAAGTGGTTACCAGTTATAAATACCTAGGTATCTGGCTTGATGATTGTCTTACTTTTAAACTTCATGTCAATAACCTGCTTAAAAAGTTGAGGGTTAGACTAGGTTTCTTTTTCAGAAACAAGTCCTGTTTCTCTTTTGAAGCCAGGAAAAGGCTAGTCACTGTGACCTTTTTACCTGTGCTGGACTATGGTGATTTGATCTATATGAATGCACCTGCCCATTGCCTGGAAAAGTTAGATGCCGCCTATCACAGTGCCCTGAGATTTGTTACTAACTGTAAAGCACTTACTCATCACTGTACCCTGTATGCCAAGGCAGGTCTGCCTTCACTAACTGTACGGAGGCTCAGTCATTGGTACATGTTCATTTACAAAGCCATGTTGGGTAAACTACCTTTTTATATCTGCTCTCTGATCTCTCGACGAATTGAAAGTACATATTGCCTGAGATCTCATGATGTTGTTTTATTAAATGTGCCAAGTGCTAGGACTGTCTTAGGGAAGAAAGCTTTTAGTTGTGCAGCTCCACTAAATTGGAACAGTCTGCAAACATGTTTAAAACTGAGCACTTTGGTTCCCCTGCATCATTTTAAAACTCAGCTGGGTGACATGCTGTTTGATACTCATGGTACCTGTCTCTGTAAATAGAGTTTGTAAACTGTACCCTGTACATTATGTTGTTTGTCATCCTTATTGTTGTTCTGTTGTTTTTATGTTACATGTGTAACTAATGTCCTGCAGGTCACCCTTGAAAAAGAGATCTTTTGATCTCAAGGGGCTTTCACCTGGTTAAATAAAGGCTACAAACAAACATTAAAGGTGAAAGCTTATCTGTGGATTTCTCAAAGGCTGAATCTAATAATTTATTTAGCAAAAAACAAGGAAGAAACCTTGGCTGTCCTGTTAATATGATAATGATTGAATGCCAGTGTCTGCAGTGTTTACAGCCATCTTAAAGGCACTTTAATTGAGTAAGAAACACCAAACAACTGAAAGAGCCCAACAGAGTGGTAAATGATATCTCTCACAGGCTCCGCCCTCTACTGGACTCTATGGGTACTACCTTATCCTGCGTGCATTCTCCCACTGAGACTTCTATAGACGTAGCCGGCCTAGGGCGGGCCTACCTGAATGCGCGCGCATCATTATCATCCTTTTCTCTTCAGCAGCGGAAGTGAAACGAGGAGCTTCCACGAGGAGCTTCGAGACCTTTGAGAAAGTGAAAGTAAAGAGTATGGAGTCACTACTTGACCATAGAACCTGCCCGAAATGCCTGAACCTGATTGCGGGAGCTGATCCGCACCCCTTCTGCTTCATGTGCTTGGGGCCTGACCACGCGGTGAACGGTATGGGCCCGACGCCGACATGCCCAGCCTGCCAGATGATCCCGCGGCTCACATGGGAGCATCGTGGGCAGCACTTCCTGGCGAGGGATACCCCGCAGGAGGAGTCGGAGGAGCTGGATCTCGACGTTGTGGACGCGGGCGATTCGGAAAGCGAGGAGACATCGTTCCGGTTCTCCCTTCCGTGGGGCCAGGCGGTCCCGATTCCGATGGAAGACGAGGAGGACGCCTCGCTGTCCGGAGGTCCAACTCTCAGGTCTGTGCGGCGGTGATGACTCTGGCGGCGGAGCGTATAGGCTTACCACTCCCCCCACCGCTGCCACCGAGGCCTGTAAACCGCCTGAGATCGGGGTTTTACGGCCCGGTGCATCCGGCGCAGCCGACCTTCGTTTCGCCCCAGCTGCCAGAGGTATGACGGTGTGTGGAGGCGACATGGCAGCAGCCATTAAAAACGAAGGCCCCGATAGCCGCCATGGCGGGTATCATTAAGGTGGTGGATCGCTCGGACACGACATGTCCGGGTGTGCCCCCCCTCGATGAGAGCCTGGCGGCCCATCTGGTTCCGCGGGCAGCTGGTTGGGCGGAGGGTAAACGTCCCTTCGCCCCGCTGCCCCGGGACCGAGACACCCTGGAATATCTGGATAAGATGTTCAAGCTCGGTACACTCAGGACGGGAGCGATTATTCGGACCGCGCTGTTGGTCAGATGAATAATCTGATTTATGGCGTGGCCACCGCAGCAGGGCGGATGATTTCCCTGGCCACAGTGGCGTCTCGTAACGTGTGGCTGGGACTCACCGCGCTGTCCAAGAAGGACCGAGAGGATCTCCTCGGAGCCCCCGTATCTTCGGAGGGGCTCTTTGGGTCGATCTCCTCGGTCACGCAGCGTTTCAGTCGCCTGGAGGAAGAGAGAATCCAGTTTAGCCGCATGCTACCGCTGGCAGTCACGGGGAAGTCGACCGAGGCAGGCTCCACAGCAGCAGAGAGCGCCCGGGTGGGGAGCGCCATCTTCCCGGAGTTGACTAGCGGGGGGAGGTAGCGCCTTGGTGGGGGGAGAGATTCTCTCTACCGGGGACGCGAGGGTGAATCCCGCCTCCTCCCTATTTAATGACCAGATCCCCGTTAAAACCTTTGCAAATAAAGATGGTCTTGATCTGTATCCAAGTCTGAGTGTCCTTTGTTTCCACAATACACTTACACATGTTTATGACTGTACAAATTCTCCACTCGCCGCCCCAGCTGTAGCTCCTGTTAGGGAGGAGGCTAGTGGGAGGGCGCAGATGGGAGTAATAAAACGCAGGCAGCGCTATTATAGTCCGATGCGGATGCAGGGACATTATGGCCGACATATTTCTGTTAGAAAACACTGCCTGAAACTAAGACTCCCAATAATGCTGTTTACCAAAGTGGTAGGGGCTGCATTATAGCAACGCCCGCGCTTGTAAAGAGGCGCGTGGCGGTGCCTGTAAAGGCCCTGCCACACCAGGCCGATTTCGGCTGTTTTCGTAAGTCGGGAGACGAAGCGTGTCCTGTCGCCCAAACTCAATTTGGTGTATCCCGCACCGTCGACCGTGACACGCCTTATTTGGACTGCCTGTCCCGATGCATGGCTGATTCAACATGTTGAATCGGCCATGCATCGGGTCTGGCAGTCGGACCAAACAATCACTCTGATTGGCTGTTCAGCTAGCGAATCAGTGCATGAGAAGCGAAACGGAAGTGAGGGACGTAAACAAACGATTTAAGAAGGCACACACAAGAGGCTTCTCAATACTCAAATGTCCCCTCCTCGACTCCCCTCCTCGGTTCCCCTCCTCGAGACTTAGACCCGCCCACAGGAGATGCGAGCGGAGGACCGAGGAGGGGAAGCAGCAGACGTTTAAAGAAATGAGAACTCCTCTCCTCTGAGCGGTCATTTTAAAGAGACGTCCGTTCATTATTACGTGGCAACAGCTGCATCAGCTGTCGAGCGTTTTGTCATAGCACTGTATCTCTGTTAGATCAGCTGAACATTGTTCCCCCACATATTTACTTTGAATTCATTGAGAGTGCGGTATAATGAGACAATAACAGGCTACAGATGCGGACACACACACACAAATATATTTATATAAATATATACAATTTAAAGTATGAGAGCACTCTCATAATAACGTAACACAATCAGAGACTGGATATATCCCCCCCTCTCTCTGGTTGCTGAAATGGGGAATTGAAATTACGGTCCAAAAGTTGTATTTACAAGTAGGCCTATTAAATGTAAGCAGAGGACACCAAACCAACTGAGTCTGTCCGCCGCATTTACGCACTGTACAACACACACCTACACACTGTACCACACACATACCTACACACTGTACCACACACACCTACAGCTCCTAAAGCATAAGCCGTTGTGTATTTTATTATGTTAAGCAATGGTCTTAGAAAAATATCGACTCTTTGTTTGTAGATATCTACTAAACTAAAGCAAATAAAGAGAGTAGGCCTGTTATACTGAGTGATATATATTATACACACTGCTCTGCTTTCAGCACGGACCTTACAGCTGTTCTCTCTGGAAACATCGCGACGCGATGAGAGCAGTTTCTAAAATAATATCCAGGGGATGCATGCCTAGCTGTCATTGGCTGAGATAAGTCCGGCCGTGCGTCACGCCTCCACCGTTCCCGGAAATGCATCCGTGGAGGAGCCGTGGAGGAACCATCAGTGTATCCTCGGTTATAGCTCCTCCAGAGAGCCTCCTCGACGCTCGGTGTGCATTTAGAGAAATGAGACGTCCTTCAAAATGGCGCTCTGAAATTCATTTCCGGGTCACTACCGGAGGACCGAGCAGTCGAACAGTCGAGGAGGGGAAATTTGAGTATTGAGAAGCCTCTACAGCAGGGGTGCCCAACCAGTCGATCGCGAGATGTGTCTAAAAATAGAACAACAATATTCGGTTTTATCGTTAATGTCCTATAACATAATCTTCCTGTGCCAGAAAAATGCACTTGAACGCATCAAAGTTTTGTGATTGGCCGGCGTGACCCCATGTGTCGGGGCGTGGCTGGTGGGCAGTGCACTAGTTCGCTGATGTTGTCCGTGTCAACACTGCAGGAGTGACAGTCCGCACACACAAGACCGTAATTATGGCAGAAGCAAAAAATATATATATATATAATTTTCACTCCGAGTGGGAGGATGATTATTTTTGTATCTATTCCAATTCAAAGTCCATCTGTCTCATCTGCAATGCGAGCGTGGCTTTAACGAAGAAGGGTAATTTAGGAGCGGCATTTCAAAACAGTGCACAAACGCTACGAGACGGAATTCCCTCCTAATTCTGCCCTACGCTCCCAAAAGGGGAGGGGCCTGAAAGGACAGCTAAATGCACAGCAGTCCATTTCCACCAGGCCCAACAACAAGAGCAAGGCTGCTACCATAGCATCTTATCGTGCCAGTCACGTTCTTGCGAAACACATGAAGTCTTTCAAAGACGGCGAAGTTGTGAAAGAAGCTTTCCTGGAGGCTGCCGATGCGCTTTTGGGGGACAGTAAAAATAACTAGCATTTCAACAGGTTTTTGACATAATAAAAACTCAAGTTAGATACCGTTATTAATCAGCTGTAAGTTTTAGTTTGTTTGAACTTATTAATTATAATTATTGTACAAAATGGTATAAGAATGCAAACATTAAGATCTGTTCTGTTTAAATTGATTATAGTCTATTATCAATCAGGTTAAGAAACTAGTGTTGCTTGCATCCTATTTTTAAAAGGCATTTATTTTTATACTCTACTAAAATGCAACAAAAAAGGGTTTGATTCTATTAATGTTGTCTTTTTTATTGCACTTTGGCAGCAGATTCCTGTGTAGCTTCAGATCTGAGTTGTCTTATTAGTAAGCCTAATTTATACTTTTGAAGCAACACTATTTTTATATAATGGCAAAGAAAGGGTTCAGAGTATTTTCTTTTTTCCCTGTGTCATATGTGGCAGCACTGTTCAATGTTTCTTGAAAACATTAACCATGTAGTATGTGACGTGTGAATAAACTCCAACTCTGTATCAACAACACTGTTGTGTAACTTCAGTTAAATACATGTGTAGATTAGAAAGAGGTAAGATAAAGGATCTGCAGTATTTTATGAAGTATTAGTTGTACAAAGGTCAGTTTTATACAAGTAGAAGTGTGTATTTACCTGGGCTGTCAGTAATGGCTACGCCTCTCTATTTGGACTGGTAGATCTCGGCAGACTGGCAACTTTAAAAGTAGCTCTCGGTTCAAAAAAGGTTGGGCACCCCTGCTCTACAGACTGATATTCATTTTCATCTCATCATGGCGATCTGGAATGACGCAAACGAAGACCTGCTCATCACATTGATCCAGGAGAGGCCAGCTCTGTACGACATCACAGAGAAAAGGTACTCGAACCGAGTAGTGAAAACCGGACTCTGGCGAGAGATTGAAACGGAACTTGGTTTCTCGGGTAAGATTATCTTTTTCATCAATTGAGCTCTTTAGCAGATATTGTTGGCTTTTTATTGTTTGCCAGCGTACAGTGACGTTAACGTGAAATGTAATTTGTTATTTCAACCTTGTGTTTTGTTGTTATCTTGTTGCTAGCTGTTGCTAGCTGTGCAGTATAGATATGAATTGGACATGCTAACTAGCCACAATGCTTACATCATTTATTTGTGTGCTTCAGAGAAAGAGCTGAGGAAGAAGTGGGATTCTCTGCGAACCCAGTACACCCGGTACAGGAGACTTGCCCCTTCGGGTAGTTGTGGAGCACCAAAGACGGGCAGACAGCAGTGGATCATAACCAGGCTGCAGTTTGCACACGCTATTTGTTGTTGTTTATATCACGCAGTCTGTTCTTCTTCTCTGTCTTCCGGTTGTTGCCTATTTTTAATGACGAATACACACTACTGCTGGTAAGGAGAGTTATTGCCACTCACGCACTGAAGTCTTTGCGGTGTGTTCCCGTGCGACACATGGCCAAGACGCAGGAGAACACCGCGACGCAACAGCCGACGTCGGCGTCGGCGAGTCCTCTGGTGACTGCTTGGTGTGTCAGGGCCTTAAGAGCTCCGATTAATGCTGTTTTTCCGTAATGGTAAAAATAGCATTATGGTGGAGTGTGCGCTCACACGTGAGCGTGCGGCGGTGCGTTCAGGGACCTCAATAGATAATCGGCCCTTTCTTTCTCGACCCCCCACGGGCAAATCTTCCCTTCACGGGGAGTTTTGCGGCGGAGCGGGTCATCAGAGAGCATCACAGCTTTATATTTGCGGCCCCACAGCTGAGGGCTTCCCCATTAACACAATGTTATGTTGAATGGAAACTAGAGATGTCCCGATCACGTGATCGGGGATCGGAGCCGATCACGTGATTTTTAAAAGATCGGAATCGGGAATCCTTAAAAAAATTATTTGATTTAATGTTACAAAACAAAAATGACCATGTTCACGTCTTAAAGTCATCCTGAGGCCTTAGTTTTGGTTTAAAATTACACAACATCATGTATAGTGCTGCGTACCGGTACGCCGAACCGGTACTGGACTTGTAAAAAGTTTCGGTTCAAGTCCGGTTAAAACCGGAACGTCGGGAACCGGTACTTGGACTCGCAAAAAAACTAGCACTTACATATATTCTGGTGTCTGTGGTTATTTAAACATTCCCTGATAAACGTTATTCAGCGGTAATAAATGAGTGCTAATCCCAGTGTGCTCAGTGTACTAAATCACATGTCATTTCACCTTCGATTCACGGTTTGAAAACGTAGCATTTCGCCACATGCTAATGCTAACCGGAAGTGAAGAATTTTCAGAATAAAAGTATTAAGTTAATAGTGTGAACTTCCGGTTTTTTCAGAATAATACTGATTTAAATTAAATGGTGTATTTAATTCAAAATTACGCCATATCAACATTGATTTTAATTTCTAACAGTATGTATGTAGTATGTACTGCAAGGAATCTGGGTGTGACCCTAGATAACAACCTGTCCTTCACTGCAAACATCGCTGCTACAACCCGTTGCTGCAGATACACGCTTTACAACATCAGGAAGATACGTCCCCAGCTGACTCAGAAAGCGACTCAGGTTCTGGTCCAGGCTCTCGTCATCTCACGCCTAGACTACTGCAACTCCCTCCTGGCTGGTCTACCTGCATGTGCCATCCGACCTCTGCAGCTCATCCAGAATGCAGCGGCTCGTCTGGTCTTCAACCTTCCTAAATTCTCCCACACCACTCCGCTCCTCCGCTCCCTTCACTGGCTTCCGGTAACTGCTAGAATCCACTTCAAGACACTGGTACTTGCTTACCATGCTGCGAATGGATCTGGCCCTTCCTACATCCAGGACATGGTTAAACCGTACACCCCAGCGCGTGCACTACGCTCTGAATCAGCCAAACGACTCGTTGCGCCCTCGCTGCGAGGGGGACCCAAGTTCCCATCGGCGAAAACACGTGGGTTTGCTGTCCTGGCTCCAAGATGGTGGAATGAGCTCCCCATTGACATCAGGGCGGCAGATAGCTTGCACATCTTCCGGCGCAAACTGAAAACTCATCTCTTTCGACTCCACTTCGAGCGTTAGAACTATTAACGAAGCACTTTTATACTAATAAAGGACTGGCTTACCTAAAGCCAGTTGAGTAGCACTTGAAATGTTTGGCTCTATGAAACCTGATGTACTTATATGATTCTGTTTTCTTCAAGGTTGTGTCTTCCTGGTCGAATGTACTTATTGTAAGTCGCTTTGGATAAAAGCGTCAGCTAAATGCAATGTAATGTAATGTAATGTATGAACTGTATAATGTACACGTATATTTGTAGATAATACATGGTGTACAGACAGTACAATACACTCTGACTGTACAGTCAGTCACTACAGTGTAGCCTATACTGTATAGTAGGTGTGTAACAGTGTAATGCGTATAGTCTACTCTACCTTTCAGCAACGTTTTAGGGATTTAGGCTCAGTCAGCTCAGGGTTTGGTTACTTTAGTTTGGTAAATGAAATAAATGTTTGAACTTTGTAGTAGTTCACTGTAGTTGCTGTCATAAGTCATTTGTAGAGTGGCAAAAAGTGTTTTTTTTACATTTGTACTTTGTAGAGAAATGTAGACACAAGTTGGACGGGAGCACAATAAACCTGATGAGTTTGAATTTGAGTTGATTATTAGTTAATTTTCAATTGATAATTAGCTCACAATAAGTTCACTTTAGTTACTCACACAACTTGACACAAGCCATGGGTTCATAAGTCCGGACCTGAACCTGAACCTCTGGACTTGAGTCCGGACCTGAACCTGAATGTGAGTCCAGGTACGCAGCACTATGTATGTGTTGCTTCTTTTGGGCTTGTTTTCAGACCTGGTTGCTTATTTCTCTCAAATCTGGCAACAGAGTGGGCGCAGTGTCTAATAGTAGCAGTAAACTAACGAGAGGCTACGTTCAGCTGGTGACTCGGGAGTCAGGACAGAGCAAATGTCAGGAGTTTGGAAGTATTATAAAATTGAAACTGAAGGCAGTGTAACAGCCAGATGCAATGTTTGCAAGAAGGAGGTTCCGCGTGCATGGTGGAAAGAACAGAGCTACGTTCAACACGACCAATCTAATTATTTCACACACAGTGACGTCACGAGCTACCCACAATGCAACACGCGCCATATATATATATATATATATAAATACGCCATTTTCATGGAGGTGCAAATATCCTGGAAGTGCAAATATAAACAGCTAGCTAACGTAGCAAGGCAGAGCGCACTAGGTTTTTTTTCTGAATTAACGACCGAAGAAATCGCTGCATGTCTTCGGATTACATCTCTGAACTTGAGGGGTGTGCTCTAGGTCGTTACCAGTGTAAACTAGAGCTGTGTGGGTTGTCGGATTGCCCTTACAGACTGCGTAGATTTTGGCTGCATCTACGTCTAATTTCTGGAAACACCTGGTGAATACCCCACTTATAATAATATTATCATGCCATTGCATATATGTGGTATTTTAGAGTTGACTAGATATTGATTAAGGCAATAGACTATGATATTCAGTACAGGAAGCTTAGCAACACCTAGACGGTGTACGGCTAAACGGGCTAAACCCTTGGCCTGCTTGTACCTCGCGTAAAATGGCGGATACCGGAAGTACAGTGTCGCCCTCGGCCCAATACCTGTATGTGTGTGTGAAAGAATACGATTGTTTGTTTTTTCCCCCCGTTTTTTTCTTCAAATTGAATTTATTGAAATCTCCAATATCAACGTAAGAGCTTGTGCCTCTTCGGGGGGTGCTAACACTTAACCATAAACGTTATCGTTTATGGTTAAGTGTTTCTCCGTCTTTATATGTCGATATTACTTTTCTCCGTTAATCTCCGTCACATTGTTTCCAAAGCAACAACAACTTCCTGTCAACAGCACTACCTCTCCTTCAAAATAAAAGCATGTCCACAAATAGGAAGCCAAGACAAATTACACTTAAGACACATACAACTGCAAAGAAAGTAACAAACACAATGCGATATCCTTTTCAATTTCAAAGAACACAAATTGGGTTACATTAACAAATAACTATAAAACAACAATACTGTAGAATAACAAAAAGAAGTGGTTCGCTGCTGATTACTATTGAATTGTGTTACTCCAGTAAAATGGACATATAATACTTTGTTTATTCATGTTATGTTAAGCTGCTGTTGTTCAGTGCATTATTACTAGACTAGTTAGTCTTAAGGCTAGAATTCTGCGCTAAGCCACATTTTTATTTTTATTTTATATTTGTGACTGAATGTGAACTTGTGAAGCTAGTCAAGCTACCTCTTTCCAGTAGAGTTATTTTTGTTTTGTTACTGCACTATCTGCACTCAATTTGTTTACATGGTTATTTTGTTGTGGACCACTGATAAGCTTTATTTTGTTTTGATCCAATGCTGCACAACTGAACTGATCCAATGCTGCTGTGAAAAAAAGAAGCTATATCCATGTTGGATAGAATGGATAGTTGGGTACTGTTATTTAAATTAAAAAAATAACCTTAAGGGACAACTTGAATGCTTTTTTCCTTTTTTTTCTCTTAAATGCATTGCATAAAGATCGGATCGGGAAAAATCGGTATCGGCAGATTGTCAAAATCAAATGATCGGAATCGGATCGGGAGCAAAAAAAGGTGATCGGGACATCCCTAATGGAAACTCAGCTGCTCTAACAAAGTGGATGGACAGGATGCTGAAACATGGATATTCACTCCAGTTTTGCAGCATCACACCTCCTTTTATGGGCATGCAAGAGGTAAATCTATCTTCCCAGGAGGAGATTGGTTTCCTCTCAGCAGAGATTCAGGTGCAGAAACAGGCTGTGTCTTCTTGCCTTTTTCAAAAGCCTCGTCGATAGGTAAAAGCCCCGGTGCCTTTGCAGCTGGCTTTGGATTCGCCGCTAGTTTAGCAGCGCAGGCGTCTTCGTACGCTTTTAACATACCATCGTAGCGATGGCGATGTTTCAGGTGACTAATCAGGTTGGAAGTATTATAGCTCGTTGCCTTTTTCCCTCCTCGTGGAACTTCTGCATTGCATTTGTTAATACAAATAGCAAGCGAACTATCTAACTCTGAAACTTTGAAATAGTCCCATACTACCTGTAAGGGAAACTTCTGTGTAGCAATGCAGTGGGAGTCACAGACTCAGGAAGGAAACACAGTGGAGCAGGAGCTTTTGATGTCAAACACTGGAGGTTTATTTGGAGTTTCGGCCAGAGGATTCACATCACAAGTCACAGCAGCCTCGGTGAAACTGCACGGGTGCGCTAAATACGCTTTAGTCAAGAGTAAGGCACTTAGTCAAATCAATGCATTCATTTTAGTCAAGTACATTGTTCAAAATCTGAAAAGGAAAAGTTAGGCAAATATTCAAAGACTTTTGTAAAAACCTTGAAAGGAAGGATTAAACATTCTTAAAACTTGAATTATTACATTTGTAAATGCTACCACTGATCTGTACCAAATTAAGTCTATCAATTATTCCTATTAGCCATACTTACCTGAGCATCTACTTATGGTACTTGGAAAGGATTCTTCTGTGTTTATCTAATGTTGAATATAGAATATCAATTTCTTTAAATTATATATCTCTAATTTGAGGATCAAATATGCTACATAATTGTTATATGAAATATTATAAATATTTGTTTTGGGCCAAAACTGAAATTAATCCAGTACTTGAAACATCATTGTAGGTCTTTCTGTGCATGGATAATACATTAAAGAGTAGTGTTGTTAAGCCTGATTGCTGGACGATTAAGGATATTAACATTATCTGTGATAATAGTAGAAATATCTTATTATTCAATCTGAAAATATTAATTAATTAATTTTGTTTAGTGCGAAAGTGTAATCTGATCCGGCAAAAATATATTAATCACCACTATTCAACACATGTCTGGTCATTGGAAATATAAAGACAGTCATTAATTGTACATCTATAAACATCCAAGATATACAATCAATTCAAAGTTCATCTTTGTACGAGAGCTGGAAGAACATGTCCTTCAGTCTTTCTGACTCGTTCTCCTGCTCTCTTTATGACAAAGAGTGTCTGGTGTGTGTAAAGGCATCCTGATACTGTAGATTAGCACTGAGGTGCTGATTGGCTCAAACTCTTCGTCATCAGAGCGCCATATTTCAACCCCCCAATTGCTCTGCTTTTGTGGCTCATTCAGTGAGCACTGTATGATCCCCCCAGTGAAACGGAGGCTCATCCGCCTGCATTCCTTCTGCTATCTGCTTGAGAGCAGTGCCAGACAAAACTGCGTATTCCAAGTGGCGCATCCAGGTCTCCCCGTGATGGGAGAGGTTAGGAAGACATCTGCTCCTCCAAGAAACAAGGAACCTTGTATGAAGCCTCTGAAGTCCTCGCTCGTCCCGCAGGGTTGTCTGCCTGAGCCCACCGAGCAGAATGGTGAAGAAGCATCCCATCTCCTCAGATAGTTGAAGATTAGAATCCTCTCATCTCGAACGACCTCGTGCCTCCTTGCCCGTGGATGGAGGTGTCCTCTGCAGCCGGAGAGTGTGACCCTCTCTCTCTGACCCTTGGCCTTCAGAACTGTCCTAGTTATTGGGTTAACACTTGATAGGGATGTTTTCCTGAGTGCAGACAACTCAAAGTAATGGATATGGACATTAATGGACATTATCATTAGTAATGGACATTATCATTTAAATACAAAAATAGGATAGGCCCCTCAGAATTATTTGGGAGTCTTCCTGACACATGCACATGCATACATGTAAGGTTTGTGTTAGTCATTTAACATGCAAGAATCATATACTCATCAGTCCAAAGCAGAGAAATGTTATTGTAATTTAAAGGTGAGCTAGTGCCTGTGGATATCACCCCTTTCTCAATGATTCTAAATGTTATATTAATTCACCATTTGATAAAATATTAGTTTATCAGAAATATATATTTTTTCTCTCTTCCATAAAACAGGTTTGAGTAATAAATGTTCCCAATATAAAATCAATTACTCAATATAATTGACTCTTCCCTCCCTTTTCTTACATATGTCACATATGAAATAATAACTTAGGAGTCTATTTAAGAATGGTGTAATCTATTACTCGAGAAGACTCAGTATCACCTGTGTGCAGTTTACAAAAAAACAATTGTGAGAAACATATATTATGCAGGAAATGTATACCTTTGTTGAAAAACAAAGCATATCTGATTTGGGAGAAAAAGCTTCATCCCCCTTAACATCTGAGTTACCACTGAAGGCATAGCATGAATGATAGTGGGTGCCTGAGGGTGTTATTACTGAGAAATGTCAAAAAAATTCAAAACCTTACATTTGAAAACAGGTTTGCATTCCTCCACTTAAGGTGACGTTATCATTGGAAACAATAAAAGCTAATTGTTTTGATGTAGAATCTATCAATTGAATCGTTAGAGCAGAACATAATGGTCGTATTGTAGCCTGAGTAACGTGCAGCCTTTAGTTTTACCAGGTGGAAACATGGTCCATATAATGTGAATACATGTAGAACTAAGAGGCCCCTGACATTAGGCCTATTTTAAAAATAGTAGGGGCTTTTAACAGCTTGCCAACTTACAGGCATCCTCCGCATAGCAGTATGAATAGCCTTAAAAAAACAACCCACTCTGCGGTAACGAGAGTCATATTTCTGAACCAAATGCCCTAAGTTAAGCCGTTAGTCCCATCTGACTGACCCAAGGGTTGGTGCTGGTGTGACCGGGAGGCTTCCAGGTGTTCAAAGCAGATGTCAAGCTTTCAGTTCATGGCTTGGTGGGGGGAGTGGCCCACGTGAGCAGTTTGAGGAGCGTCATTGTCTCTGGGAGCAGGGAATGGTGTCCATTCTCGGACCAGACCATTAATGTCATTTCATGTAGAGCAGCCATAGCATCTCTGTGACTGCACTCAGCCGGACTTTAGCAGGGCATAACTGGGTGACTCTTATGGCGCGTTTCCACTGCAGCGGGGTAGCCCCGTTTAAGCGTCCCTAAGCGTCCTCGCTCAGGCCTCGGGCTGCCTCGCTGGCCGGCCCAGGCCGTGGCGCATTTCCATTACAGTTTAGGACCTGGGGTAGCAACGCAGTGTAGGCGGGGCGATCGGCTTTGTTTTTGTTCACATTTCGAGTTGTTCCGTCGAGCTCCCGCTGGATTTGATCATCCCCAATGAGATGTAGGAACGTCGTCACCTCCTCGGTCGACCACGGTGTGCTTTTCTTATTAGACGTAGCCATTTTTGTAGCTCATCCGTTTACAAAATGCTGTTTATAAAAATGCTGCAAGCTTGCTTCTAAATATATATGCGACGCTAGGGATGAACTCGCGCGCGATCTTGTGACGATTCTCTCTGACCAATCAGCAGTCGAGAGTGTTGACGTCACTAGTTCAGCCCTGGCCCTGGTCTGAGGGAACCACGATTTTATGAGGCCGGAAAAAGAGGGAAAAAGTACCCGCTGGCCGGTACTAGGCTATATGGAAACGCCACCAAAAACCGGCCTGGCCGCTTGAGGACGGTTAAGGATGCTTAAACGGGGCTACCCGCTGCAGTGGAAACGCGCCATTAGTGAAGCCGTCCAAGGCCATAGACAAAATGGAACCACGTACCAACAAAAGGGACACAAGGTCATCAATGTCTCTCTTTACCATTGGCCTAATTGCACAACAAATTAGTGGAAAAAAATGTGGAGCACTAATCCATCATCATGTGAAATGTTGAGTTAATCTAAATAATTACTTATGGGTTGAAATCAAATTAACATTAACATTAGAACTAAAGTCAGTCAAAATTGGACTTGCACGGATCAGAATCTAAGCAATACACCATATTCCCAGCTCTGTAATGAAAAGGATAACAAGATTAGGTACATTACAGGAGTGTTAAAACACCCAAACATGCACACTTATCTTATTCTAGTAGAGATTAGAGGACAAGGTCTAATGTTGTGAACAAAATTATCAAGTCAAAGTTATTTTGTTTATTCTATGTTATGTACCACATTTAATTTAATAATTAATCTTGAATTACCAATAACTTTAAAGAGGCAACAATTTACAATTTGGATAAAGTGAATACTCATCCTAAGTGTGTGTGTGGGTGTGTGTGTGTGTGTGTGTGTGTGTGTGTGTGTGTGTGTGTGTGTGTGTGTGTGTGTGTGTGTGTGTGTGTGTGTGTGTGTGCGTGTGGGTGTGTGTGTGTGCTTGTCTGCCCAAGGTTTAAAACATTTGGGACAGCAGTGAAAATGTTATGAGAAACCATTTGTTGCTTAGATTAAACTCGAAGGAAGCTAGACTGGAACATTTTAAATAAATCAAAGCACTTGCACATTAATTAAATACATTTTACATTTAGCTCGAGCTGGGTTCAATACTTATTTAAAATTGGGCTCGAGTAGAACCCCTGGATTTGGCTTGCAACACAAAAGTGATACTGATCTAAAGAGATTGCCCAAGGTTTAAAACATTTATTATGCACACAATAAAAACTTCAACAAATATATATTGATCATGGCTTAACCAGCGACCTTTATTCTATTGTTCATAAGCGGTTTCAGAAAACTTGTCAGTAGTTTAACAACTGTTTTAATTGTAGTAATGTCTATGGAGACCAATTGGTTGATACAAGAAATAATTTGAAACAGTTTAATAAAGAATGTTAAACTAATTTTAAAACTGTAATTGAACTTCAACTTATATTAATTATCTGATTCCAGTGGCCAGTTGGAATAGACAATCAACAAAGTTTCCATTTTGCAGCAACAGCGCAAAAGGTTTCAACAACAATTAGTATTATGTCTGAGTCTAGTTCTGTCTTATCTGCTTTGTTTCGGAATGTGTTCAATACATTACGTTTTTATTCATTATTACTATACAATACATAGATTAAGAATAAATGAAACAAATAATACAACATTGACCTACAAAAACAGATTTTGCAACCCTGATCTCCTCAGGCAGGTCTCTGAGGGTCTCGGGCGCAGGACGGGGCATAGGGTTTATACAAGGTCACAAAGATATCTTAACATACCAGCAATACCATTTAAGAATGGATTCTTAAAGCAATATAATCTTATTTTCTTCTTACACCTACAGCGCACACCCTGAACAGTGGGCTTCTTGTTTACATTTCCTCTGCACACTCAGATCCAGGACATAAAAACACTCTTTTGCTATTTATTTTCATTTTGCAGCACATTTATACGACCAGAATTTTGCTTTACATCTTTATATTATTTATTTTTCTCAAGTCATTTACTTTTGATGAGATAACTAAAGGAAGAGGTTTTCAGAGGGGGTAGGGAATTATAGAAATGGAGCACCTACTCGCGCATCCACCCTTGTACAAATGCTAAGATCGTGCCTGAAGACCGTCCAAAAGCGATAACTAGCTTATCCTCTTGCGACAACCACTACTATAGTGGCGCTATGATCCCCCGACCAGCAGAACATAGACTTTTTTTCCCCGTTACCCTTTCTCTCCAAAATTAGCACAGTTAACTGTAGTCCTACACGACCAGCCTATACATCCGCCATTGAGTTCACCCCAACGATGAAAACACAGTTTTGTTTCTATGCTTGCTTGCCACTGCCCACCTGTGATCAATTAGCCTATAATTTTATGTATACACCCCGGACCGCCACCAGCACCTCTAGCCATTTATAGGGAACTGTGGCGCATCGGGTGATGTACGCATCTCGCGCTGCCCCAGCCTTGCCAGCAATGTAGAAGACGGTCACAAACAACGAATGCTTTTAGACCATTTCGTTTTTAATAGAGATGGTGGTGGTGTGAGTTAAAACTAGACAAAAGCTGTGACTTTCTCCCTCTCATCTGCACGGCTGCAGCCACCCAGACAGGGGAAGTATTTACACACACCCCCCCGGCTGCTGCTGGAGCCGTGCTCACAGAGGCAATGGAAGAAAATATCTCTGGCTGCTTATTTTTAACTGCTGTTTTGGCCGCTGAAACCCTCAGAATTCGGCGATTTGTCCAATACAAATCTTTTACATTGCTTTCAATTCACACAGAAGCCTTTCTTTAAGGTCTCTCTAAACATGAGCTGTGTATGCTTGTATGGCACTTCCGTCCCGAGCAGCACACACAGAGGAAATCAGCCAGGACTGAGTCCCCAGACACTGATCCCCTGGGTTTATTATCCCCAAATGTTCATTAACCAAAAACGAAACGCAGCCGCTCAGTTTCACAGGTAATTTTAGGATACCGTCAATCACAGATTCTGGTATGGCAATGTCCAAATGTAGATTTGAAAATCACACTTACCAGCTCTGAAGATCTGTTGGCATCCTGCCGACAACGCCAAATTGTAAGGGAAACTTCTGTGTAGCAATGCAGTGGGAGTCACCGACTCAGGAAAGAGACACGGGAAGAGCTGGAGCTTCGATGTCAAACACTGGAGGTTTATTTGGAGTTACGGCCGGAGAGTTCACATCACAAATCACAGCAGCCTTGGTGAGACTGCACGGGTGGGTTGCCACGTCAATTCTAAAGAACTCTACCTCAGACCCATGTATTTAGCTAGTTCTGAGAGCATCATCAAACTGCTGCATAACAAGATAAAATCATAACACCTCTATCAGCTGACGTCAACAGGCAGGAACATCAAATCATAACACCTCTATCAGCTGACGCCAACAGGCAGGAACAGGGAGACAGAACACTGAGAGCACAGCAGCCAAGGTTACGAGGTGCGTGTGCTCAGTCAGGACAGTTTGAACTGATAAACTGGGTCAACGTTATGGGCATTGGAAAATATTCCACAACACTACCGACGACATGTTTGTTTACTGTCCTTGCTTCACGGCCGCACACCATTTACGTCACAGCCAGGCATGAGTTAGGGAGCGCTGGATTTGTGAAAAACTCCCCTCTTCCTAAACCACTAATACCACAGTACTGGCAAAACGGGATGAGCCGAGGAAAAAAAACATGCTGCATTTCACTCCGTCTCTCATCATGAGGCGCATACACGCCCAGAGGATGAGAGGTGTGTGTATGCTGTCCACACGAGGCGTTATAACGGTGCTCGTGGATTTATTATGACCGTGTGTAGGAGGCATATCTGGGACAGAGGAATCTGCAGTTTATAAACCAATAGGATAAAAACAGCAGGCTTCTGCAGCGAATGAACCACCTCTGGAGTGTCCCCCTGTTGGAAGAGACCCAAGGGGATCATCACGTGACCAGCTGACGCCAACGCCGAGCAGCTGCGTAACGGAGAGGGCTGTGTGGGTTGTGACACGCCGGAGGAGAGCTGTCAGTTCCTCCACTCACTGCCGCGAGAGCCGCGCTCTGCTGGCTGAGTTTAATTCCACTCCAGATAAACGTTTGTCTGAGAGGAAAGAGGACAGCTCTTCTTCCAATTTATTATGAAACCCAGGCTTTGACAGATGCGATACGAGATGTACCGTCTGTTAAGCGACTTCCTCCCTGGAGCGAGCCAGCAAATAGCAGGTCGTCCAGAGAAAACCACACTCTCATCCCTCCTCTGTGTAGCGGCTCCAGCCTTCTCTACACAAAAATGGGAGGAGCCAGGAAATATCCGAACGGCAGACGATTGTCTGGTCTGATATTCCCTGAAATGAGAAAACGCAGGAATTTCCTGTGTTTTGGGATGATGGGTACGTGGAAGTATGCATCCTTCAGGTGGAAGTGAACCAGTCGTCCTGGTGAACACATTCCAGCACCTGTTTGATCGTCAGCATGTAGAATACTGACAGATCGAGGATGTCTCATTGCCCCAGTCTTTTTCGGGATTAGAAAAATAACGGGAGTGAAAACCCCTGATTTTCCTCCCTTTGAGGAACCCTGGAAATATCCTCTTTCAACAGGAGTTCCAGCAGCTCGGATTGGAGCGCAAGACATAGCTTCTGGGAGGACAGGAGTGTTTCCTGTATCCCATTGAAGTGTGTGGGGGGGGGAGAGGCGACCTGCAGGACGTATCTTCTGCTGATCAGCCTGCTCATACATCTGTCCATCAGACCCACGTGCTGCCACTCTGAGAAAAACTCTGCGCACGTGCTCGAGATGTGTTTTTTTGGTCGTCATGGTGACGAGCCATGCCAGAGCCCCTGCTGCCCGTGAGGCAACCCAAGGTGTGCTTGGACCGAAAGGGCTGCGTGGGGGCCTCCACACGCTGCGTCTCACTCCGACTCTCATCATGAGGCGCGTACACGCTCAAGGGATGGATGGAGGTGTGTGCAGTGCTGCCCACATGAGGCGTTTATAACGGCGCTCATGGGTTTATTAAGGCCGTGTGTACGAGGCGTATCTCGGACAGAGGAATGCCGCAAGCTCTGTAGTTTATTAACCAACAGGTTAAAACCAGGCTTCTGCAGCGAGCCCTGCTGTCTACTAATCAACAGATTAGTGGCAGCCGGCTTAATTAGCGCGCTCTGAAATGTATTAACCGACAGGTTAAAACCAGGCTTTAGCAACGAGCCCTGCTGGCTATTAACCGACAGGTTATAGGCAGCTGGTTTACACAGGGCGTGAGGCAACCCCAGGTGGGCTTGGACCGAAAGGGCTGCGCGGGGGCCTCCACACGCTGCGTCTCACTCCGACTCTCATCATGAGGCGCGTACACGCTCAGGGGATGGATGGAGATGTGTGCAGTGCTGCCCACATGAGGCGTTATAACGGCGTTCATGGGTTTATTATGACCGTGTGTAGGAGGCGTGTCTCGGACAGAGGAATGCCGCGAGCTCTCCAGGTTATTAACCGAGGTTAAAACCGGCAGGCTTCTGCGGCAAGCACTGGCGCCGCCGCTGGGGGCACTCAGCCTGGAATACTGCTCATTCCCCCGTTCTAGCCTATTTTAAAGTTAGTTTGGCCATTAAAATGCATTTTGATGTCATTTGATGCGAGAAATACGAGTTGTTATTTCATATTATGTGTGCAGTGGATGTACATGATCTTTAGTTTGCTCGTTATTACGAAGATTACTTCAGGAAATTGTGTCTATACAACGTTTTCATTGTTACCAAGGTGGTTGCTAGGGACGCTGCTATCGATATTATTTCTGTTATGTTGTGTAACAGTTTAATGGTGTAATCTTTATTGCTACCCCCTTCCCCGTCAATTTATAGTGTTGGTCCACAGTGCAAACGTATTAGTTTAACAAAATCCGCATTTAAAATTGTGGCATAGATGGGCCATTCTACCGAATTGGACCAAAGTAAGGTTGGAAATATTTTGACATTTTGTATGTTTTTTTCCCAAAACTTTTTCCATATATATTTTGTCCCATATCTAAATTACACATATCTAGTAAAAGAACCGTACATGTTTATATCGTATTTTCAGACTGTATTGGAATGTTCTTCCTCTACCAAAAATGGTCACTACCGAAACATAGTACATACACTGTAGTAAAAAGGTATTATATGATCCTGTTAAGATTGTTTTACCTTCCCTTCTCTAAATAGTATTTTAACAAATATTTCTTGAAGGTTTTCACAATTAAATCAATAAAAGTGAATTTTTAATCAAATTTCAAAGTTCAATTTATACAATTCATAAAAATCTTAATGCAATCTTTCTTTGTAAAATTCATAATACTGATCATATTGATTCCAGAGTTGATGATTGTTGAAATTGAACATACATTAAACCAATCAGTATCATATCATTTTAGTTGATAACTCAATATACTTTATTTTTTACAAAACATCCAGTGTTTCGGTAGTGACTGCACTGTTTCGGTAGTGACTGCACTGTTTCGGTAGTGACTGCACTGTTTCGGTAGTGACCACAGTATTTTGTTCTCAAGGTTGCATCATATTCCCTCAACCTTATTGCTTAATCTTAAGTCATTACTGCCTTTTGTTGGAAATATTACAAACACAAATGTTTTGGGGTCAATAGAATCATTTTATTTTTGAAGACATAACAATTGTTCATCCATAACCACTTAAAGTACACATAAAATAATTACCCAGGTGGGTTCAGAAGAAAACATTGACACAATTGATATTATGCTGTTGCTGTCAGGCTTCTGAACGCTAACCAATGTATCCCTGAACGGTTTGTAACGAATAGATTCAACATCTAAAAGAAAAATACACAAGAAAGTGATATGCACTAGAATCTGAACTGATCATGAACACACATTTCACCACTTGCACGCGCACAATTGTAACAGATCAGTTGGTTTTAGTACAAGTGCAGTGAACACACAGTAATACCCTTTCTACAGTAAATACTCACGTTTCCCAACACAAAGCTGACTCATGAGACCCTTTAAACACCATATCTGAATACCTGTGATATCGCCGTATCACAGTTAATCTGTCATTAATCTTAAAGAGAGAGCCGCATTTGTGGTTGAAGTCCGACCTCAAGTTAATTCTCTATGCACTTTAATTATCCTCTTACCTGTTATTTCCTTTGTTCACTTGAACACCCTCTAATCCAGTAACACTTGCCCACAAGTATACCTGTGGCTATATTTCCCCTTGAAGAGGTAGCTTTGGTGAAAAATAAACTTCATGCAGTGTTAATGTGGGGTTAGGGGAGGAATGGCACCTGATTTCATGCAATCAATCCGCTACTACTACTACTACTACACACGCTGGCTCAACCAAAGACATTCTTCTCTGCTGTTTTTCTTTCTAATCTCTATGCTCAGATTACCAGCTAGAGGGCCCGACCAGATGAGAGGAGTACCGGATGGCATGCATGCACGCACATGTGCCCAAACAAACACAAACACACACATACACCAGCTTTACAGACAGGCGACATCTATTGAAAATCCACTGCAGTACACTTTGGATGCTACCTAGCATGCATGGAAGACCGCAGTTCCATCTGGTACATCTATATAGTTTGAAACGGATCTTGGTGACACACAAATGAAATAAAAACACACCAACACACTGAAGTCATTACCTGAAAGCTTGTTTTTTGTTCTAAACCCAAAGAAAAACAACACCCTGCAGAGAATTCTGAGAGGATTCCCACATGACAGCCACCCAATAACACACACACACGCACATGCACACGCACACGCACACGCACACACACAGTACTGTATGTTTAAGGGGGTTTGTCAGACACCATCACAAATCAATTTACAAATTGAGTTTTTTACATACTGCGGCGAACACTCTTGGGCTGATCTGGACATGCCTCTGTGTTACATTTTCTGGTGGAGGGATTAAGGTGACAACCTTGTCCACTGTGTACCAGATATTGTCCTCTAGTCGCGGCCAAAAAAAACGGTTTCGCCCAATGTAGTGCATGACTTTGACCTCAAGGCCACCTGCAGACAGATAACGGACAAAAAAGGACATTGAGCGAGACATGATACGTTTTGCTTGTATTGCAATCTTGTAATACTATGAAGTTAAGTTTGATTAAAAGGGAATGGGAATATGAGAATAGAAGATGGCCAAGTGAGAATAAATTGAAAGAGAGAAATATCATGCAATGTAGCTAAATGTTGAAATGTGAGACAAAAAAGAAAATATGTACAAATCACCTTCTGCTATGTCTGCAATGATTCCCGGATATGGGTTATCGTCATATGTGATGACACACCACTTTCCAAGAAGGTCTTTAGTGATGTCATCAACTGGACAGAGAGTCCCTTCATACCCAGAGCTTGGGGTGGAATGGCTTCCATTTTCTGGGGCTGTTGGTTCAGATGTTCTCACACCTCTTCCAGGTTGTACTTGAGGTGCAATGTTAGTGGACGATGGGTGGAAACAGGGACAGATGGCCTCTCTGTTGCAGAAGCAGCTCAGCACTCTATAGTGGATCGTGCCAGGCGTAGTGCAGATAACCTGATGAATGCTTAGTGTACCTTTGATGGTGGTCAGCTCTTTTGGAAGGAGTGTGCTCACTCTGTTTATCTCGTCTTCCTCCACGTAGAAGAGCTTGACTTTTGTGAGAGGAAAGAGTGTGTCATAGAGGGCTTTTGCTGTGGGTATGTCAGTACCCCTGGCTACCTGTGAATCCGCAGTTTTCTTCATGGTGGCTCCAACGCCATCGGCAGGCCCTTTCCCGTGACCAGCTTCCAGGAAACTCCAGTTTACTGCGGTAAATCCCATCCGGAAAGGAATGGTGCTCAAGAGAAAGAAGTTCTTCTTTCCTCTATATTGCGTGGTCGGCCCATCACTGATGAAGAAGAGCTTTTTGATCCTTGCATGGTTCACTTTCAGGAACTGAAGAACTGGTTCAAGTTGAGCCCAAATGGCGGGAGGATCATGCTTCATGGATGGGGACAAGGCACAGAATGTCAGTGTACCATCTGTGGTGTACACAACAGCATTGTGCAGTGTAGTCTGCCTGTGGGATGCTCCAAAATGGACTTGCTGCACCTCCTTTGCATATTTGCACTGCCAGTTTTCTGCATAGTCAATGTGAATAATAGCTTTGTCTTCTTTCAGAGATTTGTGCAGGAATTGGAGCTGTGTGTACTGGTGATGGATGTTGAAGAGGTGCTTGCACACTTTGGCTTTCATTTCTCTCAAAATCTTCCAAAAGGTGCTCTGGGCTGCCCTCACATCTCTGTTTAACCGTTTTTGTCACAGTGATCTTTTGTCTTTCTCCGTCCTTTTCTTTTTCATAATCTTCTTTTTTCGTGAGCCACTGGTACCACCATGTGACTTCTGATGTACCAGTACTTGTTGTGTTTAAGAGAGACTTGTTCTTACATGAAAGACATTCCCTGTACATGCAAGCTTTAGCCTGAGCGTCACAGCACAACTCCTCTGCGACTTTGCTCAAGCTCGGTGACTTAATAATACCAAGGTGCTTGAGCCTGTCTGCCTTCATTTGGGCATTGTCATGCACAAATGTCTCCCTGTTGTTGATGTTTGGGGCAACAATCCAAAAAGGTATTTTCCTGCAGAAAAAGCGAATAGGACAGCTTCAGATGAGGCATCTCCAGCATCAACTTCTGATGCAGATTCAGCATTGTGTCAGAGAGGAACCTCTTTTGTTTCTTCTTTTTGAATCTTGTGATCGTTTCATTTTTCCCTGCTGATGCCCGACTATTGTCATCTCGACTTAAGAACATTTTGACTATCTCCATGGTCTTTTTATTACTACTTCTCTGATAGGTGAACCTCGATTGTGGCTTGTCTAAAGTCTTGTTTAACTCTCTGTGGGCGATACCTACAGTTTTTTTTAGCAAATTAACAAGTTTGTATTTTCTAAGCAATCTGTCTGAGACAGCTCTTCTTAATGCATTTTTCTCTTTGTAGCTGACAGACTTGTATTTTTTCTTAATTTGGTGTAGAAGTGTATTGTGAAAAAGAAGGGTCTTTCTGATATTAGCAGGAACTCTGTGCTTCTGTACATCCTTCCATGTTTTTGTTCTTGGGGAACAATTTGACCCATCTGATGTCAACTTCAACCTTAACCTCTGACACCTTTTTTTATACGATACGATACGATATTACTTTATTGTCAGATCAAGTCTGAAATTTGACTTGCATCACAGCAGCTCCATGTCCAACATCAACAGACAAATATGCATACACAAATACATGAAACACAAACATTTAACATAACAGCACAATCAGTGAGAGAAAAACATGCTCAAAGAGCCTTCAGCGTGCATTTGATCTGGGATTTAGCTCTGTATTTACTGTGAGGACTGACTGATGCACAAAGGAGTGCTTCAGTCTGACTTTATTGAATCGTGGGACCCTGTATCTCCGATTAGATGGTAGCAGTTCATATTCACTGTTCAGAACATAGTTTGGGTCAGAGATGATGTTGTTGGACAGCCTCACTAGGTTGTTATGATAGGCTGAGTCATAGAGTCTCTGACAGGGTTGACTAACAATCTTTGAGCAGATCTTTAACAGGTGGAGCAGTTTTGATTTTAACGCTGCTGGCAGACATTTGTACCAGGTAGTATTGCAGTACTGTAGAATGGACATGATCACAGATGTAAAGAACAACAGAAGAATTTCTCTGCTCGCGCCAAAAGACCTAAGACGGCGGAGAAAATAAATTCTTTGTTTTGTCCTTTTGCACAGATAATCAATGTGATCCTTCCATGACAGCAGATGGTCAATAATTACACCCAGGTATTTGTATGAAACTCCCTGCTTGATCTCATCTGTATGGATGACAATGGGGACTTTATGGGAGTCAGATGGTGAGCCAAAAATGATTTCCTCAGTTTTCTTGGTGTTGATCTCAAGAGCATTGTTATCAGTCCACTCGACCACCTGATTTACAGCCTGTTGGTGCAGCTTAGGGTCGTCTGTGTTACTGAGCAGAGATATTATTGCAGTATCATCAGAGTACTTAATGATGAATTGATTTGGTGTGTTGGTACGACAATCATCAGTGTAGAGAGTGTATATTTTGCTTCCCTCCGCTGCATGTCTTGGACTTTCTGCTCTAGCTTCTGTAATTTTCTGGAGCTACACATTTTTTCCTTTCTCCTTTTCTTGTCTGCAGGTCTATGTTCTGGTGTCTGATCAGCCTCGCTAGAAGTGCTAGGTGGTGTGGAAGCCCTGCAAAATGTCTCCATCTCGCTCTGTCGTTTCACAGACACCCTGTGCTTTTGCTGTCTTTTCCTCCATGATTTTCTGACCTTCCGTTGTTCCCTGTTCGATAAATCGCTGATACATTTCAATTTTCCTTTCGTTTTTATTTCTTTCCTTTTCTTTCTTACATATTCTTCGTGTTTCAGTGGGTCATCCCTCACTCTTTGTCTGTATTCTCTCAGCCTCTCTGATCCACTTTTTCTAATTCCTTTGGCATGTTGGTGTCTTATGATTCTCTCTCCCTGTACAATTTCAGACAGAAATTAGCATTATCTACATGTTTAAACTTTAGTCCACAAAACATAGCCCAGCTAATGTTAGCCTACATAGTTACTTACATCAGAAGACATAGACTAAACTGTGGTCACACTACTTAGGTATGTAGCCCTAAGCTAGCACTTTAGTAACAGGGCTGAAATAGAAGGGGATGAGGCTAGAATGGGTAATCTGCTTAGTATTTTGAGCAAAACACTTCATAGACTTGTTTTTTATATATCCAAGACCTATAATATATGCTTAAAAATACAATAATAGGAGAACTTTAAAACATTCATTTCAAAATAACCTGCTTACCATTCATTTTTGTCACTACCGAAATAATCATGTCACTACCGAAACTTAACCATATGTTTCGGTAGTGACTGTTTCGGTAGTGACGATTCTAGCTACATTTGAGCATAACTAAAGAATGCTAGCAACTACATGGCTAGCATACACGTTTTTGAAGAGGTTTACACACATAAAAACCTAATACTTTGCATAAAACCCCCAAAAAGTTTGCTTAATAGAAGAGAATATGTGTTCGGGTAGTGACAATTCTTAAGGTTACACACAGATTTCAGATTTTGGAACAGATTTATATCAAAAGTATGGGATCTAGCTACTTACATTCAGCCATGAGGGACAGGGATGCAGTGTCCACTGCCTTGTCAAAAATGCAGGGGTGTGGCTAAAAACCAGGCTCAGCCATTGGACTAAAACCCCTTGTGTTTCGGTAGTGACATGAAAACTGGGGACATGATTTTTTGAGTATAATTTTTTTATTAAAAGATGTAACCCACAATAAATCTAAATATTCCGACTTCTGTTTGAATGTAATCATAAAGATCTTCTAAATACACCATCGAACAAAAAAAAAAAAAATGTTTTAAGTGTTATTTACAGAACATGAAATGTAGATGTCAGGGTTGGGGACAGCTAACTTCCCAATAGAAAAGTACCCTATAAAATGATGTTTTGTATATATTAAGCTTTATCACTATCTAATGAATGCCTTGTGTTTAATAGAACATAACATATTCTTAGTAAATATCTATGTCTGAATACTTAATTGTTTTTGTTAAATAGTTTTTCTTGTTGTGGGACTGCACTTTGCACAAATTCGGTAGAATGGCCCAGATACGTTGCAATTCCCAGTCTCACATCTCACATCACATTCGTCATACACAAATATCGGAACAGACCGAAAACACTTTATTCCGAGTGTGCTGCTTTTTCTCTTTGGAGGTCATCACATAACGGCATTGTATATACACGGTTCGGCTGCATTTACATATTACATATCTGCCGTAGTTTCTCTATTTATAGAGCCCTGATGAGAAGAGTTCTAGACAAACATGAGGAACTGGCCGCCAACACTGAAAACGTGACATGGATCATAAATATATCAAGCCATTAACAACATCTTACATTTATTTTCACACAATACGTCTCCTTGCAGTATCAACACTAATTCGGCTGACTTTTATATTTGATCCAATTGGTAGATAGGCTGTATTTACACCATAAAGGTGCACAGCTGATAAAAGGGACACCTAGTGGTTAAAGCATGTTATTGAATTTCATTATTTTTATTATTAGATATTAATAGGATCCCTATAAGTATATTCATTACTCATTATTCTCTACTAATAGTTAATTAAAGACTGTATATAATGAACTATTTTGCACATCCCTTTCAAGATTTCAAGATTTTCTAAGGTTTATTGACATATCATATACACAACTACGGTGTAGTTACAGTATGCAATGAAATGAAAAACTTTGTGTATACCTCCAGCAATGTTAACTATGTTGAAGCACTTATTTAACTGATATTATACATATGCATTATACTCTTATATAAGATGTATGTAGATAATATAATACATGTGCAGAATACGACAGTTTAATGGTGGAGGTACACACATATTGATAGATGTCTTGTAATGCATTGTTGAGGAACCTGCGACCAAAGTTTTTCATCTCCGGCCTTGTCAGGTATTGAACAATCAATAAATATAGAACACAGAATTATTAAATATAAAACACAGAATTTGTGTGATTATACTAAATGATTTACAAATAAACACCACTTGCATATTTACAAACTGTTACACATGCTGATGTAACGCAAATGTTTCCAACTTGGGATCAATAAAGTATATCTTATCTTAAGATGATCGATGGCTACTGCCATATTTGCAAAATGTGCCTCTGAACCTTGACAAGTGCATGTTTCAGGCTTATCAATGAACAACAGGAGGGGTCACAAACATAAGACCAGCTGTTAAATAAAGCTCTTCTGACCTTAGCTGGCATGTGGGTATATATTAATGCTGCCCATTATGGGCACAAGCAATTTTCGCTCATTTATTAATTATATGTTTTACATTTGAGTGTTTCCTATCCCCTAAACCTCCAGGGATGTAAACAGTTTAATACTGGCCACTTCTTATTATGGGAAATACGAAAACATCTTTTAAAACTACAACTCCCAGTAGAGACGTGCCATAAAACATGTTGCGAACGGTTGCGAAACACAATAGCCAGCATGTGTAGTTCTGGGGACAGGGTGGGGGAGGGGGGGACGGGGTGGACCCGTTCAAATCCAGTTTTGGACAGTCTGCCGTGGTTCCATCCCATTTCAAGTGCTGTTCGACGCTCGGCACACTCTCCAATCACAGAGCTTGAGGACTATCACGGGGTTTGTCAAGCGAAGCGGAGAGAATACTTACTTCCGGGTGTAATATTCTCTAAAGCAAATGAGCTGCTCCGACCCTCGGTCCTGACGGACTCCAACTTGTGTTTATTAATCAAACAAATAAATAAACACAAGGATAATTATGTGTTATTGTTGAGTAAATGGAGAATTGCACAGGGGAAAATAACGTATCTATGCCACAATTTTAGATGCGGATTTTGTTAATACAAAATATAAATATATGCTAATACGTTTGCGCTGTGGACCAACACTATACGTTGACGGGGAAGGGGGTAGCAATAAAGATAACACCATTAAACAGTTACACAACATAACAGAAATAATATCGATAGCAGCATCACTAGCAACCACTTTGGTGACAATGAAAACGTTGTATAGACAAAATTTCCTGAAGTAATCTTCGTAATAACTAGCAAACTAAAGATCATGTACATCCACTGCACACATAATCTGAAATAACAACTCATATTTCTCGCATCAAATTACATCAAAACGCATTTTAATGGCCAAACTAACTTTAAAAGAGGCATTTTACACCGAGAATAAAACGAAGTTCGGCCATGTTTTTTTTTTCTGCAGGGAGAAATGTGAAGATCACGTGACATAGCACATTTGCCTACCATTGGAATGAATGGTGAAAAAAAACTTAGGGATCTTACAATTTCAGAGGCGTTTTTGTAGAAATACTACGTCCTACGTTGTGGACCAACGTAGTTATTACACGTTTTTTTGTGAGACTGGGTTGGGAATTCACCTACACCCCTTGACATGGGTTTTCCATAAACAAACTAAATATACGTATTTTATGTACATTTTTTTTATATATATATTTTTAAAGGCAAAATCAAGTGTCCTATTCACAAATGAGGCAAAGTCTTTCCACAGGCCTCTCCAAAGTACTGGATTTTGTTTTAACCAGTACTCTACGAACCAGTCCTTTAGAGTCTATGATGGTCTGCACGACTCTTCCCAGAAGCCACGAGCTCCGAGGGGCGTTGTCGTCCAGGATCATGACAATGTGCCCTGGTGCTAGATTCTGCTTCACTTTAGTCCATTTTTGACGCTCCTGTAGGTCAGGCAGGTACTCACGCACCCACCTTTTCCAGAACAGGTCTGATATGTACTGCGTCTGCTTCCATCTGCGACGTGTGTAGTCATCCTTGCAGCTCAGTCCTGGAGGAAGCAATGGCTGTTTCTTTAATAACAGCAGATGATTTGGCGTCAGCGGTTCAATGTCATTTGGGTCATCAGATGATGTGGTTAAAGGTTTGTCATTAAGTATGGCCTCAACTTCACACAACACAGTCTGGAGACACTCGTCGTCAATTGTTTGTTCATGAAGGACAGACTTTAAGACCTTCTTTACGGATTTTACCTGCCTCTCCCATACTCCACCGAAGTGAGGTCCAGCAGGAGGGTTGAAAATCCACTGGATTCCTTTCTGAGCAAGAGCTTCCTGCATTTTGGCTTGATTCCACTGCTGCATAGCTGCCCATAATTCTTTGTCTGCGCTGACTAGGTTGGTGCCGTTGTCGGATCTCATAAGCGACACTTGGCCCCTTCTGCACATGAAGCGACGCAGAGCATTTATACAGGAATCTGTGTCAAGTGTGTGAGCGACCTCTAGGTGTATGGCTCGGGTAGTCATACATTAAACAATACTCCATATCTTTTAACGATGCTGCGACCTCTTTTGACCTCTATACTGTAGGCCCAAAATAATCCACACCTACATTGGTGAAGGGTGGGTTTGTTTGGAAGCAGTCTGTCTGAAGGTAAATCTGCCATCTTTTGTCCTTGACTCTTTGCCTGTAATTTTTTGCATGTCACACACCTAGACAGGATTTTTCTACTGCCTGAATTTTGCAGCAGGAATCCAAAATCTCTGGCGCAGACGGGAAAGCATGTAGTTTCTTCCTGAATGTCCGACCTTTCGTGTATATCTTGCAGAAGCAGCGTTGTAGGATGCATGTTGTTGGGCATGATTATGGGGTGCTTTGATTCTTCGGGCATAGCAGATTTACTGAGTCGACCTCCAACTCTCAGAACGCCATCCAGCAGCACTGGGTCTAGTCTCCGAATGGGACTATTACCTTTGACCAGTGTTTTTTCGTTTTTTAGAGCAGAAATCTCTGCCGGGAAAACTGCGGCGTTGACAGTAGCGGATGATTTCCATCTCTGATTCGTTTAAGTCCTCCACAGTAAGGAGCCCCATGCTTAAGGTGACTTCATACTGCTGCGTTTTCTTTTTCTTTTTGGCCCTTTGCCCGTTTTAATCTTCGTCGTCTTTGTGGATACGCACCTCCAATTCTTGACGTCTTTTACCTAGAATCAGGAGACCTTTTCTTAGTCTGAGCATCCATGCGATGGCACTTTTCAGACGATACCAGCTTGAATAGTAGCGCATTAGCTTGTCCAATGCGTCTATGCCTTCAACAACGTCTATACGGTGCATGAAGACAGGTTTTCTCACCTCATTGTCCTCCTCAGGGAGTTTCACACTGTCCTGTTTTTCAGGCCATTTGTAGTCTGGGTCTTTTAGGATCGCTGGTCCTTCCATCCAACTCTGTCTGGCCACAAACTGCTCTGCTGTGATACCACGAGAGGCACAGTCAGCTGGATTTTCTGCGGTGTTGATGTACCTCCATTGATCCACCTTTGTTTCTTCATGTATTACAGCAACCCTATTGGCCACGAAGGTCTTTAGACGTAGGGCCTCATTTGGTATGTACTTCAAGACTGCAGTACTGTCGATCCAAAACACTGATTATTGTAGTTCTAACTGGAGCTCCTTTCTGAGCAGTCTGTCCATCTTTACAGCTAGTACAGCAGCAGTTAACTCCATACGTGGGATGGTAGTTTGCTTTAGTGGAGCGACCCTTGCCTTTTCCATCATAAAGGTACAATGCACAAGGCTTTCCTTGTTTTTCAGCTTCAGGAATGACACCGATCCATAACCACTCTCACTGGCATCTGAGAAGTGGTGTAGCTGTGCAGTAGCAATACTTCCAAATCCCTCAGGCTTGATGCACCTCCTAACTAAAAAGTTGGAAAGCTGTGGTAGTTGGCTTAACCAGGTGCTCCAGTATTGTGCAAGCCCATCAGGAATGTCCTCATCCCATGTAAGCTTTTCCTTGCATAGTTGCTGGAGAAAGATCTTAGCTGGGAGCACAACTGGGGCAAGGAATCCTAGTGGGTCATAGATGGAGCTTACCACTGACAACACTCCTCTTCTTGTGGCTGCTCTCAGGCTGATGTTGACTCTGAACTTGAATGAATCTGATTCTATGCACCAAAGGATGCCGAGTGCTCTTTCGACAGGCAGGGCCTCTTTAGCCAGATCTAGGTCTTTTACTTCCTTGGCTCTTTCACTCTCTGGAATAGTTTTCAAGAGGGCTCGGCTATTGCTTGTCCATTTGGTAAGGTGAAAGCCTCCTGAGGTGCACAAGGACATGAGGTTTTTGCTCAGGGCAATGGCTTCAGAGTCACTACTGACCGACTTTAAAACAGTCATCAACGTAGAAGTTCCTCAGAACTGTCTCTACGGCCTGAGTTGATGCCGCAGTCCTGTTTTCTTCTGCTGCTCTTCTTAAGGCAAAGTTAGCACAGCTGGCAGACGAGGTGGCGCCGAAAATGTGTACAACCATTTTGTAATCAACCCTTTCTTGTGTGAGGTCTCTATTAGGCCACCACAAAAAGCGTAGGTGGTCTGTATCCTCTTCTGGGACTCTGACTTGGTGGTACATGGCTTCTATGTCTGCCATCATTGCAACATGCTCTTGTCTAAAACGTGTCAGGACTCCGATGAGGGAGCTTGTAAGGTCAGGACCCTGAAGCAATTCGTTATTGATTGAAGTTCCATGGAAACTTGCGGCACAGTCAAAGACCACCCGGAGTTTTTTCTTTTGTGGGTGGTACACACCATGGTGTGGGATATACCACACTCTGTCGTCTTGCCGGCTCAGTTGTGTCTCTGGCACCTTGACTGCATATCCCTTGTTTAGCAGGTCACTAATACAGTCCTGTGTATTCCTGGTGGAATTCTGTTTTTTGGTGAGTCTCTTCTTTAGGTTAATTGCTCTCTGCACTGCAGCATACTTATTGTTGGCAAACTGACCAATGATGTCTTTGTAGGTAGATTGATGTAATAATGTCCTTCCGCATGATGGATTGAGCTGGACACAGAGCTGATGAATTTGTTGTCTTCTCGTGACATTTCCAGTTTGTCGCTGTAGCAATGCTCAGGAAAGTCTGGCATTGTATTGCTGTATGAGTAGCCTTTCCACAGTCTCTACTGCAATCCGGTTGATTGTGACTTGGTGCTGCTCACCGTCCTCTGGCTCACTGCCTTGTTCTTTAAGTGGGGCCGTTTAATAGTCCAGCCAAGGACCGTCTTTACGGCATATGGGCCGTTGTTCTGACTGTGAATGACTTTCCATGGCTCGAAAGCTTCATACACTTATTTCCAATTAGGAGTCCTATCTCAGCACCGATGCACGGCAGCTCTACTTCCTGAAGGTGTGGCCATTTTTCAATGTCTTTCTGAAGAGGAATATGATCCTTTGTTTACTGGGATGCTCTTTTGCGTGAAAACCTTTTTAAACTGATAAACGTATCTTCTTTGATTCCACAGACCTCCAAATCTCTCAGCAGAGAACTTTTCACTTGTTTGGTTTGAGCTCATTGTTGTTAGGACAAGCTGCGCTCCTTTTCCCTGCAGGTTTAGCTGCCTTGCTAAAGAGTCTGTGCAAAATGTTGCCGAGCTCCCCAGGGTCCACGAAGGCGTAGGTTTTCACAAGCTTGCTTCCTTTCTTTGCTTTGATGTAGACTGGAAGAAATAGCAAGAACACATCTATCTCCTCCGGCCACTTCACAGGTAGTAGTCTCCTGGTTTAAGCTCACCAGTGCACTTGAAACTACTGTGTTGTCTGACCTGGCCACCTTTTGGCTTTCTGCACGTGCATGATTGGAAACATTGTCTTTTTTGTGAATGTGCAGCAAGCTTGGGTGTCTTTCTGAACATGTTTGGCATGTCATTCTCTTTTGCAGTCTTTACTCACGTGCCCTTTAACTAGGCATCCAAAACATAGTCCAGATTTCCATATAAAATCCACCTTGTCTTTATGAGGTTTTTCTGCAATCTGATGGCACTCCAATAGTGCGTGGTCCTTTTTGCAGAACAAACATGGCCTCATGAAGGCAACATTACTTGACGTCCTGCTATTTACTGTCAGTGGTTTGTAATTATCTTGCTCTGTTGATGTGGCCACACTGGTTTGCAAAGATGCTTCTTTTTAATCCTTTCACTCCTGGTATTTTCTCCATTTGTAAAACGTTCCTGCTTTTCGCTTCAGCAGCAGATCCCTGCAGGTCACCAAAGAGAGGGTCAGCCAGGATTTTGGCTTGTTTATCCACAAAGTCGACCAAGTCTTTGAATCTCACTCTTCTCTGGCTCCTTTCTTGGATCTTGAATGCCAGCACCTTCCATCTTTCTATGAATTTATAGGGTAACTTCGAGACGATAACTCTCATATGTGTAGGGTTATCCAGCTCCTCCATGTAATTCACATCCTCCAGGGCGTTTCTGCAATTTAAAAGGAATAGGGAAAACTTGTTGAGTGCTTGTGAGTCCTCTGGTTTTATTTGCGGCCATTTTAGCACCTTTTCCATCAAAGCGGTGGCAATCTTCAGTGGGTTGCCGTAGCAGTCTTCTAACATGTCCATGGCTCTCTGAAAACCACGGTCGGGGGGCATATGCTGGCAGCTTTTTACAATGTCTTTGGGATCACCTCTTGTATACTGTTCCAGGAAGTACATCTTATCTGCAGCATTGCCTGTTCTGGAGCTGACTGTGTGTTGGAATGCCTTAAGAAAAGATCTGAAGTCGAGCAAGTCACCATAAAAAACAGGAATATCACGCTGTGGGAGAAGGGCGAGCTGCTGATGTTTAACAAGCATTTCTGCTATATCAGTCTGCTTCTTGAATACTTTGCATATGTCCTTTTCATAGTCACTTTGTCGCTGATGTGCCCCACTGGCTAATGTACTTGAGTCCAGAGCCTTTGGTGCTTTAGGTCTAGCTCTAGGTGCTGAAATAGACCTATCTGATGGGTTTACATGACTGCTTGGGATTAGTGGATGGCTGTGTCCTGCTTGCTCTTGTGTGTCTTCTTTCTGCCGTGTGTTTGCATTGTCCAAATACGTGTTCATTGCATCACTCTTATCCTGTGCGTCATACATTTTCATTTTAGCATTTGACACTGCTAAAGCTGTTTTCATTTTCAGCTCTTCTTTCTCAGCCCGAAGATGTGCCTCCTTAACTGCCAAGGCTTGACTTTGCTTTAGCGAGGCAGCCTTGGCTTCCAAAGCTGCATGCTTTACTTCCTCTCTTAAATCGTGCTGAGGATGCTGTTGAAGCGGATGAAGCCCTGCTAGCTCTACTGGATCTTGACACCACAGATACACTGTCCATATGAGAAACATCATCAATGCAGGCTTGTGGTATTTCTTTGCAATGCTCCTCACAATTAATCCACACATCAGATTATTTAATAAAGTCCTGAAACCTCTGAGATTTAGGCTCAAACCAGCTCTCTTGATCATGGCTCTTTTCTTCTTCGTCCATAAAAAGCACAACTGAGCAGTTACAGTCTTTAAACTCTTCAAAGATTACCTTGAAAAGTCTCATCTTTGAGATAACTTCCATCAAGTTACAGGTGTTTCCCATTAAAGGCTCAACTTCATTCATTTTGGCAATGAGTTGTCTTAATTTACCTCTCCTTGCATTGATGCAGAGCTGTAGCCGCTGCTTCATGACCTTTTCTGTTGGTTTTGCTGCCCTCTTGTGGGCGTCGACCGTAAACGCACCCTCAGTGGCGCTGTCCTCCGACATTATTCAGCTGGTTTGGCTGAACAAAAGACAACAGCTTTTTTACCAAGTGGCTCGAACTCCAACGGAAAGGCATGCAGAGTAGCGTGACAGCCTGCAGTCCATGTCCACACGGTAGGTAGAGGATAATCCAAATGGTCCTTTGCTCAAGTAGCCACGATCAGATCCACTTCGTTTCTGCCGCGGCTCCAGTAGCGACGATCAGATCCACATCCGACAATTCCAGTGATTGTCGGTTCCTACACGCTAGTAATCCTCACGACGTTGTCGGTTAGTTTTTGACTTAATGTAGTGGCCAATTGTCCAAAGAAAATCCATGTTCAAAGGCCATTTAGTCTAGGAGGCGAGCTCGAGTATTGACTCGCGTATATTCAAAAAATCCGATACCTTGCTCGTTCCATTCAGGTGCTTTATTGAGAGGCTCAATAGATCAGCTGGCGGCCCACTGCCGACGTGCAACATGTGCACGGTATTTAAACAAATAAACAAACAAGATCCATTGGTCATACGGATGTGTGCGGTCAAAAACTTTTTCCAACTGCCTCTCTAGACTTCCTGCTGTGTCATGCTGGCAGCGTCATTTATACCTGAGCACGCCCCTACTATTGCTTTGTATAAATAATAACAAAACATAAACTAGAGCTGTCCATAAGCAAGATGACACGTTACAAAAACAGTATAATAATAATTCATAGTTATTCAGCTCATTTAAGTTAAAATTAAAGAATATTCAATTGGCTCACAAAACCATAATTCATTACCATAAAATAATGTGCCTAAATGGCTCTTACAGTCGTCATGGTGACGAGCCACGCCACTGCCCTCGCCGCCGCTGCCCGTGAGGCGAAAGGGCTGCGAGGAAGCCTCCACACGCTGCGTTTCACTCCAGCTGTCATCATGAGGCGTGTACACGCTCAGGGGATGAGTGGAGGTGTGCGCAGTGCTGTCCACATGAGGCGTTATAACGGCGCTCATGGATTATTATGACCGTGTGTAGGAGGCGTATCTCGGACAGAGGAATGGAATAGGAATAGGTTAAAACCAGCAGGCTTCTGCAGGGAGCCCTGCTGTCTACTTAATCAACAGATTAGTGGCAGCTGGCTTAATTACCGGCTCTGCTTCCTCGGAGGCTCTCGCGGAGCAGACCAGGAGCCTCACTCCCTTTTGACTCGCCGCCGGGAGACCCTGTCTCTGGGGTGGTGGGGGAGCGGAGACGTGGGACGGAGCCCCTGCAGCCGCCGAAGGGCGAGTCTGATGCCGAGGCGTTGGTGCCGCTATGGGCGCTCAGCAGGCTGGAGCCAGCTGTACATGCTGGCGAATGCCGTCCGCCTGTTCCGCGGCCGTCTTCATGGACTCCACCATGGCGTGGAACTGGGGTCCGAACAGCCCGTCCGGGCTGATTGGAGCGTCCAGTAGCACTTTTCTGGCCGTCTCCGTAACAGACGCCTGCTTCCACCAGAAGTGGCGCTGGATCTGTGTCACCCACGTGGAAATCCTCGCCTGAGAGACAGCAACGGACGCGCACAGAATGAGCGCCGTGCTGGCCGCCTTGCTGATTTCCTCTGCCTCGGTGGTGGACCGCTCTACCAGTGTCACCACCGAGTTGGAGAGCAGCGCGATGTTATTCGCCGCCGCGTTGTGGTAACGGAGAGGGGGAAAGCATGTTCGGCCGCCAAGCTGGCACCCTGCTCCGACTCTGTCTCCCCCGTCCGGAGGAGAGGAGGGAGGGGAGAACCGCACGGTGAACCGTGGAGGGAGGCGGGGCAGGAGTTGCTTTTCTTCGGACTCCTGCCCGGCACTCGGCCCCAGGGACACGAGGCCCCGTCCGCGGCTCGTAAGCCTGGACGTGCCAATCGTCCTCCTCGGCCGCAGCAGCAAGAGCGTCCGCTCTCCGCTTCCTGTCGCCCGAGGGGAGACGGCCGCAGTGTGTGCATGCTACCTGCTGGTTTAGAGCCACGTACGCGTGCTCTGACCCCAGGCAGGATTCACATACTGCTTTTATCTCTGCTGGTCATAACTCATTATGAACCCAGAGCCACATGAGGGACAATCGCGGACGCAGTTGTTGCCAGGGGCGTCGCCTGGACCTGGAAACATTCGGGGCTTAGCCCACAGTGGCGGCGCTACAGTCGAATTTTCTACTGCAGTTCCTAAATCAGTTCCCCAGTTACCCATTGACTCTTGTCTGTTCTGATGTTCCTGTTCATTGTTGTTCTTATCTGTTGTATCTCCTTCTTGTGTGTCCCTTTCTCCTGTTCTCCTTTCTTCATCCTCTACTCTGTTTGGCTCATCTGTGATGACTGTGTACGTAAAGACAAACAAGTATTTTAAGTCAATCAGTTTCCAGATCTGTCAAATAAATGAATTTCAAGATACACAAATGTGTCTTGATGAAAATCAGTGTCACCACACTGTCACAAAATGTAATACTAACCAATTGAAAATAGTTACATTTACATTGGAAACCTCTTGTAGATATCACTGTTAAGAGTAGTTATCTGCCAATAGGACAGAATCATTCCTATACAAATGCAGTTTGAGTAATTCACTTAATATATTCACATAACACTTTAATATAGTCATTTTCACTTAATACTCTAATATAGTCATCTTTCTGCATTCAAAACTAAGGAAAGCTGTACAATTTGACATGATAATGAGGAAAAAAAGCCTCCGACAATGCAGATCATTTTTTGATCATATCAATTTTAAGATGCGGGTCAAGGCTTAATATTTGGGAGCATAGTGTCCCTTCCCTAGGACTCATGAATCAGGATCAACTGTGTACTACTGTAAGGTAGCTTCATGTCGAACACTGACAGTAAGTCAACATTTCCCAGAGAGCTTTCTTTTAAATCACCAGGTAACGCTAAAAAACACAACATTTATATTGTATGACAAAGTGTTTATTTAATATATCTGGCTAGCTATAGCTACTTGCTAACGGTTTAGCTTACCCGCGCGATTCAAAGTAATGTCAACGTAGCTGTAATTTATGCTTTGCTTACATGTTCGCATAACTTGTAAGTTTACTGACAGATACATACCTTGTTCACCTGGCTCAGGAGGTGGCTCTGGGGTTGTTGTGTGAGCCACCACTTGAGAATTGCCGTCTTTTTTATTAACAAAATGTCTAATGTCCATCTTCAGAATCTCCGCGTCCGGGGCTGACAGTTTAAAGTTTAAACATTGTCACAGAGGAGAGGCCTACCCCAGGCGACGCCCCTGGTTGTTGCTCATGATGATTGTCAATTGCTGTGCTTCAGTAACTGTGCTGGTTTGCTAAAGAAAAGAGGGAGCAGATTGCCGGCCCTCCTTCCTATTTATACCAGAAGGAGGCCCGAGGGTGGGGCCCACCTTGCGGGTGGGCGTGGACTACAAGTTTTCAGTGCTGCGCGGGGGCGCAGGGGGATTACCCAATAGCGATAGCCTTAGAGGGCGAAGCCATATACGAAATAGAACGATGGAGAAACTTAACAAGAGTTTCAGAGTTTCAGTGTTTCTGCCATAGACTGTATACAGTGGGGCAAAAAAGTATTTAGTCAGCCACCAATTGTGCAAGTTCTCCCACTTAAAAAGATGAGAGAGGCCTGTAATGTTCATCCTAGGTATACCTCAACTATGAGAGACAGAATGGGGGGAAAGAATCCAGGAAATCACATTGTAGGATTTTTAATGCCAGTGCTAGGTTGATGCTTAGCTAAGCTAACTATGAAACACTTTAACTGACAGGACTCAGGATCAACTGTGAGGTAGCTTCTAGCTTCATGTCGAACAGTAAGTCAACATTTCCCAGAGAGCTTTCTTTGAAATCACCAGGTAACGCTAAAAAACATTACATTTAGATTGTATGACAGTGTTTATTTAATTAATATATCTGGCTAGCTATAGCTACTTGCTAACGGTTTAGCTTACCCCCCGCGATTCAAAGTAACGTCAACGTAGCTGTAATTTATGCTTTGCTTGTATGTTCTCATAACTTGGAAGTTTACTGACATTTACATACCTTGTTTACCTGGCTCAAGTGGTGGCTCTGGGGTTGTTGTGTGAGCCACCACTTGAGAATTGTCGTCTTTTATAAGAACAAATGTTCTTATGTCCATCTTCAAAAACTCTGAGTCCGACTGACAGTTTATTTTAAACATTGTCTGGTCTGGTGTCTTGCCTCTGTTGCATTCACTGAACACGGGAAATTACAATCCTGCCGTCCTCTCTTGTGTCATGATGAGGTTCAGGTAAAGCACAGTTACAGTAATGTATTATATTATTGACTCAATAATATAATACATGACTTTGAGAGTAGGCAATCTAGGCATATTAACACAATTAATTAAACATACTTATCACGGCGACGGTGTACTGAGATTTTTTTTAAATAAAAAAATAACTTTTTTTTTGTTGCTAGGGGCCCTAAGCGGCCGCTTATGTCGCTTAATGGGTCGGGCCGTCTCTGGTCTTTCGGTCCAATCTGCCAGACGGAGGTAGGTTCTTACGTGATTGATTGATTGATTGATTGATTGATTGAAAAGTTTATTAACAGCTTGTATATTGGGTACAGTACAGTACAGCTCAAAACATACAATTGTTAAGGGGATGCAGACCAGAGAAAGACTTTCGTCTTGTTTACATCAGGGTCCCCCATTTCCAATTCAATTGACGTACCGGGTTTGCCGTTAGTAATGCGTGTATAGACGCAGTTCCAGCAGCTAAGTGTTTCTTTTCCGAGCCATTGAGAAGGTAGAAGTCACTATGGGTCTCTTTTTCTCCGCGTTCACTTCTCTCCACTTCTGATTGGTGTTGCTTCATTAATGAATTGAGGTAAGAGTCCGTAATCCATATTAGCAGGAGGAGGAAATGTGCACAAAACCGTGTTGTTTTGATTCTATGGCGAGAGCTCTGAGAAATGCGACTGTTCATGGCGGTGAACATGGTGAACGCCATGTCATTCAAGCTGCCTGCCCGGAGTTTGGTGAGCTCTCTCTCTGCAAGCCTGCCATAACATCGTCTCCTATAGGCAACTTATATCTCCACACTTTCACCAGATGACATGCTGTCAAATAATATTACAGACTAGAATATTTCAGAATTATGGTCCAATAGGAGTTTCTCACAGAGGACGGTCACAGGTGTGAATGATAAAATTAATGATGGCTGAATTTCATTTTGCTGTTACAGTTTATGGCGTCTGGTGTTGTGTATGCTGGCTCACCGTCACACATGCCATGGTTTAATGGGACACTTCAATAGAACAGAGCCATCGTTAATGTTATTAATAACACCATATTTTTTCTTTGACAAGTTAGCTGCAAGTCAAAGAAACACCCAGACAATTTAGAATAAACAAATGACAACTAAGTTAAAAATGCAACCCTGTAAACATCTAATTGTAACTGACAGGCACACGTTCTTCAGTAGGACTCATTTACACATTAAAGGTATATGCTAATGTCTTTCAGTTGGAGGCTGAAAAGAAAAGAGGAGAAGCAGGCTGTCTAGTCCATCAGTGCAAATTAACCTAACCGAAAAAGAAGTAGGGAGGCTGCACTATCACAGTTGGAATTGAAGTTTGTGATCAAACAGTATGGGCTATTGGCTTTAATTAGGCCTAACTGCCTTTGGCTGTATTTGCAGTTTTGGCAATGATATCTGGGAAAAAACTCCATGAGCAGGGAGCGTTAGTGCTCACTGCTTTGCCATCTCGGGCACAGCAAACGGTGTTCGCTGCACAAAGATAGCTGAGGAAACAACTGGAGGCCAGGCAGGCGTCCAAGTACATTAAAGATTATAAAGGTGAACTCAGATCAGAAGGTTTGAACAGGTAAAAGGCGCTTTTCAAGTGAAGAGTTGGCAATGATAAAGGTTGAGCTGAGACAGAAAAGTAATCTGTCATCACTCAACAGTGGGCATACGTAAGGTCCGATGATATGTGCATTCTTAGCAACGGTCCACTATACAGAAATAACTGTTGAATGTCCAGATTGACCAATCAAAATGGATTATTCAACTAAGCTCTCTAATAAACACAGATAAAAGCATAATGCTAGCACTGCTTTGTCCCATTGCGCTACGTTTACCTAATTCATTTCTTGGCAGGAGTAGGTGTTAGTGTTTCATTTTTCATTATTTTTATATATATATATATATCCATCTGAAAGGAAAGGGGAGTAACATCTGTCTGAAGTGACAGTTAGGGTGGAGGTGCTGCTACCTGTCTATCTAAAGTCACAGTTAGGGAGGAGCAGTGGCGACTGGTCATTAGGGGCAGGTGGCACAGCCCCACCTAGTGTCAGCAGAAAGTATTAAAAATAATGATACAAAAAAATAAATAAAAAAATATATAAAATATATTTTAAGATCATGTTTAATCATCTGATTTGTCTGTACATTGCTGTTTTAGTCTATGTTCTTCTAATTAGTGTCTACAGTGTGTGCCTATTGAGCTGTTTAGAGCCATGTGGGACAAAACCCGATCATGCCCCTCCCTCTCACTGTCTAAGTCAATGGTGACTGTAAAAACTACACTGCGCATGCTCAGAGTATTTTCCTATTTAATGTGTGTGGCAAAAAAATAATGACCATAGGGGCATAGAGCTGCCATTCCCACCATACGTCATCTCACATAATTCAGAGCTGATTGGCTGTAAGTACGTGTATCGCAAAAAGTGTGGTGTGTGAAGAGGAGACGAGAGAGCTGCAGTGACGCATCCTAAAACCCGAAAGTAAGCTGCGCATGGCTTCCCTCCACAAAAAAGCAATGAGATTTCTCCATAGGATTTTAGAAAATAGCTCCAAATAAGATCTGTGGGAAACGTACTTGTTAGATAAATGCACGTTTTGTTCAGCCGGATAATATCCACATGTCTACCCTACTTTTATAATTTTCGAATCATAAATCTATTGATTAGATTAGATTTATGATAGACTTTTGAAACTACAAGAAGATAAGGAGGACTTTTACAAAAAAGTGATAGAGATTTTTGTCCAGAGGGATAGGCAAATGGACTTAATCTTCAAGTCAAGGTAAGACTGCAATTGTATTGAAAATGTACGGAGCCCCCTAGGGGACATGGAGAAGAAAAAAATAAATAATTTGAACAGAAAAAAAAAAAAATGTTTTGCGAGATATCGCAAAACCTTTGCGAGATCTCGCAATATTTTTCATTTAGTACTTCCTGGTCAGTTCGGCTGCTACGGCAACACAGAAACCACAACAATGGAGTGGTTCATCGATTTTACTTTGAGCTTGGCCTTAAATATAAAGATATAACATCAGTGCTTGGCAATAGGCACGGGTTTCACACATAGACTGTATATATAAAGGGTTTTACATAAGTGAAGACACCTCAAGAAAACACTCAGAGCGAGGGAACATGCACGTTCCTCTGAGCTGAGTTATTGACAGATTCGAATTTCGCGGATCAATAACTCATGAACATAAGGTTGTAAAAATACAAACAACATGACTTTACAATCATAGCAAGGTAGACAACGAGCTACAGAGTCGTTTTTATCAGAACAGTTCGATACGCGCCGTCATCCGAGCTAAACATCAAGAATTGGTCACAATCCGCAGCTGGAGGAGAGAGGAGTGCTTAGGGACCGTCTACAAACTGCAACGGGGTTTTGCGAGATCTCGCAAAGGGGTTTTGCGAGATCTCGCAAAGGTTTTGCGATATCTCGCAAAATGATATGAAAACTTTAGTTTAACGTTACACTTGTTAACAATACGTGATGTCCACGTTGGTAAATGTTACATAAATGAACTCATTTTATCCGTGACTTATTTTACAGTGGTAACGTTAATTAGCTAGTTATTAGCTAGCTAGCCAGCAGCTAGCATACCACCATGCGGGCCCGGTTCTAATTCAACTTCAAATTTTATTTTTCAACCTTGTTTTTTGGACCTGCAGTGCATGTTTTTATCTTTTGGCATGCTGAGAGATTTTTAGTTTTGTTAATGGAAAATGTTTTACAGTTGGTTCAAAGACTCCTGCATATAATGTAATTATCTTATGCTGTGTGGTGTGATTTCCAATATAATAAATGCTGAAAAATAAGTGCACAGTATGTTTTATTAATTTAATTTAGAGATAAACTTAGGGGTTACTCCTCAGTTTAATTTGTTTGGCACCCTGCAACAATCTGGGTTTCTCATTTTGCCCCCCAGGAAAAATAATTGCCCACCCTGCTAATAATATTAACAACTATGGGAGGTGAGAAGGGTCTGCTCTGATCTGAGCATCTCAAAATGATAAAGACAATGGCGCACCCAGCAATTTGTAATGTAATGTCAATTTGACAAACAAGATATTAAATTCCTCTCACTCTTATCTAGGATATTGGTTTCCTCGGGTGGAAACATCTATATCTTCAGCCTCAACCCTCTCATCGCTGCTGTTACGGTTGGACATACAGTAGAAATCTTTTTGGGATTTTTGCTTTTTTGGGGATTTCATTTTTCAATGGTGTGGGGGGGGGGGGGGGAGTTATTGGTTATTTGATGGATGTGGAGATGCAAGGACTGTGGCTATCTGACAAGATCTGAACTGCTAAAACATTATAGACTAGATCATAAACATTATGGAAGGCACCATTCTTATCCCTGCCTATATGAAAACTGCCCATTTTCATGTAAAACATGGAATGTGCTACTGAAGCATCTTTGTACACAACACCCTTCTCAGCAATCCTCAAGAGCAGAGATCTCACATTTTAAGTGCCAAAAATAATGAATTAGTTCCTTCTATGTATGTTGATTGTTCATATCAAACCAATATGTAAGTTTCCACACTCATAAATGGAGAAAACACAAAGTGTGTACAGTTAGAGATTTAAAACCTAGAATAGTTCACAGATCACTCTTCAATCCTTCTGCTTTGGATTCAGTTAACAGTGACACTGAGTTAAATGAGGATTTACAATTTGAAGAACCAACTTTTGAAGAACCTAGAGATTTGAGAAAAGATGTTGAGCTAAAATTAGCCTCAGTTTTACTGAAATTGGAACATAGCTACCTGGTGTCAAGTACAGCTGTAAATATGCTCCTTGAGGAACTGCAATATCTCATTGGGACTGTGTCTGTGCCGGTCACTCAGGAGACTATCACTCAGTTTTTTGTGGATCATAACTGTCGGGTAGATTAATCACTTGTCCAAGAGTTCACATCCTATTCAACTTGTTATTGGAAAAGAAGGCCCATTATCTGCATGGAGGCGCAACAAATATTATAGAAGTAAGTTCTGTGTAGTGGAACCAGTAGAATATGTAATTGACCGAAAGAACAGAAGGTCCTTTCAATATATTCCTGTACTAAAAACGTTGCAGCAGGTTTTGAATTGTGAGACTATCCTCAGCAATGCAGTTCATTTAAAGGAGAAACTTCAATCAGTGTCAAGTGAGAGGCAGGTATACAGATGTCTCTGGGATGGTGCGACCTTTAAAGAAAACAGTCTTTTCTCAAATGAGTGTGCAGTTTCATTAATTCTGTACATAGATGATTTTGAGGTTTGCAATCCCCTTGGCACTTCGCGCAAAATACATAAAATATGTGCCATACTGGATTTTAGGCAATCTTCCACCTGGTTCACACTCTTCATTCTCGTCATCAATCTACATGGCTGCATTGATCAAAAGTGATGATGTAAAGTTGTATGGATACAACGCAGTTCTTGAACCTTTGATTAATGATATCATTATTTTAGAGCAACATGGAATATGTGTGGCCAAGTTAGGAAAATGTGTCAAGGGAACAGTGCAATGTGTTGTTGCTGACAACCTAGGTGCTCATAGTCTTGCTGGTTTTGTGGAGAGTTTTTCGAGTGCTTATGTTTGTAGGTTTTGTACAGCTCAGAAATTAGATTTTCAAACGAGGGACGTAGGAAGTGGAACATTCTCTTTGAGGACAGAGGAGGGTCACGCAAGACATCTTAAAACACTTGAGGAAGAATCGTTGGCCAATGGTTTTGGTGTTAAAAGGAGGTGTGTTTTGTCGGAAAAACTTGCTCATTTTAATATCAAAACTGGCTTTCCAACAGACATCATTCATGATCTATTTGAATTGGAATGGTTCCTCTTGAAATAGCTCTTTGTCTCTCTGTGTTCACCTCGAAGAAGTACTTTATTTTGGAATTTTTGAATGACTCTATAAAAATTTTCGCCTTCAAGTGGACAGATAAAACAAACTGGCCCCATCCTCTGCCTCTTACCTATTCAACAAGGAGAACAGTTGGTGGCAATTCTCACGAGAATTGGAGTTTGATCAGGTTTTTGCCGCTCCTCCTGAGACAGAAAGTGCCTGCTGATGAACCTGCCTGGAATCTCCTCACTGACTTGAAGGACATAGTTGACCTTGTTGTCACACCGGTGCACACTGACGATACGATAGCTTATTTTAATTTCAAAATCTCTGAGCATAGAGTAAGGTTTGATGAGGTTTTCCCAGACTCCAACTTGCTTCCTAAGCATCACTTATTGGAACACTACCCACAGCTAATCTATCAGTTTGGTTCTCTAGTTTCTCTCTGGACTTTAAGATTTGAAGCCAAGCATAGCTTTTTTAAGAGAGTTGTACGACACACTAGCTGCTTTAAAAACGTGTTGTTGTCCTTGGCAGAGAGACACCAGTTATCCATGGCACACCAGCTCTACTCATGTAGCTTTCCTAAGCCTCTACTGGAAGTGAAAAAGTTCTCAACTGTTAGCATTGACGTCCTGAAAGATGATATTGCACAGGCTGTCAAACACAAGAACCCAAATGTGAAGGAAGTTTCTTTGGCCGAAAATGTAATCTATAATGGATTTAACTACAGACTGGGAATGATCCTTGCTCATGGATCAATCGAAGGGATGCCTGCATTCACTGAAATCATCCAGATGGTGGTTCTCAAAAAGGAATTGGTCTTCATTGTTCGGAAACTAAGTTCTTGGTAAATGGAACACTACAGAGCCTATCAACTCGAAATCTCGCCTTCAAAGGAGATTGAAGTTCTTGAGGCATCTCAACTGACCGATCCTTACCCCCTGGCAGACTACACAGATGGGGCCATGTCAGAGATGGAGTACTCGAGTGCCGATTGTCGGGACTCGTGACTCGACTCGGACTCGCGCACTGATTGACGCGACTCGGACTTGGACTCGTGAATTCTCGCGTACGATGACTTGGACTCGGACTCGTGAATTTTCCCCCCCACGATGACTCGGAATCGACTTGTACATTGATACTCTGACTTGGACGCAGGCCCGGACTGGACATCGGGAGGACCGGGAGGTTTCCCGATGGCCTGGCCTGTTAAGTGGCCTGCTGGCTTGAGGAATTGTTTTTATGTATTGTGAACGCAACGCTGCGCAAATGTGGGTCTGACTCTGCCTCACAGAGGGTGACTGGCTGTCTACATGATGTGGCCTGCCGACATGGCCACTTTCATACAGATCATACACTAATGCCCTCGATTGGTCTCGTGTCATTCAAGCTCGGGAGGGTGTGTATGTGTGGCGCGAGCAAGCGAGAGAGAAAGCGCGTGCACTGGTTACGTGTATTGTTGTTGTTAGCATCCGGTGCTAGCTAGCGGCGCTAACGGAATGAGCTGTCAACAAGGTGGAGGAGAGTCCTCTCCTGTCAGACTGAGAGACTGATAACAACAGCTCAGGTGAGGTAAAGGACTCTCTGAGTGTTTAGATAGTTAACTTAGTCTAAGTTCACTGTGGGTCTCAAACGGTTTGGTCACCATTTATGTAAACACATATTTCCATTTGAAGGGGGAGTGATTAGTACAATATGCATGAATAATAAAAAAGGTGAAAAAAGGTTAAACTTTAAAAACTTGTTGAGAGCTAAAACTAGTCTTTGCTGCTGCCTCAAAGAGGAGCAGGGGGAGAGGAGGGAGACAGGAGAGGCTGGTTCAGGAGCACAGACACACTATGCCATGCTAACTATAAATGAACAAAAAACAAATAAATAAACAAGTTTCAATGTTTTTTCATATTGGATATGGTATGTTATTGGTTATGGCCATGTTCTTATGATTTTATGATTATTTAAATGTGTACAGTTCTGTTTCATATGGGTGTAGTCTCTTTATTTCCCCCTCAAAGTGCACCAGATTGATGCATTTAAGTCCAACATTTAAAAAAAAAATGCGGGGACCCCCCTAGAGGATTTGAGGTCCACCTCCACTTAAAATATGTTCACATGGATAGGTTCCTAAATAGATTTGCACTTTAAAACAAAAATAGTAACCCATGTCCATATGTTTATTCTGGGGTAGTTTTAAAGTTTATGACTATGGGCAGCAACGCTGTAAATATTGACAAATAAATCCAGGAAAATTACACAAAATAAAACTGGTAGTGGCCTGGTTGGGTGTATAATTCCCGGCCTGACTTATTGTCCCAGTCCGGCCCTGCTTGGACTCGAGCACATTTTCTCTGGAGTCTGATGTCCTATCCTGGCGTATGCACCTGCAAGGCGAGTTCACGTACTGGGTCTAAAGATGTCTAGAGACACACCCCGCATCTGCTGTATGCTTTCACACATTCTGCTTCCACATTGGAAAAGAGCAGCGCAAAATGCTCATTATGTGGAAACAATATTGAAGAGAAGGCTCCGTAACACATTACTCTAAGGATCGAGTTCAGACATATCTTAACATCTTGAACACTATCATCAGAGTAACGTGATCTAATCAATAAATAAAGATTCAGCTGATAACACGAAAGCACATGGCTACTTAACATGCAGAATGACGTCATTTTGCATGCTAAGTAGCCATGTGCTTTCTGGGGCAAAATCTTTATCAGTAAACCGATTTAACCGCAAAAGTTCCTTCAAAATAAGAGTCCCGATCTTATTACTATCAAAATGAAAGTGCAAAACGAAAACTTTACCATAGGAAAATATTGGCATACAAATATAATCACTTCTCTAAAAGGTAACTCATTTAAAATATAGTTTATTTAATAATATTAATATTAGTAATAAGCTTTATATTTGTATAGCACAGGGATGCAAACTCATCAGGTATGAAAAAGGTGACAAGGATCCGAGCCCCCCAACCCCACGGAATATCGGCTTTAAAATTAAGAATAACAGAGGATTTTAGCAGTCAGAACAGCTAAAGCAGCAGTGTTAATAATAACAGAAACGCCAAAGCGTCACATCTAATATAAATATATAAAAGCATTTATTGTAATTGTGTAGCAGTCAGTTTATAATTCTGGCAGCACTGTTGAGCATTTTGAAAATGTATTTTCATGCCTCTGTACAAGGCTTAGTCTTTCTATCTTTATAGCCACTGGTGTAAAGTAACTAAGTTCATAAACTCAAGTACTATACTTGGGTACAATTTTGAGATACTTGTACTTTATTTAAGTATTTCAATGTTTTGCTACTTTGTTCTTCTTCTCCTCTACAGTTCAGAGGTGTAGTGGCCAATTGTCCAAAGAAAATTAATGCTCAAAGGCCACTTAGTCTAGGAGGCGAGCTCGAGTATTGACTCGCGTATATTCAAGAAATCAGATACCTTGCTTGTTCCATTCAGGTGCTTTATTGAAAGGTTCAATCAGCTGGCGGCCCACTGCCGACGTGCAACATTTGCACGGTATTTAAACAAATAAACAAACAAGATTCCTGGTCATACGGATGTGTGCGGTCAAAAACTTTTTCCAACTTCCTCTCTAGACTTCCTGCTGTGTCATGCTGGCAGCGTCATTTATACCTGAGCACGCCCCTCCTATTGCTTTGTATAAATAATAACAAACATAAACTAGAGCTGTCCATAAGCAAGATGACACGTTACAAAAACAGTATAATAGTAATTCATAATTATTCAGCTCATTTAAGTTAAATTAAAGAATATTCAATTGGCTCACAAAACCATAATTCATTACCATAAAATAATGTGCCTAAATGGCTCTTACAAGAGGTAAATGGTATTTAATCCCTTTAGTTACTTTACAGATCTGGATGAATGATGTGAAATATAATCAAGTGTTAAATCAGACTTTAGTTCCACCTGGAGTAAATCCACAAGCTACCCTGCAGTATACAAAGTCATTCAAACTAGCTGCACCTTTAAAGGAATGGTATGCTCATGACACTCATTTTTAAATAATTATCATCCGATAAAACAGACCAGTCTCTGCCAGTCTCTCTTTTTATTTTTTTTATCCGATGACATTATCAGTGATTTTAAACTGATTAATTACCGAAATAACATCAACACTGTGGGCGGCGCCATTTTACCGGACGTGACGTAAACCATGCGTTTGGTTTCGAGGACACGTTGATGTTCATGTTATTTACTGTAGTTACTCTCTTCAAATATGCCTCATTGTATCGCGAAACATTGCCACAATTCTGATAGGAACAATCCACGGAATGCTCGGTTCCATCTGTTGCCAAAAGGTAAGCGTAGGAAGTACGTTCGGAGGCAGTGGCTAGCGAAATGTGGCCGGCCCGAACCGAAAGATCCACAGGCGCATGTATGCAGCGAACATTTCAAGTTTCCGGACGACTACTATGAGTATGATAAAACATAACATGGGATTTATTGAACAACCATTACTTAATGGAGATGCAGTACCATCGGTCTTTCTGGTGTCATCACCGACCAGGAAACCAGTTCGGCCAGTTGAGAAATCGCCCTCTGCAAGTGTGAAGCGACGGAGGACCAGAAGTAGTGCTCGGAGTAAGAATAAGGTATGTTATGGCGCATTTCCATTGCAGCGGCTAGCCCCGTTTAAACGTCCTTTATCGTCCCTGCCAGGCCAGTTTTTGGTGGCCTTTCCATATAGCGTAGTACCGGCTAGTGCAGGGGTGGCCAACCAGTCAGAGGTTAAGAGCCACATTTTGTCTATGTTATTGCAAAGAGCCACATCAAACACACAGTCACTGATACCGCTTGTTTCAGTTTTTTGTTTTCTGGAGACAAGATTTCAACCACGTCACTGATGCATTTTTGTGGCATTGGGATATATATTTTTCAAATCCTCTGGAGCAGAGAGAGGAGCTGTGGATTATTGTTATTGATTAATGCATCAGTGTTTCTTAGGGTCAAAAACACTAAACCCACAACTTAAGATGAAAGCGTTTAGTTTATTTAATAAAAGAGCACATGTTCAATGTGAAAAGTGACAGTAGTTATAGATTATTTGCAATTTGGTGGTATATATATATAGATTTTTTTATTTATTATATATATAACTCCTTGAATTCATGGGGGGGCGCGGGGCTCCGTTGGCGGGCAGCGCCCCTCCAAGACAATGGTAGGGGAAACACTGGATAGTGTTTAATCAACGATAGGTTTCCCCCCCCCTCAAAGGTGATTGGTTCACTGCATTGCAGGTATTATTGTGATTGGATCTTGGGCCACATCAAAATTAGACGCGCTGTCATCCTCTCATACTGACACCTGACACCACACATACACACGTAGGGAGAGCCGGGACGAAAGTAACACGGGACGAAAGTAACGGAGCTATTTTATCCGAGCCCGAACAACTTTGACCAGCCAAATTACGTCAGAATGATCAGTATTCAATACTTAACAGACCTACTAAATATCAGGTTTAACTGTCAGTGTTGTCACGATACCAACATTTTGGTTTCGATACCAAGTCAAGAATTGCGATTCCGATTATTTTTCTTAAAAAAAGGGAAACAGTCTTAAATGTAATTATTGTGCTTTATTTCACACCAGAACCATAACCATAACACAAACTTTTAAACAATGAGAACAATAAATAAAATAAATGACAAGAATTCGTATTAAATACAATTAATACATTTCTCACAGACAGGCCTCATGGTGTCCGTAGGCTTGCCCTCACTGTCAGAGATATAGCTAACATTCATCGCTTCTGGCGTCTTTTTTCTCAACAAGCCGAGGCGCAGCGGCAGTTGTACTCCTACTTGCAGCCATGCTTCTGGTTTTCTCACATGCTCTGGCAGCTAGCGCGTGCACGAGAGAGGGGAGGGACTTAGAGCGTGCTTGAGAGGGGAGGGACTTAGAGCGTGCTTGAGAGGGGAGGGACTTCGAGCGTGCTCGAGAAAGGAGGGGCTGCAGGCACGGCTGCAGTGCAGGGAGTGGAAGCAGAGCGCTGAACACACACGGCGCTTTCTCACCGGAGTACTTTTCCCCGTCATTCTTAAAGTACCGATACTAATGAAACGGAGGAATCGTAATGTTTTTAACGGCAGGGTATCGCGGTATACCTTTCAAGTATCGGTACACTATGCAACACTAGTCAGGAGTCAGTGTCTCTCCCCCAAACTCACACATATAAAATTCGATATGAACTGAAGAGCCGCATGAAACTAGGCAAAGAGCCGCATGCGGCTAGTGGGTATTTCCCCCCAGTTTTTCCGGCCCCATAAAATCGTGGTTCTAGGGCCAGGGACAACGAGGCTGAGTATGCTAAACTAGAGAGGGAATCGCTAGCAAGGGTGGTACTACATGCATACATATCTAGTAATCAAAATCATTGTATCTACTAAGTAGGCTCGAACCTGTATGGCTGAATTCCCCCTTCCAATCTCTTCATATTGCTCAAAACTTCGCCATGTTTTCGTGTGTTTACAAAGTGAACGCATGGATGACGTCACGACCATCACGTGACTACTGGAAATGGGCAAAATGGCAGCGGCCTGACGGAATATACAGGTTTTGATAAAAAAGAGCTATAAAATCATTATTTACCGGGGAATATCGCTGATTTCTTCAGGGTATGGTTTAAACATAACGTTTCACTAAATACTGAAGTTTTGATTAATTATCTAATGAGTGGAGCATTCCTTTAACAGCTTTGAGAACACTTTCATGATCAATCATTATAAAACATATCATATATATTATTCTGAAATGGACCAATCTGCACAAACACTTTTACTGGCGTTATTTTCACTATATTTTGATGCTAATACTTTTACTTGAGGAACATTTTGAATGCAGGACTTTTACTGTAACAGAGTATTCCTACACTCAAAAAAGAGTCATAGTTTGACTGCTCCAGACGCCTGGCCCACATCTCCATCTTCTTGATTGTAGCTTCAACTTTGTCTTGCATGTGAAAAAGTGTCACTGACTTCCTCTGAAGACTCCGATTGAGTCCATTCAAATGCTCAAAAATATCTGCCAGGTATGCCAACTTGGCAAGCCACGGGGCATCACTGAAGCGATCTGAAAGTTCAAATTTTGAGTCAAGTAAAAACATTCTCACTTCATCGCGCAACTCGTAGAGCCGCGCAAGCACCTTTCCTCTTGATAGCCACCGGACCTTGGTGTGCAGAAGTAATTGCTGGTGATCACTGCCCATCTCATCGCATAAAACGGCAAACAACCGGGCATTCAGTGGACGGACCTTGATAAAATTGACCGTTCGTACTGCTTCATCCAGAACAGTTTTGAGATCAGGAGGCTGCGAGAGCCTCCCTGTGGATGCTGCAGTGGATTGATTTAGTTTATAGAGCCACTGCTTGTACACGTTTAACAAGCCCACTGTGTCGGCCTAACATGGCTGTGCTAATGCCCACGCATTTTGACCAATCAATCCCATGTTCCGTTATGAAACTGTTCAACATGTCAAAAAGTGCCTCTGCAGTTGTGCGTGTTGGCAAACATTTACAAAAGAGAAAGTCCTCCTCTATTTCTCCGTTGTGTTCATACCTTACGTATGAGAGCAGGTTGGCAAGGTTAGCTATGTCAGTTGATTCATCCAACTGTAGTGCAAAAAATCGACTGGCTTTTATCCGCGCTATTAGCTGGTCATTCACATTGCTGGCCATTTCCTCAATTCTGCGCTGTAAGGTGCTGTCTGACAATGGAATCAAGTCCATTTGCTTGCATGCCTTTTCACCCAGCATAACACCCACTGCCACCTTAATTGATGGCAGCAGCACCTCCTGTGAGTGTATGCGCTTTCCCATTTTTTGCGATAATTCTTGACAATCTGTATGAGACTTCCACTGCTTTAGCATTGTTGCTACCTGTAGATGTGGATTCCATGATGTTCTTGCTACTGTGAAATTCTTGGAGCTTGTTTTTAAAAAACTCAACTGGCTTGGACTTCAACTCTCCATGCTTTGTCTCAAGGTGACGGCGAAGATTAGCTGGTTTTAGGCTCTCGTTAGCCAGTGTCTCGTAGCACAGAACGCATAATGGCAAAGGCTCATCTTCGGTGCCTGTGTATGTAAATCCCAGTTCCAAGTATTTCACATTGTATTTTCGCGTAATCTTCACTTTCTTTGTTTTTTTTCGCGGAATCTGGCTTGTAGATGCCTTCGACTCACTCTCATGATCTTCATTAACGTTAACATCTTTTCTCTTCAGACCACCTGATAGCCACCGATCCATGTTTGTGGTTTTGCACGCACACGTGGGAAGATGAGAGCTCTCACTTGCACTCTGCTCTTCCGCAGCGCAGCCCCCCCCTCCCTCCGGCTGAAATTATGAATGTAAGGCCTATATTAATCATAAGTAACGCGGCAGGGTCCGTGAGAGTTTGTTTTCATCTGATTTCAAATAAAAAAAGTTATGGCTTTCAGAATATTAAACTTTTTTCGGCAAATTCAGATGATAAATACAACTTTGAAGCTTGTAACGGTATAATTACAAGCGGAAAACGGAGCAACTTAACGTCACAGGCAGCAGGCATAACAACAGCCGGTGTTCGTGTGTGTTTTCCCCGGGAAACAAACACAATACACGCAAACGCAAAAAAACTGATAACACTGGCAATGATTTTATATGTATTACTATTCAAATATATTCGATGGAGCAAGTCACATATGACAAGTCACCTTGATAATAAAAAGTGGATTTTATTCAGCTTTTTTCCACGGACCACCTGCAGTACCTCCGCGGACCACAGTTTGAGAACCGCTGCCTTAGAGTAAACTTTCCCGCTGAGTAGTGTGATGCCTCTGTAATTGGCACACACCCTCTGATCACCCTTTTTGAAAAGGGGAACCACCACCCCGGTCTGCCACTCCTTTGGTACTGTTTCCGACTTCCACGCAACGTTGATGAGACGTGTCAACCATGACAGACCCTCAACTAGTGTTGCACGGTGTACCGTAGGGCTGTGCGATTATGGCAAAAATCATAATCACGATTATTTGGGTCAATAATTGATATCACGATTATTTTGACGATTATTCATTGACCATTTATTGAACTTTAAAACAAATAATATTTTACCAATAAACAAGATCAACAAATATGTTGGAGCGCACTTCCAAAACCATACTAAACATATATTATTAATATGATAAATAAAAATAAATTAGACCAAAATAAATTAAATCCAATATGTTGCAGTGCACTGTCACAACCTACTGAAAACTCCTTAACATATAGCCAACATTTTGGTAAAACATATTCAACATATTCCACTCAGTTAAACGTTGAAGGCTGGCCAACCGTCATTGTCCAGAAGTAACAGGAAATAAATGTTGAACTACAATTTAAGACCAAATAAAAATGTTTAGGCCACCATGGCAAATGCTGGTAGGGCTGCTCATGTCATCTCTTAAATATTTTTTGCATGAAACACCAGCCTGTTTACATGGTCTGGTTTCAGAGATGAGCTAGGCAAGTGACAATATTGCCACCTGTACTGAAGACCCTCAGCCACGTCCCGACACATGGGGTGACGCCGGCCAATCACAAAGCTTTGATGCGTTCAAGTGCATTATTCTGGCACAGGAAGATTATGTTACAGGACATTAACGATAAAACAGAATATTGTTGTTCTATTTTTAGACACATCTCGCGATCGACTGGTTGGGCACCCCTGGGCTAGACCATAGGTCTGTTGTGGTAGCAAAGTAGTCAGCTGAAGCCACATCTCTCTCAACTTCCCCACGGCATTTGTCATATAGTGCAGGCAGGAGGCAGCGCAGACCTGCTGAAATAATACCGAGACGGCATCGCGTAACGCTTGTGCAACGTGTTGACAAGTTGCTTAAAGCCTGGTTGCTAACAGTGCTAACTGGGCACATATCTTTAGCGATGTGGAATGTAATGGCAAAGTACTTGCAAATAGTTTTACCCTTCTTTTTAACGAGTTGCTGCTCTTGTTCTGACATCTTCGCTCGCGCTGAACACTCACAACACCTGTCACTCCCACGTGGCCGAGTGGGCTTTTAGGGTGGGGCGAAAGCGCACCCAGCAAAATAATCGTATTTTGTCAATTATGCTGTTTTCATAATCGTCGCAAGCCATAATCGTAATCGCGATTAAAATACGATTAATTGCACAGCCCTAGTGTACCGATACTTGAAAGGTACCGCGATACCCTGCCGTTAAAAACGGTACGATTCCTCCGTTTCATTAGTATCGGTACTTTAAGAATGACGGGGAAAAGTACTCCGGTGAGAAAGCGCCGTTTTAATAAGAGCCGTGTGTGTTCAGCGCTCTGCTTCCACTCTCCCTGCACTGCAGCCGTGCCTGCCCTGCAGTCCCGCCCCTCTCAATCACGTTCTAAGTCCCTCCCCTCTTTCGTGCACGCGGCCACGCGCTCACGCGCTAGCTGCCAGAGCATGTGAGAAAACGAGAAGCATGGCTGCAAGTGGGAGTGCAACTGCCGCTGCGCCTCGGCTTGTTGACAACAAAGACGCCATAAGCGAAATTTGGAACTATTTTAGCTATATCTCTGACAGTGAGGGCAAGCCTACGGACACCACGAGGCCTGTCTGTGAGAAATGTTTTAGATCCCTGCAAACCAAGGGAGCCAACACATCAAACTTGGCTAAGCACCCGCCGACTGGAATCCAGAGCTGTTTAAAGAATTTAAAGACAGACAGGTTAGCGAATGTGATAGATAACATGCATGATAACATGCCCATGCCCTCAAATCTAAGTCAAACCAGTGTAATTTATTTTGTGACAAACGAGGCAATTAATGGCAATGATAACTGTTTACTATCTTTTTAGCTAACTTACCAATGTGGCTAACACCGGGAGATTGGTGTTGATCCCCCGTCATACTCCAGCTCTGCCTCTAACATAGAGGGCGGAGTTGTCAGGTTCAGGAGTTCCTCAAAGTGTTCCTTCCAACGCCCTAACACTCCATCAGTTGAGGTCAACAACGTCCCATCCTTACTGTACACAGCTTGGATGGTTCCCTGCTTCCCCCTCCTGAGGTGTCGGACAGTTTTCCAGAACAACTTTGGTGCCGCCCGAAAGTCCTTTTCCATGTCTTCTCCGAACTTCTCCCACACCGCTGCTTTGCCTCGGCCACGGCTGAGGCTGCTGCCCTTCGGGACTGTCGGTACCTTGCAACTGCCTCGGGAGTTCCCCGGGATAACAAATCCCTGAAGGCCTCCTTCTTCAGTCGGACGGCTTCCCTGACCACCGGTGTCCACTAGGAAGTTCGAGGGTTACCGCCCCTTGAGGCACCTAAGACCTTGAGACCACAGCTCCCCGCCGCGGCTTCGGCAATAGAGGCTTTGAACACCGACCACTCTGGTTCAATGTCCCCAACCTCCACAAGAATGCCCGAAAAGCTTCGCCGGAGGTGTGAGTTGAAGGCCTCCTGAACTTGGGCCTCCTCCAGACGTTCCCAGTTCACCCGAACTACACGTTTGGGCTTACCAGGTCTATCCAGAGGATTCCCCCGCCACTCGACCCAACTCACCACCAGATGGTGATCAGTTGACAACTCCGCCCCTCTCTTTACCAGAGTGTCCAAAACATACGGCCTTAGGTCCGATGATACGATAACGAAATCGATCATGGATCTTCTGCCTAGGGTGCTCTGGTACCACGTACACTTATGAGCATCCTTATGTTCGAACATGGTGTTTGTTATGGCCAATCCATGACTAGCACAGAAGTCCAGTAACAAACCACCACTCCGGTTCAGATCAGGGGGGCCGTTCCTCCCAATCACACCCCTCCAAGTGTCTCCATCATTGCCCACATGTGCGATGAAGTCTCCTAGCAAGATTAAAGAGTCCCCTTCAGGAGCCCCATACAGGACTCTTTCCAGGGTCTCCAAGAAGGCTGTATACTCCGAACTGCTGTTTGGTGCATAAGCACACACAACAGTCAGAGTGTTCCCCCCCATAACCCGCAGGCGTAGGGAGGCGACCCTCTCGTCCACTGGGGTAAACTCCAACAACGAAGCACCCAACCGGGGACTTGTGAGTATCCCCACAACCGCCCGGCGCCTCACACCTTGAGCAACTCCGGAGAAGAATAGAGTCCAACCCCTATCCAGAAGTAAGGTTCCAGAGGCTGTGCGTAGAGGCGAGCCCAACCAGATCCAACTGGTAACGCTCCACCTCCCGCACAAGCTCCGGCTCCTTCCCCCCCAGAGAGGTGACGTTCCACGTCCCCAAAGCCAGCTTCTGTCGCCCGGGTCTGGTCCGTCGAGACCCTCTGCTTTCACTGCCACCCTTCTGGCAGCGCACCCGACCCCATCGCTGTTTCCCGTAGGTGGTGGGCCCGCGAGACGGAGAAGCGGAGGTGTTGCCCACGTTGCCTTTTCGGGCTGTGCCCGGCCGGGCTCCGTGGCAAGTCCGGCCACCAGACGCTTGCCGACGAGTCCTCCTTCTGGGCCTGGCTCCAGAAGGGGACCCCGGGCTTCCTCCGGGCCGGGTATCCTCACTTCTTGGTTTTTCTTTCATGAGGTCTTTTGAACCAATCTTACTCTGGCCCCTTGCCTGAGACCAATTTGCCATGGGAGACCCTACCAGGAACACAAGGTTCTCGACAACACAGCCCCCAGGTTCATCAGGGCACACAAACCTCTCTACCACGGTAAGAATAAATAGAATGGTTTTGAATGGTGCTGGTTTCTGAAGAACCAGCACCATTCAAAACCATTCTATTTATTCTAACGTAAATTACATGCCAGTGTTTTATCTTTTTATGACTTATATTTGTATACTTTATTTGCTATGAGTTATATCTGAAGCAAATAATGTTTTTGAAGATGTGTAGTCAATTCCACCCTTCAATGTAGCATAAATGTGAACTCTCATTACAGGAACAAAACTGGAAACAGACGTAGGAAAGATCCTCAGCTCGCTGATTGGATGTTTTAGCCGCAATGCACGTTTTTAAAGATATTACTGATTTTCTTTGAATATAAGAATGTAAATACTGAGTTGAGAGAATAGTGAGGGGATTTGGGTGATGGGAGACACATCTATGGAATCACAATTTCAATAGCTTACCATTTAAATTAGGGGTGCACCGAATGGGAAATTCTTGGCCGAAACCGATACCGAAAATAGGAAACAGTTGGCCGAAAACCGAATGCCGAAAGGCCGAAAATGATTAATAGAAATATATATATATATATATATATATATATATATATATATATATATATAATGTATACATTTTTTACCAATGTTGTTCAGCTACCTGATTATGGAAATAGACATGATTATGGCAAAACTTAAATAATAATCACTATTATGGGTCCATAAAACATTTATTCAGCACTTTTGAATGCATACAGTACATTTATATATGTCATGTATTATTGCTAAAAAACATTATATCGCAGTCTTAGTGTCGCCAACTCGTTTCTAATATGCAAAGACAACAAATGCGTCTATGATGTATTTTCGATCAGACGAGATCTCTCTCCCGTCTGTGTGCGAGGGGGCGGGGCAGTTTACACACACGCAGCTGCTACATGCAGCGGAGCACACTGTGGAGATGGCGGAGAGAACGCGCTCCGAGGTGTGGTTAAACGTTACCCGTCTCGATGTGGAGAATGCTTGTTACCATAAGTGCAATAAGAGTTTAGCACCGGGTTCGACCGTCTTTCTAGCAGCTCTGTAGCCCCATCCACGAGTAACGTTTCCACGTCAGGTGTTATGTATGCTAGCAGCAACACACGGAGTTAACTACATTATACAAACATGGGTTAATGATTAGAGGAAACTGAGTTATTTAGTTTGTTAAAATTTCAGCTATTCTGTTTACAGTTCTGTCATCAGATTATTTAATACAGTGGTTCTCAAAGTGGGGGGCGCGCCCCCCCAGGGGGGCGCAGGGGCATGACAGGGGGGGCGCAAGAGACCAGGGGGGAAAATGGTTATTAACAAAAATAAAAGATTTTAAAAAAATTAAAAAAAACTTATTTTGAAAAAGTATTGATTGAAAATAATATGATGCAGTACAGTACTATTACGTCTGGGTCTCTGTGTTTCATTAAAGCTCGGCTCTGTGTGTGTGTGGAACGAGCCATTTTGTGTGCGTGCGCGAGCGAGAGAGAGCGCACCGGTACCGGAGATTATTCTTGTTAGCTTCTGGTGCTAGCGAGCTACGCTAACGGATATAAGGAGTTTTTTCAACAACAAAGTGGAGGAGAGTCCTCTCCTGTCAGTCTGAGAGACTCAGTGAGCTAAAGGACTCTCAGTGTTATCTCAGTGGGTCTCAAACGTTTTGGTCACCATTAATGTAAACAATTATTTCCGAGGCACACATTTATATGATCATTATAGTTATAAAAAAACAAGAGAATAAATTAAAAACAGGTATGAAATACTATATGACAGTAAAACAAGAATACAGTTTAAAAGGGTGATTTGTAAAATATCCATAAAGAAAAAGTAAATCTGTTTACAGTTCTGTTTCATATGGGTGTTGAGAGATGTATCCATAGATCTCTTCATTTTGCTCTCAAAGTGCACCAGATTGATGCTTTTAACTTCAATATTTAAAAATCTTCCCGGGGGAGCTTGCCCCCGGACCCCCCTATGTGAGGTCCACACACCACCGATAAAAATAGCACTTTACCCCTGCTTATGCATATGCCGTGAGCTGATTATCGAGCCTTCATTGTAACAGTTGTGGGTACACTGTGTATGTGCGTGGGGATTGTTGCAGTAGAAAATTCCACTGTATCGACAGGTACATTAATGGGAAACCCTAAATGTTTGAGCACCCTCTATGAAACGTCAAGCTACCCCACAGCACCCCCAAAATAAATCTCTGGCGCCGCCACGGAGCCTGACTATTTGTGTTGGGGGGGCCCGACTTTTTTTTTTGTCCAAAGGGGGGGCCTGACAGAAAAAGTTTGAGAACCACTGATTTAATACGATCTGTTAAAGGCTCAGGGCAATCTCGATGACAAAGGTCAATGTCCCCCCCCCCCCCCCCTGTGAGCCAGCCGCGAGCATGGTCGCCGCGTCTTTATTACGTCATCACAACAACACGTTAGGTTACCAACGTAAGTCTGTTCTGACATTCGGTGATATTTTTTCGGTGCTAAAACCCTTTCGGCCGAAAGCCGAAAGGGCCTTTTTAACCATTTTCGGCCGATAATTTTTCGGTGGCCGAATATTCGGTACATCCCTAATTTAAATGACGGATATACCTTTCTGTCTGTGATGTTTTACAAATCAGATATTAATGTGTAGAAATAAAACATAGTATAGCAATATCCTGTACAATTATGTAAAAATATGAATAAAACCACACATTTTCAGATGTTATACATACATAAGTGTCCTACACTAATAATACAAAGTTATTATTAGTATGCTGTGTGTACCTTGTGTGCACCGCCTAGTGGTTAAAGCACGTTATTGAATTATTTTTGTTGAATAATGTTATTTGATGAAAAAAATATTAAGAGTACATACTTTCATAGGGGGAAAGTAGAAGGTCAATGATAGAAATATAGAATATAAAAAATCAAGAAGATACTCCAATCCAATCCATCCAATCCATTTTATTTATATAGCACATTTAAAAACAACAGAGTTGAACAAAGTGCTGTACATCAACAACTGTATAAAAACATAGCAAAAATACATAAAAACAGACAGGACATGAAACAAATGTAATACGAGACAATGAAACCAGATCAGAAGCCACCGACTGAAAAAACTCTCCAATATGACGTAAAAACAATACAAAACACTAGTAAGGTAAAAAATAAAAAAAATAAAAACCACATTTTACAGCACAAGTGTCACCTGGTCTGTACAGTAAAAGCTAAGGAAAATAAGTGGGTTTTTAAGCGAGATTTAAAAACAGGCAGAGTTGGAGCATGTCTAACCTGGAGGGGTAATTTGTTCCATAACTTTGGAGCTGCAACAGCAAAGGCTCTGTCTCCCCGCTGCTTTAGCCTCGATTTTGGGACTAGCAGAAGGAGTCTGTCAGCAGACCTCAGTGACCGTGTGGGTGTGTATGGTTTTTAAAAAAATCTGCCAGGTACGGTGGGGCTAAACCGTTCAGGGCCTTGTATGCGAACAGCAACATTTTAAACTGTATTCTAAAATGGACTGGTAGCCAGTGTAAAGAGGCGAGTACAGGCGTAATATGTTCACGCCTGCCTGTCCTTGTAAGGAGGCGTGCAGCAGCATTCTGGACCAGCTGTAGGCGTGACAGGGAAGCCTTGGTCACTCCAATATAAAGAGCATTGCAGTAATCCAGTTTAGTGGATATAAAACAATGTATTATCTTCTCAAAGTCATTAAAAGAAAGGAAAGGCTTGACCTTTGCTAAAAGTCTTAGCTGAAAGAAGCTGGATTTGACCACAGAGTTCATCTGTTTGTCTAGTTTAAAATCACGATCAATCCGTACTCCCAGGTTTGTGACAATGGGTTTCACATATGGGACAAGAGAATCCAGCCCAGGTGGGGCATTGGGGCCACCACTGGGTCCAAATATTATGACCTCTGTCTTTTTTTCATTGAATTTTAAAAAGTTCAAGGCCATCCAGGCTCTGATGTCCTGCAGACAGTCAGACAGGCGTTGCTGAGGGTTTGGGTCATTTATTTTCAGGGGCATGTAGATTTGCGAGTCATCTGCATAAAAATGAAATGAGACACCATATTTCTTAATGATAGCGCCCAAGGGGAGCAGGTACAGGGAAAATAAAATCGGCCCAAGAATGGAGCCTTGGGGTACCCCGTATGTGAGAGGAGCAGAGGAGGAAGTAAATTTATTAAGATTTACATTAAAACTTCTTTCAGACAGATACGACTTAAACCAGTCTAGAGCAGTACCACTGATTCCCACAAAATGTTGCAGGCGAGAAATGAGAAAACTGTGATCTACAGTGTCAAAGGCAGCTGTCAGGTCTAAAAGTATAAGAACAGCACTGTTCCCAGAGTCAGTAGCTAAAAACAGGTCATTAAAAACTTTTAAAAGAGCAGATTCAGTGCTGTGGAGGGGTTTAAACCCAGACTGGAATACCTCGAGAATGCCATGCACATTTAAGAAGGACTGCAACTGCTTCAGGACCACTTTTTCTAACATTTTGGACATAAAAGGAAGTTTAGAGATAGGTCGAACATTGTCAAAAACAGAGGTGTCCAGGTTTGGTTTTTTAATCAAAGGCTGGACCACAGCATGTTTTAGGCACTTTGGTACTTTTCCTGTAGTCATGCTGCTGTTAATTATATGAAGAACGTTAAGTCCAACAATGTCCCAGATTTCTTTGAAAAATCGCGCAGGGACAACATCACTTGGAGAACCCGAGGGTTTCAATTGAGCAACAATTTCCTTTAGAGCAGGAAGTGACACAAGCTCAAACTGATCCATAACAGCTGAGCAAGTGTCCAAGACAGATGGATCATGGGAAGGAAGTGAGATGTTTGCTCTGATGGCAGCGACCTTGTCAATAAAAAACTGAAGAAAAGCCTCACAGGTCTCAGTGGAGGTTACTAAGTTGATGGATTGTGGGACATTTAGTATACAGTTTATAGTGCTAAAAAGAACACAGGGTTTATGACAGTTATTACGTATAACATCTGAAAAATACTGCGTTTTTTCCGCTTTAACAACTTTCTGATATCTACGCCAGGAGCCCTTTAAGATATCATAAGACACATGCAGCCTGTCTTTTTTCCATTTGCGTTCAGTCCTTCTGCACTCCTGTCTGGCAGTACGAGTGGACTCATTTAACCATGGTTCAGACTTAACTTTAGGGCGAACAGCTTTTAGTGGAGCAATAGTATCAAGGATGTCTTGACAAGAGGAGTTAAATAAAGAAAGTAACTCCTCTGTATCACCAGTAATAGGATATGCTCTGTCATCCACAACATGTTTGAAGGCAGCAGAAAACTGAACAGCGGTGGAGGGTTTAAGCATGCGACGAAAATGAGCAGACTGTGGACACTGTTTACCAACAACACAAGGGATAGTGACGTCAAATAGAACAGGCATGTGATCGGAGAAGATTGGGTCGCATATCTCAACATTACATATTGATAGACCATAAGACAAGACAAGATCAAGAGTATGCCCGTGTTCGTGCGTGGGGCCAGAAATCGATTGAACAAGATTAAAGGCATCAATAAGATTTAAAAAGTCTCGAGACAACGGTTTGTTAGGACAGCAAACATGTATGTTTAAATCCCCCAAGATAAGAACCCGGTCATATGTATGCATAATGCCGGTCCGGAAATTGGAAAAATCGTTAATAAAGTCCTTGTTGTACTTTGGGGGACGGTAAATCACTGCACACAGGACCGGATCAGTGCGGCCCAACTCAAATGAGTTCAGTTCAAAACTAGAGAACGAGGCCGGCAACTGTTTACAATAAAAGTTTGACTCATAAACAATCGCTATTCCTCCTCCTCGACCAGTTATCCTCGGGGAATTCAGGTAGCTACAGCCTGACGGTAACAGTTCAGAGAAGGCGCTGGACTCACCCACGTTCAGCCAAGTTTCCGTCACGCAAAGGAAATCCAATCCACGGGAAAAAAAGAAGTCGTTAAGAATAAAAGTTTTATTTGCTATCGACCTAGCATTAACCAGTGCCATCTTGGTGGTAGCCGGAGCAATAGCCGCACGGTGGGCCCGATTCAGCGGCCGCTGGTTCAGAGGATTCACTCCACGTCTGCCTAGACAGGAATGACAGCGGCGGGGGGGGGGGTGGGTTTCCTCAGCAGAGCCGACGACAGGTACCAGCCAAGGGTCGATAGGATCCAGTAAACGGCGAGAAAAAACGAGTCGTTGAACCGCTCCATTTTCAGTCCGGAGGGACGAGGATAGTGCCAACCAAGCTTTCAGCTTCACCAGCTGGCCTCCGCGGATGCCCCGGCGCCTGCGGCGCTTCCCACGAGGAGGTTGAGGCGGAGCCCGGTATAAGTGAGCAGGTATCCCAGACAGGAACGGGGGACATAACGTTTTTTGATCACAACGATCAAACTCCCACAGGTTCTTGGCAGAGAGGCAAATATCCAGGAGTGTTTGACGATCATACGCCAGTAGGGAGCTTACAGTATCAGTGACAAGTGACATAAACAGTATAAACATAAACCAGGTTGCGAGCGACAGACGGCAAGCCACATACACTGGCGCCATCTTTGATCATCTGTTCACTATTCACTAGTGATCTCTACAATAAAACAGTTTAGTGCACGATGTACAAATATATTAATAGGAGGATGTGCAAAACAGACAAACTAATTAACCTTTATTAACACATTAAAGAATACTGTAGCGACCCTGCATAGGATGTCCAGGTTGAGGTGCGGGCCTGTGGTTGGGGGAGCGGACGGGGGAGGGCGGGGAGTTGTGACGTAGACACTGCTATATATATGTGTAGGGGTAGGAGTTAGGTTAGTGCAGTGGTTCTCAAAGTGGGGGGCGCGCCCCCCCAGGGGGGCGCAGGGGCATGACAGGGGGGGCGCAAGAGACCAGGGGGAAAAATGGTTATTAACAAAAATAAAAGATTTAAATTTTTTTAAAAAAAACTTATTTTGAAAAAGTATTGATTGAAAATAATATGATGCAGTACAGTACTATTACGTCTGGGTCTCTGTGTTTCATTAAAGCTCGGCTCTGTGTGTGTGTGGAACGAGCCATTTTGTGTGCGTGCGCGAGCGAGAGAGAGCGCACCGGTACCGGAGATTATTCTTGTTAGCTTCTGGTGCTAGCGAGCTACGCTAACGGATATAAGGAGTTTTTTCAACAACAAAGTGGAGGAGAGTCCTCTCCTGTCAGTCTGAGAGACTCAGTGAGCTAAAGGACTCTCAGTGTTATCTCAGTGGGTCTCAAACGTTTTGGTCACCATTAATGTAAACAATTATTTCCGAGGCACACATTTATATGATCATTATAGTTATAAAAAAACAAGAGAATAAATTAAAAACAGGTATGAAATACTATATGACAGTAAAACAAGAATACAGTTTAAAAGGGTGATTTGTAAAATATCCATAAAGAAAAAGTAAATCTGTTTACAGTTCTGTTTCATATGGGTGTTGAGAGATGTATCCATAGATCTCTTCATTTTGCTCTCAAAGTGCACCAGATTGATGCTTTTAACTTCAATATTTAAAAATCTTCCCGGGGGAGCTTGCCCCCGGACCCCCCCTATGTGAGGTCCACACACCACCGATAAAAATAGCACTTTACCCCTGCTTATGCATATGCCGTGAGCTGATTATCGAGCCTTCATTGTAACAGTTGTGGGTACACTGTGTATGTGCGTGGGGATTGTTGCAGTAGAAAATTCCACTGTATCGACAGGTACATTAATGGGAAACCCTAAATGTTTGAGCACCCTCTATGAAACGTCAAGCTACCCCACAGCACCCCCAAAATAAATCTCTGGTGCCGCCACGGAGCCTGACTATTTGTGTTGGGGGGGCCCGACTTTTTTTTTTCTCCAAAGGGGGGGCCTGACAGAAAAAGTTTGAGAACCACTGGGTTAGTGTGAGGTTGAACCCACAAGTGTACATGTACCTGTGATCATCTGTTGTCAAACAAGAGTTATTAAAGCCTAATAACGAGAAGCCTGTTTCCGACTCACCTTGTGAACACTACATTGGTGTCAGAAGTGACTTTTCGAACGGAGGACGTCTATCCTGACGGGAGTCCGTAACTGCGTCACGGAGCTAGCCGGGAAGCTAGCGGAGATGGAAAAGTTCAGCAAGATGGGAGTGAAGCAGGAAAGTAGTGATGAAGAGGAAGATGGAGTATGCGGGTGGTCGAAGGACATGAGTAGAGAGTTCATGAGTGCACGGGAGGCGAGAGAGCGCCTGAGAGAGTCGGCGGTGAAGATGGCTAGAGACGCGGGAATGTCTCCGTCTTCAGCGGTATTTTGCGCCATTTCCAAGCTGGATATAAACAACAATGGCGGCGCCCATCAACCAGCAGCAGCCGCCGCCGGGTCCGTGAAAACACCCAAATACTCGGGCAAGGCAGACTGGGAGGCTTTCCATGCCCAATTTGAAGTACTTGCACATGCCGGGGGGTGGTCAATAGAGACTAAAGCACTACAGCTAGCTTTGTGACTCACAGACGAGGCTCTTTCATGTCTGCTACTGCTTAGCCCTGTGGACCGACTCAGCTATGAAGCGTTAGCGGGGGCTTTGAAGAGGCGGTTTGGACAGTGTTTCCCGCCAGAGCTGCTCCGGAACGAGTTGAGTAACCGCTGTAGGGAGTGTGGAGAGACGCTGCGTGCGTTGGCTAACAACGTGGAGAGCCTGACGCGGCGGGCGTATGCACACATGCCACCCGGAGTGCAGAGTGAGCTGGCACGTGATCAATTCATCAGGGCTCTCCGCCCTGCGGACTTGAGGGTCGAGGTACAGCTGCAGCATCCACAGTCCTTGCAGGCGGCCTTGGAGATGGCTGTGGAGAGAGAGAACGTGTGGAGTGGAGCTGCTAGGAGCAGCGGAGTGCCGGCAGCACCGGCTGTGAGGAGCTGCAGGGAGGAGGAGAAGCCTGCATGGGTTACCGAGATGACGGAAATGATAAGGGCTGTTTCTCTGCAGCCAACACACAGACCAAGTACCAGGGTCTGCTGGGGGTGTGGTCAGCCAGGACATTTGGCCAGAGACTGCCCCAAGGCACCCCGGGCCCAGGGAAACGACGGGGGGCCCGCATAAAGGAGAATATGTGGAACCAAGCCCAAAGACTCCCCAACCAAACCACAGCTCTATTGCCACCGACTCAGACATCCGAGGAAGGAGCCCGACAGCACAGCCGGGGGAGCCAGACTCTACGCTCTCCTGAAGAAGATGACAGCACAGGCGTGGAGCCTGTCGTCGCGGTGGGCCGTGCTGGTGGGGACTCCTGCTATGTCCCTGTCGATGTGGAAGGGGTGCCCTGCGCTGCACTGGTGGACACAGGCTCTACAGTAACCCTGGTGAGAGCAGATGTGTTGCCCAGTGGGACTATGTTCGAGCCGACATCGGTGCGTCTACGCACAGTCACAGGAGAGTTGGCGGCTATGAAAGGAAGAGGCGTGCTGTCTGTGTCGGTGGGGGGAGTTGAAGTGCGGCACCCCGTGTGGATAGCGGATGTACAGGACCCGTGTATTCTGGGTTTGGACTTTTTGAAGGCGACGGGCTGCCTCCTGGATCTTCAAGCAGGCACAGTGAGTTTCCGGGGGGGGCCTGTGATTACTATGACCCGTATCCACAACCCTGCTGAGCCTGCGGGGAGACCCCCTACACCCACCGTGAGTACCCTAGAAACCGAGGAAAACCCTCTCTCCGTTCCTGTCACCCCCGGACTGCGCCCCCCGAGCCCAGCCCCCCCCCCCCCCCCAGTTACCCCAGACGGAGGTAGAAGAGGCTCAGTCTGCAGTATTGGAGGTGTGGAGGAAGAACTGTGGCGGCCTAAATCCCGAGCAGCAAGAGCAATTGGGGCAGCTTCTGCTAGAGTTCCAGGGCAGTTTTGCCATGAAGGAGGAGGAGGTGGGCCGAACGCATCTGGTGGAACACGAGATTGATACGGGGGAATCGCGTCCCATCAGGTGTCGCCCGCGCCGACTTCCCCTGGCTCGTCAGCAGGCTTGCGACGAGGCAGTGCAGAGCATGCTGCAGGCAGACATTATCGAGCCCTCCGACGTGGGCAGCACCTGTAGTCATGGTCCCGAAGAAGACAGGTGGCTGGCGGCTGTGCTCAGACTACAGACCGGTGAACGGGGTCACCAAGAAGGATTCATACCCCCTTCCCCGCATCGATGAGTGCCTGGACCTGGTCGCAGGGTCGTCGTGGTTCTCTTCCTTGGACCTCCGCAGCGGGTATTACCAAGTCCCTCTTGCCCCATAGGCCAGACCAAAAACAGCTGCACAAACTGCACCGGCCGGGGACTATGGCAGTTCAAGGTCCTCAGTTTTGGGCTGTGTAATGCCCCGGCCACCTTTGTGCGATTGATGGACAGGGTGCTGTCTGGGATTCCCCGCCAACAGTGTTTGGTTTACCTGGACGACATCCTGGTGCACGGCAGCTCGTTTGAGGCGGCCCTGGGATCTCTGAGAGTGGTGCTGGAGAGGATCAGAGCCGCTGGCTTGAAGCTACATCCAGATAAGTGTCATTTCCTGCAGAGAGAGGTCACTTTCCTGGGCCACAAAGTGGGGGGGGAGGGCATCGGCACCCTGCACGAGAAAGTGCAGGCGGTCACAGGCTGGCCAAATCCTCGCAACCAGAAACAGCTGAAGACTTTCCTGGGCCTGGCCTCGTACTACAGGAAGTTTGTACGGGGTTTTGCTTGCACTGCCGCACCCTTGTTCCAGCTGCTGCAGAAGGACAGGGATTTCCTGTGGTCTGAGCAATGTCAAGCAGCATTTGACGGCCTTCGGCGTGCCTTGAGTGAATCCCCGGTTCTCGTCCCAGCCAACCCCAGGCTGCCATTCACCCTGGACACAGACGCTAGCGGCGTTGGGGTAGGCGGAGTGCTCTCCCAGACTACACCAGAGGGGGAGCGGGTGGTGGCGTACTTCAGCCGGGCGTTCAACAAAGCGGAGCGACGATACTGCGTTACCCGCAGGGAACTTTTGGCAGTGGTGCTGTCCATCAGGCACTTTAAGTACTACCTGTGCGGGCAGGCGTTTACGGTGAGGACGGATCACTCTGCATTACAGTGGCTCATGACGTTCAAAGAGCCAGAAGGGCAGGTCGCCAGGTGGCTAGAAGAGCTCCAAGCTTTCGACTTCAGGGTGGAGCACCGGGCTGGGGTGCGCCACACAAATGCAGACGCTCTCTCCCGCCGCCCGTGTGCTGCCGGCGGATGCCACTACTGCGAGAAGAGAGAGACTCGTGAAAAGGAGCTGCTGGAGGACGACATCGTCTGTGCGGCAGCGCAGCAAGTGGAAGAGGTTATCTGCCGGGAGCTCCAGACAGTGGATGTGACAGAGTGGAAGCAACAGCAAGAGCGGGACGCCGTTCTACAGCCTGTACTGCAGTGGGTTGAGTCGCAGCAGCGGCCACCGTGGGAGGAAGTGGCAGTGCTCTCCAAAGCAAGCAAGGGGCTGTGGTCTCAGTTTGAGACTCTACGTCTGTGTCAGGGCGTACTACAGCGGGCGTGGAAGAAGCCAGCAATGGGGGAGAAGAGGTGGCAAGTGGTGGTCCCGAGGGGTCTGCAAGAGGTCGTACTCAAGGCCATGCATGGAACGGCAGGCTCTGGGTACTTTGGCGTCACTACGACTCTCCGGCGCCTTCGTCAGGGCTGCTACTGGGGGCAGTGCAGGAGGGATGTCGAAGACTTCTGTCGCCGCTGTGATCCGTGTATGGCGCGTAAGGGCCCCCTTGGTCGTTCCCATGCTCCGCTGCAACAGTTTCCCGTCGGGGCCCCGATGGAGAGAGTAGCGGTTGATGTGGTGGGGCCTCTACCCTTGTCAAACAGGGGTAACCGCTATGTTCTCATGGCCATAGACTACTTCACAAAGTGGCCGGAGGCGTATGCTCTCCCTGATCAAGAAGCAGAGACAGTCGCAGATGCCTTGGTGGCCGGCATGTTCAGCCGTTTTGGAGTGCCGGAGACCCTGCACAGTGACCAGGGGAGAAATGTCGAGTCCCGGGTGTTCGCCTCCATGTGCTCACAACTGGGCATGCACAAAACACGCACCTCCCCCTTGCGACCACAGAGCGACGGACTAGTTGAGAGATACCATCGCACCATGGGACAGCAGCTCTGGCCATCCTCACGTCTCAGCATCAGCGCGACTGGGACGAGCATCTGCCCCTTGTGCTCATGGCATGTCGGTCTGCAGTCCAGGAGTCCTCAGCCTGTTCGCCTGCCCTCCTCATGTTGGGGAGAGAGCTTCGAACCCCTGCTGTGTTGGCGTTTGGTCGGCCACCAGATTCCCTAGACACGCCTCCAGGCCCTGAGTACGCCAGGAGACTTCAGGACTGCCTTGATTCCACTCACGCCTTTGCCCGCGATCAGCAGAAAAGTGCTGCGGTGAGACAGCAGCGGAACTACGACACCAGGACCAGAGGGCAGCATTTCCGGGCCGGGGAGCTGGTTTGGGTCTACAGCCCACAACGAAAGAAATGCCGGTGCCCAAAACTGGACAGTCAGTGGGTTGGTCCCTGCAGAGTACTGGAGAGGGTGGGGGAAGTGGTCTACAGGGTGCAGCTGCCACCAAAGGGGAGAAAAGTGGTGCTCCACAGAGACAGGTTGGCTCCATACAAAGGAGTCGCTTCCCCACAGACCCAAGGAACATCGGGGCCCACAGCCGTCCCCTCGACATCCCCACTGAGGCCCCCCGGCGAACAGAGCAGCAGTCCCCCATCAGGGACTGAGAGTCCCCCCATTTTTTCGCCGCCTGGGCCAGATCCGGCAACCCCGATCCTCCTGACCCCAGTCCCCCTGCCGAGAAGGCAGACACGACCCCCGGGTCGCTTCAGAGACTTTGTTTGGTAGAAAAGTTATAGTGAGACCCCTCAGTTCCTGTAGAGGGCAAGAATGCGCCCTGGTCTCACTGGAAGGGATGGTAGTCCACCCAGACCTTCCTAGTCAAAGTACAGTGTGTAGATGTAGTGTTGTGCTGTGTTTGTTTGTTCCTCGTGGGCGAGGAACTTTGTAGTGGGGGGGTAGTGTAGCGACCCTGCATAGGATGTCCAGGGTGTCACTCAGGCATCCCCCGTCTCTCTGCCAATCATAGAGCTGCACAGTGATGCTGGTTGAGGTGCGGGCCTGTGGTTGGGGGAGCGGATGGGGGAGGGCGGGGAGTTGTGACGTAGACACTGCTATATATATATGTGTAGGGGTAGGAGTTAGGTTAGTGTGAGGTTGAACCCACAAGTGTACATGTACCTGTGATCATCTGTTGTCAAACAAGAGTTATTAAAGCCTAATAACGAGAAGCCTGTTTCCCACTCACCTTGTGAACGCTACAATACTTTAGGTTAAGGTCTTCTTTCAAATAAGAAAAAAGCTTTGGGGGTATCTATCTAGAGATAAATATTAAGCCTGACAAAGTGCTTAAAGAGCCTGTGACGGCCTCCCAACAACTGTTGTGCAATGAAATATTGGGCTACTAGTAATCTCGAACCGTCAGTTTAAAAAAGAAGGTGCGATACCGTTCCGATAAATATCAATAATTTCGAACATCGCGGGGAAATTCCTTCGACTCATTTTGAAGTTTTGGGGGAAGCCGGAAGTTACGTCAATGCGGGAATGCTTCACTGTGCGGCGAAAGAGCCAAACACGGACAAAGTGTGTTGTCATGCGTAGAAATTGTGAATTACTGAGTTTAGGCACGTTAATAACGTTGTAATGAAGTTGACTACAGTATATTCATATTTGTCAGTGCTTTCATGTCAATTTGGCGAACATAAACATAAATGATCGTGGTGAAGATGATTAGGATTAAAAATCGGTAGTGAGAGTTGCTGAATTTCCTCCCGTCGGATGTGATATAAAAACAAATCGATTATTTTTGTAGTTGTAAACTCAAGTGGATGAAACTACATTTATTAGTGCTTTCATGTCAATTCAGCGAACATATGATACATTAAATGATCGTAATGATGATGATTTAAAAATCGTTTGAGCCGGTCTGCATTTCCTGATGAAAAAACAAACCGATGTTTTTTGTAGTTGTAGTACACCAACATGGATTAAACGTGTGGTTTTTTGTCCACAATGTTGGGGAAATTAATGGATAAAATGCACAGATTATGATTATTATTATTATTATTATTCCCACTCCGATCGGGACACTAGGTCCACCGTTTCCCCGCAGCGAGGCTCCCCCCGTTGACAGTTTACGTGGGCTGGGTGCAGTGGCGGACTGGCCATGGGGACGAATCCCGATGGGCCGGTACCGAAGTGGGCCGGTCGGATATATCACTAGCACATCCCCCACTCCCCCCGTTGACAATTTACTAGCGGTACCGAAGTGGGCCGGTCGAGAGTCCCGGGATGATTTTTAGTCCCATTCCACCACTGGCTACATGACCGTATGATCGCCCATATTGACGCACCTAATTCCTAAACTTCTAACAGATACAACATAAACCGATCCTTCAGCCTCATATGAGCTCTCAGACACGTTCAAAATTAAACTGTCATCGCTGTCTGAGCTTGCTGCTGTGTGCGCCATCGTGCGTTTTATGCTGGGATCCTGAACGGTGCAGCTGGAGCGCTGTGCCCGCAATGACGTCACACATAATTTGGCGGGACTTGAAGAATCCCAGAGAAGATCCAGAAAATGGTCAACATTGAAGGGCAGATTAATGGTTATCAAAGTACAAATATCCAAAATCAGTTCAGTAACGGTTTTCAAGGGGACAATATTTACTCAAATTGATGGGTTTGGATGATGGGGGAAACTCGTGTCACAGGCTCTTTAACGTCTAATATATTGCTTTCCTGCAATGTTAACTATGTTGAAGCACTTATTTTAACTGATATTATGCACATTAATTATACTCTTATGTATGTAAATAGTGTACGAAATGTGCAGAATTTGACAGTTTAATGGTGGAGGTATACACACATAGCTTGTAATGCACTGTTGAGGAACCTGTGACCCAAGTTTTTCATTCATTGCATAACTACACCGTAGTTGTGTATATGATATGTCAATAAACCTTAGAAAATCTTGAAATCTTGAAAGGGATATGCAAAATAGCAATTATATACAGTCTTTAATTAACTATTAGAGAATAACGAGTAATGAATATACTTTATAGAGATCTGCAGATAAAAGTTTAGTCTTCTCAAGCGCCAACAATCAAATATCTCTCCTGATTGTTGGCACTTGATAATCACCTTTCCCTGAATTTTACTCAGGTGTAACTAAAGTCTGATTTAAGGGTCGTTTATATTTCACATCATTAATCAGAATCTGCAAAGTAACTCAAATAAATGTAGTGGATTAAAAATACCAGGTTATCCTCTGAATTGTAGTGGAGTAGAATTACAAAGTAACAATGAGCTGTCATGTGGGTATATATTAATGCTGCCCATTATGGATACAAGCGATTTTCACCCAGTTAGTAATTACATGTTTTACATTTGTACACACCAATTTGTTTCCTATCGCCTAAACCTCCAGGGCTGTACACCGTTTAATACTGGCAACTTATAATTTTGGGGAAAACGAAAACGTCTTTTAAAACTACAATTCCCAGTAGAGACGTGCCATAGAGAACATGTTGCGAAACACAATAGCCAGCATGTGTAGTTCTCGGGGGGCGTTCAAGTCCAGTTGTGAATAGTCTGCCGTGATTTCGTTCCATTGCAAAGAGCTTGACGCTCGGCGTAACCTTGGCGCACTGCCACTCCAACATCCAATCCCAGAGCTTGAAGATTAATCACGGGGTTTGTCGCAAAGCGGACAGGCGTCGTCACAACAATAGCTGGGGATTGTGGGTAGTGTAGTCTCTTTGGCGCTCCACATTTCAGAGAAAACAAGTTGTTTCTCAGAATTGAAGGGGAAAAACACAAAAGCATTGCACACAATTTAAACCTATCAATGTCGTTTAATTAACAAAGGTAATCTGGTGGTTTTGAGTTGATGAGCGGTGGAGATATCACTGTCAAATCAATCGACAGTAAGGAGAATACTTACTTCCGGGTGTACAATTATCCGTTATCCAATGGGAATGGACGCTCACATTGCCTTTAAGAGCTGCTGACATAAACGGGTGCGGTGCTTCCATGAGCGTCAAATACCGCCGCCGATGGGAATACATTGCAATCAGTTGAAAGCTCTTTGCGTCCGTTTATGAAGCTGAAGGAGCCTCGACGCGTCCCAACTGCACGCCACGGGGTCCCTGACCAAGTGTCGCTCCTGGACGTTTAGGGAGTGAGAGTGTGTTGATCCGGGAGAAGACAAAGCTCCTGCCAATTGTGGAAACGGTATGTAAAGATGATTTTTACTTTACTGCTCACTTACATATATGCCTCAATAACAATAGATATATGTTTCAATACATAATCAATTATTTATAGCATTGGTCACTGATCTGACACAGCAACCTTTTAGCCGGAGGTTTTATAGACTTGGCACATTCATTCTTCATGTTCATGTTTTTCTACATGTTTATTTTTGTATATGTGCTATCGAAATAACATATATGTTTATAGGTGCAGACATCCATTTTGGCATAATGGGAATTCTTGGCTGTTTTTTCATGGCCTTAATATGGTTGACACACTAATTGACTGATATTGTAATCATTATTTTATCGACTGATATGAAAAAGTGTCCAGCCCTACCTTCACGCCAAACTATGCTCTTTTTTCATGTCTCTACTGTCTAAATGCATCCTTACTCATTTATCACCCAAAGCTCATTTGCATATATGACCATTCCCATGCATTCATTCCTACATACACTAGCTCTCAATCCCACATTAACAAACCGTGGCACACTCACACTGATTGAATGGACAAACTGAACAATTAACAATGATTATTGTGACTGTCCTCATGCAGGATACTGACACCACTACAAAGAGTCCGGCAGTGGCTCAGTCAGTAGGGGCTTGGACTGGGGGCTTGGACTGGGAGCTGTAGGGTCGCCGGTTCAAGTCCCCGACCAGACCTAAAAAATATGGAGTGTGGACTGCTACTTAGAGAGGTCCCAGTTCACCTCCTGCCCTGCCGTGGTGCCCTTGAGCAAGGCACCGGACACCCCCCTTCCCCCCTCACTCCCATTGCTCCCCGGGCGCTGTACAATAGCTGCCCACTGCTCCTAGTACTAGACTCCTGGTACTAGGATGGTTAAAAGCATAGGCCAAATTTCACTGTGTGTGCTGTGTGCTCTGCATGTGTGACCATTAAAAGAGGGTTTCATCCCTCCCAATTATATTCTATAAGAGTTTACTCTCAAATGTCTCATCCTCAACATGGGAGAATCGGTGGAGGATTCAGGACCTGATCAAATAATTCCTGGTAAGGCATGTTATGGAAATTGTGAGATCAAATGTATTGACATAGCTGACTGTAAACTGGTCCTCTGATTAAGTCATAGCGTGGGAAGGGACCTTTGCAATGGGTGTGTAAAACAGATGTGTTTAGACTAGGAGGTTTTATGACATCCATTAGAACAGTGTTTCCCAACCGGGGGTACGCGTACCCCTAGTGGTACGTGGGTGGTCCCCAGGGGGTACGTGAAAAGATTTTGAAAAGTGTAAAAAAATGTTTATTAAACATTTTACAGGAAAACTGTACACAAATAATGAATAATGCATAATCTGTAATAATGTAACCAAAATTGGGAGCATTCAAATTAAGTAATAATTTGCTGGCTATATATTATTATTGGCGCGGCGTTCAGCTTCCCGCCGGACTGTCAGGTGTTACATCATCATCATCATTGTAGTGGCGCGCTGGTTTTCTTGCTAGCTAGCAAAATATCAACATCCTATCAAGTGAATGCGCTGGTGTTTATTGAGATCAAAATTTCTGTTAACATAATCATTATGGATCAATGGCTGAGTCGAGCTGGTTCATCCAGAAACAACAGCACAGGTGATACTGCTGAATCAGGAGAACCCGTTCTCAAGAAAATGAAAACAGAGAAGGTGAAGAATCGTCAGTTTGGTGAACATTATGTGCTCTCCGGGTTTACGGTCACAACTACAGAGCCACCGCAGCCAATGTGTTTCATCTGTGGCGACGTGCTTTCTAATAATAGCATGAAACCATTCCATTTACATCGGCACCTTAGTACTAGACATCCCACCTGTGTGGGTAAGCCTGCAGAGTTTTTCCACCAAAAGCTGGCTGAATTTAAGGGAAGCCAAGAAAAACTAAAGAAAGCGACATCGGTCTCAACCAAGGCCTTGGAGGCATCTTATGCCGTGTCGCTACTCGTTGCTAAATCGAAAAAGCCATTTACCATAGCCGAAGAGCTAATCTTGCCTGCTGCTATATTTCTCGCAGAAACTATGCTCGATAAGAAAGCAGCTGATGTCCTGAAGAAAGTGTCGTTGTCAAATAATACTGTGTGCCATCGGATCGACGACATGGGAATTGACATCATTGACCAAGTGGTGGAAAAATGTAAAGCGTCTGGTACGTTCGCTTTGCAATTGGACGAATCAACGAAGTCAGTGGGGAAGCACAACTGATTGCGTTTGTGCGTTACAAAGACACTTTGGAGATAAACGAGCACATTCTGTTTTGCAAGAAACTCACGGGGAGAACTACCGGACAGGACGTTTTTAACGTTATTGACATTTTTTTCTCTCAACACAAGCTGGATTGGAAATCCTGCTCTCATGTGTGCACAGACGGCGCTGCGGCGATGACCGGCAGAGTAAATGGATTAATGGCCCACATAAAAAAGGTAAATCCTGACGTTACATGGACGCACTGCATGGTTCACCGAGAAGCATTAGCTAGCAAGAGAATGAGTCCAGAGTTAAACGATGTTTTGAATGATGCCGTAAAAGTGATCAACTTCATACAGTCCAGGCCTTTGAATCATAGACTGTTTCAGTCACCTTGTGAAGACGGTGGGTCAGAACTAGGGCCGGGACTTTAACGCGTTAATTAAGATTAATTAATCACACAAAAATTAACGCGTTAAAAAAATTAACGCATTTTAATCGCACTTATTTTTGCACCGCGGAACGTTTCTCACTGGATGAGTTTCAGGCGTACCGATTATACTGGAGCACCAACTAACGTTCATGACTTCAGACAACAACAAACCACAGTGAACAACAGTGGGAAATGTTGTTTTAAAAAACGGACGGATGGAAGCGTCGATAAGAGCACGGTTGTGTGCAAATTATGCAAAAAGGAATTCGCATATCACCGCAGCACATCAAGCCTCAAGTATCACCTCAATGCAAAACATATAGCAGCTAGCGTGGAAGCTAGCCTCTTTTATCGCGTTCACACCAAAAAGAGCCGGTACTAAAATTAGTTCATGAGAACCTTTTTACCCCCACGAAAGTCCCTGCTAGAGAGCAGAGAACTGCTAGAGAGCAGGGACTTTCGTACGGCTCTCTTGTGAGAAAAGAGCTATATTTCTGATTGGCTGGGCGGATTGCAAACCACGCCCCGTAAAACTCCCAAAAAGTTTTGTGAAGCCGCCATTTTATTATCCTCGCATTAGCATTATTAGCATTAGCCCAGTGCAAAAACGCAGAGAGACTAACTTATGGCAACACAAAATAAAACATGGGAGCGGTGGAGATGAGGAGGTGTCGGCGTTCTGGCGATTTACTCGGAAGGCTGCTGGGAGTCCCAGCAGCTTCTACTGAAGCCAGTCCCCAACTCCGGGGACTTTGGGCGGCAGTATACGCCGTGAAGTGGTTTGCGGCCTGCCAGTAAACCCAAAGCAGAAGAAGAAGAAGTGACGTCAGCGGCTTCATTTGCCTAATCCTCCCCCAGGTTCAAAGAGTTCTCATGAACTAAATTCTCATGAACCTTTGTGGGAAAAGTACTGCGGTGTGAATGCGCCTAATGGTATACTAAAATCCATGTGAAAAAAATTGCTTCTCACTGTTCTCAGGTCAAATATTTATATGTGATTAAAAATGCGATTAATTTCGATTAATTAATTACAAAGCCTCTAATTAATTAGATTAATTTTTTTAATCGAGTCCCGGCCCTAGTCAGAACATAAACAGCTCCTGCTTCCCACTGACGTCCGCATGGTTATCCCGAGGGAAGACGTTACAGCGGCTGTTCGAGCTACGCAATGAAGTGAGGGCATTTCTGTCGGAGCACACACACCCACGTGGCTATGTTCGACGACGCTGACTGGGTAGCTCGGCTGGGATACCTCTCTGATATTTTCAGCAAACTCAACCAGCTGAATCTCTCTCTTCAAGGTAAAGACACACATGTTCTTAGCTTGTATGACAAAGTGTGTGGATTCATGGAGAAGATCAAGCTCTGGCAGAGCAAATGTGAAAAAAGGGATACAAGTTGTTTCCTGCAGCTGAACGCATACATTGCTACTGGTGAATGTGACAGAGCTCCAATTGTGAAAATAGTACACACACATTTGTCCAAGCTCAAGAATGAGTTCAACTCCTACTTCCCTGATATTGACAACAAGTCATCCACACTGGACTGGGTGCGTAATCCATTTGTGACGTGCATTAAAGCAGCATTCCCGCCAGACTGCAAGAAGACCTCATAGATGTGTCCTCAGATAGGAGCCTGAAGATGAGGTACTCAAGCACACCACTGACACAGTTCTGGTGTGGTGTGGAGAAGGAGTATCCTGAATTGGGGAAACATGCCCTGAATGAACTGTTGCCTTTTGGGTCCACATACCTGTGTGAGGTGACATTCTCCGCCATGATCCACATCAAGACTAAACACAGGAACAGACTCAACTTGGAGAATAACCTGGTCACAGCTGTTGCAACAATCTCCCCCAGACTCACAAAACTGATGAGGGAGAAACAGGCTCAAGTGTCCCATTAATTGGTGAGTTACCTTACTTTTTGTTTTAAGTCTTTAAACAATGGCTATTATAATGTATATGATTAGTTATGATTTGAATATGATTTAAGTGTCACATTAATTGTCGCATTGGGTCACACAGACAAAAATATCCTCCTCTTCTCTATCTCTCCTCGTCACTTCTCTCCTTCTTCCACTCCCAGGTTTCACCTTAGCTACACACAGGGCCGTATCCAGGCCCCGCCCCCCGCCCCGGGTCTGATATGTGCTGCCACTGCACACACACACACACACACACACACACACACACACACACACACACACACACACACACACACACACACACACACACACACACACACACACACACACACACACACACACACACACACACACACACACACACACACACACACACACACACACACACACACACACACACACACACACACACACACACACACACACACACACACACACACACACACACACACACACACACACACACACACACACACACGGTCTGCCACAATATATAGACTATTAATATATCCTGGGGATCACCACGATTGATTGCGTAGTAGGGGGTACTTTAGGTTGGCTTGAAATGCTTTGGGGGTACAGTACTCAAAAAAGGTTGGGAACCACTGCATTAGAAGATAGGATGAGGGGAAGAAAGTTAGGATAAGGTGTTATCTGTATTCCTTTTGCATACTGTGTCTGAGGTAGTGTTGCACGGTGTACCGATACTTGAAAGGTACCGCGATACCCTGCCGTTAAAAACGATACGAGCGCTGTTTTAATAAGAGCCGTGTGTGTTCAGCTCTCTGCTTCCACTCCCTGCACTGCAGCAGTGCCTGCAGTCCCTTCCCTCTCAAGCACGCTCTAAGTCCCTCCCCTCTCTCGTGCACGCGCCAGCTGGCAGAGCATATGAGAAAACGAGAAGCATGGCTCTAAGTGGGAGTGCAACTGCCGCTGCGCCTCGGCTTGTTGACAAAGAAGACGCCAGAAGCGAAATTTGGAAGTATTTTAGCTATATCTCTGACAGTGAGGGCAAGCATACGGACACCACGAGGCCTGTCTGTCAGACATGTTTTAGATCCCTGCAAACCAAGGGAGCCAACACATCAGACTTGGCTAAGCACCCCGCCGACCGGCATCCAGAGCTGTTTAAAGAATTTAAAGACAGACAGGTTAGCGAATGTGATAGATAACATAATTACATCATGCTCAAGCCCATGCCCTCAAATCTAAGTCAAACAAGTGTAATTTATTTTGTGACAAACGAACGTTTTCGTAGATTGACGAGGCAATTAATGGCAATGATAACTGTCTAATATGGCTATCTTTTTAGCTAACTTACCAATGTGGCTAACATCTGCAATGTACATTTTGTCAATAATTATTTATATTACGTATTACATGTTAATAAAATATAAAGTTAACTATCAAAGAAATCACATAAACTCAAGTATAAAGAAGAGACCATGTTGTAAGAAAACACTTAACAGATCAACTACAATTTTATTGATCATGAAAATAATAAAAGAAAAGTATCGAAAAAGAATCTGAATCGCAATTCTTGACTTGGTATCAGTATCGAAACCAACATGTTGGTATCGTGACAACACTAGTCTGAGGGGTATCTGTATATCCCATTGTCTTGTATGGAGTGAAGGTTTTGCATACTGTGCCAGAGGGGGTATCAGCTGGCCTCCCAGAATGATGTTGTAATGTAAATCTGTTCCATGTCCTCTTATAAAGAGAGCCTGTTTTACTCAGGACAGTACGTGCTCTCTGGTGAGACGTCATACTTGCAAGTATAAAATATCTTTGATACCTTTAATACGAATATTGTGTTGCTGTACGTTTGTTACCTAACTCATAATTCTCTCTAGACTACAGCTGATTTCAAAGCTGCTACGACAGGCAAGATTACTGTTGAGGTGATACAATTCTAGCTAAGGCTGTCCACTTTATATGATGTGTGTTACATTTTACATAACATTTTAGTTATTTAGCAGGTGCTCTTATCCCGAGTGACTAACAACAAGTGTAATAGGAGTACAAGTCAAATTCAAATGTCACCAACACATCGAGTAACCAATAGGCAGTCCTATGTTTAAAGACGTGCTCACGATACAATTCCTTCTGACAGCCAATTATGGCCTTCCAGGACGTCCACTATATGTCTTAACAGTTAGGCTATTCATCTGGGAGGAAACCCGAGCTATATTGATTTCAGATTCTTTTTTCCAAAATAATTTTCCAGGTGTCGGAGAAGGAAGAGGCTGAACTGATTCTTCAGCGGGAAACTATCGCAATCTTTGTCATCAGAGATACACAAGCCGCAACCAAAGACATTGGCATCATACTTGAGGGACAAGAGGTTGTGAATAAGTTGGCGTCTGTTGCAAATGCTGTCGCCATTCTCCTGGGCTTCCTTTATGCTCTCAATCTGGAATATCCCAAGACATTAAAATTGACAATTGAATATATCCAGAAAATCATCATGGAGTTGGACCCGAAAAGCATGGCCACCAAGGTCAAGAAGCTCTATGACCAGCTCTACAATAGAGCTTAGTTCAGGTTTCCTACACGTCCAAGTTTTCCAGTCATGAAAAATGATAAAGACAATAACAAGTCACAGAAAACGTATGTGACTGTCCTGGAGAATGAAAAGGTTACACACCTGTTGTGTGACTAGTTATGGTTTGTCATTCTGAAGTAGAACTGTTTGAAAATATAAAAATGGTCCTACAATTACCCTGTGGCACTGATGGGCTCTGCTCTGGCTGGTAGAGTACGCATTTGGTTTCAAAGGTCAATAATATGTTTGGCTGCCAGCTCTTCAAAGTTCCAAATCTGACCCTTGAGAACTAAGCTTACTGGCTAACTTAAGAGTTGACTCACTTTTACACGATTTTTCAAAATGTGTAGAATGTCTTCATGTCTGGTCAGCTCAATGTTAACCTCACTTGAGGATTTTACATTTCAGCACGTTTGGGATTCTAAAGTTAATGTTATTGGAGTTGTACAATGTTAAGGTAAATTGGGGTGTCTGTGGAAGACTTAGGCTGTGATTTGAAGCATGCAAAACATAACTAATTTAAAGGGGACCTATCATGCAAAATGCACTTTTGTACGTCTTTTATACATGAATATGTGTCCCCAGTGTGTCAGGGAACTCACCAAGTGTCAGAAAAGACAACCCTCTCTCTTTTCCTCCATACCCAAATCTCTAAAAACTGGGCTGCAACGGATCTGATACAGACTGATCCAGATTTGAACACTGTCCTGACGTCAGAAACAGGGAGCTCCGCCTATATGGGCAACTCTCCACCTATCAGGGGAATGAGAGGTTGCGTGGCATGGTAATATGACGCTCATGCCTCGCCCCCCCCCCCCTTTGCAGGGGGGCGTTGTCAGCTGCAGCTCATTTGCCACAGAATCAGCCCTTGTGAAGACAGGGCTGGAATAGAGCGAAATGAGGCATGGCTAAAATGCATGATCTGTTTGGTATTTTTGAAAAAAAAAATTCACAGACATGTTTTATATAGGTATGGCCCTACAATATATTATTCAAATATAGCATGATAGGTCCACTTTAAGGAAGAGGACTTAAAAATACAGCTAAATTGTTTTACCCTTAAAAGGTAATATTTATTACAATTATAATTTAGGTATTTTTCTCACTGTAGACTGGTGGTCATATTTTTGCTTGCTTATATCACAGCATAAGTCTGAAAGATATTTCATTTTCAAAAGGAACGGTCACTTTATAGTATGAACGTTTGTCATTTGTTTTCTTAAATGTTTTGATATGTGGGGCTGAGAATCAGACCATTGAAACTTATTTTTCATTGTTGTCTATGAATTATTTTAAATTGTTACATTTTATTTGAACAATGCAGATACCCTGTAAATATGGTTGTTTTATAAGTAATAAACCCGTTATTAAATATCACAATGTGTAATGAGAATTATTGATGTAATTTTGGATTAGATTAAACATTCAGTTTATGTTCCTTAAATGAGAAAAATATAGTTTATCAAAATGTATACATTTTTGATTGGATAAAACAAATAATATTTAGTTAATTTTAACGAGAAAAAACGGTTTGATAAAATCTATATTTTTTTGTTTGGATTAAATATAGAAGTTACATTAATTGACTTCCTTCAACAAGAAAAATATACTTTGTGCCAAATCGTATATAATAGTTTCCATGGGCATGAGAAATATTGTTTGAGGCAAGTTATTTATTTTTCATTGGCTCAAGCTATAGAGTATAGATTTGAACCATTACCCTAAAATGTTTTAATTGGTTGAACGAAATACTTTTATCAGTGTGTCTGTCTGAAGTGACAGTTAGGGTGGAGGTGCTGCTACCTGTCTGTCTGAAGGGACTGCCGATGACTGTCCGCACCGCTGTGCAGGAGACGTGGAGGGAGGGAGGGAGGGTAGAGAGAGCATCGGAACTTCACAGTCTAATCTCCCGACCTGATATTTACATTTTGTATTCAATCAATATATTTTTGGAAAGGGAAACTGTGCGCAAACAGCAGTAGATATATATTCATTTCTTAAAAAAAAAAAAGGGCACTTTCTCTGGAGGAAGAAAAAGGGCAGGGGCTCAAGCCTATGTGTGCACGTGCCTGCAAAAGTTAGCTGAGCGGTAATGCCAAAGGTTTGGACTTTTCAGCTCAACTTCTGTCATACAGCTCTACTTTACATAATTCAAAGCCATTTCTCACCGCTTGCCTTACCTATAATGAGTCAAGCAGAATAAAGGGCATTTTCTAAATGTCATTTCATGCACTATTCAAACAGACAAGCTAAGGATATATTGGTAAACATTACGGTGTTGCTTTGCAACATGAAACATTCCGTGTGAGGTTCAGATCAATTTCACAGCCAAACATACTCTTTTGCTTCATGAATTTAAATATGTATCCAGAAAAGTTCTGCCATCGTGAAGCTCAAGGACAGCTTAGACTGCCAATAGAAAAAGGGACGTTTGATGTTCAAATTTTAAATAACGTTTAATAAGACAACTATTGTGACCAAGTAATCCAGACACTGCCTCAGTGTTTTAGTTCATGGCTTTTGTTTGACATTTTTTCAAATCAAGCAATGATTCATGACATACAGCTTAGGGATATGGTGCCATGGGTGCAATAGATTCCAAACGTAACTTTACTCTATCTCTTACAGGTAAGTTACTTTTCATTGTCTCTTTGCATTCAAAAGTATATATCTTGTAGGCTGCAATGTAAGTAATGTAATTCACTGTCCCTTGTTTATTTAATAAACACACTGTGGGAGAACCAGAGCACTAAACACACATTTACTTCATTTTCTGTTTGATTGATGATGGCTACAGAAGAATATGGGGCACCGGGGGTCCTTTGGCTATACTCTTATGCAATCCCTTTCACTTGTATTATCCTTTTTCTTTTGCTTCTTCTTCTTAAAACAAACACATTCTGGCACTGATGGAGATTCTAGCAATTCATTAGTGCTGTTAATGAACTAAAGACAATTTGACTTGGTATTCACTGGAAATTGTAATTGTGCCCCCTACTTGAAAAAAAATAGTGAAATCAACTGAAATCTACATTATTTGTTAACTTAACTCAATACAACAAAGTTCAAACTACTTTCTTGTGAGGGAAGTTATTTAACTCATCAACTTGAAGTAACCGTCTCCGGGCTTCTTAACATTTAACAACATATTAATGATGCATACCCACTTAACAGGAAGCAACTCAGCTCAGAGATGATATTAACCATTTGTACCTAAACGAAACACAATTACCACACCAAGTGTCTAAAGCGTCTAAAACGAAAACGAGCTACCCTACATCAGAATCAGAATACCTTTATTAGTCCCACGGAGGGGACATTTGCGTAGTTACAGCAGGAAAAAGAGCCACAGACAGCTTAATGTTACATATGTTAAATATGTGACATGCATTTAAAAAAAGCACTAACTTATGATATAATAAAAAAAATATATATAATAAAAAATTAAAAGTTACATAATTAAAAAAAATACACATCCTGTAACAGTTCTTAGGATTTAGCAGCCAGGTATATATTACACAGTTATTAACGGCATCTATATATATTGCACATTTAGCACATATTGCACATAGGTGGTTGGTATTTAACAGCAGCAAGTTACACAACATTAGCACATCATTGGCGACAGCGATCTTTTCTACTTCATGCTATCTGCACAAACATATCATATGAAAGCTGAGATTCCACAGATTCCATTGGTATAGGTCTCATCAGTGTACGACGAAAACTCACTGAACTAGCAGCCAGGAAAGAGCAAGAAAACAACTTATCTTTACAGAGCCATATTTAAAAATATGTATTGCCTTTGCTGTTTTGTGATCAAAAGTTGTTTTCAAGAGGATAAACACGCTGCTGAAGGTTAATCCAATGTCTCTGTCACGGTGTGTGTGAAGCAGGTAGGACCCAAATGCAGATTAAAGTGAAAGTTCCTTTATTTCAAGGCTAGGTGATAACACAGACAGAACAGAACACTCACCTGGATTAATAGTGACATCAGGAAATCAATGAAGGAGAGAGATAATGCTCTAAGGCACTCTCTTAAGTCAAATGCTAGTGACTGACAGGCATTATATTTGTGTCCTTACGAAACAGAGTTACAAAGGAAATCAGGGCAGCTAAATCCAACTTCTTTGTTAATCTCATTCATGAATCTAAGGGAAATCATAAACAAATCTGGGACTGTCTGCAGAACCTAACAGGGAAAGGGCATCCATAACATAACAAAGCAGCTGGAGATCCAGTAACAATGGAACCTTATGTAAGGGGCCAGCAGAGAATAGCGGCTATTTTTAATGACCATTTTATTAATTCTGTGAGGCTGACTATAAACAGTCCCCAAATTGGTCAAATACATTCATCACCTATTGATTGTACACAGCCAGTCTTCTCATTGACAGAGACTTCTGAATCAAAAGTAATTCTATAATTTCTTCTTTAAACAATTCCAAATCAAAAGACACTTTTGGACTGGATTATCTGTTTCTAAAGAAACATGCTACTACCCTCACAGGGACAATTACCAAAATAATAACACCTCTTTTAGGGAGGGAAAATTCCCAAAAGACTGAAAGTTAGCCATTGTTTGTGCCAGTCCACAAATCCGGGGACACAACTGATGCAAACAACTATACTGTAGGCCCATTAGTATTTTACCTGTCATGTCTAAGATCTCTGAGAAATGTGTAGCTGAGCAATTGACTGGACATCTTAACAGTAGTCCTTTCACACTACACCCCATGCAATTCGGCTTCCGAGCCAATCATTCCACTGAGACCGCAAATTGTTTCCTTGTGGAAAATATTAAATCAAAAATGGACAAAGGAGGCATTGTTGGAGCAATCTTCTTAGATCTTAAGAAAGCTTTTGATACAGGCAATCATCAAGTACTCATTCACAAAATGTCTTATTTTAATTTCTCACCCAGTGCAATAGACTGGATGCGCTCCTATCTGTCAGACAGAGTTCAGTGTGTAAGGGTAAGTGGCGAGACATCACCACCCCTGAGGAATGAACTGGGTGTACCCCAGGGATCTATCCTGGGCCCAATTCTATTCAGCCTTTATATAAATGACTTGCCATCAGTGTGCACTGGATGTGAGGTGCAAATGTATGCTGATGACACTGTCATTTATGTCCATGCAAAAACCAAGGCCCAAGCTGCGGCCAAATTAAATGATGCAATGGTTCATGTAAATCAATGGCTTACTGACTCACAGCTATATCTGAATGTTAAGAAGACAGTCTGTATGTTTTTTAGCAAGACCAACACTGTATCACACTGTGAACCCAAGGTCTATGTGTCTGGGGAGGTCATTCAAACAGTTACACATTTTAAATATCTAGGCATTATCCTTGACACTACTCTATCCTTCAAAAAACAAGTGAGAAAGGTAATGCAAATAACTAAATACAATTTAGCAAACTTTAGGTATATAAGGAACTGTTTGACAACACCTGTAGCAAAACTCTACATGACTGCCATGATCCTTCCCCACCTAACATACTGTATGACCAGCTGGACCCAGGCGAATAGCACAACATTAAGGCCTATCCTGTCACTTCACAAACAAGCTCTCAAAGTTTTGGACAGAAAGCCTAAGCTATACCACCATTGCAAAATCCTGGACAAACATAACCTGCTCAGCTGGGGAAATATTATAAAACACACTGATGTCTCATTTTTTTTAATTCTAAACGGCAAGGCACCCCCACCGCTCTGCACTTTTATACAGCAGAAAAACTCAAACAGCAGAACCACAAGGTCTGCCCTAAGAGGGGACTGTGTAGTCCAGAAAACCAGAACTTATCGTATCACTAGGCCACCAGGGTGGGTGGAGGGGGTCAGGAGGACGGGACTGAGCTGACCGCCCAGGAGCACAGCAGAGGACCAGGAAGGGATCTCGGGGGACGGCCCGTGGGCAAGGCAGAGTTCAAGGAGGGGTTCTCGGGCGGACGGCCCGGGGGCAAGGCAGAGTTCAAAAAGGGGTATTCGGGCGGACGGCCCGGGGGCAAGGCAGAGTTCAAAAAGGGGTATTCGGGCGGACGGCCCGGGGGCAAGGCAGAGTTCAAAAAGGGTATTCGGGGCGGACGGCCCAGGGGCAAGGCAGAGTCCAAGGGGGGGGGTTATGGAGGGGCGAAAGCCATCGCGGGCGAACTCAGGGGGCCGAGCATGAGGGCGAGGACCGCGGCCGGGAAAGTCAGGGGGCCGGGCTCGAGGACGAGGGCAGCGGCAGGAAGAGTCGTGGCCGGGATCGCGGGCGAAGACCACGGCTCACAGAGGGCCGGGATCGCGGGCGAAGACCACGGCTCACAGAGGGCCGGGATCGCGGGCGAAGACCGCGGCTCTCAGGGGGCCGGGCTCGAGGGCGAAGACCAGAGAGCTCCGGAGGCCGGGCAGGAAGGCGCTGACGGGCCAGCGCCGGAGGCCGGGCAGGACCCGGTGTCGGCCGGATAGGAACCGGAGCTGGTGGGACAGGCCTCGGCAGGATCCCCCACGGAAGAGGACCAGGACACGAGATTGGGCAGGACCCCCGGCGAGACAGAGGATGGCGGGGCCTCCAACGGAACAGGACAAGGGATTGGTAGGACCCCCTGCAGGAGAGTAGTCGGCGGGGGCCTCCAATGGCACAGGACAAAGGGTTTGGCAGGACCCCCGGCAGGAGAGTAGTCGGCGGGGCCTCCAACGGCACAGGACAAAGGGTTGGCAGGACCCCGGCAGGAGAGTAGACGGCGGACCTCCAACGGGACAGGACAAAGGGTTTGGCAGGACCCCCGGCAGGAGAGTAGTCGGCGGGGCCTCCAACGGCACAGGACAAAGGGTTGGCAGGACCCCCGGCAGGAGAGTAGTCGGCGGGGCCTCCAACGGCCACAGGACAAAGGGTTGGCAGGACCCCCCGGCAGGAGAATAGTTGGCGGGGCCTCCAACGGCACAGGGACAAAGGGTTGGCAGGACCCCCGGCAGGAGAGTAGACGGCGGGACCTCCAACGGGACAGACATACGATTGGTAGGACCCCCGGCAGAGGAGTAGTCGACGGGGCCTCCAACGGGACAGGACATGGAGTTGGCAGGACCCCAGCAGAACCTCCAACGGACCAGGACATTGGGTAGGGACTTGAGACGTGACTCGAGAGGGGACTCGGGAGGAGACTCGAGAGGGGAACCAAGGGGGAACTCGAGAGGGGACTCGAGAGGAGAACTAAGGGGGAACTCGAGAGGGGACTCGAGAGGGGAACTAGAGAGGGGATTCGAGAGGGGACTAGAGGAGAGACTAGAGGAGGGACTAAAGGGAGGGACTAGAGGAGGGACTAGAGGAGGGACTAGAGAAGGGAACTCGAGAGGGGACTCGCGAGGGGAACTAGAGGAGGGACTAGAGAGGGAACTAAAGGAGGGACTAGAGAGGGGACTAAAGGAGGGACTAGAGAGGGGACTAAAGGAGGGACTAAAGGAGGGACTAAAGGAGGGAACTCGAGAGGGAACTCGAGAGGGAACTCGAGAGGGGACTCGAGAGGGGACTCGGGTAGGAACTTGAGAGGTGACTAGAGAGGGGACTCGAGAGGGGACCTGAGAGGGAACTGGAGAGGGGACTCGAGAAGGGACTTGAGAGGAGACTGGAGAGGGGACTCGAGAGGGGACCCGAGAGGGGACCCGAGAGGGAACTCGAGAGGGGACTCGGGTAGGACCTGGAGAGGGAACTCGGGTAGGAACTCGAGAGGGGACTCGGGTAGGAACTGGAGAGGGAACTCGGGTAGGAACTTGAGAGGGGACTCGGGTAGGAACTTGAGAGGGGACTTGAGAGGGAACTTGTGTTGGTCGGTTAACCGACAGGACACGGGGAGCTGGCGTCGTCTGGGGAGCCAGCAGGAGACGAGGTGCTGGAGTCGGCCGGTTACGTCGACAAGACTCGGGGAGCTGGCGTCGGCTGGGGAGTCAGCAGGAGACGAGGTGCTGGAGTCGGCCGGTACGCCGACAAGACTCGGGGAGCTGGCGTCGGCTGGGGAGCCAGCAGGAGACGAGGTGCTGGAGTCGGAACCATGACTGTATGGGCCAGCTCTGGTGCAGGGACCACGGTTGTAAGATCCAGTTCTGGAGCCGGAAACATGGCTGTAAGGTCCGGAGCTGAAGCCTGGATCATGGCTTTGTGAGCCGGTTTTGGAGCCGGAAACATGGCTGCTGGGGCCGGCACTGGAGCCGGAACCATGGCTGCTGGGCAAGGAACCGGAACACGGATCCATGGCTGTGTGGGGTGGTACTGGAGCACGGTACCATGGCTATGTGGGATGGTACTGGAGCCCGGAACCATGGCTGCTGGGTCCGGCACTGGAGCCGGAACTGGCGCTGGAACCCTGGCCTTTCGTCTTTTAGGAGTCTTTTGGAGGCTTCGTGGACCTCCAAACGCCAGACCAGACCCCAGGAAAGGGTCAGAACATGAAGCCTGGTACTCAGGGATACGTGAGAAAACCCTAAGCCACTCGGGCAACAAGCTCCAGAGCCAGGGCTTGCGAGCAACCTCCTGACGTGCCTCCTTCAACGCAGCCTCTCTACCCCGTCTAGATGAGGCGCCTTTCCACGTATAAAAAATATACTCCAGAGAGTATCCAAGACTTTCCGCCTGTCGCATCAAAAGGGCTGAATCTGCTGGGTCCATAATGTGGTCGGTTCGTACTGTCACGGTGTGTGAAGCAGGTAGGACCCAAATGCAGATTAAAGTGAAAGTTCCTTTATTTCAAGGCTAGGTGATAACACAGACAGAACAGAACACTCACCGACGAACTAGTCATGACAAAAGACGAACCGACAAAGACAGACAGAAAAACCAGAACTTAAATACACACAAGACTAATCACACAAACAAGACACAGGTGAGGAGGGAGGAGAAAACACAGGGGCCACAGGTGAACACAATTGGGTAATCAGACACACCAGGGAAACTAACAACAGGGAACCACAGACAAATCCAAACAAGACACAACGCAGACAGAAACAGGCAAGACAGGAGGTGAAGACCTTACAAAATAAAACATGAAACAAGACAAGACAAAACACCATAAAGACAGATCGTGACAGTCTCTGTGTAACTTTGAAATGATTACTGATAATCCATCATTACTTTTATCGGCTAGGGCTCTGAAGTCGTCAGGGGACTCCCTTCACTGCTGCACCGCTGAAATGCATGCTACAGCGCCAAGCATAGTAGCAGTAACATAACATGTTAAGCTGAAAGTAAAGATGGACACTATTTAATACTAAGCCTCCTCTTTCAATGCTCTGTGTCATTCTGGGATCCCCACAGTCAGCTAACAAGGCGAAACGTGCATGTGAAGTGGGTCACTCCAGCAACCTAACACAATAATGTCTCCATACTTTACTTTTAACTGGCACAATTTGAGCTAGTGTTTTTTTATTCTTTAATGTAGGACCAAGATGGCTTTAAAATGAGATTTAAAATCTTAATTCGTCTAACTTTTCCCATAGATTGTGGCAGAATTTTGTCGGCTGTCGAGCAAAAATCTGAAGATAGAATTCTTCAAAGAACTTGATAGATACACTCCCCGCTTCTTTGACATCTTTAAATCCAAGGGGGGGAAGTGTCGGTCGCAAACTTGAGGGGTATCTGCAACAGGGGGCACCAGCGGTACGTTTTTTCATACACAAATAACATACATTATTTGTTAACAAATTATTCTTGACCACTTATGAGTAATGTGTGTTTCGATATATTTCAGGGTATAGATGTTAATGGAAAGCCAACAGCAGTCCTCCGTGGCCTTCCTGTCATCCTGGGTGATGAAAACAATGACTTCTTCAAGACTTGCTTAGTAAGTAGTCTTTTTTCATCATTATTTAATCCCACGCCACAGGATGCCCAATCTATTTTATCCTGTTCCTTATGTTACATAAATATATTTTAGCTTTTGTTATGATACTGGCCAAAAGTTCCATGTTAGATAATTTATTCTGTGGCCTCAGGAAATCATGTTCTTAATAAGCATAAATGTATTCTTGTTCTTGGAGTATTCAAGACACTTGTGAGTCTAATTCACCTCTTTAATTCTCATTGAATGGGTGATGAATAAGACCATTTAAATATTTTACCCAGGACCATTTTGTCATTTTGCATTACTCGTTGTAAAAGGGACAATGGGGAGAAGCTGAAACTGTCCCCTGGAATGATTTGTGTTAAAATTAACAGTGTGTAGTGAAAAAGTTATTCTGAAAAATACTAATGAAAACCAATATAAATGACCTCTTACTGAGCTTGAAGGTAGATCATTTTTCCCTTGTATAACCGCCATCTTTTTAGGTTTAGTGGAGCAGTTTGTTACCTGCTAACTCCGCTCTTTTTTCTGCACTCTGTACACCTCAGTTTAACTAAAGCTGTTACAGTTTAGTGCTGTGCAACTAGGTTTTCTGCTTGCAGTGGTTTAATCTCTCCTCTGGGATTCAGGCCCTTGACCTTCTGCTCGCTGTATGGCTCCACTGACCTGAAAGCCATTAGCATGTACAGCTCAAGGTTTCATCTTAATGCTGAATTGCTTTTCACTTTGGCACGCATTTGAAATGTGTTATTCCATTAAAAACTGAACAACAACAGAATCATTAAATGTGAACCTTCACACAAACAAATCGTGAGTCGTGTCATGATCACACATCTTACACGTGAGAAAGCGCACATCTGCTGACAAACTGAACACACACGACACAGATTATTCCTTGTTTTCATGTATGTTCTTCTTAAAATTTCCTTTGCATATATTATATATATATATATATATATATCAGAAAATGGCAACTATATTTGTGTGAAATTAAATACGTTGACCTTTACAAACTTGATTGATGTCCCTATAAATACTGGTATATACTGTATATAAATCAGGTTAGTTAAAAAGTATGTATACATATACAAATGTGTGTTTACATTGACATAAGTATCCAGTTTTCTTTTTTTAAGAATCCAGTGTACTCATTAGAGCATGTATACATTTGACCCTCATTTCAGCAACCCGGATAAAGCCTTTGCTCATTTATGAAAACCAGAATGTGATCGCTGGAGTACACTTTAAGAAACTTTTTAATGTAGACACACACCATATCCAGTTTTGTTTAAATGTCGCTGGCTACCTGTGGAGCCACAGCTTCAGACAAGTAGCGTAAAAGAATCAAACAATGGTGCAAGCAAAAGAGTCTCACTTCTTATGCACTGAAGAAACAAAATGTTGTCGTTTTGTAATTTAAAAAAAGTTGCCCATCTTTATCCACTGCTGCCCTGTCCTGCACGGCGGTAGTGACAGACCGGCGTCTTGCATTTATTCGTAAGGGCAAGGAGAGAAAAGGTTGACGGAAACTCCGACCCTGTGGTCCCTTTTCATTTCCACACACACACAAAGCAGATACGTCCAATGTTCTGATCTGTCCAAATACCTTTCAGTCTTTGTTAAAAGTAGTAGGTATTCATCTTGTTGTGTAAAATGTGAATAGCAAAACACGAATATGATCAGAACCAGGATATGCATTGTAACCACAATGTAAAACTCTCACTTTCATATATGTTCAACATCCCAACTGTCAACATCAATTCTGTCCAGCTTGTTCTGTTAATATTTGAGTGAGTTAGCCCCGTTTCGCCAGAATAGTCTTAAAGGTTGGAGATTTGCAATTGTGTGTATTTTCTTACAGATTGGAGAAGGATTGGAGCTTTTACTGCTTTTTTTTACTGCTCTTAATTAGTGTATATATCTCTCTGAAAGAGTCTTCTGTCTCAGTGCTCATTGTTATATCCTCTTTATCAGGTTTTAGCTGCAGAATAGCTCATAGTTCCTCCAAGGTTATCTTTTATCCTCCATGTCTGTGCACCTGTCTGGTCAGATCACTTTGGCATTTCTTTGATGATCAAACAGAGCTCTGTGAACCTCTGAAAACGGGTGATTGAAGAGAGCTCAATCTTCCTAAAGATTATGCTGCAGTTTATAATCTCAAACTAACTTTCTCCAAACTAAAGCCAGTGAGAGTGCTACACAAAAATGTACTTTAATCTAGCAATAGTCAGAAACTGGTGACATCTTAAAAAAAGTGACAACATAAAATTCCCTGTGCAAGCTTGGATGCTCGCTGTAGGCCTGTTGCCATGTGAGAAACCCAAGGCCGAGTTCAAGTGCTAACCACGTCTTTACACATGTTTTTGTTGGTATAAAAGTAGAGTGTGGGTTGCAAGTGTGTGGTTAAGCGCTAGAGATTGAGTGACAGTGACTTTGAGCAGAAATTGGTAAGAAGTGTTCTGCTATTAATTGTTCCGTTTCTCACACAGACACACTCCCCTTTGGAAATAAATCTCGTGCCACCGAGTATCAGGGAAATAGTTGAGAGTTTACTTCTACCTTGCGAATTTGAATGAATCAGAGACCCAGGACACGTACGTAGCTACATCAGTGAATCAATGAGGTTTATTTGAAGAGCTTTGGAGGAATAAGGCTGGGGATTTGTAAATAGCTGCAGGTTAACAAATAAAAGTTGTATCTTATTCAAACAAAACACAGTTCAATTGATTGATGGGGGATTTAAATAGGAAGTACTGTATGTCTGAGCTAAAATTAGGATTGGCCCCCTAACTAAAGGATTTGAATCTCTGCTTAAAAGAAGAATATGTGCTAAACTGCAGTAGGTACATTTTGACGAGGGTGGCTTGATAATACATGCAAATTCAGAGAACATTGTCCTCATAGTGACTGAAACGAAATGAGTAATCACCATTGTGTCAGAATATGCAGTAAAAAGCCTCGCCAAGCTCCCAAAGGGTACTGCCATTCAGTGATGTAAGATCAGTGGTGTAGTGGGCGTTGGACGCGGGGGTACGCCGTACCCCCACTTATTTGGAGCATGATCTTTTTTTTAATAGTCTAATAAATATAAAATCATTGCCAGTCTTATCAGTTGTAAGTGTGTATTTGTTGTAATAATGACAAAAACATAATACATTTCACAGTAATTATAATAAAAAATAAAAACGATTTCCTTAAATGATGATTCGTCACATCACGCTTGTGACCCCGCGGCGAGCTGGCCGTGTGTGTGTCAGTGAACACACCCACGGCCAGCTCGCCGCCCGCCGGTTTTGCGGCAGCTCTTTCCCTCAAGAACGCTAACGACAAAGCTCCATAATGGCAGGCAAACATTTTTTACTTGACTTATTTTCTAAAAAGAATATAATTCACAAGAAGAAAGAGGCTAGCAGCACCGAAGCTACAAGTGAAGCTGCTAGTAATACATCATCAGAAGAGCCGCCTAAAGACGTGGATAATGCTAGCACTAACGTCAACGTTAGCTGCGCTAGCAACGTTCCCCTGGCTAGCTCAAGCTCACCTTTCCCAGAGGTATGGACGGAGGAGATGTGGCGGAGGAAACAAGAGCCATGCCCGTGGATAGACTGCAAAGCTGGGAAACTGGGCTGCAAAGTTTGTTCATCCATTTTGGATGTATCAGTCTTCAAAACGCAAGGTGTGTGTGTGTGTGTGTGTGTGTGTGTGTGTGTGTGTGTTGGTGTGTGTGATGGTGTGTGTGTGTGTGTGTGTGTGGTGTGTGTGTGTGTGTGTGTGTGTGTGTGTGTGTGTGTGTGTGTGTGTGTGTGTGTGTGTGTGTGTGTGTGTGTGTGTGGTGTGTGTGTGTGTGTGTTGTGTGTGTGTGTGTGTTGTGTGTGTGTGTGTGTGTGTGTGTGTGTGTGTGTGTGTGTGTGTGTGTGTGTGTGTGTGTGTGTGTGTGTGTGTGTGTGTGTGTGTGTGTGTGTGTGTGTGTGTGAAGCAGCGCTGCTTATTTGCAATCTAGGCTAGGCCTAATCAGAATCATTTCAAGTCCAGATTCAATGTTGTTTGTATAAGTAGGCTATATTTTTGGTTTCGTTTATTTAATAAGTTAATTTCAGGACAACTTTGGGAATTTTGTTTGTTTGTTATGAGTTTTAAATAGTTTTTGAAAGTGGAGATAGAGAGAGAAGCAGCGCTGTCTGCTTAGTTGCAATACTGTAGCTTATGCAATTTAGGCCTATACATTGTAACGTATGTGCCAGTGTGTCCATGGTTTTGAGTCTGTGTTTTGAGCGCAGCACCGTCTGCTTTTTGCAGTACAGTAACTAAAGTAGGACTAAGCATACCGGTAGTTTCTGTGGACCTGTCTGCCCGTTTTGTGAGTGCACTGCGCGCGTGCGCACTTGTGTGGCATTGTTTGGGATGACCTGATTAAAATAGCGTCCCCCCAGTAAAAAAATCCCCACTACACCACTGTGTAAGATAATACAAAAACATTAAACTCAGTATATATGATATTAACCATTTGAATCAATGGTTTCTTGGCTGTTATATACTGTCTGTGTGTGTCTGTGTGTGTCTGTGGGTGTGTGTGTATGTGTGTGTTTCTGAGAGCAGGACTTCTGGCAGCGAGCTGCAGGGAGGCCCTGCATGAATGGATTTGTGTTACGGTACTGCTCAGCAGCACTGATAGCAACATAGCTCTGCTTTTTTATTTCAACATCTGTTTTTGCAGCTCAGGTATCTCAACAGTCGAGGCAAACCATGGAAGCAGGAGTGTGTACTTTCAAACTTACAACTTTTTTAAAAACAACAAAACAAACTGCTCTTTAACAGCAGATTCACCTTGTTTTCAATCAAATCAAGTTTTATTTATATAGCACATTTATAAACGATTTTTGGTCGAGCCAAAGTGCTGTACATATAATAAAAATAGCCTACAGTAGAGACACTTTACAGCAAATACAACAGCACAGATTGTTCAGAATATCAGTATGAGAAAAACGACACCCTCTATCCTTAGACCCTCACATCGTACGTTTGCATGCAACGGCGCTCATCAATTACACACCCTGCGACCGCATCTTGTCTCAATCATTGGTTACTCAAACACAGTAAATGCTCTCCCAGGAAGTAACAAGAAAGGGTAACACATTGCTCAATAACACTTCCTCTCTAATGTGCTCCGCTCCACTGATTATTCTCCATGATGACACTATTACTCTTCTCCCCTGGCAAAACTGATAGACAACAAATTGACTGCATAAACTAAAGCTCATCCCACCAATAAAGCAAAGCTTTCCCACCTGTTTTCTGGGGGTCAGCTCTCCAATAGCTGAATGAGCCAGGAACATTGTGTGGTTCTTTCCCAGTGAACCAGTTGAAGATGAATCTTTTAGCTGAAGGCATTTGGGGCTACATGACGATGGCCCTAATGCACTTCTCAGCTTAAACACTGCACTGCATTCACGCGCTCTGAGTCTAAAGGCGTTGCTGCATGATTCACTCAAAGTGCTGCTTGGAACAGCGGATAGTGTCAGAAAGCTCTTTTCCAGCGCTTGAGTTAGGGTGGAGATATTTTTGTAAATTATTATTTTCTCTTGTAAAAGTATCCTACTCTCCGGAAGAATTTGTCCATTTAGCAGACATGTGAAAGTGCTCAGGATTTCAAAGACTTAACATTCTTTAAAGAGCTGACCAAGAAAATTGCCAGATAGCTGTAGCTGAATGCTGTAAAAATGATGTCCCATATGTACTAGTTAGATTTGTTTTCAAAAGACAAGCTGCTTGAGTTTTTACTGCCCAGTGGAGAAGAAACATATCTATTTACCAAAGAATATGTTTCAGTTTCTCAGGAAAAGCAACGACATACACCAACAAAGATGGTTAAGAGAAAGATTTACGACAACATTTGATCCCGTGGCCACGCGGTCACATGGTTCACGTTTATATGTTTGGTTGCTAACAGTAAGTCTGTTTACATGGTTTGAAATGGGACAGACAGCAGCTTGATATTTGTAGCAATTTTTGTTTTTTGGTATAAACACACAAAATCTTCTTATTTTTGTAGTCAAAGTGCAACACATTTACTTTATAAATGTTTAGAATTTTTGCCCCGAAAAAACCTGTGGGAAACACTACAGATGTATTCATCCTGCTCCAGCATCTTTTCCACATTGTTCAGCAGCAGTTGTGCCATGATTGCATTTGCACATTTGGTCACTAAAAATGCAAAATTGATTTGGCTAGACCCATGTGCACTTTGTGTTGGAGTTTGTGTTAGTGTCTGTTCTTGTGCCCAGTTTCTGGACAGAAAGTGATTGTTAAACATCAGACAAAGAGTCGTGGTTTCTTCATTTCTTGTAGTATGTTTGTTTGTTTTTGTGTAAATGATTATATATGTGTGGGTGAGAAAATAGAGCTGTCTTTATGACAAATGCACCTTTGGTCATGTCTTGACATGAATTTAGATTTAAAGTTTTGTTTCTCTTAGACCTTCTTGGCAAATAATGATATTGTCTGAATAGCGGTGTAGTTTGAAGGCAAGGCAAGTCTATTTATACAGGCGTATTTCTGCAACAAAGCAATTCAAAGTGCTCTACATAAAACATCAGAAACAATGAGACGAAGTGCAAAAGAAACTCAGCACAAAAGCACATTAAAAAAAACAATTAAAAAAGTCATTAAAGAGGCAAGATAAATATACATTTAAAACAAGCTAAAAAATAAGACAGGTACAAAATACAAGAATAAAGTTAGAGTGTCGTGTAAGAAAGGTATAATTATTGTATTGAATGAAAGACAGAGGCAACATAAAAGTCTACTGTTTGACTCTACTTAAGGATAGAACAAAAGCAGGGGAAATTAGCTAGTATTTTGTATTTGCAATTCTATGAATAAATAACCTGGAAAGTGCTTTGATAAAAAAGGCATGATGAATATATATGAAATCATCTGCTTGGAGTTATGATAATATACTCAATGTCAAACAGGTACACTAGATCCCACAATGGTGAGTGTCTTGTGTAAACTCACAGACTATAACCCGTCGGTAAACAATGTCTCCCTAGCCATTAGCATAATGCAATCTGATAATCTGATATCTGTCTAACCTGTCCCCAATTTCAAGTGCTTTCAGGCTACAGAGGCCTTTCTAACCACCGCTCACAACCAGAAAAAACAAACATTGATTGTGTATTGATTACACTGTGATTGGATTTTGGAGTTTCATTCAGATGAAGACTGAGTGAGTGCAGTCCTCTGCCGTCGCCTGCCATATGCCAGTTTCATAATGATTTCATGCCCCAATGAGTTGCTCATTCTACTGTAAGAGAAACGTGTACCTTGCAATTTGTTATTAGCTTTCATTTTGCTGAACAAACAAGTACAAACAAGCCACCTCACACCTCGGTCATAGTGCCATAGTCAGGTTTCTGACCATGAAATGATGCCTTACAGGGACTCGTTCAAGAGCTTCTTCATAATTATGGTCGAGGGGGAAGAACATGTTGCTTTTAATTACCACTCTTTGGAAAAAAATGTAATGACACCATGATTCCTACTGAGTTGATACAAATATTAGAAGGTGTAATTGTTATTTGAATATGTAAGCAATAGGACACTGTAATTGTATTATGTCATAGTATCCTATGACAGTACTGTGACTTGCCAATACAAAAAAGCCTCGTTTGTATGTCCAAAGAGAAATGATGAATATTAATCAAACAACACCACAAAGATGAATGCGGCTCAGTATTCCAATAATGACCTAGTATGGTGTTGTCACTGTGCCCTCTATTAACCTCTGCTCATCTTTGTAATTGTAAAAAGGTTTAACAAGGAGGGATTGTAAAGAGTGTTGAGGATGAAGTTGATATGTTGTAGTTTTACTTCCGAGTAGTTTCCTGCTGTTCAGTTAATACACATCTCTCTGATGAAGCATGATAATAATAACGGTTTATTATAATCATGTAAATATGTTACACTGTAGGAAAATTAAGAGTGTTGTGGTACAAGAAAAACATGTAGATTCAAATTGCCAAGAAGCTCTTCAGGAAGTGTTATTGTTGGACAATAATGTTATGTTAATCCTCAAATGAGATGCTAAGGGTGAGTTCAAATTTGAATCTCATCTCGTCTTCAGCACGAGATGTGTTTTCAAAAGATTGGCCCTCCAAGAAACCGGAGGATACATTGCTGCCAAGTTGGAGCATTCATGAAGTTAGAGTGTACAAAGAAAGTTCTAGTTAATTTATTCAAAGTGGACGCAAAGCACTCTTACAGAAGAGTGGTCCATCAGAGGGTCTGAATGTTTGGAACTGGAGGCAGCAGGCCAAATGGTTTCATACTCACTCAGCGGCCGTGCATGCGAGCACAGCACACTGACTGCCAGTGGCACTCTCCACAGGGCAAATAACTCCTCAGAGTGCAATTCACTGCTGCCTTTCAATTTGCATGTTGTTTAGATGCAGACTCACATGACTTGTTCAGTCTGCTCCATCATATGTCATCTTCTTTCACAGAGTCTCAGTGCCTCAAACGATAGGATGTTGATCTGATAGCGAATTAAAGTTCTAACATATTTCTGTTATTTTCTTGGACGTGGGTCATTTCTTTGTTTATTTTCTGCTAATGAGGCATTTGATTGAATTTACAAATGAATTATTTCAGAAACTATTGCTCCGAAATGAATTGTTTAAAAACAAGCAAATCTTCTTATGACAAAGATTAAAGGAAGAGAATCATACCGTTGCTAAATGATAGACGGTCCCAAATGATAAACAAAACAAACACAAATCAACAGGGTTCTAATAACTGGTGGAGGGATGGAAACGCTCTTACCGACCACATCCTCAATATTTAGTCTGACAAACACTGCTTTTTGGAGACCAATGCCTTTATGGAAATGTGATATATTATAGTCATGTTACCCAGTACAGTAAATAATGGATACATCAATATACAATCAGGGATAAAGCAGATAAGTCGCACTTCAAATAAAACCATTTCTGTCCTTTTGGTTAGTTTGTTTTAAGTATTGAGCTGAATAATGCAACCAGCTGTTACCCAATATGTTAAACATCAATAAACAGAGCTCTAAGATTTAGTCAAATAATTGGTTCTATTTTACCAATCTAATTATTTGAATCAATACATTTTCAATCAATTACCAGGCATATTATATTTTGCAGTTTAATCAAGAGGACTTGCTGCATTTGTTTGTCTCAGACATCTGCTGATTTTACATTTAGCTTTAACAAATTGTGATTTCATTCAATTCAAGGGATTCGCTGTGAAAGCCATTTGCCGTTCAATGGATATTAACCTGTGTAGCGTGAGTTGCAGCATAATAATTTAACCAATTGGAAACGACGATGGCAACAGGTCTGGAAAATAATTGCCTCATATACATCCTCAACATCCATTATATTTGCCCCAATACATCTCAAGTGCAAAAGGTTGATTGTACAATGGCTCTTTGAAGAGTTCCTAATGGTGTACTTTAGAATACATGAATGCACTTTGTATAACACCTACATGTTGCATTCTGCCATGTAAAATAGATTACAAAAACACAGAGATACAGTATTAATAATAGTTCAGCCTTGTTAAGATGTTGTAAAAAGAAAAAAGAAGACCAGTGACGTAGTAACACTGAAATGCCTGACAAAATACATTTCCTACAGAATAGACTGAGAAACTACTTAATGGATTACCAAGGTCTAGAGGCAGACAGAATAATTTCACAAAATGAGCCTTTTGTTGAGGCAGAGTGATGGAAGAGAAGAGAGCAACATGAAAGCAACCCTGAAAAGAGAAGATCCAAGAAACATAATCAGGAAGCGACTGAAGTGAGCAACAACAAACCTCATCCTTGGTAGAAAGTGTGAAGGAGATGAAGAGTTTGGACTTGAAAGGGGGTGTAAAAGATTTAGTACTGTGTTATTGAAAGGATTGAACAAAAGATGACTTCCTTCCACGATCAGTGAGTGTCTTCAAGTAGCTTTGATCAGAGATGTGTTTGGACAAAATCACCCACTGTGGTAATCTTGCATTTTGTTAAAAAAATATACAATTCTTCTTGCCTACTTAAAGCTATGCATACCCCCAATTATAACCCCATTGCAACACCTAGATCCATTATAGTGGCCTCCAAATTGGGCCAAAAGGCGTCTGAGCTTGTATGGAAAAGTGCAACTCAAGATGGGGATAAAAGCACCTTGCGAAGGTTTTGTTGGTTGTATGAACAAACTGAATAGCACACAAACAGATTGTACCTACTACCTGTGGCTACTATGACATTATTTCACACACACACAACATACAGAAAGGCACTCAAAACACTTCAGTTCTCTATTCCTTCCATGTAACTGAACTAAGGCTGGCTTGTCTGTTTCTACACATGTATGGCTCCTTTGTCCTCCCTTGACTTAAAAAGCACAGCTTGTGTCTGCTAAAGATCCAAGGCTTGTGTATTACATTGTTACGAGTGACTTTGGGGCTACGGTACATTGATTTTCAAGACTTTACTTCTTGACTGCATAAAAGCTTTCTCATGTATGATATAGACACAACACTAGCATTCATTATTTACAGTCCACCATTCAAGACCTCTGCTTTGGCATTTCCACAGGCAGCGCTGCTCACTGGTCCAACTCCTAATATGTAAATAAATAGGGAAAGTGGATGGAGAGTAATTAACAACATCCGATATAGTACTAATAAAATGCGTCCAATTGTCAGATATTGATGCAAGAATGCAAGAATGCAAACTTTGATTATAGCACACACTTTAAAATGAGCCTTCTCTTTTCCACTGTACTTGGCAGAGCTTTCTTCTTTCCATTTACTGAATAACTTGGCGAGGGGGGGATACTCAATCCCACTGGTACTTAGGGAGCAAACCCCATTTGCTCTCAAACTGTTGTACTTTATATAGGTGAGACAGTGCTCATCTTTTTAAATGTACACTTAGGTAAGCACTTTCCTACTATATTATAGAAAGAAAATGTGTTATAAATCCAATAAGTCATACAGGCTCGACTTATATCCATTTGGTTCACTTTTGTAGATTTCCATTGTGAAATATCACCTCTGTCTGCATTCCTGTGTATATAAGTGCTATCATTGGGCCAACCTTTGGCTACTTGTATGAATCTTCTTTTCTCTACCTGGTTTAATGTTGACTGCTTTCTAGAGACAATGTGCTTGGCTGTTACAATTGTTTATTCAGATCCTTTTAACTAACAATCCAAAACCCAAAAATATTACATTTACTGAAATGGATTATTTAAACAGGCTAATTGTCTAAATAAACACATTACATCCGATTGGATAACAGGCGGGGTTAGGAGGGTTATCTTAATCATAGGCTTAACAAACTGTAGACAAGGGGTTCTCCACCTTTAAAGGCCTATTTCTGAACAACATTCAGGACCAACCCCACAATATAAACTTCTAGAATCATCTGTAGAACATGTTGCTTTTAATTACCACTCTCTGTGGATGTGTCAGCTGTAACAACCGAAATAAATATTCTGCTTACCCTCACCAATCTCTGCCTGCAGTTATGAGTTTACATGTTAGGTATTTCCAGTCATATTTCCTCACCACACGCTTTGTCTAGTGCAGGGCCGTCTGGTGCATTACATTTTCTTCAAAAAGAAAGTGGCAACATACCTTTTTCTCTACCTTTAATCAAACCATTAGGCAGTATCTTTGCATCTAGCTAGTAGCCAACTAAAGAACAGCTGCTGTAGATGACATGACACTGGGATTACAGTATGTTCACTATAGCCTCTTTCCACCCAAATATAAACACGGTGAAAGACGCTTAAATATGTTAGAATACCACGCACGCGCACACACACACACCACACACACACACACACACACACACACAACACACACACACACACACACACACACACACACACACACACACACACACACACACACACACACACACACACACACACACACACAGTTATGTGTTATGTTCAATATGTGCAAACAGTCAGCAGAGATATTTTCCCAAGCATATAATGGACACAATGACAAAGGTTAAGTCCACTTTCAAGGTGTCAAACAGTGTTTACCTGAAAGATCGTGGGAATGATATTTCAGACGGCTTCCTGTCGTTTGCGAATGTGAAAGGAGCAACAGGGAGAGGCTGTGCTGCAGACGGAAGAATGAATAGGGTTGAACTCAGATGAACTGACTTTGAAGTAGAGCTTTTATCTTTCAGTTGTTCTTGCTTTAGGTAACAAACAGGCGCAAATTCCCAAATAAATCATAAAGGCAGAGCAAGGGAAGAAAACAGTTACAAACAAATGGAACTCATTTAAGGCAAAGAGAAAATATATCGCAGATGTTTTGAAATGTATAGTGAAGTGCTAAAAAAGCCAAGGCAACATTTATTTGATAAACTGTCTTCGGAAAACTGTAAATAACCATTGACACACAGATGTACTAAACTGTTGCCGGTTTGTTTGACTGACTATACACTCCTTCTGTTCATAAACAAGTGTTTAGGGGGATTTTTGGCAGGATTTTATTCTGCACGATATGAAAACACAGTTATTTTCTTAGCTGTAAGAGGGCTTTTTGCTTGTCAGATATGCTTTCAAAGTGATGCATTTATAAAAAATGATTCTCGGCCACAATGTACCATCGTAGGATTCACTCATCCATAAAGTTGTATTTGTGTTTTCTTGTGAAGGAGGAATAATCCAGAAGTGCACCTTTTTCTGATAAAATAACGTTTTCTGAAGGTCAAAACGTCCTTGCTTGTAGTCTGGAGATGCTAGTCAGATGTTTTGTGTTTTTGCAGGGCAATTAATGCACTTTAAGTCACAGAGGCAAGAAAAACAGACAAGTATCTAGACACTGCTATCTTTTGGGAACACGCCAAATAAACTTTCATTTGGCATCCTTTAGAAATCAACCCCTTTCTGAGCCTACCTCTTTTGATTTATTGGGTCTACCTGAAGAAATATATCTTTAAAAAAAAAAAGACAACAGCATGTTTTAAGTTCATATGAAAGCCAACAAACAAGGTTAATAACAAAAGACTAGAGATATTGGCAGCTCAAGATAAAGAAGTACTGGAACTGGATCAGGTAACATTAGCTGGACAAACTTTAAACTGTCAATGTACAGTTCAAACCAATTTAATCTAACCAATGAATATACAAAGAAAATAAACTTCCCAAATATTTAAAGCCTAACTGCACCCCAGTTTTATTTCATTCTAAAAATGGAGCAACTGTCACAAAACCAAATTTCCACCAGGATTAATAAAATAGTGTGATCCTAATAATTAAAGAAAAGAAGAAAAACATCAACAGCTGATTCCAAACCTTAAAATAGAACCGTTCCAATGTGTATCCGTCTGCCTAAAACTACATTTGAAAAGAAAAGGAATAAAAAGGATAGCTGCGAGTGTTCGTGAACTCACAACTCAAGCCATTTGATTCCTCCAATGTGTTTTTGAAGGAAATCACTGAGCAATGTGCATCCTTTGATGGTTTATGCCAGGTCTTGAAAACCATGCAACCAAAAAAAAGAGTTTAAAGACACCTTTATGATTCGTGAGAGATTATTTCAAGATATTTTCTTCCAGTCACTGCTCTAGACACACCTCAAATCTCTGCTGACATAAGTTGACACCAGATGACGCAAGACTAAGAAATCAAACTGAAGACTGACTTTGTAGAAATGCAAATTCTTCACCTGCACCTCAATGAATTGTGGGTACCGAGTCGCCCACTTCACTGCCTCGGACAGAGGATCGGATCCAACCCATTCCCCTGTTTTCTGTTTTATAAGCAGGCATTTTAGAATTGAATAATTTAATTGAGTGATGCACAGTTTTTTTAAGAAGAGTGTTTCACTAAGATCATGTCTTTTTAATAATCCTATCATGAAGTTTTGCATCATGTGAAAAAAAAAGCATTTCTTAAAGCGGCTTTAAAGAGTAAACAGTGTTTCATATTTAAGACTCCAGAAGACTGCACTGATGTGGGATTCCATTGTTTGTATACGCCTACTTCAAAGAGTTAGGGTGCATGGACTATTTTGCAGTTTATTACTCTTTATTATATTTGTGTATGTGTTTGTGCGCCTGTGACACTGCTAGAGATCAAAGTAAACTCTTAAACAACAAACTGCTTTATGCATAAAACGCTTAACAAATTCTGCTAGCTCACAGTTTAAGCTGCCGCATTATTCTACAGTCTTTCCTTTCAGGTTCAAAGGCAGTGACAAGCAAAGAAAACACTCATTGTTTAAAGCTCCCCAAGTTTGTTCAGATACGAGGGTCCATTATTAAATGATGTGTAATTACAATTGTAGTGATTATCAGGTTGAACGTGATGCTGCGTATCATCACAGCGCACTGAGATCTGTGACAAACTGTAAAGCATTAACCCATCACTGTACCCTGTATGCAAGGGCTGGTTTGCTTTCACTAACTGTACGGAGGCTCAGTCACTGGTACATTTTTATAAAGCCATGTTAGGGAAACTTCCATCCTATATCTGCTCCCTGATCTCACGGAAAATTGTAAGTGGCTACTGCCTGAGATCGAATGCTGTGGTTTTATTAAATGTGCCAACTGCTAGGTCTGTCTTAGGGAAGACAGCTTTTAGATGCGCAGCTCCTCTGTCTTGGAATAGTCTGCAAATTAAATGGAAACTGAACAATCTGGTGCCACTAAATGTTTTTAAAGCTCAGTTGATGCTAGTCAATCGGAAGCTATTGGTACCTGTTTATGTGGATAATTATGTAAATGATGCTGTATGATGTCCTTTTGTTGTTCTATTTATGTTTTTATTTTCATGTGGAACTACTTGAGCAGGTCTCCCTTGAAAAAGAGATCAATGATCTCAATGGGATTTATCTGTATAAATAAAGGTTTGAAATGAAATGAAAAACGTGTAACCCAGAGCAGCCTTTGCCTTGTTGTGAATTGATCACGTTACAGAAGAGAAAAGTCAACGTATGGTGGATTTAGGGCATTTACAATGCAGTCAACTGAAACTGCAATGACAAATTGCTACATCATGGGGGAAATAACTTTGATGTGATTTGATGAGACATAGATTATGATGAGGTGAAAAACTCAGTGAACCAGGAAGTACTCAGTGGCTGTGGGCATTTGTCCTTATGGACAGTTAGAGTAACACGATGAGGAAAATATGCTCAAATACATTTGAACTGAGCAGCACAGTCACTACTACTGATGAAATAAAAAGCATGAAATGGACTTGCATCCTTTTTTCTTGTGGTAGTTACATAGTATAAATTAAAATGGATTTTTCTGTAAGTCCAGAGGGACAAATAGATGGCATTCAGTGCATTCAGAGTTTGCAGATAGGATCTCAGGTTGTGTTAAGTCCTGCTGGTATAGTAAATGACCTCATTTAAAGAAGGCAGCATCCACAACCCGTTTGCCTGCCATGTGCTGGTGCACATTATTAACATAAAAATCCAGCAGCACACCCTGGAGTTTAATACATCCAGGATTATACACACATACTGTCAGCCCCCTGCTCTCCCTCTGTTTCCTTCTCTGCCTCACACGCTATCTGTATCTCCTGCCGCTTTCTTTTACTGTACCTGCCTTCATTTCCTTCATCCCTGATGGCCAGCATGTCAACTATTTATCTTGCACGTTGCAGTGATGAAAAAGAGGGCCTCTCGTGAAGACAGCTCTGTGTACAGCACTGACATTTCTATTTGTTGGCTGTGGAAGATTTGGCAGGGCATGAGATGTTGGATTACTGCCGGGTCATGTTTCTGTTACAGATTCAAGCACTTGACCTTTTAAATGAATCAGTTGTGTTTATTTGCTCGCAGGTGTTTATTTAGGTTTGGTAGATCTTGACGGCCTTCTTTGTTTTTCCCCAGGGTTATAGGAAGTTCCTTGTGCCTCCTGTCTAGCCATGAGATTAACTTTGTTCAGGGTATTTGTTACGGTAGAGTGAAGGAAGCAGGACCCAAATGCAGATTAAACTGATTATACCTTTATTTCAAGGATAAATAATAGAACTTGGACAGACAGAACACTCACCGGTGAACTCAGTCACAGACAAAAGACGAACCAACACTGAACACAGGAAGAGACAAGACTAAATACCGGGAGGGGTAATCACAAGACGAGAAACAGCCGGGCAGGGGAGGAGAAACACAAGGGCCACAGGTGAACACAATCAGACAATTAGACACACCAGGGAAACTAACGATAGGGAGGAAAAACACAGGAAGAAGGACCAGACAATATACAAGGAGGAAAACACCCATAACCAGACATACAAAACTACAAACGTGACATAACATGAGAATCGTGACAGGTATTATCAGGATTAAGGTGGTTCAAACTTTTGGGAAGACACATTTTTTAGTAGCTGCTGTATATCAGTATTATTTCAAATCCCAGATATGCTCTTATGAAGTAAATGGATAGGGAATTCAAGCGAATGTAATTCCTTACATGTATACAGTACGTATATAATTGTATGTTGGTTGTTGAACAAGGCAACGCCAATAGGAACAAAGTAATCCTACAACAAAAAGCTTTATTTTCTTTTCAAATTCTGGTTGAAGTAGTGATTAAACTGGGGATTAAAAGGGAATCCCAAAACCCAATATGGATAAATCATCAAAATCCCAATCATATTTTACTGTGTTTATTAAAACTGCTGTGGAGCAGGAAATAAGATAAGATAAGATGGACTTTTATTAATCCCTCATGGGGAAATTGTTTCTCTGTATTTGACCCATCCTAGTGTTAGGAGCAGTGTGCTACCATTTTGAACGGCACGCGGGGAGCAGTGTGGGGAACGGTGCCTTGCTCAGGGACACCTCTGTAGCACTTGGTCTTGCCGGGACTTAAACTGGTGACTTTCCAGTTGCCAAGCTAAGTCCCTATCGACTTCGCCACCACCGCCCAAATGGTCAACCAATCAATCAATAATGGGTTTATATGTAGATAGAGTAAAAAAAAACGAATATGTTAATTGATTAGTCCCAGTTATCTCAATAACTCAGTTGCCCCTTCCAGCTGAAAAAAAACAATAAAATAGTTTATTTACCTAATTGATGTGCACATGTTTTACTCCAGCTCAGAGTTTCAACTGTGTTTTGCTGTTGTGCTAGTTTCTCTCAACTTTTAGTTTGGGGCATTGCAATCACACGTGGCTTTGTGGAGCAGAAAGACGGCATTGAACTAATCGGCAGTCAGCTAAAATATTAGCAGACAATGGTATTCAGAAGAAATGTGCATTATGGTGAAATGTAATCATGGTAATCTGTCTAGTAGTAGCGTTAAGGAAAAGTCTGCTTGCCCCTAGGCTTCCCTATAATGAAAATGACAAATCCACCAAGCAGCTATCTACCCCCTCAAAGCACTCAACCTAGGTGAAACAAAGCTTTGACTTTACAGAAGTAAACTAATTATGGGTTTGGACTGTCGTCTTAGAATAACGACACATCTTCAAACAAATGCCCTTTTTATAAGCCTGAATGCCAACCTTCTAGGGCTGTACCCAAATATCCGAATATTCGGTCGTTAGCCTATTATTCGGTTTTCAATTTCGTTATTCGGATATTTGTCGAAGTGCCATATTCTTATACTATATTTATACTTTTTAATTGCACTGTTAAAATGCGGAAATACATACAATCTCAGCTTGGGCGCCTGACATCGCTTTCACTCACAGTGTCACAAACGTCATGCTTCACTTAGCTTCACACACCTGAATACAAAATGCCGAAGACTTCAGCTGTGTGGGACCATTTTAAATTGGACGACGATAAGACGAAGGCAGTGTGCCAAATATGCGATAGGAAACTGGCCTACCACGGTGGCACAACAACTCTGAAAAGTCACCTGAATTCTGTAAGTAGTAGCTTAGCTTAGCTGTTGTCCAGTTGCCATGATGAAGCTGCTTTATCCGCCGTTTAAACAGTAACGTTACACATGATAAAAACGTGCACTTACTTTGCTTGGAAAATAGTTGCAAGCAAGTTAAAATAAAAAATACTGAGTAATGTGGGAACATCTGGGGCTAAGGCAATTATTGGCATAAAAAAACATAACGTTGAGTAGCCCAGCCTAATAATAACTTATAGGTGCAGGTGCATCCCCACGCATCCCAGCCATCAACATCCTCAACTACACCCAAAACAATACATCAGACCCTACAGTTCCAAAAACCGATAATGGAGAAAAGAAAGAGAGAGCTAACAGATGTCATAGTAGATTTCATCGCTATATGAGAACCATTTACATAGTTGAAGGCTTCAGAAAATGTATGAAGAAGATGGAGCCCGACTACACTGTCCCCAAACGCTCCAGTATTTTAGATGCCATGTCTCTGAAGTACAGCAATCACCGAGACCAAATTGTAACTCTTATTGAAAACTCAACTGCCGTAAGTTTTACAACGGACATTTGGACCTCGGTGCGTACTATGGAGGCGTACATGGCTGTCACCTGTCACTTTATAACTCAGGAGTGGGAACTCAGTAACTTCATATTAGAAACCAAAGTAATGGAGGTGAACCATACGGGAGTCAACATTGCAGAACAGCTTGGAGAAGTGGCGGACGCCTTTGCCATTCCAAATTACAAGCAAGTAGCCGTTGTTCACGACAATGCAAGCAACATGAAGCTGTGCATGGAGACGCTGAAGAAAGAACCGGAGAAATGGGGCAACGTACAAGGGGTCTACTGCTCAGGACACACTCTACAGCTGTGCACAAATACAGCCCTAAAGCAGGACAGAATACGTCACACAGTTTGGGCTGCCAGGAATCTCGTGGGACACTTCAGAAAAAGTGCAAAGGCTACAGCTGCGTTGGAAGATAAAGAAAAGCAGCAGAATGTTGCAGCGCACAAACTCATAAATGACGTCGTTACTTGATGGAACTCTACATGTGAAATGCTTGACCGACTGTTGGAGCAACGATGGCCAGTGACAGCGGTTTTGTCAGATCCCAGCATCACAGAAAGCAGATCGCAGCCTGGACCTGGAAATAAATTGTTCGTTTATTGAAGTGTATGCTGCTGTTATTATTATAGCGCTAACTACCTTGTTCCATTTATTACAGTTTGTTTTATTCTATATAAAGCCATTCATTTATTTGTATTTAAATTGTTCGTTTATTGAAATGTGTGCTGCTGTTATTATAATTGCGCTACCTTGCTCTATTTATTACAGTTAGTTCATTTAGTTTTCATTTATTTAAATACTCTTTAGTGTCGGTAAAAAGTATTACACTGTTAGGCCTACTGTTACGGCTATCTTATTAAAAGTATTGTTGTTATAATAGAAATATGTGTGTTTTGTATCTTTGTTTGTTCAGGTTGTAAAACGTTAGACTTAGCTGGCGGAATTTGGAACCGGAGTTGGTCCCCGGGCGCTGCACTGCGGCTGCCAACTGCTCCTAGGGTGGGTTAGGATGGTATAGGGTTGGGTTAAATGCAGAGGACACATTTTGTTTTAATGTATGCGAGTACTGAGACAATAAAGAAATTATAAATAAATATAAATCTTATAAATATAAATCGTAGTAGTATGCTCTTTCTGCGCTTCTGCTTCACAGCATTTTGTCAGGTGTCTCGGATTCGGAGCGTATTATGAAACCTTTTGGAAAATGTTTTTGTATTAACAAATAACAATAAAATAACAATAATGTAGAATAACAAAATGTATGCCTTGAATAAACCGAAATACATGTGTTGAAGCGCGCGCTGTGTGCCCGCCGAATATCCGAATATTCGCTGCTGATTACTACCGAATATCCGGAGCCCGAAAAACGGTATTCGGGACAGCCCTACAACCATCTTATGGCGCATTTCCACTGCAGGGCCTCGCACGGCTTAGTACGGTATAGTTAGTCGTCTTGTCTGCAGACTTGTAAAAGCATTAATTCATGGTTTTTACTAACCGGTATCAGTATGTTGTTACTTCGGCATCATTTTGAAACGTGTATTACAATTAAATCACGGTAGAATATGTTCATTTTGTTGTAGTTGCCAGCGATTCTCTTACTAGTTTAGCATACTCAGCCCGGTTGTTGGCCCGGATGTTGGAGAGCCAGAAAACTTTGAAAAAGTACCCGCTAGCCGGAACTATGCCTAGTGGAAACGCAACCAAAAACGGGCCGGGCACGTCACGCTTAAACCGTGCTCCGCGCTGTAGTGGAAATGCGCCATTAGTTACAGATGTGAGGTGTACCGGGACACACTTACAGGGCGCAGTGTGTGGTCTGCTGGTGAGGAAGAAAGTCATGGTGAACTCAAGAACACTTTCTCATATGTATGAGAGAAACCCCCATGACTCAAACTTTGGCTTTGCTTTAAAAAGGAACTGGAGTGTTCTGAAAGTGGAAAAATACTTTTGTGGCGATGCTGAACTAAGGTCCAACCTCGTGGACATTCAAAAATTAACCACTGCTCCCCAGTGCCCTCTCCAATGACTGCCATCGAGCTGTGAGAATTGTTCTCTCCTGGCTAATTCATTGACTATTCAAAGTTAACCAGTATACAAATGTAATGTAAAAAATACCTTGGAGTAACAAATTAATTATACTGATCTGCTTGATATACACAAGATGCAGTAACCCGACAAATCCAATTCTAAAGAATTATCAGAATATCAGAAGAAACAAAATGATCCTTTAATTAATCTCTACATAACACTAATCCTGATAATCATGAATCTACTTGCAAAAGGAGCCTGCGGAGATGAGTGAAGGGTCAATTAATCTCAATAGATGACACTTCCTCCTGATTGAGTTCCAAAACACTGCAGCTGAATATTTAAAACTACAAACCCAAGAAAGAAAAAAAATGTGTCCATCTCCATTGTCTCAATTTGATGGTTGGACTTGAGATAGCTTGACAAGTATGCCAGGTCAGAGAGCAAGCCGGACACGTTTAAACGCCTACTTGACATTGAGTCACAGGAATTTCACAAACTCCTTTATGGGTCCCTGAAGAGGTATCACTCTGACCCGCAGTAACCACTAAGCTAGACTAGACTTCTCTTGGTATAGAGCAAACGTTCAACATTTATTGTGGCATTTTGATGTATTCTCTTTTTGTGTCCCTTTTCCCTATAGACTCTCTGTCTGGAGTTCAGTTTTATTGTGATTCACATTTTCACTTTGAAAAAAAAACGCTCCCGAGACGTCGTTTCAGAAGTACCTTCAACAACTATTGAACCATGGCACAAATGAGGAGGCAAACTCGAAATGCAGCGAAGAGGGTGATGATCCCCACTGGTGTCAAAGTTGTTTGTTATTATTTCATTTTTATAATGAAAGTTGTTTCTCGAAACAATATTGCTGCCGTCTGACTGCCTTGAACTATGCTGTTCACACAAGTCCAACTCTAATACGGATCCTAATTGACACACTTGAGTGAAATGAAATTGAAAATCTTTGCCTTAACTCTCTCTTTATAATGACTGCATTAAGGCTCACACCATCCTGCTACTGTCTCTGCAAAGCTCACCATTTACAATACACTCCATATGTCCTCCTACACAACAACATCTCGCTCTTTTAACGAGTTTTGTTCAAGAGCAGTGCTTTATCAACACACACCTTCACGCCGCTGTGAGACTGAATAAGTGTGTAGGAGTTTCCCCCAGGGAACATGGAGCTCTTCAGAGCAGGGAAAAGCCATCAGCTGTGGATTGTGATCTGATACCCAGTACAACCAGTGTGGGCAGGGCCTGTCTGTTAAGCCTGATACATCTTGGAGACAGCTGCAGAGCTTTAAAATCAAAATGGTTTCATTTTATAATCTTGCTAAATAGCATGACTTAAGTTTAAAGGAAGATATTGTGTAAATAATGTATCAGGCGGCAGATGGGAGTGCGTTCAGGAGCAAATTAAAATGCAACATTCAAGTAAACATTCTTGTTTAAGACTTTCACTAAATATTTTCTTTGTCTTTGAATCTGTCTGTTTTCCTCTTCTTTCCTTTCCTACTCCTCCCTGCCCTCCTCTCTGCGCTAACTCTCTCTCTTTCTAATATACTGCAGCAGTTGTAACTCTTACATCACCCCCCTCTTCATTTTGGAGGTTGGTGAAGAATATTGAACAGTCACTTACCCTCCTGTTGACAAGACTTTAGAGGAAGCACAGAGAGTTTCTGTTGCGTTCTTTTTGTTGTCTTTTTTCCTCATCTCCTGTCTATTTTACGTTTGCCCCGTGTGCGTCTCAAGCGGGGAGGTAGAGATGGTGCGCTTCTCTTCCACGCGGTGCTAAAGAAATTCACCTTGACTTATTTATTTTTGCATCGTTCACTCTCTGACTGCTGGATGATGTGCAGTTTTCACACACGGCAACCATCCTGAATCATCAGGAGACATTTCTGCAGTGGAGATTGGTGTGTCTGGAATTCACAATACCATCATGTCTCGCACACATTGATTTTTCTTGAATGCAGTGAGCTGTTATTGACTTAGAAAAGAAAGACAGAGGAACTCAAGGCAAGGATCGCGGTGCATATTCCGACAATGGGAGCAGAACCTGTAATACCCCCTGGTGCTCTGTCATCTAATAACAACCAGGCTGCACTGTGGCCTATATAGAAATACATTGTTATTCGACAGTCAAACAAACCATTATAACAAGCAGTAGAAAATATACTGTAAAGGCACATATAGGTTACATACCTTATCATTAGTGATATTATCAAAGAGAAGGAAAATGCCCAGTTAGTGTAGAATAATGGGCTTTGGCATAAAGGCAGTGAAATGAACGAATAAAGCAGACCTTCCCACCGACTCATTTAATTAGATGTTTTCATTCTGAGTTTAATAATATTCATACACATGGACAAATCCTGCCTTCCACAGCCCACACATGTCATTCTGAGGAACAAAGCCATAAGCTCTAATGTGGATAGTTCTAACACATTGTACATACTTCTTGTGTGGTAAAAACCCTACATGGGGCATATTAAATATGGAAGTAGAGAAGAAGAAAGCCCACACCACTCCCAGCTCCGGTAATTACCTCCACCCCTGGGAAAGCAAATAGTTCTTACATGTGGCTCCATAACCTTAACACATAAACATTGCCATGTGTAGCGTGAAATGTCTTTAACTTATAAATGAATACACTATAGAATGTAAACAGCATGTGCTTAGATGAAAAGAGCCATTGAAACATAAATCAATAAAGCTGTCTACTAAATGTAAATGTAACAACTACTACAGTGCAACAAAACAGGAATATTAAATGTGGTCTCTTAAACATAAGATCTCTAGCATCTAAAGCAATATTGGTAAATGATTTAATATCAGATCATAATATTGATATATGCTGTCTCACTGAAACTTGGTTGAGACATGAAGAATATGTCAGCATAAATGAGGCCACTCCACCCAGCCATATCAATACTCATATTGCCCGAGGCACGGGCCGAGGAGGTGGAGTTGCAGCAATCTTTGACTCAAGTTTACTTATCAATACTAAACCAAAATTAAATTATACCTCCTTTGAAAGTCTCGTTTTTAGTCTTACGCATCCGACCTGGAAAACTTTGCAGCCAATCTTATTTGTTACAGTGTACCGTGCACCAGGTCCTTATTCAGAATTCTTATCAGAATTCTCTGAGTTTTTATCAACTTTGGTACTTAAAACAGATAAAGTAATTATCGTAGGTGACTTTAATATTCATGTTGACGATGATAAAAAATAGCCTTACTGTTGCAATTAACTCTATATTAGATTCTGTTGGTTTTTGTCAGAGTGTAAATAAACCAACTCACTGCTATAATCACACTCTCGACCTTGTTCTGACTTATGGTATTGAAATTGAGCAACTATTAGTCGAACCGCATAATCCTGCTTTATCCGACCATTTCTTAGTAACTTTTGAAGTACTGTTACTAGACTATAAAGCATTAGTCAAAAGCTCCTGCAGCAGAAACCTATCTGTTAGTGCTATAGCCAAATTTAAGGAAGAGATTCCACCAATACTTAACTCGATAGCATGTCTGCATGTAAGGGAGGAAACTTATACAAAATGTACACCACCCCAAATTGATCATGTTGTTGATATGCGCTGCGAATAAAATTAGACTCTGTTGCTCCTTTGAAAAAGAAGAAAATAAAACAACATAGATTAGCTCCATGGCATAATGCCGAAACCCGCAAAATAAAGCAAAAGTCGAGACAACTTGAAAGGATATGGCGTTCCACTAAACTTGAAGAATCTCGTTTAATTTGGCATATTACTCTCAATGAATATAAGAAAGCACTGCGTAAAGCGAGAGCAGCCTACTACTCTTCATTAATAGATGAGAATAAGAATAATGCAAGATTTCTTTTCAGCACTGTAGCCAGGCTGACAGAGAGCCATAGCTCGATTGAGCCTTCTATTCCCATAGCACTCAGTAGTAATGATTTTATGTGCTTTTTTAACGATAAAATTGTTACTCTTAGAAACAAAATTAATGACCTCTTGCCTTTGACCAGTATAGTGTTATCAACAGCTCCCGGAAATGTAAGTTCTAATATTACACTAGATAGTAAACTAGAATGCTTTTCAGCCATAAAACTTGAACAATTCAATTAAATGATTCTCTCTTCTAAACCATCAACGTGTATGTTAGACCCAATTCCAACTAAGCTGTTGAAGGAAGTTTTTCCATTAATTAGCACTTCTTTATTAAATATTATGAATATGTCTTTATTATCAGGCTATGTTCCACAATCCTTCGATCCAGAGGTTTTAGCCAATTATAGACCTATTTCTAATCTTCCGTTCCTCTCAAAAATTCTTGAGAAAGCGGTCGCAAAACAGTTGTGTGATTACTTAAAAAACAATGATTACTTTGAAAATTTTCAGTCTGGCTTTAGAACACATCATAGCACAGAAACAGCTCTGGTTAAAGTCACAAATGACATTCTAGTAGCCTCTGACAAGGGACGTGTCTCTATTCTTGTTTTGCTCGATCTCAGTGCTGCATTTGATACTATCGATCATGATATCTTATCGCAAAGACTAGAGCACTTAGTTGGCATACAGGGAACTGCTTTAGGCTGATTTAGGTCCTATCTATCTGAACGCTCTCAGTTTGTACGTGTCAATGATGAATCTTCCATGCAAACCAAAGTTAGCCATGGAGTGCCACAGGGCTCAGTGCTCGGACCTATTTTGTTCACATTATATATGCTTCCGTTAGGCAATATTATAAGGAATCATTCTGTAAATTTTCATTGTTATGCGGATGATACTCAACTATATTTATCAATCAAGCCTGATGAAATTAATCATCTAAATAAAATTCAAGACTGCCTCAAGGACTTAAAAACGTGGATGACCTTAAACTTTTTGATGTTAAACACGACCAAAACTGAAGTTATTGTACTTGGCCCGAAGAATCTACGAAACAAATTATCTAAGGATATACTAACTATGGATGGCATTCATTTGGCCTCCAGTGAGACTGTAAGGAATCTTGGTGTTATATTTGATCAGGATTTATCCTTTAACACCCACATAAAATCAATTTCAAGGACCGCCTACTTCCATCTACGTAACATTGCAAAAATCAGGCATATCTTGCCTCAAAACGATGCAGAGAAACTAGTCCATGCATTTGTTACTTCAAGGCTGGATTATTGTAACTCTTTATTATCAGGGTGTACCAAGAAGTCAGTCAAGTCGCTTCAGCTGATTCAAAATGCTGCAGCTCGTGTACTAACCAGATTTAGGAAAAGGGACCACATTACTCCTGTTCTGGCTGCCTTACACTGGCTCCCTATAGAACACAGGATATAATTTAAAATGATTCTTCTCGCCTACAAAGCCCTTAATGGGCAGGCGCCATCTTACCTTAAAGAACTCATTATTCCCTACTGTCCTACTAGGGCATTGCGTTCCAAGAATGCAGGGTTGTTGGTTGTTCCTAGAGTCTCTAAAAGTACAATGGGAGCCAGAGCCTTTTCTTATCAAGCTCCACATTTGTGGAATCAGCTTCCAGTTTGTGTTCGGGCAGCAGACACCCTATCCGTTTTTAAGAGTGCGCTTTTTGATAAAGCTTATAGTTAGGGCTGATTAGATTCAGCCCCTAGTTTTGCTGATATAGGCTTAGTTTGTCGGGGGACATCTTACTTCTTCCTTCTCTCTGTCTATACCTGTGTACTCTCATGTTCCGATTAACCCAGCTTCCCCAAATTTCTTTCTTTTTGGTGTCTATATACGCCGGGATCCGAAGTCATGGATGATCCTGCGGTCCTGTGTCCTGCATCGCGAGCCCTGGATCTTGAATCGTGGCTGTGGTCCTGGATCATAGGTCCTGGATGGATATCCTCGTGGATTCATCTTCCTATTATACACACATGCATTTCCAAACATTTGGACTACCTATGTTGCAAATGTATTATCTTTTCAATTTACACACGGCATCTATTGCACGTCTGTCCGTCCTGGGAGAGGGATCCCTCCTCTGTTGCTCTCCCTGAGGTTTCTCCCATTTTTCCCTTTAAACTGTGGGTTTTCTTCGGAAGTTTTTCCTTGTACGATGTGAGGGTCTAAGGACAGAGGGTGTCGTATTGTCATACTGATATTTTGTACAAACTGTAAAGTCCACTGAGACAAATATAACATTTGTGATATTGGGCTATATAAATAAACATTGATTGATTGATTGACTGTCTTCATGCTGCCATGGGACATCACGAATCATTTGATGTAGGGATGTTCGGAATCAGTATCGGCCGATACCGATCGCCGATCCGATCGAGTGGGCGGGGCCTATGGGGATCTTCCATTTAAAGTGATGTTTAAAACTCAGTTAATGGGGCTCATTCACTGGCGCTTCCACAAACAACAACCAAAATAATTATTACATTCAAATGAAGTACATTATTCAAGTTTACATTAACTTTGGATAATAACACGGGAGAAATTAGCGGAAGCGCTCTCTTTTCCTCTCTCCCCCTCTCTCTCCTGACAGCCTGTCAGTATCGTCTCATGCAGCTCACTGACCCGACAGTGAAGAATAAACATATTTATAACTAGTTTAGCTTGTTCCAGAGGTAGATAAAATAGCTAAGTGTGTTAGGTCTAACTCTAAGTGTGTGTTTTGCTCTGCTCACAGCAGGCGGAGCTGCAGGATTTCTGCTTCACACACGCTGCATACCGCTATTTTACTGTCATTTTTGGACACCTTAAAATACTGCCAGACTGGTGAAGACATTTTGGCGAGTTTGTTTTGCCGGGCACAGAGAAAAGTGTCATGTATTTTACGTCATGTGATCGGCTCTCCTGATCGGCATTTATAGAGAGCACCGATCGATCGGCTGAGAATGAATATCGGCCGATATCGATGGGAGCATCCCTAATTTGATGTAAGATGAAAAGATGAATTTGTAGAAAGAAACAGTGAGTCTGTTATATGGGCTCAACTTTCAATACAAAGAAAGAAAGGGAACGGAGTTAAAAAGGACTTTTCTTTCTTGCGTGGCTCATATCTGAGCATGATTTTGACGTTGATACTTCAATAAAAATCAGTGCTAGAACTACGTCTTGTAGTTTTTTGCCAAACAAGAATAACATATTTGAATTTTTTTTGCTTTGTTTTGTTGCTGCACATAAAAGTTTCTATCTATTTTGCATTTTCCTCATTTCAAAAACTCCAGGGTTTCTGAAATGAGTGGGCCTTATGTAAGGAAATAATGAGCAATGTCAATCTCTTTTCATTGTTGTAAAGACACGCTGTTTGAGGCTTTTATTGCTACGGATTGTGCATATCAAAATTATTTATTATATTATTTATACCATTAAATTATATTTATAAGGAATAGTGTGACTGCTTTTGAAGGAAGACTAAATTACATTTGTATTTACCATTAATTAGAAGTAGTTATTTAAATATTTTAGCCATTACTTTTAGGTTATTAAAAGCAAGCTTGCCAACTAGTTGTTGTGGATTGTTAGTCGCAACTAGTCGCTTTAAGGTGTGCCTGGTTGACTGACTTAAGGTGTTGAATGTGACATTTAATTTATATATGCAACACATTAAGCTGCAATCTTCACTCTAAAAACAAATGTGTGGATACATTTTCAATAAAATCATACTTTGCTTCTGAGCTACAGTACACCATCATTCTTTCATGAACCGCTGCCAACTGCAGCAATAACCCCATCATGATCTATATTTTTAATCCTCTGCTTACATTAACATGCATTATTTCCATCAGTTTTGTATCCATGCCGCCAGCAGTCTTATCCCCTTTAACCCTCATGCAGAAATCTATCATCTGATGCATTTCGGATCATTTTCAATTCGCACTCTCACAGTATTGATGGCCCTCCATATTTACCTCTCACGGTGTCAGCTGAGGTGATGCATATTGAAAAGCTTAGCGCACTGTTGACATCAGAGCTCTACCATTTGATCTCCTTAGGTTCAGCAAAGCGGTGAACTCTCTGCTTTGGGATCTACAAAATAAATCCTATAAATGGAAAATTCGCTCAGGACGGTGTTGAGTTCCCAGTTTATGAGGGAGTCCTATAATCCTATAAAGTCTGGATTTGCCTTTCTTTATGAGGCTCAGTATTGCGTTGGATCTTATGGGCTTACACGTTGTCAAACAGGGAGAAATTACAAATAATTGACAATACCAGGCCCGTGATTACTGATTGAGGGAAATCAAAGATAAACCGCTTTTCCTGCGACCGTGCCTCTCCACTATCCTCACTCTGCGAGATGCTGTGTACTGTATAGTACCTCAGAGAATCAATGGCAGACTCAGCCTAATTCTCAACCCTCCGTCCGCTCATTTATTTTCATCCCCACTCTCTTGCAGAAACGTTTTGTCTTCCCCTCGAGCTTTGTAGCATTCCCCTGTCATTACAAATAGTTATTGAGCAAGTTATTGGGATGCTGTAGACCCAATAAACTGAAGCAGGTTAAGGACAGCCCATGCTAATCCTCTCACATTGAACAAGGTTGGTCTGGATTTGTGAACATCAGCATGTCTTAAAGACCCGAGAGTGTCAAAACTCTTATCTGCAGCATCTCAGAGTAATGCTACGAGTCTCTAACACCTACTTGGATAATATACTTCGTATTCATCGCCTTTTTCAGAGTGTTGACAGCAGAGAAATAAACTAAAGCTAACATGAAAAACAAAAATACTAAATAGATGTTGACATTAGATTTGTTTGGATGGAAAATATGATTGTGTAACCAGCTTGCATTGTTTATTTGTCGGTTAGTGTGCATGTCAGCCACTGAGATCATTTTGATTCACGTCTGAATACACTGGCACAATGAGATGCATCCAGATATATTTTATGGTGCTGCTGGATTGATGCGGGTCAATCCATCCCTTTCTGTATGCAGTTAATGCAATGTGAGTCAATTATATGTGATGTAATATTTACCCTGTAATGACCCCAATGATTGATTAACGACTGTATGCAAGAGGAACTTGCCGTAGATATACTGCACTGTATTATACGTACATCCAATAGTCTTGATAGAAATCCTAAACTGACAGCAGAAACCCAGCCTTACGATATAATGTTTGAAGTGGCAATAGATAACATTTTTGCTTTAACTTGTTATGATGAAGTAAATGTTGATCGCACAGTGTAATGGTTGTATAATAATAGCACCATCGTTTTTTTAGATTGGTTCCCTATAAGACAAGCTTTCCAATGCAAATCTCTCTGCTACCGGATCACACTTTCACAACAATATACACCGCATCACTGACTAGTAGTAGGCAAGTCAACACAATATATTACAGTAGCTATCACCATGTAACAGAACAAGTAAGGTAATGTTGACTGAGAAGTAAATACAGACTTTCTAAGTTAGATCAGTAGCATAGGTTTAATTAAAAAGGCAAAAACGCACTTCTACAGTACCTTCACTAACCTTTTCATGAGCTTTGATGCAAGAAGATGGACAAACAGTTACATGTTAGAGGTCTATGACACTGAAACCTACATCTATTATGCAAATGTTCTCCCAGCTTCTTTTAATCAGTCTGAGCATGTGTCCATCATTGCAATGGGACAATGAAACAGGAATATTAACATAATGTTCTGACATGAGCATGAATAGCTTAACTGAATTATTATTTTAAAGTAAGAAGAATAAATACCTTTAAGGTATATTCTCTACCTTTGAAACAGCAGCTGAAAAACTGCAGCTTTCAATCCAATGTGATCATCAATATATGTGGAAATGCACTTGACAAAACAACCCCATACATATTTATATGTGATTTAGATGCTTGCATGGGGAAAGTTCAATTAAACAACAACTGTGGAGAAGACTCAACAGTGGCCGCTCAATTTGGTTTTGGCCTGCACTGTAATAACCTGAGGATGCATATGACCTTGGGCACTTGCCCTTGGCAGGTGAATTGAAGGGTGTGAGTTATGACTGTTGGTGTAGCTAAATCAGAGAGCCCGGGAAATAATGAAACTGCCTGGCCAGCCTTCTGACCGTGCCTTAGACCCTTACTTCTATGGACACTCCCACGGGGAGTTGTTAGGGTCTGAGTACTGTTTAGTTCCTAATTGACTCTAAATAAATGAATACTTTTAGCAGAACTACAGATACTGCAGTAAGTAATTGAGAGAGACATTTAAATATATACACTCTATGTATACAGTACAAACAACATAAATATAACCACAAATGAATGATCTGATGGCATTGTGTTTGCCATGTTTTGTAAAATGTCGATCTATCAACAGACACGAGGAGCGTGATGAGATACAGAGTTCGATAGAGAAAATTAAACTGAATGCAGCAGCAGACTGCAAATTAATATGAGTTAAATATAAAGATCTCATTTGTATTTTATGTTTGACTTTGATGGCCCTCTGGCTTCTAGAATATGCACATCAAGCGGGGACCATCTGAATAGCTCATAATGATATAAGAATGTATGGCTCTATTGTTTGGACTGGACAGGTTTTCTTTGGGCAGCACAGTACACGTCTCCACTCAAAGCACACTACAGAGCATATGAAGAGGTCAGTGAAGTCATCACAATCCTCTGAGGTTATTGTGATGAAGATCTGCAAGGGTACTACTACAATGGTTACCAGGCAGAGCCTGTATCCAAGGACTCGGCAGTTACGCAAATGCTTTAATTTTCTATCATCACTATTCAAAGAAAACTATCAGCCCTTCCAGCGTTTAGATCTTTAAAGAATGTTGCACACAGTTTACCGAGCTGCTGCTCAATGACCTCACTTTCCAACACACACAATCTAATAATAGAAACTTATGTGTAGGTTTAGGCATTGTAGGAAATTAATGAAATATTGTATAATACACTTTTGCCCTGACTGTGTAAAAGGAATTGGGGAATAAACAACATTTTGGGAAATCTTCAAAATTAGTGGTACCTTTATAGAGCGGCAGTTAATGTGAAATGAGCCCACAGTTTAAATAAATTGTGCCAACATGAGCACAGCATACTTAAAAAAAATTGGCCTAAACTGGTATAAACATTTTGATATCTTATGTGGGATCTTTGCCGATTGATGATAGTTTTCAGGGGAGATGTTTGCCCTAGCTCCAATTGGCAGCACATTACATTTAATGATACCCCAACCCTTTAATGTGTTGACTTACATTACCATACCCTGGATCTATCAAGATATCAGTACTCTACGCTCTTTAAATATGAAACACTCTTTCTCTCAATGCACAACTCCACGCCATGTAGGATATTTATTTTGCCATTAAATTAAACATTACTCACAAAGCCATAATAGTCAGGGTTAGAGATCTCCTCCCTTTATGTCCTGTCCAAGGAGACGTTTTAAATGAAAAACATCAAGGTTAACTTTGAGTGGCGTTGGCAGTATGAGATCAGTTTACCACTTATGCCTTGCTTATATGACATATTTCTTACTCACTATGTAAAATAATTCTGAACAGTGTTACCTGATTCATAGACAGATTGTCAGAATTCAAACAAAGCGTAATGAACCTCCAGCTTTCATTTGAATGTATTGCTGTTCTCCTCCACTCAAAAGCCATAACCCATTTCAACACTTCCCCAAGCCTTTTTTATATATATATAATTGCTGATAAAAGCATTAGGGATACACCAATTATTGGGGTAAAATTGGTATTGGCAAATAACCTAGCAACAAAAAAGATGACTTTGACAAAACAGAATACTTTTCATGTACAAAAAAAGGCTATATTGTATTATAAAACAGATAACACAACAAAAATGTGCTGACACAAAAGGTTGAATGAATAAACAACAAAAACAGGTAAAAATAAATATCAAAGAAAACATTGTAATTAAAATAGTACCTGACTAAGAAAGCAATTAAGGTAGTAAGTAAGCAACATAAATAAGGGCTTTGTTACTGTACGCCATTTCCATGGGTGCCCACCCTCGGGGCCTGCGGGTGCAGCAGATTGTGCTGGTTCGTTTTTTGGTGCTGGCACGTTTAGGTGACCCGCTGGTCAGCGAGGTGGCCACCCTGCACTGATGTGCTCCAGACAGACACAGATGAGCAAATATTTGAGCCAGGCCAAGCTGAGGCATGGCCATCAGCCATCACTGTTGCTGCATGCTTTGGCATCGGGTTGTTTGAACAGCGGCAGTATCTTCTGACCTCATGCCTTCATAATTCTCCAGTCACTACACTACATAGCATCTTGGGCATTATGTTGCTGTGATATGTTTGTCTGTTTACACATTCCTGTGAACACAATCACCCCAAACTTCCTTCTTGCACCACATGATTCCTGTACAAAGTAGACAACTTGATTTTGAAGCACCTTTCAGCATAAATTTGCACATTAAGTATTTAAAAAAAACCTGATAGTCTAGAAATTCCTATTTAACCTAATGGTTTACAATACAGAGATTAAATTAATACCACTTGGGTTATGCAAAAACAGAAATGTTGACACAGAAATTATCTAATTCATGCATTAATTAGCTTAATTAATGACCTTGTTACCATAAATGGTTATGTTTAATATATCATGGTGATTGTGGCGGAACAGTAGGCGGCTGAAGTGCCTCATGCTTTTTATTGTTTTAGGCTGTGATTTAAATTAAGTTAAAGGATTTAGAAGCCACACTTTCATGAATAATTGCAGGGTTTTAGAACTGGGGTTGATCTGCCATAATTAGGCCAACAGAGTGTGTTAGGCGATGAAACTTGTACAGTATAGCTGTTTCAGAACTTAACGGGGGAAATGCACTTATCCCCATAACATCTTATAGCCAAATGTTTGATTTGAATCCTGTTATTTGACCAGTTGGCTTGGTGCATCCTGTTGCACACAGCAGGGAAGCAACCATTATGTGTGGATATCTGTGGATGTCTGCAGACACATGATAGAAAACCATTAGAAATTCTGCAACTACAATCTGGATTTTGCAGGAAGAAGTAACACTGGCTTTTATAGTTTGTTACATACAGTAAAGCAGACAGTGACAAGAGAACAACACATACAAGTCTATTTTACTCCCCAGTCTGTCAAAGATGCGTCATGCTCTATCCTGTGCACTGTTGTCATGGCAAATGAATACTCAAACATCTGAAGTGATGGTGTGCCTGCTTTGGGCACTGAGTCAGACAGTTGTGTAATCCCTTGATATGCCTGTTATTTTGGAGGTCTAGGACCAATTTACAATTTGATAGTTTAGAAGATGCACTGAAGAGCCACTATTACAGATTAACTATATTCAAAAGACAGAGAAAAAAATAAGGCTGTGTACCTACAAGAATCTGGTGATACAATAAACATCCAAATACAGGAGTTAGGCATTTATACATTGCGACACTGTAAGCGAGGCATTATAATGTGATATTTTTCTGTACATTTATACACACATACACTATAAGACTTTTCAGAAAAATATCACATATATATCTACAGTTGCAAGAAAAAGTATGTGAACCCTTTGGAATTACCTGGATTTCTGCATAAATTGGTCATAAAATGTGTTCTGATCTTCAAGTCACAACAATAGACAAACACAGTCTGCTTAAACTAATACCACACAAACAATGATATGTTTTCATGTTTTTATTGAACACACCATGTAAACATTCACAGTGCAGGGTGGAAAAAGTATGTGAAAGAGCTAATTGGAGTCAGGAGTCAGCCAACCTGGAGTCTAATCAATGAGACGAGATTGGAGGTGTTGGTTAAAGCTGCCCTGCCCTATAAAAAATACACACCAGTTTTGAATTTGCTATTCTTAAGAAGCATTGCCAGATGTGAACCATGCCTCGCCCAAAAGAGCTCTCAGAAGACCTACGATTAAGAATTATTGACTTGCATAAAGCTGGAAAGGGTTACAAAAGTATCTCTAAAAGCCTTGATGTTCATCAGTCAATAGACAAATTGTCTATAAATGGAGAAAGTTCAGCACTGTTGCTACTCTCCCTAGGAGTGGCCGTCCTGTAAAGATGACTGCAAGAGCACAGCGCAGAATGCTCAATGAGATGAAGAAGAATCCTAGAGTGTCAGCTAGAGACTTAAAGAAATCTCTGGCACATGCTAACATCTCTGTTGACGAATCTACGATACGTAAAACACTGAACAAGAATGGAGTTCATGGGAGGACACCACGGAGGAAGCCACTGCTGTCCAGAAAAAACATTGCTGCACGTTTGAAGTTTGCAAAAGAGCACCTGGATGTTCCACAGCACTACTGGCAAAATATTCTGTGGACAGATGAAACCAAAGTTGAGTTGTTTGGAAGGAACACACAACGCTATTATAGAATCCAAAGGGTTCACCTACTTTTTCTTGCAACTGTATATATCTACAAAGATACAAAAACCTTACATTAAAGCAAGAAAATCAGCATGACATCAAGTTTTAATATTTCTTTAACCAAATGGTCTAATGATGACAAATGTAACAGCCTCACCTATTTTTATAAGCAGTGCAATTCTCCATTAAACGTACTAGTCATGTTTGCAGCCTACATGAAACGTTGGGTTACGTATTGTAACCCTTGTTATATTAGCACAGGCGGAGCCCTCTACTGGACTCTATGGGTACTATCTTACCCCGCGAGCATTCTCCCACTGAGACTTCTATAGACGTAACCGGCCATGGGCGGGCCTACCTGAATGCGCGCGCATCACACCATATAAAAGGAGGCCTCGCCTCCTGACTATCATCCTACATCTCTCTTCAGCGAGCGGAATAGGACAGACAGTGCCCTGAGTAGAGGGCTCCGCCTGTGCTAATATAACAAGGGTTACAATACGTAACCCAACGTTATATCTCTCACAGGCTCCGGCCTCTACTGGACTCTATGGGTACAGTGGGTGGAGCCGCGATGTATACGCGCACTGTCGTCCAACAACAATATTCCACCCTACTGCCCCTGACCGGCTTTTATGGTCAGCAGCTGCTGCCCCACATTCTCCCTTAACCCGGTTATAACCGAGGAGAAAACTGGGCTGTGGCTGACAGAGCACACCCTGCTGCGCTTACCTCGCAGAAAGTGTGCTCAAAAAACAGTGCCGGGGGACCCCCCCCCCCCTCGCCCATAGACGGATGGGGAGAGCCCCCTCGGCCCCGAATGGGCTTACTACACGCCTGCCTCCCTGAATCCCTAAGGATAACAGGGAGAGCGCCAGAGCCCTAGCCCCACACTCAAACACTGACCCCGTGCAGAGTGTGTGGACTAAAGTGTGGAGGGCTACCCCCCTCCTGCCTCTCGGCAGGAGGAGAGCAGCCCTCCAGCTCTGTAAGGGCCCAACGCGCCCCTCGCCCATCCCGGGACCCTCAGAGGGACCGAGAACAGCGAAGGCGCATTACATCCGGGGAGGGGGTCAGATGCCAAATGACCCACAACCCTCCCCCATACCAGTCCTGTGTTGCCCCCGCAAGCACAGACGAGGAGAAAGAGCCAGACATGTCCAAGAGATAAAACCTTATGAAGGGGCCTGGCGTCGACCAAAACGCCGCTGTGCATATATCCTCCACACTCACACCGTTGAATAAGGCTGTTGACACAGCTACAGCCCGTGTGGAGTGCGCACGAGCCCCCGTGGGGCAGGCTCTCCCTGCCTGTCCGTAGGCATGTGCAATGCCCTCGCAGAGCCAGCCTGCCAGGCGTTTCTTGGACAGAGCTTTCCCGATCACCCCGCCCCCGAAGCACACGAACAGCTGTTCGGTGCGTCTAAGGGCAGCCGTGCGCTCCACATAACATGCTAGCGCACGCACCGGGCAGAGGAGGTGCAGTTTAGCTTCCCTGTCCCCACCATGGGGGGAAGACTAAAACCCCCTAACTGAATAGCCCTTGACCTGAACGCACTCCTTAGGCTCTTGGGCACAAAGGAGGGGTTCGGTCTGAGTGTTGCACCGCTCCGGTCACCCCGAATCCGTAAACAGCTCGGGTGCACCGACAGAGCGGTTAACTCGGACACTCTTTTGGCTGACGTTAAGGCAAGAAGCAAAGTTGTCTTCCACAACATGGCTCTTAGGGAGGAGAGCTCCAGAGGCTCAAATGGTTCTAAGACCAGAGCTCCGAGCACTAGGGGCAGGTCCCACTGCGGGGTGGAGGCGTGCACTACTGGGCGCAGCCACCTGACCCCCTGTAAAAACCGCAACATCAGTGGTTGACTAAAGGCTGACCTGCCGTCAAATCCCTCATGGCAGGACGAGATGGCTGCTGCATACACTTTCACTGTTAAATGTGCAAGCCCTCTGTCCACCAGTAACTGTAAGAAGGAAAAAATAGACTATCTCACAAGATAGGGGCTCTATTCTCCTCTCCTCACACCCTCGCTGGAATCCTAGTCACCTTGGCCTGTAACAGGCTGTGGTGGATCCAGCTCTAGCTGCCTGGATAGACTGAATAACACTGTCAGACAATCCACCCTGTCTCAGCCTGCATGTCCCTCTCAGGAGCCACTGGAGAGGTTGGCCGAGAGTGGGTAACGCCCCGATTGCACCTGCCTCTTGAGACATCGCCCCCCAGAACTGGGGAACCGCCCAGGGCTGGCCCACCTTCATCTGTGTCATCTCTGAGTATCACGGCACCCCGACGCGGTCCGCAGCCACTAGGATGACTGACAGACGTTCTCGCCTCACTCTCCCCAGGAGAGGGAGAATGAGACGCAGCGGTGGAAAGGCGTATAGCAGCTTCCTTGGCCATGGCTCGTGTGCAAACGCGTCCACCCCCAAGGACGGGTCGTTGCTCAGGGCCATGGAGAACCACAGGGCACAGTGGTTGTTGCGCCGGCTGGCGAACAGATCCACTTCCGCCCTCCCGAACTGGGCCCAGATCTGCTTCCCCACCTCTGGCTGAAACGTCCATTCGCCTGGCAGGGGGCCCGCCCCTCGACCTGAGGTCGGCCCCCCTGTTCTCCAGTCCCGGGATATGGAGGGCTCTCAGAGATAAAACCACCTCTGATGCCCATAACCACAGCCTCTCCGCTGTGGTCAACAAGGCGGCGGAGCGGACTCCGCCCTGCCTGTTGATATAAGCCACTGTGGTGCTGTTGTCACTCCTGACCAATACATGTCTCCCTTGAATTAGGGGCATGAAAATGCTGGAGGACTAACACTACCGCCCGTAGCTCTAGGGAGGTTTGCTGTGTCGAAACTCTGTTAGAGCCCAGCGCCCACCTATAGCCCTCTTCAGGCAGGTCCCTCCCATCCTGTTCTGGATGCGTCCGTGACACTGTGATGTAGGAGGTCATCCGTCCCAGTGGAGACCCCCTCCGGAAGTGATCCGGGGACCCCCAAAAACCGGAGGTTGCCCTCCACTGAGGGGGGGATGGTCACCAGCCGCCGTTTTGTGCCTCTTGGGATCCAAACGCAGGCAGGAGAACCACCTCTGCAGGCGGCGCATATGCCAGTAACCCCAGCGGGACCACAATGTGAGCAGCCGCCATGAGACGCAAAGTCTGCATGAACAGTTAAAGCTTGTCACTGTCGCCTCCCCTGTCGCAGCCTGTGAACCGCCCGGAGAAGGGACGCACTTCTGCCTCCTCTGACAGGGTGGCGCGTAGCGCGCCTGCTTACGAGCACCACTCCCCAACTACAACGCCTGTTGTGTGAGGTATTGGGGGTGCCTTTTTTCAATTGATCGCAAAGCCAATCTGATTAGGTGGTGATCAATTGTTGCTGTGCAAAAACATTGTCCTGTTTCCCGGGACCCAGCCCATGACTATGAGGTCGTCTAGTAAAATAAAACTCTCATGCCGTGGGCGCGCATGCGGTTGAAGCGCAGTGGCCACACATTTACTGAAACGTGCGTGGGGATAGGGTAATAGCCCAACGGTAGTCTGTTTGTACTCGTAGGCTATCCCTGGAAGGAAAAAACGCAGACACTTTCTGTGCTCTGGAGCAATTTCTACATGAAAGTACGCGTCTTTCAGGTCGATGGTGGTGAACCAATCGCCTGGCTGCACAAGCCCAGTAACTGTTTCATAGTTAACATGCGGATTTCCTGCAGAAATGTGGCCGATTCAAGGCCGCTGAGATCTAGATTGGTCTGACTTCCACTGTCTTCCTGATACCAGGAAGTACATGGAATAAAGATCATTTGCTCTGTGCTGAGGGTGCACACGACCACAGCCTGTTTCTGCAACCAGAGCCTGAAGCTCTACTGAGAGGAAACACAATCTCCTCCTGGGAGGACAGATTTACCTCATTGCATGCCCATAAAAGAGGTGGGTGTGGGACACCCACAAGACAGTGGTCCATGGTGATACAGTGTTACAGTGTATAGACATGTGGTAAAGTGCGAGGGGGTGGCTACTTGGGCTCAAGCCCCGGATGTTTTCTGAAAAGCCCCGGATGTTTCACTTAAAAAAAAAAAAAAAAAAACGTCCTCGGGAGTATGTGCAGTACCGGAGTCCACCAGAGAGGCAGCCACTGTGGACAATTAGCCTGCGTACTGCGTAGCCTGTCCTGAAGAAGAAGTGATCCTTCCTAGTGCCTGACGAGTTTTAAGCTAATAGCCTATACAGTTATGGATATTAGAAAGTTATTGTCATTGAAGCAGCCGGCGCCGCAAGCTGCAGCAGCAGCAGTATCAGCAGCTGACAACAATGTCATCACCAGCAGTCAAGAAATGGATGATGTTTCAGGTTTGTTAATCTAATGGTGATATCTGCACTCTGGCTGACTGAGTAAGAAGTGAAAAAGAGTGATGTAACATTAATGTTATAGCTAGTAAACATGGAGTAACCACACTAAGTATACCCTTATATGTTAGTATGTATACAGAACATGACTAAAAATTATCCTAAGATGTAACGTTAACCCTTCATACCTCAGTCTACTTGTAAGACACTAAAATAACGTATTCCAATTTTTTTTTTTTGGGGAAGCTGTCCATTGAACGACAGGTTGAGATTTGTACCATTACCGGGGCCAGTTTTGCAATGCTCTCCCCCGAAGGTGCTCTTTAAGAGAGGTTTTGAAGGTAAGTATAGTTTTACTTTCCTTTACAGTTGTGGGAAGAGCGTTCCACCTTGATGTGGCATAATTGCGAAACGTGTATTCCCCCTTTTTTGTGCCAAATCTGGGTTTCACATGATTTGTGGAGCTCCCTCTGGTGTTATGATCATGGTATTCCTTGACCTTTGGGAAGAATTTGACATGTACATGGGTACCATAGAGGTGTAGTGGATCTTGTAGACCAGGCCCATTGCAAGTAGCTGTACTCTGTCGTCTACTCTAAGCCATCCTAGGTTGTCCAAAGTGGGCAGGAGGTGAGGTGGGTTCTAGATGAAGGTCAAAGCAGTAGTCTGACCAGTTTAATTGTGCGATGTTTTGAAGTTTTATTTTTAGCGCCTTGGAGGTGCTATGGTACCATGACGTGCAAGCATAGTCATAGTACCCTTGAATGAGTGCTCCTGCCAGAGTTTTTCAGGGTGTTTTTTGTTTACCAGAGAGGAGATCCGGTATAGGAATCTAGTTCTTTGATTGACTTTTTTATTACATTGGATGCCCATTTTGTCACAGGAGAGGTTTGCCTCAAAGAATAGATCCTAGGTATGTAATTTCCTTCTTACTTGTGACAATAATGTCCGCCCACTGCAAACTGAGAAGTCGTCGGATTTGCTTAGATTATGTTTCGAAACCGAAGAGAATGGACTCTGTTTTACCCAGTGTAATGATAATTTAATTATGGCGGCGAGCCAGGTGCAGATTCTGCCGAGCTCGGAGCTGAGGATTTTTTCAACCTGCAACCTGGTTCCTGTCAGAGACCAGCAGGGCTGAGTCGTCCGCGAACAGGAACAGTTGGCAGTCACATGCTGATGACATGTCATTTACATAAATTAGGAACAGTAAACGGACCTAATATGCTTCCTTGTGGAACACCACAGCTCACTTGGGAGGGGGGGGGACAGAGTACCGGTTACCTCCACCATCTGTTCTCTCCCCTCCAGGTAGGATTGCATCCAGCTCACCGATAGTTTATCAAAACCAATTGCTTTTAGCTTGTCAATCAGAATGGGGTGATTGACAGTGTCGAAAGCCTTTTGTAGGTCCAGCATCACCATGCCGCAGTACTTGCCCCCGTCCACCTCTTCACAACAGAACTGACAGGCAACCCTCTGAATCAGACTCCGATTGGCTGTGACTGCATCCACTCAGAGTGTCCGATTCAGAAACGTGACTCTTACACTCTTTACGTCACAAACAAAGATGGTGGATGAGAATAGATCTATAAAACGATAAGCAATGCGCCAGAATCAAGGTGAGACTATCCGCATTGTTTAAAACTCTACGCACATTAGTTTCACCTTAATAAGTAAACGACTATTTGAGTGAGTTAAGGCATTAGTTTGCTTCATTAAAGGGTGTTAATGAGTGTTCTTCAGTGCCTTTTGTCCGCTTTAAGGTGTTATTAAGGTAGGGTTAATGTTGCTCTCAAAGTGCACCAGAATGATGCTTTCAACTTCAATATTTAAAAAAAAATCTTCCCAGGGAAGCATGCCCCCGGACCTCCCGAGAGGAGGCGACGACCCCCCTAAAGGATGTTCGGTCCACCCCCCACTTATAAAAAATAGCACTGTACCCCTGCACCCCCCCCAACCCAACGACTCCTGGGCTAAGCCCCGGATCTCCTACAATCCTAAATCCGCCTATGAGTGGGACGCTGCAAAACTGGAGAGAATGGCCCCGTTTCAGCGTCCTGTCCCTCCACCTTGTTAGCACACAGCTGAGTTTCCATTCCCCAGAACATTGTGTTACTGGACAAGCCCTCAGCTGTGGGGCCGCAGCTATGAAGCTGTGATACTCTCTGGTGACCCGTTCCGTCGCAAAACTCCCCGCGAAGGGAAGATTTGCCCATGGAGGGTTGACACAGAAAGGGCCGATTATTTACTGAGGACCCTGAACGCACCGCCGCGCGCTCTTGTGTGAGCGCGTGCTCCACCCTAATGCTGTTCTCACCACTACGGTAAACATCATTCATCGGAGTCTTTATAGGCGTAGTGTGTTTTACTAAGGTCCCTGGAAGCACCGCCACGCGCTCTTGTGTGAGTGCGGGCTCCGCCATAATGCAGCCTTTACCACTACGGTAAACTGCATTGGAGTCTTTGATCCTTCAGAAAGGGCAGATTATTTACTGAGGACCCTGAACGCACCGCCGCGCGTTCTTGTGTGAGCGCGTGCTCCACCCTATGCTGTTCTCACCACTACGGTAAACAACATTCATTGGAGTCTTTATAGGCGTAGTGTGTTTTACTAAGGTCCCTGACGCACCGCCACGCGCTCTTGTGTGAGTGCGGGCTCCGCCATAATGCAGCCTTTACCACTACGGTAAACTGCTTTGGAGTCTTTGCTCTAGGCGTAGTGTGTTCTCTGACAGTAATACGCCGGCCATAATGTCCCTGTACCCATGGCCGTATCTACCATTGAGGTCACCGAGGTCCGGACCTCGGTAGTATTTTTCGAGTTGTGTATATAACAAAACTTGTGAAATAACTGCACTAAACGGGGTTCTTTGTAGTACTTCCATTTACTGACGATGGGGGCGCTGCATAACTACGTAGCCTCGATTAAAGCAAACAGAAGAAGACGACATGTATCAACAAACCTCCGCAGCCCGGACTTGTATCGGAGCAGCGGAGGAGTGATGAGGTATCTAGAGATCTGAGTCCAGAGGAGGAGTGATGAGGTATCTAGAGATCTGAGTCCAGCGGAGGAGTGATGAGGTATCTAGAGATCTGAGTCCAGAGGAGGAGTGATGAGGTATCTAGAGATCTGAGTCCAACGGAGGAGTGATGAGGTATCTAGAGATCTGAGTCCAGCGGAGGAGTGATGAGGTATCTAGAGATCTGAGTCCAGAGGAGGAGTGATGAGGTATCTAGAGATCTGAGTCCAGAGGAGGAGTGATGAGGTATCTAGAGATCTGAGTCCAGCGGAAGGAGTGATGAGGTATCTAGAGATCTGAGTCCAGAGGGAGGAGTGATGAGGTATCTAGAGATCTGAGTCCAACGGAGGAGTGATGAGGTATCTAGAGATCTGAGTCCAGAGGAGGAGTAATGAGGTATCTAGAGATCTGAGTCCAGCGGAGGAGTGATGAGGTATCTAGAGATCTGAGTCCAGCGGAGGAGTGATGAAGTATCTAGAGATCTGAGTCCAACGGAGGAGTGATGAGGTATCTAGAGATCTGAGTCCAGAGGAGGAGTGATGAGGTATCTAGAGAACTGAGTCCAGAGGAGGAGTGATGAGGTATCTAGAGATCTGAGTCCAGAGGAGGAGTGATGAGGTATCTAGAGATCTGAGTCCAGCGGAGGAGTGATGAGGTATCTAGAGATCTGAGTCCAGCGGGCTGCTTGTGTTTCTGTTCATCAGGACATCATATGACCAGCAGATCCTTTGTGAACGCTCTACGTTAGTCAGTGGACGTCCGACAACATGCACACTAACTTATATTGCAGTTATAGGCTATACTTTGGGTTAAATTGCGTGAATAAACTAGCTAGAGAGCTAAAGTTAATTACGTTCATCCAATGTCAGAAGGATTACCTTTTAACAAACGTTGTAATGCGTTTCTTTCATTTCAATTTGAGTAAAACATTGAAGATATAACATTGTATTGTTTTCTTTTTACACTGACTCAGATATCAAATCAAATCAAGTTTTATTTATATAGCACATTTATAAACGATTTTTGGTCGAGCCAAAGTGCTGTACATAAAATAAAAATAGCCTACAGTAGAGACACTTTACAGCAAATACAACAGCACAGATTGTTCAGAATATCAGTATGAGAAAAACTACACCCTCTATCCTTAGACCCTCAAGATATAATGAAAAGACTACGTCAGTCGAAGCTCAGCTTTGGTAAGGAAGAGACAGGACAGGCAGAGAGAAAGAGAGAGAGAGAAAGTGATGGAAGTCAGGGAGGAACTGCAGGTACAGTCGGACAGAAGAATGTAGGCTTAATAAGCCCATCTATCTATCTATGTATCTATAACAATAGTCTTAATTTACAATAGGCATAATTTTTAAACAACATACATCTATTGCATCTATTGCAGTTATGATAACATACAATTGTATAAAACACCATTTACTTACATCTTTGTTCTCTTTTGAGAATCAAACAAAACAGATTTAAATAAAAAAAAGAATGCAAACAAACAAGTGAAATGAACTAAATGGCTGAATTGCTTTTAATTCACTGGCAGGAGCGACAAGCGACAAGGAGCAAACAGTGAACAACGAGGGAGAGATTGAACAAAGAGAAAGAGGAGAGGACAGAGAGAGTAATGAACAGGAAGAAGACAGAGAGACTAAAGACGATGGAAGAGAGGCTGCAGGTTATGGAAAGGAGAGAGACATGGAAAGTGAATGTTGACAATGTTTTGTGATCATTTTAGCCTCTTCTGCATGTCCAGATCATTCATAGTAACAATCAACTGATTCTTATGCATCACACTTTCAAAAACAATGTATGCTGCACCCACTGACTTGGTTTGAAATCAATATATTATCCAATGTGTGACCCCCCACAGGACTTAAAAAGCACCTAACTAGATCATACAAATCCCAAAAATCTCGGGGGGTACCCCCCGAACATGTTTGGACCTCGGTATTTAGGAAATCCTGGATACGGCCCTGCCTGTACCCGCATAGTGCTCCCCTTTAGATAGCACTCCCTGCGGTTCATCCCTCTCATCTGTGCATGCCCACTAGCCACCTCCTTTACAGGAGCTACAGCTGGGGCAGCAAATGGGGAATTTGTACGGTTAACATTGTGTGTAAGTGTAGCCCTTGTGGAAACAAAAGACACTTAGATTTGGATACAGATCAACCTCATTTTTTTTTTAGAAAACGTAGTGATCTGTGCATTATACAGGGAGGAGGCGAGATTCGGTGGAGGGGTGGAGGGCGCCGCGGGCACGGGATCTCCGTGCCGGCACCTCTTCCCTCGTCTCACCTCTCTACTGAGGTCTTTGAACGCACCGTGGCCCGCCCCGGGGGAGGGGGGCCGCGCGCGCCGTCACAATGCCGTCTCTTTGAAACGGACATTATGGGGAAAAGTGGAATTGTGGAGAGAAATAACTCTTACTCTGGGATAAATGCAATAGTTTTTACTGAATGCATTTTTCCCACACACACACCTCACTCCAGAAACTAGAGTTACAAACGTAAGCCCACCGTTCTCTTGCGGGGGTCCCTGAACGCACCGCGGCCACTCTCACGGAGGGCCCGCCCGCCCACGTATTAACG